>NC_064616.1:365143093-365768093 GCF_023898315.1 Schistocerca nitens
ATCCAGGAAGTTGAAAACTGATAAATTCCAGAATGGATACCTAGTCCGTCTTAAGCAATAAAGAAATGGTTCCAGATGTATCCACATCGAAATCTAAGTCCACAAAGAAGAAGTCGGCACAATTCTATAATGCTTCACGTAAGGCAGCGCGGTGTGGCCTCGGGGTCTGTGGCGCCACGTCACGGATTGCGCGGTCCCTCCCGCCGGAGGTTCGAGTCCTCCCTCGGTCATGGGTGTGTGAGTTGTTCTTAGCATAAGTTGGTTTAAGTAGTGTGTAAGTCTAGCGACCGATGACCTTAGCAGTTTGGTCCATTAGGGATTCACACATATTTGAACATTTCTTCACGTAAGTATGTGAACTGTTTTGTGGTCGCGGTGTACGCACATGTTTCAAGTATCAGAGAACCAAATGGTTTGCCAACTGAGTTGCACCATCTGGCGGCTTCTGCTGCTGCGCCGCGCAATGACTAAGTTACGCTCCCTATTGAGGCAAGTACACTACTGGCCATTAAAACTGCTACACCACGAAGATGACGTGCTACAGACGCGACATTTAACCGACAGGAACAAGATGCTGTGATATGCAAATGATTAGCTTTTCAGAGCATTCACACAAGGTTGGCGCCGGTGGCGACACCTGCAACGTGCTGACATGAGGAAAGTTTCCAACCGATTTCTCGTACACAAACAGCAGTTGACCGGCGTTGCCTGGTGAAACGTTGTTGTGATGCCTCGTGTAAGGAGGAGAAATGCGTACCATCACGTTTCTGACTTTGATAAAGGTCGGATTGTAGCCTATCGCGATTGCGGTTTATCAAATGGTTCAAATGGCTCTGAGCACTATGGGACTTAACATCTGTGGTCATCAGTCCCCTAGAACTTAGAACTACTTAAACCTAACTAACCTAAGGACATCACACACATCCATGCCCGAGGCAGGATTCGAACCTGCGACCGTAGCGGTCACGCGGTTCCACACTGAAGCGCCTAGAACCGCACGGCCACAAGGCCGGCTGCGGTTTATCGTATCGCGACATTGCTGCTCGCGTTGGTCGAGATCCAATGACTGTTAGCAGAATATGGAATCGGTGGGTTCAGGAGGGTAATACGGAACGCCGTTCTGGATCCGAACGGCCTCGTATCACTAGCAATCGAGATGAAAGGTATCTTATCCGCATGGCTGTAACGGATCGTGCAGCCACGTCTCGATCCCTGAGTCAACAGATGGGGACGTTTGCAAGACAAAAACCATCTGCACGAACAGTTTGACGACGTTTGCAGCAGCATGGACTATCAGCTCGGAGACCATGGCTGCGGTTACCCTTGACGCTGCATCACAGACAGTAGCGCCTGCGATGGTGTACTCAACGACGAACCTGGGTCACGAATGACAAAACGTCATTTTTTCGGATGAATCCAGGTTCTATTTACAACGTCATGATGGTCGCATCCATGTTTGTCGACATCGCGGTGAACTCACATTGGAAGCGTGTATATATCATTGCCATACTGGCGTATTACCCGGCGTGATGGTACGGGGTGCGCCATTGGTTACACGTCTCGGTCTCCTCTTGTTCGCATTGACGGCACTTTGAACAGTGTACGTTACATTTCAAATGTGTTACGACGCGTGGCTCTACCCTTCATTCGATCCCTGCGAAACCCTACATATCAGCAGGATAATGCACGACCGCATGTTGCAGGTCCTGTACGGGACTTTCTGGATACAGAAAATGTTCGACTGCTTCCCTGGCCAGCATATTCTCCAGATCTGTCACCGATTGAAAACGTCTGGTCAATGGTGGCCGAGCAACTGGCTCGTCACAATACGCCAGTCACTACTCTTGATGAACTGTGGTATCGTGTTGAAGCTGCATGGGCAGCTGTACCTGTACACGTCATCCAAGCTCTATTTGACCCAATGCCCAGGCGTATCAAGACCGTTATTACGGCCAGAGGTGGTTGTTGTGGGTACTGATTTCTCAGGATCTACGCACTCAAATTGCGTGAAAATGTAATCACATGTCAGTTCTAGTATAATATATTTGTCCAATGAATACCCGTTTATCATCTGCATTTCTTCTTGGTGTAGCAATTTTGATGGCCAGTATTGTAAATTACACCTCAATATCGCTACCTGCTGGTGGAATATCCTCGTCGCTACTTCGGGAGATACAGTAAGTATGGCTCGTCATCATACCAGTGAGACAGCAAGGACGCCGGAGCATGGGATTTCAGGTCTTCAAGACAGCATGCGTCCTCTACTGTTGGAGTATTGTTGATACACGAATCACTTCCTACAGTAACTCTTCAGGTGACGCAGGTGGCTAATTGAGGTTTTAAAAATGTGTGTGATTCTTCTACGGTACGACCTGAAAATAAGATTTTTCTGCCACACTAGTAATGAATATTGTTACTAAAATTTTATGTGGCGTTTGGACAGTCACAAGTACATTCAAAATCTCAGTAAGAAATTGTAATCATCTAGTAATATTAAGGAAAGAAAAAGCAGAAGATCGTTGTAAAGGTTTTACAGCCACACATTTGCTTCGGCGCCATCCTGATGTAATTCCTCCAGTGATGCGGCGATATAGGCAATGGAAAGTAATAACTGATATGTGGCAGCGTCTGCACCACCTCAGAACAGCCAGTGTCGCTATTCCGAGCTGTGGAGTATACCAGTAGTTCTTCCAGTCTCACATCTGATTGGTTTCAAGTTGCACCAGACAGCACTAGGAAGGCTGAAACCCAAGAGTCTGAAAGTTGTGTATCCGAGTCTTAAGAAAACTTAGTGGGAAGAAGATGATCACTACGATTTCCTGACAGGCAAAAGATTATATGTACTGACTAACATGTTCATGACAGTTCTTTAGGCTTGTTGACGAGGTTTTCAATCAGATTATAGAACCTCTACAGATTGTGTCGTGTGTGTTGTAAACATTGTTCAACTTCATTCTTGTCCATATCCGAGCGAGAGCTCGGTGTGTTCTTACGTGACGTCGAGTGATTATTGCAACACCAGAAGCCATTAAATAGACGTAGGCAGAAGGGTGCCCGATAAAATGATCGCGTTTAATTGAAAATGAACATCCACTAAACGGGTGTGGGAAATGTTTAGCCATGTTGGTGAACAGTACTCAGGCGATTATTAACGCTGCTGTTATTTTCGGGTCAATATGACCAGAAAAGGAATTTGTTCTTCCATAACTTTTTAATATTTAAATGCTATTACTCAAGATTTTATGACTTGGTTTTTCTAAACATTCTAAATACCTTAACGCTCAAATTAATAAAAAAGTAATTTTGTCCCCATTCCTAAAAGTTAATTTGTTACACTTGTATTCCTATGGTCAGTGTGACTTTGGGGGCTTAAAAGTTTAGTGAACGTACAATTAATATCATAGTCAAGTTTTATTTCTGCATGCCTGAAGTATATGCATAATGGTTTTTATGACAAATTAAGTATCTGAGTCGTTTTTGTTGAAGAGTGCGAAGGTCACGCAACACTGCAAGTGACTGATTGTGTTCAGATTATTATAGCGCATTATCGCTAACAGTTACATTTTATCAGTCGTTGTGTGCAGACGCAGTTAATGTACCTATCGTAGTAATATCTGCACGGTTCTCATGACAAAATGACCTTTTTACCATGAGAAATTGGGAGGATTAGTAAATGACAACATTCATCCTTCATCCGATTCAGAAGACGTTCGAGCTTTTGATACCTTAAGATTCAGTTTAAAAAAAGCGTGGAATGTAGAACCTCTTCCGCAAAACTGCAAACATTATAAAAGTGAGTCCTGGTCCGACAAGATACGCTATCGCCAGAGTAACTAATACAAAACCATCCTTTAAAGTTATGATGAACGATAATATTCAGAATATGGCTGTGGAAATGACTAACAAGGGGAGGCCGCCAATTGTGAAATTCAGATTCGATTCATACTGCGCATAATAAAAGCTCATGGCCACAGGTGTAATGTGGCAAAGCACCAAGATGCACTTCTCAGCCGTTGTCGAGAAAATCGACAGTTAATAGAAACCGTTGCGGTGAAATACTCTCTACGATGTATAGCTTCCTATAGCGTCGTGGCGCAGCAACAAAAGTGCGGTCATTGTGGTACTATTTTGTGAATAGGAAATTTCCAACGAACTCCAGACTATATTCCATTCACCTGGCTGATTCCCCTTTGTGTACCACTTGCAACCTGATTGATACAGATGAACATCAATTTGTCTGTGGAAATGCGAATAATATATGGTTGTCAATCAGAAAAAAATTAGCAACTATGCAGAGAAAACCGCCGTATTTGATAACGCCAGCGTGCCTTTTATACCCGGAAGAAGAGCTATACCCCACCTGGAAGAAAAATGCCGTCAACTGGTTGAAGGGACACGCGGTATTTTACCTGCTGTCCAGTAAAGAAAGGAGCGAAGAAGATTTTTGGACGTACATTTCCGACCAGCATCACAAGCTACTACGCATGAATAATTATTATGATACATACGCCAATTTCCTCAGAAGAACAGTCATGTGAACTCCATTTTTGATGATGCGATTCAGAACATGAAGAAACGAGAGACAATTTGATCTTTGAAAAACAAATACGACAATTTTATCTTTGAAAAACAAATACGATCAAGTGACGAAAATCACTATCTGGTTTTGATTTTTTTCTAAAATGCTAACGAACCTGTAATTAATTTTAGTTTGTTTTATTACTTTTAAATGTCAGTTGAAAATTATGTACTACTGTGGAATGTTATGACTAAAAAAAAAAAAGTAAGCGCTTGGGTTCGTATCCAAAGGTCGCCGGATCGAATCTCGCGCCATGCAACTTTTTTTTTTAGTATTTGTTTTTTGTAATTCAAATATATATATATATATATATATATATATATATATATATATATATATATATCATGGGGTCTCTAATTCGAACGTTTGACTTACACTATACGTATTCGTTTTGGAATATCGTTTCTACGTCTTCCGTTAACTACACGTGTAAACATTATGAAGAAAATTAATAACATTTGTGAAATACAACTATGTTTGCAGAAAACATAATCATGTTCGAAGTCGCCAGTTTTTCCACGACAAAAGACTTTCAACAACTTATTATATGCATAATTGTTGCAACTGATTGCCAGGAATTTTATATATATATATATATATATATATATATATATATATATATATATATATATATATATTAACTACAAATACTAAAAAAAAGTTGCATGGCGCGAGATTCGATCCGGCGCCCTTCAGATTACGAACCCGAGCGCTGACCACTGCGCCACGACGCTGTAGGACATTACAAGTCGTAGAGAGTATTTCACCTCAACGGTTTCTTTTAACTGTCGATTTTCTCGACAACGGCTGAGAAGTGCATCTTGGTGCTTTGCCACATTACACCTCTGGCTATGAGCTTTTATTATGCGGAATACGAATCGAATCTGAATTTCACAATTAGCGGCCTCCCCTTGTAAGTGAGAATCGAAGAGTTTATGGGGATAGCTGGGAAGCATTAGATGAAATTAAACTTGATTATATTGGCCTGTTATTGTTGACTGGTGTTTGTAAATCATATGGTGACTCAGCAAAGATTCTGTGTGGTCGATTAACAGGCAGATCCATGTTTCCTGCCGTAATGTCGCTGAAACGGTTCAGTTGCATCTCACGTTTGTTAGGTTTCGATGACAAGTCTGATCGAAGAGCACAAAGAGTAAATGACAAGTTGGGAACTGTAACAGTTTTGTGGGATAAGTGGGTGGAAATACTTTCAAAATTACATAATCATGGCGCAAATATAGCCGTGGATGAACACTAGTCACTTTCCGTGGACTGTGTCCATTCCAACAATGTATAGCGAAAAAACTCTCAAATATGGGATAAAAATACTTACACTGTCTGATAGAACTACTTGTTATGTTTGAAGACACAAATATATACAGAAAAATTACCTGGCGAAGCGCCAGAGAAATATTTACGTATCATAGTTGTCGTGGATCTGAAACATGAGCTACAAGGACAGAATGTCACATGTGATCATTTCTTCTCATCATATACATTAGGCCAAGGACTTCTCAAAAGACATCTTACAATGCTGGGGACGGTGAGGAAAAATATTAGCCTGAACTTCGTAATGCCCTTTTTTAATCACTTACGTTCCATTGTCTGTTTGCCGTCTCAGTTATCGTCCATTTTAGGAAACCAAGTGAGAGTGGCCACCCGCGTTTTACTTTTTAACTGCCGTACTAATATAGCGAGCGACATTTAATCTTTACTTCGGAACCGCCGTTGTCTCTACGGCGCATTTTATGGACCTTTCTCCAAGAGTAAGTCCTTGTTCTTAGTTCTCTTTCCTCCCACAGACTGTGCTTAACGTGTAGCCATTTTAACTCCTTTTCGTATAAGTGTTCTAAGGTTATGATATGGGTGCGTATTACCTTAATTGTGTTTGCGCCCTGAAACAGAAACAAAAATTTAAAAAAATCACTGGATCAGCTTATTGGCGCCTACGCATGCAAGACGAAAACCAACCGGTGGCCAATGGTCATTACATTATTATTGATACGTCTGCTTACAATGCATTTGTGCTGTGGAGAGAAATATATCGAGGGTAAAAAAAATTGTTCTTCACAAAAAAAGAATACTTCGCGATGAATTGGGAAGCCTCCTAGTTACTCCTTACATTGAAGTTAGAAAAATGCTGCCATGAAATGAACAGATAGCGGCCACTGTTATAAGAATACAAACAGGAAGTCCATCAACATGAACCCCCGGCGCTGGCGCGATGGACTTAATACACGATTTCCTCCATAAATCAGGTTTGTGGCCTTTTTGTTCTGGAGTGAATGAACGAATGAGTTTTTTCTGAATCATTTGTTGATCACGTTGGCCCTGTAATTAGTGGGGAAGTTTCAGTTGTGTCGAAGATAGCCTGCAATCACCGAGTCTGTGTTAAATCGTCCAAAAAGGCTTCGTACACATCTGGAATTCGCAATCTTTCGTAAAAGGAACAAATTGTCTAAACGATTGATTCTCCCGACTGACTGAAGTGTTTAACAGTAATAATAAATGTAAAGATCTCTTACAGCAAGCCAGCCGCTGATTACCAAGACGAAGGACTCCACCAAAGATTCTATTTGGCTGATTCTTTTTATCACTATATCACGTAATGAAATCTTATATTAAAAACTATACATAGATAAAGGAGAGAAAGAGAGAGAGCGAATGAAAATAGAGATAATACTAAGAATCCTCCATTAGTCTAATTTTTCGCCTGTCTTATCACGGATCAGCCAAGAACTGGGAGGGCCCTACTTTACTGTATAGACTTATGTGTGAAGGTGAAGGGATCTTAAAGACAACAGATACACGTCTATACAGACAAGACATTACACAGAGATAGTGGCTAGCTGCGTTGATAATCTATTCTTAGATTAAAGAGACGGCAACTTATTATCCGAACATTTAAAATGTTAAAATGGCCAATCCGTGACTGGATTTTGTTCTCTGTTTCATGTCAACTACGACGAGCTAAGCTATCTCACTCTTGGAAAAATGAGGAAAGACTCGCAGGTGATATAATTGGATCTACAAATAAAGCCAAAAGACAGCACGCTGGGCGCAGCGAAAAGGCCAGATCTATATTTTTATTATTAAAGCTTGCTAGTGCAGTTGAAGTATACGCTTTTTTATTTAGTGTTATTTGATATTTGAACATTGATTATTTGTGTTCGTGTTAGATGTAGGAAATGTTTTGATTGACCTGTCCCAGTTGCATTTATCTGTATGTGTACATTAAGAAATTAGACACAGAAGTACTCTCGTGTGAAGGAAGTTACATTTAGTGACAGTAGAACATATTTATATTGTTTTAACTAGGGCAATGTTTAGGATGAGTCAAGCAGAGCAAAGCAGCACGCATCAGCCTTCAGCTGTTTGCACTGATAATAACGAAGCAGTAAGAAGTGTTGTAGGACCGATGGCTACAGATAGCGCAACAGAACGCCCAGTAAACACGGCTGCGGGTGTAACAGCGAGTACGCAGCAGGGATTAGATCTATTGGTAATTATCATGAGACAGATGCAGATGATAACCGAGAGCATGAATACTTTGAAAACCGACATTACTGAAGGGCAAAATGATTTGAATACGAAATTAGCCGCAGTTACTGAAGGGCAGGAAAATCTGAAAACCGATATTAAAGCACAATTAGTGACAGTCACTCAAACTCAAGAAGAGATGAAATTAGTCCAGACTGAGATTAAGCAGCAGTTACAAGACAGTTTCTCCGAATTAGAGCAGCGGATAGAGGTGAAGACCAAGAAACTCAAAGATCAGGCCGAAGAGACGGAACGAAAATTAACTGCACAAATAGAATTGGTGAAAGCACAATGTGAGGAATCTACTCAGCGCGTACGTGTCGAAATGAAGGAGTATGTGGCTATTAAGATAGATACCGTAAGGGAACAAGTGGAAATGGTTCCGCAATTAGTACTAAAGCAAGACGTCATGGCATGTGCAATTGCGCAACTTCCTGACTTGGCACGTACACAGACTAACCTAAAGGAAAGCGTTGAACATCTGACAGAGCGTCAAGACGTTATAGACCACCAATTTAACGTATTAACGGGTAAATTATCCGAAATCACATTAGAAAACAAAAGGCTAATGTGTGAAAACGTTGAGCAAAATGTTAAGGCAGCATTCCAGAATTTATCTGGCAAACAGGAAGAGAATTTGTTTGTGAAAGGACTTGAGGAGGTGCGACAGCAGTTAGGTGCTGATTTTGAGCATTGGAAACAAACGATAGAAGAGTCGATGCGCGCTTCACAACAAAGCTCAGAACAAATTAATACAGGGCAGCAGCAGAAGTTGGCAACGACTAAAGAGCCAGTTACTGCCCATTCGCACAAAAAATGGTTCAAATGGCTCTGAGCACTATGGGACTCAACTGCTGAGGTCATTAGTCCCCTAGAACTTAGAACTAGTTAAACCTAACTAACCTAAGGACATCACAAACATCCATGCCCGAGGCAGGATTCGAACCTGCGACCGTAGCCATTCGCACACAATACCGACTTGTGCAAGTAATTCAAACATTAAATTGCCACAAGCTGGTTGTTCGCTTGAATTCTTATCTACCGGAGATTACGAAAGCCTGTGCCATGCCGAAGAAAAAATGATAAAGCATCGGCAATTCCAGATTTTTAACCCTGACAAAAGGGGGCTCCATCCAATTGTTTTTATTCAAAGTTTCAGAGGAGTGCTACCCAGAAATTGGTCGGAGTGGCAGAAGATCAGTTTTGTTACAGGATATATACAAGGTTCGGGGGCGATCTGGGCCTCGGACATGACTTCTGTTTGCCCGACATATGACGATTTTGAGAAGGCGTTTTTAGCAAAGTTCTGGTCAGAAGGGGTACAGGAACGCCTAAGGCAGGAGGTGCTTTACCCAGAGCCTTTTTCATTTTCGAAAGGAAGCCTTAGAAGGTATTTCGAAAAATATATGAATAAAACGAGATACTGGGACAGACCTATCCCATTGCCAGACATAATAAACATACTTAAGGCAAGACTACCAACTAGCATCCGGAATCTATTGATTTACGACAACGACAAAGATTTGGAGTCGTTCCTCACGACGTTAGACCATATAGATATTATCGAAGAGAACAACTAGAAAGCCCGTAATAACAGATTTCAATATAGGGCGATAGAACCTCTGCCAAACGGTAGGCAAGGTGGAAGTATGGGTTATACCAATGGCGATCAATCGACACTTAGAAGGAATGAACAGAGATCGTTAAATAATGGAGGAACCCCTCAAAATCTCAATAGTAATCCCGGCAATGGTCTTGCGAGGGGCTATTCAAGGAACAACAGGAACGGGAAAAGATACAACCCCGTGTGGGGGAACGAAAGAAATTTCAGACCCCAGGCCTGGAATAATAACAATAATAGAAATTGGAATCAACCGGGAGGGATTAATTCAAATAGCCAACATCAGTGGGGACGGACATCTCCGAATCAACCGGTAATTACCGAAGTGACGGATGATGTCAACCAACAGACAAATCAAAATCCAACAAACTCGTAACGACCCACTCGTGCCCCGGAGGAGCGATCAACAATTGTCTGAGGGGCAACAGGATATGTGTACCCATGCTAACGTATAATGATGGACGATTACTGGCAGATGAACTGACCGAGGACTTAGAACCACAAGATGAGGATAAGGAACAGGTGGCAGTAGCCGAAGTGCAAGTCATTATGGAGACCGTACCTATAGTGGCGGTTTTAGACACAGCTGCAACCACAAATGTTGTTTCGGAGGCACTATTCAACAGGATCAGAAATATAAGACGAGTACCAGTTTTTCCAGTTAAAATTGCAGAATAATAGGCGCCGTTGGGGCTCGATCGGCTAATGTAAAGGTGCAGTCACTACTTGGTGTGGAATTCGGAAATGTAGCAATATTAGGCACGTTCCTTGTTGTGAAAAATTTGGTGGTAGATTGCATTATCGGAGTCGACAGCCTACGTCAATACGGATGCAGAATAGATTTCAAAACAGGAAAAATTTGGTTGAATGTTAATAAACAAGAAATTGAGTTGGAGTTGTTGAAAAAAAAAAGCCTTACGAGAAAATATAATTGTGGGATCAGTGTGCAAGTAATCAGGATGGCCCAAAATTCTAAACAGCACGTAATTAATGAGTTCCAAGTCAAAGAAGATTTCGGTCAATTAGTGTTTGAAAAGTTAAATGAATCCGACTGCATTATCGAATATCAGGAGAAGCAGCTCAATGAATTATTATTAACGTATGAAAACGTTTTTGATGAAAGGCCAGGAGTTATTAAGGGATACATATACCATCTCTACGTTAAGCCGCGCGAAACGTATTGTAGAACTTTCTATCCTGTTCCCTGAAGGTTAAAGGCTCAAGTTCAAAAGGAAATAGATCGCATGTTGAAATGGGGTTTGATCGAATCCTCTACAAGCCCATACTGCTCCCCATTGTTAGTCGTGCCAAAAGCAAATGGGACTGTTAGACTGGTACTCGACGCCAGAGAAATAAATAAAATCATAATTCCAGTGAGAACACATCCGGAAAACATAGACGAACGTATAAAACCGTTCTAGGATGTCAAATATCTGATGAGCATTGATTTGCGGAGCTCTTATTGGCAAGTCAAGCTGGATGAGTCATCAAGGAAGTATACGGCTTTCATTTATTCCGGAAGAAGTTACCAATTCACCGTAGTTCCTTTCGGACTCAACATTAGTGCTGGAATCTTTATAGCAGCTCTAGATTATGCACTAGGCCCAGAACTCAGAAGCAGGATAACAGTGTTTGTTGATGATTTGCTTATTGCATCGAAAACTTGGGAGGAGCATATAACCTTACTGAACCGAGTGTTGGAAGTGTTCAAAACCACGGGAATAACTGCTAACCTACAGAAATCCCATTTGGCAGTAAACAGAATCAAGTTCCTGGGGCATATAATTGACGCAAAGGGAATTTTACCAACCAAGGAGAAGCCAATTGCAATTAGTAAGTTTCCAACACCCAGGAATAGGAGGCAATTAAAAGGGTTTATGGGCCTTGCCTCATTTTTTAGAAGATTCATAACAAATCAGGCGATGAACGCAGCAGGTGTACATAGTCTGTTGAAGAAGGATATGCCCTGGCTCTGGACATTAGAGTGTCAAGAAGCATTCGAAGAGATAAAGAAGGAATTAGTAAATGAACCGCTTTTGTACCATCCGGACATGCAAGAAGAATTTTACTTGTCAACAGATTCATCGAATGTGAATATTGGAGCGTGCCTTTCCCAATTACGCAAGATAAATGGACAACTCACCTTCTGTCCTATTGCGTTTGCTAGTCGTGTTTTGTCCAACTGTGAACGAACTTACACGACGACAGAATTAGAGGCTCTTGCAGTCATCTGGGGATTTAAAAAAATTTCATTATTATCTATATGGGTCAAAGACTGTCGTATATTGCGAACATCAATCATTAACGTTTTTACAAATGTGTAAACTGTTACACACCAGACTGGCTAGATGGACTCTTGCTCTGCAGCAATACCAATTTAAGATCGTGCATGTCTCAAGACAGCAAAACATTATTGCTGACGCTCTATCAAGGTCACCACAGGGTTTGACTAAAGAGGTTGAAGCAATAACTCAGAATTCCCTGTATTGCTGCTGCAGGAAAATCCATATAAGACGTACTACGTCAATTTGTGTGCGCATATGGCACAGTTGCAGAAAAGAGATGCTCAATGGGGAAGTGTCATTCAAAGGTTACAACAGCAACCTTCCAATCAGATGGCATATTATTACAAGCTGGTAAATGGCGTATTATTTTTCCGCTGTGGAAGGCCAAACAAAGTCCGTTGGTGTGTATGTATACCTGAGGCGCAAATAGAGAAACTCGTATGGTTCACCCATTTAACCTGGGGACATTTCGGTACGACAAAATGTGCAGACAAGAGAAGTGTGTACTGTTATTTTCCTAACATAAAGCGCAGAGTGCATGAGGTCTTGAAGAAATGCATAATCTGTCAAAAAGCAAAGCCGGATTCAAAAGGGAGTAATCACCCATTATGCTCTATATTAGTCCGAGAACCGAAATAATTAATTTCGTGCGATCTGTGTGGACCGTTAACTACTTCAAGAGGAGGTGTTAGATATGTGTTCGAATTTCTTGATGTGTGTACGAAATACGTAAAGCTATACCCGATAAAGGCGACTACAGCCAAAGTAATTGTAATAAGATTGACAAGGGATTATCTTCCACATGTTGGTATACCTAAGGCGATAATAACAGACAATACTAAGATATTCACGGGACTCCGATGGAAACAGGCTTTGTCTCAAGTCGCTGTGAAACACATACTAACATCATTTTACCACCCACAAGGCAATTTGGTTGAGAGAATTTTTAGAGAGTTCAATCGCTTTATGAGGACCTATTGCCATAATAAGCAGACTGCGTGGGCAAATTATGTGGAAGAATTTGAGCAGATATACAACATGCCCCACTGCTCCACTGGTTATATACCTCATGAATTGATGTTCGAGGCAAAAGAAGAAAACTTCTGGACTGAACATGTGCTCAAAACTCAGGAAACTGAGATGCCTTGGGAAGAAAAAATAAGACAAGCCATCATAAATATGACGCAAAAGGCTGATCAGTGAAAACAACAATATGACAAATTAATCAAGAGGATACAGGCGTACCACGTCGGAGAGAAGGTACTAGTCAAAAGTCATACCAAATCATCCTTAATAAAGAAGAGTATATAGAAATGAGAGTTATTATATACTGGCCCATACATCATTCTACAAATTCCGAACCCTGGGGCTTATCTGTTTGCATACCCGGGATCTAACAAAATTAAAGGGTTATTTTCCCATAACGACTTGAAAAAATTTAATGAAGATTAGAAGATAGGGATGAATGGTGTTGCGAGTGACAGAGATGAACGCTCGTAAAAACATAACAATAAACTGTGTGTGTTTAGTGTTAGAAAACTTTAAACTGAAATAATTAATCAGTGACACAGATTGTAGAAATAGTGAATAACTATAACTATCGAGTGCTGTAAAGAAGATAGTGGAGATAGGCTTCACCTGTGTTTGGGTAAACATAGAACTTAAGCATTGCTAATGTCATCAAGAATTATAAGGGATCTGAATGACCTTCAAGAAGAAAGAAATATTTCCCGAAAATGACGCTGCCTAATCAAAAGAGGTTCTCAGTGAATGTTCATATATAATTTCAAGTGCACGCTGAGATGTGTAAACGTGTGAAGTGAAGTGATGCGTTTAGGCAGTGAATCATGAGTGACGGTTAACGTCGCGAAGATAATTTCCCACGCAAAACAATTGATGTCGGCGCGAGAGTTAGAATCGATATAGACGACACAGATATGCTTTGTAAGAGACTCACATCAAACGCGAGGGGAAACTGATTGATGTTCGCCGGCCGAAGTGGCCGTGCGGTTAAAGGCGCTGCAGTCTGGAACCGCAAGACCGCTACGGTCGCAGGTTCGAATCCTGCCTCGGGCATTGATGTTTGTGATGTCCTTAGGTTAGTCAGGTTTAAATAGTTCTAAGTTCTAGGGGACTAATGACCTCAGCAGTTCAGTCCCGTAGTGCTCAGAGCCATTTTTTGATTGATGTTCAACTTCAAAAAAGTGTCATAATTAGAGGTTAAGAGTTCTTGATTTATTGTTGAATGTCAAAAGAAGTTAATATTCATAGAATTAGTAGTTATTTCATGGGTCTTGTTGACTTTGGAATTTTGTTTGAAAATCCATTTCCATATATGTGCATGTATGAATGCCGGATGAATCAGAGAATAAATAAAAGAAGTGAATCCACATTCCTCGCCATTAATAACTTTTACATTACAGCAATCAAGTGGAGAAATATATGTATTTAGGATAAAATTTCTATGAGTATAGATAAATAATATGACTTTTCAAGGAAATGATGGATTATGTCTTTGTATAAAATGAACCACACTTCCCATTTTTCGATGATTTGAATCCAAAATCAACTGCAAGTTGCATGAATCCTTTAAATTACGAAGAGTAAATCATTGACAGAAAATGTTTCAGAAGTTTTGAACTTATAAGTGGTGATTAAGTGATATGCGAAGTCCAAAAGAAAATTCAAACTAGAGTAAATATTATGATGTTTTCGGCAACAGCATTAGTCAATGGATAAATGGAAACCTCAAGTCAATGGCTAAATTCCTTGCAGTACATCGTAAGAAAAAGGATGCATGAAGCCATAGGGATTTTGTTTTCAAAAAGGAGAATCTTGGACGGTGCAACCCAACCAGTTCTTTTACAGGAAGAGTTTCCCTTTCGGTCATTGCTAATTCTTTTGGAAAGAATGTTGCATGTAAAATATGGTATCCCTGTCCCTTCTACTCTTCCCATTGTGGGCCGTGTAGAAGACCGACTATAAATTTGGACGCCGGGGACATGCAAGATCCGGGGGAGTTTCAGCACCGCACGATATTGTCCTGGAAACAAGATTAAAAAAAAAAAAAAAAAAAAAAAAAAACCTTGAGTTATTGATTGTAAATTTTTTTAGCCAGAGGCACAAATCACTCTTCTCCAAACCGTTATATAAATCTATCCCTATCTTTCCTTTAGAGTTCAATTTCAAAATTATTTTTTCTCTTCTGTGGGCTTTCCTATCTTCTATGTACCGTAGGCTGGGGGTCTAGACTTAAGAGGTTTTCCAAGGTTTCCCTGCTTAATAAAGTTCCCAAATGGGTAGATCCTGATAATAGTTTCATGAAAGATAATCTTCCTTGGTTGCGCACAGCAGACATAACACCTTGATGCACGTAAAAGCAATACAGCCGCGGTACCTGTCTCTTCATTTCTTCTGTTTTCAATGTTTCTTTTCTTCATCTGTCTTATACATAATCTTTTTTTTTTTAAGTCGGAGGACTGACACTCATCACTTCCGGGTTACCCACACTAATAGATAGCTCGCGAAGTGCCTTCGGTAAATCAAAATTAAGCTCACAAACTTCGCTCGCTGCGTGGGGCATTGCAATGTCCCCACAGCAAATACCCTCTACCACGCACCAATTAATCATTTTCAATCAAACCATCCACATTCATTCACTTTGGAAAATTTATCTGATCTTATTTTCTCGTAATATATGCGGCGACCTATCGTCGACGCCGAAGTATTTTCTAGTGCATTTATTCTTTGAAATAACAGAGATGCATATATGCATTCTCCATGGTTGTGAGAGTGGTAACTAGGACAGCTTCTGGAGTATCTGTTGAGGGATTGACGTGTTTCTGAGAGATACATATACTGCTTTTCTTCTCGCTAAAGCGAGCCAATTAACATTTGTGCCGCTAGCGGTTTGTTTTGAAGAGAAAGAGATTGTAAAAGGAAATTAATTAAGGCGTGGAATCACCGGAGATCTGGACATGTAATGGAGATGGATTTAATACACGATTTCCTCCATAAATCAGGTTTGTGACTTTTTTGTTCTGGAGTGAATGACCGAAAGAGTTTTTTCTGAATCATTTGTTGATCACGTTGGCCCTGTAATTAGTGGGGAAGTTTCAGTTGTGTCGAAGAGAGCCTGCAATCACTGAGTCTGTGTTAAATCGTCCAAAAAGGCTTCGTACACATCTGGAATTCGCAATCTTTCGTAAAAGGAACAAATTGTCTAAACGATTGATTCTCCCGACTGACTGCAGTGTTTAACAGTAATAATAAATGTAAAGATCTCTTACAGCAAGCCAGCCGCTGATTACCAAGACGAAGGACTCCACCAAAGATTCTATTTGGCTGATTCTTTTTATCACTATATCACGTAATGAAATCTTATATTAAAAACTATACATAGATAAAGGAGAGAAAGAGAGAGAGCGAATGAAAATAGAGATAATACTAAGAATCCTCCATTAGTCTAATTTTTCGCCTGTCTTATCACGGATCAGCCAAGAACTGGGAGGGCCCTACTTTACTGTATAGACTTATGTGTGAAGGTGAAGGGATCTTAAAGACAACAGATACACGTCTATACAGACAAGACATTACACAGAGATAGCGGCTAGCTGCGTTGATCATCTATTCTTAGACTAAAGAGACGGCAACTTATTATCCGAACATTTAAAATGTTAAAACCAATGTGAGAGGTATGAGATAGAAGACGGTCGTACTGATGCACCGGATGTGAGCACGTCGACCTTCAACTCCTCTGCATAGCTGTAACAGTGGAACAGACTGGTTCACAGTGATGGCTCGCCGTTGGAATATTACCTTTCTGCTTTGACGATTCTGTGACCTTGGCTGAGAGTTGAACTCATTGTCTGCGTGCCACTGAATTAGTTTCATGTACCAGAAGCCACAAACGTAACGGACATAAATGGGCATGCTATCATCTTTGCTTGTGCTCTAAACAACAAACAGCACTGTTTGATTATGTAGTTCGATACGTTACAGACGATTTCATAGGAGCCACATTCTGCCTGCCTGCTTTATCGAGTACAATTTGAGACGAACACCTTGTGTGACAGATTAAAATGCCATTACATAAAACATGCAGTTTTTAACTCCTACGTACTGTGGGTAAAGTGAATAGCTGCCACTACGTCATGTTAGAGCGGGGGTGGTGCCCTTCCCTCAAGTAAGTCAACGTGCCATATTTAAGGTGAAAAAGCATCGATAAAAGTGCTGAGAATGGTGCAACCATTCTTGTAGCACTGCTAGTTCACCTGACAAGTCGCTTATTGTTTCTGTCTCGCATGTTGTTGGTAGAAAATTTTTGCCACTATCGTACAGTAAAAAGGTTCAGAGGATTCGACTATAGTAGACTTTAAGTACTAGGCACACCCAGTGTATATGAAGCACTTCGGCGCCTGTAGGCATGGATCAAAGTATATGCTTTTTTAAAGTCCTTGTACACACTGTCTACATTCAGGATTTGCCCTCTCCTGGTAAAAATCTTTAAAAACTGGTGGCACAACTCTCACATATCCGTCAATAGTTTATGAACACGAAGTACGATTCTGCCTATGGCTTCCAGTGCGAGATATGTGACTGATCTACCTTTCGGATACACAGCCCTCGCTAGAAGTAGCAAGGCATCTGCAACGTTGCTGGATCTTCTAGACGCCTTAATCTCAAGTTAGCCTCTAAGTTACCATCAGTGTCATTAGTGTGTGCATTATTATCAGTGCTTATGGTCTTTTCCGTCTGATACTTTACGTTACTTTAGCCTGTTGCATCTGAAACACTTCTGGAGTCTCCTATTAGCTTTGTACGTTTCGATGACGAGTGATCGCTTCCACTAGTGAACTTCAACCCCTCTCCGGGTTCGCAGTGTACAGCTTGCGTTATGGATACGTTCTGTTCATCGCATGGTACTGATCCTTTAATACTAGAGGTATTTGCAAATATCTACTGTGATGGGAGGGTTGTGAACTCATTTACATTATTCGATACATGCAGTGTTTCATCATTTACGAAATCACTGTATGTAGGATCACAGTCACTATTAGCACTACTAAACGACAGGTTCGTAAATTTTACTGGCTGTGATATCGTGTTCTTGTTATCACTAGTATTATGTGTGTATCTGATCTGTAAACAGTCGTCAGCTTGAAGAGACTCTAATTGTGATTCATTTATCCTAATGCAAAATTTAAGCTGGTTGAGCGTCCGTTGAACAATGCTTGTTTCAATTGCATTGCGGCCTCCATTTCAGTTCTTCCTTCCGACAATAGCTTATCTTTATAACCAGCATGCTGTATATATTGGTCTTCAGATGCATCTGTTCTTAGGCTGAAAGTTATTTCTTCTGCTGAATACCTATTGGAGAATGGTCCATATAAACACTACTTGTCTGTGCCACTCTGTATTAGGCCGGCAGCTTCTAGCTATAACAGACGGGGATTGCACTTTCGGTTTTGTTGCTACGTAATGGCACCTGTATGTGAGTATTGCGCCTTACATGGTGTTATACTTGGGAAATAAATAGTTTAATTAGTCACTGACGTAGTCGATACTTTGAATTTACCTTCAAGCAGAAGGTGATGTAGCAGTGTGTCCTAGGTTGCAATGTTTAAAACATTTGGACAGTGCATAATATTCCTCAACGTTCAGCGCCCTGAAGCCAACATAGACGTTAGCCCTAGCCAGCAGTACTCTCCTGATTCAGGCAAATACCTCTAACACATGGTGCAATGAGTTCTTGCCTTTTTGGTTCATTTTAAATCTCAAATTTTGTGAGATGCTTTGCTACATTCAACTCATAATCTAAAGGTTTTCATTACTGATTTTTGTTGGAACCCTATATACAGGGTGATTCCGTGATGATGTTACAAACCAGGGATGATAGAAAAAGGTAAATGTATCAGTGTCAGGTAACGAGACACTGGTCGGGAAGTAACCGAGTCGAAAGGTATAAGCCAATATCGTTCTGATACTTCCGACATTGGAATACATGTACAGTTCTGTTATTGCTAAGTTTGTAGAGTAGGAAATCTCGACGAGCACTTAAGTGTAGAGGCTGTGATAATAACTCAACTAATCCAATGTAGATGGCATACTGTGTATTGACGTGAGCAATCCTCATGTATAATATATGTACTGCAGCAGACTGCAGTCTGTGTTTCCAGGTTGAAGTACTAACGTCGATAAGCCCTAACCAAATGGAGTTGTACCCGATGATGGATCCGATAGACATAATTTTTGTGACTGGGCAAACAAACGGTAGCAGCAGACCAGCGGGAAGATTGCACAGGCCAAATACTAGCGTAGAAGGCACCTGGCTCACACCACACTTCCAAGATTAATCCAACGATGAAGTGAAACAGGGTAATTGGTATCGCAGTACCCTCAACGGCCGAGTAGGAGGACGAACTATACTTACTCCCTACTTAGAAGACGCAGCGCTTGCTCTAGTGGATGAGGCGCCTGCAATCAGCATTCGATCAGTTGCACGAGAAATGGTTGTTTTGCAGAGTACAGTGTGGCGAGTATTACGGAATGTACAGCTAACCATTACCATCTACAAAACGTTGATTTCGCTGATTTCGGACCTTGTGTCCTATTCAGCCAATGCTTCTTGCAACGCCTAACAGCCGATCCTCACCTGCATTTGTATTTTTCACGGATGGTGCCTGTTTCACCACTGACGGAATGCTAAACAGCCGCAGTAGTCATGTTTGAGTCGATGAGAATCCCCACGCTACAACTGTGAGTTTATCAGAGACATACCACCCTTTCCAGGAACATATCCCACTTGTTATTTGTGAATGGATGTCGTTCCAACATGATGGACCTCCACATCACTTTGGGCTGAGTGTTAGTGGACACGTGGATCAGACGTTTCCTGAAAAGCGGATAGGCAGAGGAGGTCCTGAGTCGTGACCATCGCCTTCACCTGATCCCAATTCACTTGATTTTCTCTTGGGGGCATGTGAAAAGTCTCTTTATGAGATGTCTGTCGGGACGGAAGAGAATATCCTGGCATGAATCCTCGCTGGCTGCGACACTGTTCGAACGACACAGGGATATAAGAAGGGGTAATATAGAACTTTATGCGACGATGGCATGCTCGCACTGGCACTGGGGACGCCGTTTTGAACAACTGTTGTAAATGTGGCAGCTTGTGAAACTTAAGCATGTAAATGGAATTCATTATTTTTGTACCGTGGACTTGTGATTTTCGATTTTTCTGACGTCAAGTTTAGTGCGCTTTTACTAGTCCACCAACAAGAGAAATTATCTAATGCTGTTCAGGAGTCTTCAGCGTGAATTCTGCACGTCATGATCAGGATCCCGAAGTTGGGGCCTTCAGTTTGAGCGTTGGGCGGGGCCATGGCGGCTCTTGAGTTGATTTTCGCTCATGCATTTCGACTCGGTCGCTTCCGGACTAGGTTCCCTTCTCTCAAATTGACATATTTAGCCTTCTTCAAAAATGGCTCTGAGCACTATGGGACTTAACTTCTGAGGTCATCAGTCCCCTAGAACTTAGAACTACTTAAACCTAACTAACCTAAGGACATCACACACATCCATGCCCGAGCCAGGATTCGAACCTGCGACCGTAGCGGTCACTCGGTTCAAGACTGTAGCGCCTAGAACCGCTCGGCCACCCCGGCCGGCTAGCCTTCTTCATCATCCCTGAAAGTTTGTAACATAACCGCGGAGTCACCCATATAATGATCAGGGATCTTCCCTTTGAGGCCCTTATGTTTTGTCTTTTCCTGTAATTTCGAGCAGTCCTCTTCGTTTCCTCTCTCAACTATGAAGCAACTGCTACCTGTCTTGATCGACGTGAACCCGATTCTGCATTTCCTACGGTTTATAGCATCTGTTAATCGCTTTTTTACTTCCATGGAGTCTTTTTTTCTCCACAGATATAATGAATACAGGGGTTGTTTGTTTGCTGAGCACCAGCTGGATCTTAACAGCGGTTGTTGACATCTACTTTTGCGATACGAATATTGATGAAAATGTGGGTACCACATTGCTGACTTCGTTATTCTCTGTTTCTAATGGCTCAACACGTCCATTTAACACCCGCGTGTCATTTCCGGAAAGTTCATCACTCAAACGCGCATTCTCCGTCTGCAGCTCCTTAAGTCTCACTGTAAGTTTGGCTTGAAACAAGCCCAATGATTGAATTTTTTGAAATTAGCTTCGCTGAATCTTATTCAGATATTGGTTATACACTCTTGTATACGTCCACCGTGTTTAGAATAATTCGGATCATTCTATTTACTGATTGCATTTTTCACGAACGGATATAATAATACGAGAACTTATCACTACTGTCGCTACGTGGGCGTATCGCGAGTGTTCTCAAATATTTAAAGAACTTCCTCTTTCTATACCAGAATCGCAACGCTTAGATCAACAAGGCTGTATCTGTGAGAGGAATTTCTCTAATTATTTGTCACCTTTCTTTACTAATTATTACTGATCGTTTCAGATTGTGAGATAGTAACTTACCGCTACTGAAACATGGTTTCACTAGAATATTCATCGCATGCTGAATTAAAGGAATCGTGTTAGTAGTTTGGATACGCCGCGCAACGTAGCTTGCCAGTATTCGTAAATTAATTCCGTGAATCGAAATAAAATAGTAAAAGATCAGTTCCGTAGTCCAGTAGCATATTGTGTTTCGCATTTTTCCAGCAACGTTCCATCGTCGGAAACAAATGCGTGTTTCAATTAGTGTTTAAAAGGTAAATCCGCATAAGAAGCACCAGATGCATGTGGTGTCGATATTATCTCGAACCTGGTGCTCCTTGACTGCTAGTGCCAACTTAATGTGGTCTTTATGTTCCGGTACATAAGGTCTTGAGCAGTGTTTCTTCAAAGTGGTCAGCCGAAAGATGCTATCAGCGCATGCACTTTCCGTAGCTCATTTGCAACCGCTACCTGCTTCACACACGCCGTACCTTTTACCTCCGGAGCGCTACAGTATAATCAGAGTTAGTTAGTTAGACACATATTCTACTGATCATTCAGACGACTGTTTTATCGAAGTAGATGTGGAAACAGTCAGTTTACAGGATAATATACATGGTTAGTGTTAATATTAATGAACATTCTGTTTATCGGCCGTACTCATGAAACTACACTCAAAAACAACAATTTTTAGCTGGCTAACAATTTTCAAATATAAATTCATCCATGGAATAGAATCTATGGAATGAATATGGTTAGATTTAAAACTTATTTTCCTTCTTGTCAGAATGTTTATGTTGTTGGACAAATGGCCAAAATTTTTTATTCTTGCATGTTGAACTCCTTCCTGAGACACTGACAGCGTTAGTAATGAGTAACAAAGCTCATTATTTCCTCGAGTGTTGTTGGTATGGATATCACTATTCCTCTAAAATTGTGATGCAATATTTACGACAAATTTCACTAGCTAATACATCTGTCATGCTGCTAGAGTTCAAATTTTCAACTCCTTACACATGTACCTACATAATAACTGCGGGTGAACACCACATATTCTTCTCACTGCTCGCTTTTGTACAGTCAGTACTTTCTTTCTAACTGATGAATCACCCCAGAAAATTATTTCATAAGACATTATTGAGTGGAAACATGACAGATACGTCACGAGTTTCATTCGTTTCTTTCCAAGAATACCAATTATATGAAGAGCAAAGTTAGCTGAATCGAATTGTAAGAAAAGCTCAAGAATATGCTTCTTCCAGTTTAAATTTTTATCAGTATGTAAACCCACTATTTTGGAGCATTCTACCTTATTTACCGACTACAGTTAGTGTGCTACATCAGTTGTTGGTATGACTATTTGTTATACAGAATTGTGTAGAGCGTGTTTCTTCAAAAATTAGGGAGCGTTCATGTTCAGAAAACCACTTAATTATTGTGACTCTTGAAATTTTCCCGGCGTATCGAATATTCCATAAGATTTCGGGATTGCAGCCGGATCTCATCGACTTCTTTCCACGATATTTCGGCTGCCAACATTACAGCCATCTTCAGGCGAGTGTTTGACACTGGAGATTGCTAGTGCAAGTCACTCTATTTATACTTAAAAGTGCCGCAGGCGCGCATGCGCAAGTTACCGTAGCATGCGCGCCACCTGTCGATTCCAAGGCCCTCTACAATATTACTGCATCTATGGAGCGCCAACGAATGCATGAAAAAAGTAAAACATGCACACAGATGTGTCCAAAACAATAAAAGGAAAATTTCAATATTAAATTTAAAATTACTTGTCGCTCGACATGTCAGAAGCCATAAAAAGTTTTCTTTTGGTTGAAATTAAAGAAATCAACGGGTCCCAGGCCTTATTCAATAAAAAGCCGCCATCACGATTAATGAGATTTTCCGCTAAACGTATTTCGACGGATTCCTTCACAACTGAATCCCAGAAGGATCTCGATGGGGCCAAGATTTTCGTGGCCGAATAATCCATAGTATGTCCTGTGGATATACAATGTTCGGCTATGGCCGACTTACTGGGCTGTAAAAGGCGAGTGTGGCGCTCATGTTCAACGCAGCGGTCGTGTACTGTGCGTGTGGTTTGACCAATGTAGGCTTTCCCACACTCGCAAGGTATTTTATAAATTCCAGCCTTCCGTAATCCCAGATCATCCTTGGCTGAGCCCAGAAGAGCACGAGTCTTTGTAGATGGCCGGAAGATTGCTTTCACACGATGTTTCTTTAAAATTCTGCCTACTTTCGATGAAATGTTCCCGACATATGGGAGAAATGCTCTGGACTTAAACACCTCCTTATCCTCTTGATCTTGTGGGTGGCCACGATTTTTCCTCCTTAAAGCAGTACTGACCTGATGTGCAGAATATCCATTATGTTGAAATACCGATTTCAAGTGCTCTAATTCGTCTGCAAGGCTGTCTTTATCAGACACGACATGTGCCCTATGCACCAACGTTCGAAGGACAAAAATGGCTCTGAGCACTATGGGACTCAACTGCTGAGGTCATTAGTCCCCTAGAACGTAGAACTAGTTAAACCTAACTAACCTAAGGACATCACAAACATCCATGCCCGAGGCAGGATTCGAACCTGGGACCGTAGCGGTCTTGCGGTTCCAGACTGCAGCGCCTTTAACCGCACGGCCACTTCGGCCGGCTTCGAAGGACACCCATAGTTTGTGACGGGTGATGACAGCTTGACGCCTGTAGGTACAGATCCGTATGCGTGGGTTTCCGATAGACAGAATGCCCCAATGACCCATCCACCCTGCGTTTTACCATGACGTCCAGAAATGGTAGGCAACCATCCTTTTCAACTTCCATCGTAAACTGAATGTTTGTGTGGATGGAATTCAGATGTTGTAAAAACCGTGAAAGCTCTTCTTCACCGTGAGGCCACACTACAAAGGTATCGTCCACGTACCGCCAGAAGACTGTTGGTTTCAACATCGCCGAATCGAGAGCCCTCTCCTCAAAGTCTTCCATATAAAAGTTGGCTACCAGAGGGGACAGAGGACTGCCCATGGCAACACCGTCAAGTTGCTCAAAATATTCATTATTAAATAGAAAGTAAGTAGAGGACAGGGCATGGTGAAACAGCGCCGTTATATCGGCCGTAAACTTATTGGCAATAAGTGACAATGAATCCAAAAGAGGGACCCTCGTGAAGAGTGAAACGACATCGAAACTTACTAACAAGTCCGAATCCTTCAGCTGTAGTGTTCTCAGTCTATTGATAAAGTCCGCCGAGTTGCGAATATGGTGCGTACATTTGCCAACGAAAGGTCTCAGTAGCGATGCCAAATGACTAGATAAATCATATGTTGGAGCACCGATATTGCTCACTATGGGGCGTAAGGGCACATTATCCTTATGGATCTTTGGAAGACCATATAACCTAGGTGGAATAGAACTGTGAGGTCTCAATCTTTTCACAACTTCTTGCGGCAGAGAAGAGGAGTTTAGCAACTCTGACGTTTTCCTTTCTACTTTCCGAGTAGGGTCTTTATCAAGCTTCCTGTACGTTGTCTCACTCAGCAAACTATATATCTTCTGATCATACATATCACGTGGCAACAGCACAGTAGCATTCCCCTTATCCGCCGGAAGGACCACCGTCTGAGGATCTTCCCGTAACTTGCGCAGCGCAGCCGTTTCCATTGAAGAAATGTTGCTCTTCTGAGGACGAGTTCTCGTAAGGGCGCGACATGTTTCCCGCCTGATTTCTTCTGCTGCTTCACTGGATAGAGGCCTGACAGCTTCTTCAACAGCACTAATAAAATCTGTTAAAGGTAAGGTCCTAGGTGTCGGTGCGAAGTTCAGACCTTTCCCAAGTACCGACAGTGTCACGTTGTCTAAATCCTTATCCGTGAAATTTACCACAGAGCGTCGAAAAACATCTTCTTGTCGTGACGTTGCTGAGAGTCGGTCGAACTTCGATGATTGCCTTAAAGAATACTCCTGACGGACCCAGTCTGATTTGGCCCATGTTACACCATCAACCCATTCCCAGGAGAGGGAAGGCAGATTAGATGCAATCTCCATATGCAAATAAAGCAGCTCTTTCGAAACCATGTCCAGTTCCCGGCGAGTAAAGCGTATCCTCTCCTTCACAAGGGCTAAACTTGCTTTACGAGTGATGAACTTCGCAGCGGCGGTCTTGAGAAAATGTGTCACTCTGGCGAACTTTGGAATAAGGCCATTATCCCGGCATTTCAGTAAGAAACATAAAGCACTTAACAATCTCACACGTTTGTTTCGTAACTTATCCAACTTCTGGATGTTAGATGCCATCTCCTCCCCGAAGAGGTATTTGATGTGACTCTTGAAATTTTCCCGGCGTATCGAATATTCCATAAGATTTCGGGATTGCAGCCGTTGATTTCTTTAATTTCAACCAAAAGAAAACTTTTTATGGCTTCTGACATGTCGAGCGACAAGTAATTTTAAATTTAATATTGAAATTTTCCTTTTATTGTTTTGGACACATCTGTGTGCATGTTTTACTTTTTTCATGCATTCGTTGGCGCTCCATAGATGCAGTAATATTGTAGAGGGCCTTGGAATCGACAGGTGGCGCGCATGCTACGGTAACTTGCGCATGCGCGCCTGCGGCACTTTTAAGTATAAATAGAGTGACTTGCACTAGCAATCTCCAGTGTCAAACACTCGCCTGAAGATGGCTGTAAGGTTGGCAGCCGAAATATCGTGGAAAGAAGTCGATGAGATCCGGCTGCAATCCCGAAATCTTATGGAACACTTAATTATTCTTTGAAAGAGCCGTTAACTGTCTCTTCTGCTGCTTTCTTTCTAATGGGATTTATTGTAACACTAGTATCGTCTGCAAAACGTACCATTTCTGATTGTCCAATGCTAACTGGAAGACCATTCACCTGTATAACGAATAGGAATGGGCCCAAAATGAGACTCACTTTGTAATTTCTCCCCAGTCACTAAAATTTTCTACCGTTCTAACATTGTTTGAATTATTCATCACGGCTTTTTGCATTCTGTTTGCAAATTTGATTTAAACCACTTGTGTGCAAAGCCATCAGTAACATGATCTGCACAACCAGACGCCTTCGAAACATCGCAAACAATATCAACTGGCGACGTTACATTATGGCGTGTGCTATTTACCGAGCAAATGTATAACTGTGATATGCTAAGTGAATTGTTTCTACTTAAATGTGAGACTTGAGTACATTACATTTTCGAATATTTTAGAAAAAACATGCCATCAAGGAAACAGGACAACAATTATTTAAGTATTTCTTGTCACCTTTAGCGGTTCTAGGCGCTTCAGTCCGGAACCGCGCGACTGCTACGGTCGCAGGTTCGAATCCTGCCTCGGGCATGGATGTGTGTGATGTCCATAGGTTAGTTAGGTTTAAGTAGTTCTAAGTTCTAGGGGACTGATGACCTCAGATGTTAAGTCCCATAGTGCTCAGAGCCATTTGTTTTGTCACCTTTCTTATAAAGAGTTTTAACAGTTGCATACTTTTAAACTGGCTGAGAAAATTCCCTGTGGCAGTGACACATTATATATTTCATTGCGGACATTGCTTATTACGTTAGAACAACTTTTCAGAATTCTGTTTAAAATGTCATCGACATATGAGTTTTTATTTTTTAGAATTTTTATGCTTCAATTAATTTCAGTGAAGGATGTTGGTGCTACTTCAAGATATTTAAATTTTGTGGAATAGTACTTTCCACATATTCTCTTGCTTCTCAACTGCACCGTTTAATCTTATTTTTTCTGCTAATTTGGAAGTGATTGTTAAAAAATACTTGAAGCTTGTGAATTATCTATCTCAAGATTATGATTTAGTACAGTTTTTATGGTATTTGTACACTGACTGGTTGTGCTACCTCCCATATGAAAATGTACCATGCAGTTTTAATCCAATTACAGTGGAACCTCGCTTAACGAGCAACTCGCATAACGCGCAATGTGCATAACGAGCAAAACAAATTGTAAAAAAATGACTCGTTTAACGAGCGACGTTTCTCATAACGAGTGACGACGATTTAGTGTGGCGTCACCAGCCGTTCGCCAGCGGCGGGGGATACGTTCAACAATATGAACACCATTCACTGTCGGCAGCGGAATATGAGCAACGTCCTTAGAACGTACTACCGTCTGGGTTTAGCGCTCTTTCTGCTACCATCTTAATGCAGCTTGTGATCACACAGTTTTCTAAACTTGTGTTCATACAGTGTTTTGTTGAGTGCAAATTTTAGTAACTTTCGTATAAATGTCCCCAGAACAAAACCGAAAGAAGAATCGGTCTACATCAACTACATGTGCTATCCCCAAGAACAAGGACCAGATTAAGGAGACAGATGCTTCAAAGCGGGAAACAAGAGTATCTAAACAACGGTATTATATTCTGGACGATGTCGAAAGGTTGCCCCTTTATACGGATAAATGAAAAGCAATTGCTAGGCGACACTATTAACGAGAATATCTTTTGCGAGAAAAAATGGTTCAAATGGCTCTAAGCACCATGGGACTTAACATCTGAGGTCATCAGTCCCCTAGACTTAGAACTACGTAAACCTAACTAACCTAAGGACATCACACACATCCATGCCCGAGACAGGATTCGAACTTGCGATCGTAGCAGCAGCGCGGTTCCGGACTGAAGCGCATAGAACCGCTCGGTCACAGCGGCCGGCTTTTGTGAGAAGGCGAGAATGATTTTCGCCGACCTCGTTAAGAAGTCATCAGTGGCCGAAGAAGTGATTAAGGGAAACCCTGGATGGTTGGAGGCCGCGCGGGGTAGCCGCGGGGTCCGGGGCGTCTTGTCACAGTCCACGCTGCTCCCCACGTCGGAGGTTCGAGTCCTCCCTCGGGCATGGGTGTGTGTGTCGTCCTTAGCGTAAGTTAGTTTAAGTTTGATTAACCCTGCTGTTCTGTTCACTTTTACTTGACATATATACTGTTCGGGTCAATATGACCCGACATATCAAAATGCTTTAGAAACATAAATTTTGGTACAGTTTTAGCTATCGACATTGTTGTTCTATTCCAGTACCTTGTTAGTAATAATAATAATAATAATAATAATAATAATAATGGTAATAATAATAATAATAACAATGCATACAACTTTATTGAGGGATATTTTTCATTTAAATATGCACATAAATTTGAAACAACAGACAGTTTCCATTACAGGCATTCAACTTAGAAAGCACTACAGTTTTTCCATACTTCTATTCTTATTGTTGACAGTTTAGACGTAAGTATTGACATTTTCTAACAACAGACAGTTGTCATTACAGATATTCATCTTAGAGCACACTACAGTACAGAACACACTACAGTTTTTTTATTACATTCCAACATAGAAAGCACTACAACTTTAGAATCCTCTCTTCTTACTGATTGTAGTTTAGGCACAAGTATTCACATAAATTTGAAACAACAGAATTTTCAATACAATCATCTTATAAAATACTACAGTTCTTTTCTTACTGCTTGCACTGTGGACACAAGTAGGTTACATGTTTCTTGCAAATATGTTTACTACATTTTCCACACACCATGTTTGTTTTATTGTCATTACTTGATGGACAGAACTTACAGCGTGCACGTTTTGTAGATTTTCTTGTTGTTACCGATTCTGACACACCACCCACATCATTCGGGTTTTGGATGCTTGTGACCATTCTCAAAGAATCTTCTGTTCTTGGGAAATGCGTTCTTGATGCAATATGTTCTTTTATCAGTGACTTTCCAAGTTCCTCCAAGAATATTCTCCTTCTAGTCAATTTGCTTGCATTCCAATTAGGGTCAACCGAAATCCACAAAACGTATGCATTATAAGCAGAAACATCAAGAATATTGTAGAAAACTATCATTGGCCACCTATTACTTTTTCGTTTGCATGTATATGTACCTAATAACTGATCAAGCGTGTCTACAGCACCTTTGGTTGAATTATAGTCCAAAATCATTTTTGGCTTCTTATCAGCCCTGTCACTGATTTCCGCATCATGGTGGAGAGTGCTCATAAGTACAACATTCTTGTGTCTCTTAGGAATATAATTAACCACAGTAGTGTCATTTGTGAAGTAAAATGAAGAGCTGTGTACCTCCTTGTTGGTCATTTTGTGTGGAAGCTCCGGCTTATTTTTCCGTATAGTTCCCAACATAGTCAATTTCCTTTTCAGAAGCAGCTGCCCCAAATTGTACGACGTAAAAAAGTTGTCACACGTGATATTCTGACCACGTAACTCAGAAGTGAGATCAGATACCACCCTCATTCCCTGATTTCTTTCTGGTGCCGCTCCACTCACCTTTCCTGTATAAATTTGGGCTTTCAGTACGTATGAAGTTTTGCTGTCACACATGGTCCATATTTTGATCCCATATTTTGCCGGTTTACTTGGGATATACTGCTTGAATGGACAGCGACCTCTAAATGCTACTAACTGCTCGTCAACAGTAACATTTTCTCCTGGATTATACAGTTTAGGAAGGACCTCTACCCACTTCTCCCAAATACTACGAATTGCGGCAAGTTTGTCAGTACGTCGTCTTTCCTCTCTAGTAGATTTCTTGTCAAATCGCAGGACACGTGATATCTTACAGAATGTTTCATGAGACATGGTTGCTCGAAATATGTTTCGCCCAGTATCTTTATCCCACAAACTTTTTGTAGACTCCCCATGAGATCGATATACACCCGCTAGGAGTAAGAGTCCTAAGTATGCATGGAAAACAGAACCATCAATATCTGTCCACTGTTCACCATAAACTCGCTGCCCTTCAATATTTGTCATCTCTATTATTTCATTTTGAAGCGCTGTGTGAAATACTGCTTCAAATGAACATTTTACATCAGATATTCTGCTGACTGCATACCTGGTAACTCCTGGGGTACTCTTGATGATGTTCGAAGCTGGTAGGCGACCATGTTGTGCTGGTGGATGCAACTGCCATTCTATATTCCCATTTTTAGAAAGAAAAGTCTCTACACTATTTTGTATGGGCTGTGGACTGTCGTAACTGTCATCGGAACACTCGCTTTCAGATGCATTGCTGATGTGATCTTCAAACTCAGAAAGTGATCCTTCATCTGGTGAGGCATTTACTATTTCTTCCAACTCACGATCATTCAATGGTCTCATCGCCATGGTGTCACAAGTCAAACTGGGCAGAAACAAAGCATTCCAATTATTGAGAACTGCCAATTATTATTTCCTGGGGAAAGCAACAAACAAGCCCATTGTTGTGAACGCATGGAGCTTTAGGTGATTGTTGAGAGTAAGTTGGAATGATGCAGTCACTATTCCCACACAACACAACAAAAATAATTTTCGCCATTTCCAGATTTTAGAAATAAATACGAGTTACACTAAACATATTTGTGTCGGGTCATTATGACCCGAACATTACATATGCAACTATTACAGTTGAAGCCCAAACTTCTTAAACTTTTTTAAAACCTTTTAAAACACATGCTGCTCATCCATTTTCAGACAAAGTCACAAAGTTTCATAAATATATATTGGTATTTACATAATGTAAAATAACGTTCATATTCGTTTCGGGTCATATAGACCCGAACAGAACAGCAGGGTTAAATAGTGTGTAGGCTTAGGGACCGATGACCTCAACAGTTTGGTCCCATAAGACCTTACCACAAATTTCCAATTTGGGTGGTTCGAGAATTTTAAGAGAACAACCGGCATCCACAACGTTGTGAGACACGGCGAAGCAGCCAGCTCCGACACAAAGGCAGCAGATAACTTCATCAGCAATTTGAAGATGCTCTCAGAGTCTGACGGTTACCTGCCGCAAAAGGTCTTTAATTGGAATGAGACGGGTCTATTCTCGAAAAAAGATTCCTTTATAACAGCAGAGGAGAATGCATTGCCCGGTCACAAGCAAATGAAATACGTCTCACACTGCTATTCTGTGTCAATGGAAGCGGCGATTTGAAAATGAAACCGCTTCTTGTTTACGATTCAGAAACTCCACGAGCCTTCAAGAAGTAAAGTCCAGAAGAGCAGGTTAAATGTGATCTGAAGGTCCAACAACAAGGCTTGGGTCACACCTGATCTTTTTTGTGATTCGATCAATGAAGTGTTCGGTCCTTCGGTGAAAAAATATTTACTTGACATGAATCTGGCACTCCATGTCTTGCTTGTTATGGACAGTGCTCCTGCCCAATCTCCAGGCCTACAAGACCACCTGCTTGAAGAATACCAATACATCATGATCCAGTTTCTGCCTCCCAACACCACTCCCTCACTCGAGCCTACGGACTAGTGCATTATTTATAACTTTAACAAGCTCTACACTACAGCACTCTTTGAACATTACTTTCAGTTGACTGAAACTACCAATCTCACACTCAGAGAGTTTCGGAAATATCACTTCAACATCTTTGCCTGCGTCAAGATGATCGAAAAGTCGTGGGAAGGGGTTACCAAGAAAAATCTCACTTCCGCTAGGAAGAAGCTTTGGGCGGAGTGCGTTATCGAATGTGACTGTGAGGGATTTGAGTCGGAACCTGTGGAGCCTGTAGTCAACGAGACTGTGTCTTTGGCCAAGAGCATGGGACTAGAAGTGGATAACAATGATATTGATGAGCCAAGAAGTGACCACCGAAGAGCTTATGGAGTTGCAGTGTGTTTCACCGCAGGAATTTGTGGAGAGGAGGTCTACAGAGGAGGATGAAGCGGTAACAGTAAAGCAGCAATCTTCTGGCGCAGTAAGGAAAATGCTGAAGGCATGGGAATCGATTGCATAGTACATTGAAAAAACATCACCCCAATAAAGCAGTGGCTATGCGCGCTACAAATTTATTTTACAATAATGCTGTGTCACATTTTCGCCAAGTGATGAAGCGTCGGCAGAAACAAATGATTATACACTCCTGGAAATTGAAATAAGAACACCGTGAATTCATTGTCCCAGGAAGGGGAAACTTTATTGACACATTCCTGGGGTCAGATACATCACATGATCACACTGACAGAACCACAGGCACATAGACACAGGCAACAGAGCATGCACAATGTCGGCACTAGTACAGTGTATATCCACCTTTCGCAGCAATGCAGGCTGCTATTCTCCCATGGAGACGATCGTAGAGATGCTGGATGTAGTCCTGTGGAACGGCTTGCCATGCCATTTCCACCTGGCGCCTCAGTTGGACCAGCGTCCGTGCTGGACGTGCAGACCGCGTGAGACGACGCTTCATCCAGTCCCAAACATGCTCAATGGGGGACAGATCCGGAGATCTTGCTGGCCAGGGTAGTTGACTTACACCTTCTAGAGCACGTTGGGTGGCACGGGATACATGCGGACGTGCATTGTCCTGTTGGAACAGCAAGTTCCCTTGCCGGTCTAGGAATGGTAGAACGATGGGTTCGATGACGGTTTGGATGTACCGTGCACTATTCAGTGTCCCCTCGACGATCACCAGTGGTGTACGGCCAGTGTAGGAGATCGCTCCCCACACCATGATGCCGGGTGTTGGCCCTGTGTGCCTGGGTCGTATGCAGTCCTGATTGTGGCGCTCACCTGCACGGCGCCAAACACGCATACGACCATCATTGGCACCAAGGCAGAAGCGACTCTCATCGATGAAGACGACACGTCTCCATTCGTCCCTCCATTCACGCCTGTCGCGACACCACTGGAGGCGGGATGCACGATGTTGGGGCGTGAGCGGAAGACGGCCTAACGGTGTGCGGGACCGTAGCCCAGCTTCATGGAGACGGTTGCGAATGGTCCTCGCCGATACCCCAGGAGCAACAGTGTCCCTAATTTGCTGGGAAGTGGCGGTGCGGTCCCCTACGACACTGCGTAGGATCCTACGGTCTTGGCGTGCATCCGTGCGTCGCTGCGGTCCGGTCCCAGGTCGACGGGCACGTGCACCTTCCGCCGACCACTGGCGACAACATCGATGTACTGTGGAGACCTCACGCCCCACGTGTTGAGCAATTCGGCGGTACGTCCACCCGGCCTCCCGCATGCCCACTATACGCCCTCGCTCAAAGTCCGTCAACTGCACATACGGTTCACGTCCACGCTGTCGCGGCATGCTACCAGTGTTAAAGACTGCGATGGAGCTCCGTATGCCACGGCAAACTGGCTGACACTGACGGCGGCGGTGCACAAATGCTGCGCAGCTAGCGCCATTCGACGGCCAACACCGTGGTTCCTGGTGTGTCCGCTGTGCCGTGCGTGTGATCATTGCTTGTACAGCCCTCTCGCAGTGTCCGGAGCAAGTATGGTGGGTCTGACACACCGGTGTCAATGTGTTCTTTTTTCCATTTCCAGGAGTGTAGATAGTTTTCTAGTAAAAAAGAGTTATGTATCGTGAATAATAAAGTACATCATTCTGTATGTGTAATTTTCTTTGAACAAATGGCACGAATAAGATAAAACTTTCATTAATTTTTCTCCATGGAACGCATTATTGTATTATACATTAATTTATATGGAATAAATTATTGCGCGTAACGAATGTTTTGCACTATGAGGAAGATTCTACTGTATCTGCTTTACCAGTTAATATCAGGACGCTTATATTTTTGGGCATTTTAATGACTTTCCTTAAAATATTGTAGTATTTTTTGTAGAATGCAAGTAACATCGGATCTTGATTTATTATGTCTTTTATATAAGTTTAACACTTCATTTTATTTCCGTTGGTTTGCAAAGGTATTATCATTTTTTCATGTACTTTCTGGGTATCCATTTTGAAAACATAGTTTCATATATTGTATGTTATATGGAATATATTGAATTTCACATTAGCATCTCGTTCTATACATACCTAATCCCTTACTGCCTCTTTCAACTTACTCTTAAAACCTTGTACCCTGTTCTCATTAACAAGTTTCACTGTTTTGAATGAATCTGCTTCAGAGTTGTAAGGTGCTATATTATTTATTTCCATCAATTGTGCCTCATTATTAGAGAGTCCATTAACAACTGGATACACATTACTTTTTTCAACCTGAGCACTGTGTATAAAAATTTTGTCAATCAGTGTCTTACTAACTTTACGCATACGTGTTAAAAAATTAGTTACTGATGTCAGATTGATACAGCCAAATAATGATTCCACTTCATTTTCCACGTCAGAATCTTTTAAGAAATCTACACTGAAATCCCCAAAAGCTACCAATGTTTCTTCAATCAAATCAGTTTCCAAGTGTAACAATTAGCCCTCAGTAGGTAACACATGGATCAAAAGGCTACTCACCGAGAAATGAAGATCTTGCATTCTGAAGTGGTTTCACATTTTATGTATTCAGTCCTCTGATATGTCTCCGTTATTGTGTACTATCTTATCATGTCATTGAGGAATAAGTTTAATTCTTGGCTGAATCGGGTAATACACCAAAAGACGCTGTTCACTATCGTTGGATTACGATTGTCATGGACATTTCATAGTCACACGACAGAAAAAAATCTATCACACAAGTCAGAACCACCATTTTACATATTTAAACCCTTCAGTTAGTGACACAACTAATTGTGACCAACTGTCACTACTGCAGCTTTACACTCAAAGATCTAACCATAGCTATTTTTCTGACCGTACAGCAGTACATTACTCAGTCCGTGGTAACCGGAATACATCTATAGTTATTTATTTCTGCGTCGATTTCAGCGCGTTTCAAAAGATTTTCTTTAATTAAGCTCATCCATTACGGATGTTTCAGAACGCGTGACTGTTGATTCAATGCAAATACATAAAACTGCAACCAATCACTTTTTTGAAATAGTTATTTATTCATTGGAATAATTTTAAAAAAAGTAACTGGTTGTAATTTTATGAATTTACATTTTCTTTAATCCAGCATTTCACAAGTAGGTTTAATGGAATCTGCGTGCCTCCTCTGGTGGATATGTTCCCAGGATTTGTTGCCGATGTTTTGGTTCGGCCAAGAACTACTTTAAATAAAAACGAAATATCTTACACGAACTTTTAGGTTCCAATTTCTGTAACGCCTGGACCCACACTTTGAGTGAGGAAAGTTATGTCTACAATTCTGATTTAATAAAATTCTCGTTGAAACTTTAATTTTCAGAATATTTAATCTTAAATGACTAGTTTATAGTTCAAGGATTCAACTGATATATTGAGTTGGGCGCCAGGATAGTAACTACGAGCAACTTAAAATCTGCTAGTGTGTGAATACAAAGAAAGATGGTAGGAATATGATATGGATATTTCAGCTATCTTGCAATAAAGCATTAACATTCCAGAATTACACTATAGAGAAGTAGAAACAAGACAGAGTTTTTACATTGGAGTAACAGACTGAGAGAAACAAATACTTACCCGTGCTCATTTAGCTGGAGAATTCTAGGAAGCTTTACCAGAAAATTAGAGATGCATAAGATATGGTTTTACAAGTTCTGTTCTACAGTGGGGCTAGGCTAACGAAAAACAGAGAAATGCCGCCTTCAGGGACCGGCATACAGGCAGTGGCAATATTTGGGGGGACCAGTTGTCACGCCCACTGCGAGGTCCGTGGAATCTGAGACCATCAGCGTGGGAAGAACCGCACCAGTGTCCAGAGTGGCAAGCATTGGCAACGATACCATCTTCAAAGAGCAGCGGCTAGTGTGGCGTCTTTATTCCTTCAGTGCTTCAACCGAACAACATACAGATTGTGTATCCGTCAAACAAATTCCCACACAGACAAGTCGCGTTCGGAATATTCATTTTTGGCTCCCACAAGCCTCTGTCAAGTGTTCTTCTCAACGACTCGAAGTTAAGCTATCTGTCTCGCAGTCTTCGCCTTCCCTTGTCCTTTTTTCCTGCCGGCTACTGTCGTTGGTTCATCGGTTGTACGTTCCCCAGCCAGCGTCTTTTCTCCAGCCAGCGCCTTACATGGTCCTGAGTTGAATCAAGGAAGGCTATCGTCAGGAGTGCCCCAGCAGAGTGATAGGACTGTTATTCTTTTCTGAATATATAAATGATGTGGCGGACAGAGTAAGCAGCTGTCTTCGGCTGTTTGCTGACGATGCTGTGGTGTGTGAGAAGGTGTCGTTGTTGAGTGACTGTAGGAGAATACAAGATGACTTAGACAAAATTTGCAGAGGAGGTGATGAATGGCAGGTAGCTCTAAATGTTGAAAATGTAAGTTAATACAAATGCGTGGGTAAAACAAACCTATAAAGTTTGAATACATCGTTACTAGTGTGCTGCTTGACACAGTCACGTCGCTTAAATATCTGGGCGTAACGTTTCAAAACGATATGAAATGGAGTGAACATGTAGGGATTGTAGTGGGGAAGAGAAATGGTCGACTTCGTTTTATTGGGAGAATTTTAGAAAAGTGTAGTTCATCTGTAAAGGAGACCGCATATAGGACACAAGTACGATCCATAGCTGAGAACAGTTCGAGTGTTTGGGGTCCGCACCAGGTCGGAAGACATCCAAACAATTTAAGGGCAGGCTGCTAGATCTGTTACGGGTAGATTCGAACTACAAGCAAGTATCACGGAGATGCTTCGGGAGCTCAAATGAGAATCACTGGAGGTAGTCGACGTTCTTTTCGAGGAGTAATACAGAGGAAATATGGAGAACCGGCAGAACGATTCTACCACCGCCATCGTATATTTCACGCCAGCACCGTGAAAATAATATTAGAGAGAATACGACTCGTACACAGGAACATAGACAGTCGCTTTTCTTTCGGTCTATTTGCGAGTGGAGCAGAAAAGAAAATGCAACACAAGTAAAACCAGAATAATTTAAATGGGATCAAATCAGGTTATGCTGAGGAAATGAGATTAGGAAAAAGTATTATTATGACAACTTCAGATAGCACATAGTGAAAATATGAAAACGATTCACAGTATGCTATATCGATGCCAAATGGTGTAATATGAGCATATAAGTGAGTTAGGACAGGGAACAATACTCGATCTTCGCCAAAGGGGTTTGTAATTCCGCAATATTTTGGGTCGTACACGCTTCACTGCTATAATAGTAATGCGTTATTGAAACTGTGGGTAGGACTGTGTCCTATACATGGCTGCGACAGACAGGAAAATCGGAAAAAAATGAATAAAACTATTCGGGAGTGGAACAGGAATGGAGTAATCAGATAGTGGTACCGAAAGTACCCTCTGTCACACACCATTAGGTGGCTTGTGGAGTATGATGTATGTGTCTTTTGTTATGTCCAATGTAATACATTTTGCCACTCGGTTACAGGAATTACTTCTCACTTTGTCTTCAATTAACGAAAGAAAATAATTAAACTGGTTGAGTGTGAATCTGAAAAATGCCATAAACTTCTCCGCATCGTCGAACAAATGTTTTGTAACTAAAATTTTATATGCTCCTTCTTCTTAACGATGTAAGAGCGTTTCGTCTCACTGCATTGGGCTTCCTGAGTACTCTTTCCAGTAGCATACAGTCCTCCTCCTCGACCCTGACTTCCATGTACTTTCGGAGTGCCAAAATTAACAGTTTTTAGCCCGAGCACTGCGCTGCATGTTAGGCCTTCACTGTCTCCGCTGCACTGCCCTGGACCTAGCAGAAAGCTCCTCGCAGTGCGCAGGAAATAGCGTCGCGCCAACGAACAGCACGAAACTGCTCTTGTCTAGGAGAAATTATAGCACCCACCGTCTTCCAACAAACTGTAAAGATTATTTCAAACCCTTCTGAAACTTTTGCTCGCTTTCACCCCCCCCACAAAAAATGTAACGTGAAAAAGTTTGTCGCTTACTAGATTTTGGACGTTGGTTTGGTAAAAGTTCCGCGTCAGACGTTACATTTTGATTTATTACATCACTATTACCGACTCTATTGGCGAGAAACTATGCAGACGTTATCGACATATACTACTGAAAGCAACTATAAAATTATGTTGTTGTACGACACTTTGTTTAGGAGTTATGGCGTGATAAATATCGAGTAGCGTGAAAAATAAACTTTTCTTAAAATCTTAAATATTTATCTATTTCATTAGCACAAAATTTTCATTGAGTTAAAAAAAAAGGTTTCAGGAGGTAGTTCTCGTATCACTATCAAGTGCAGTTGCCAAATTCTAAAAAAAATGTTTCATTTTTTAGGTTGTGACGCGTCTAGGAAAGCGTTTTACTCAGCACCCTGCGACCCGCGTCGCACAGCGGAAGACGCAAGCATATTCAACAGCACGCTGCGACAAATTCCCGCAGCTCGAAAAACGTAGCTTAAGTCCTATATGCTCACGTCGTAGGTCAGTGTTGGGCAGTTTGGAATTCACTCAGTGACGTTTGTTCATTAACTGGTGAACATCAACTGTACTCCATTTAAGATCCAAACTCCTGAATGAACGGGATTGTTGATAGATACCGTGTTGGGTACCATCCTGATACTGCGGTTCTGCGACCTCGACCACAGAGAAGAGGGAACCTTGAATATTGCCAATCACATAATTAGTTGACAAAAAGCTGGAACGAGAAACAAATCTTTCAATTTTTAGAGAAAACACCAACAAAGAACTCTGCAACGTATTGCAAATCTCATCATTGTGGCTACTAACCTATAGCAATTTCAATTCATTGAATTTTTTGCTACAAACATAAAGACAGAAATGCTGATATTGTAGTGATAAATGGATGTTGTTGATATGATTTATTGCCTGATAATCACAAACGAGTTTGTAGCAAGAGACGTGACGCATGTTTCGAATATTTAAATGAGAGTGGTGAATCAAAATTTCTGAGTATCTCTTTGAATTATAGAGGAACTTATTAAATATAACCGATAAGACATTGTTTTATAGAAACACTAGCCCGACCGTTCGAAATGTCTTTCGTTCAGTGGTGACTGAAGGGAGAGAGATGGAAGCAACATAGAAAAAAATTACAAAGCACCCCGTTTCCCGATAGCCACCAATGAAACTGTTATTACCAAAATGTTACAAGAAGAATATTGTTACCCACGTTGAGGTCACATTCTGTATCATTTGCTGGGATGAAGAAATGTGGCTCAGAATTAAAACGATACCGCAATGTGTTTGATAGTTAACACGATCTACTGTAAGAACTGGCGAATCTGTAAAGGATGTGAGTTAGATTGTAATGGACGGCCAAAAATTGGCAAGCACTACTTCAACAGTCCTACAGAAGTTATTTCACGACCTCCTTCATACTATGCATAGTGAGGGTTTGGATATAGACGGGGGGTGGGTAGTTTTGATTTTTTCACGTGGTCAAAAACATCAACGTGAGGGACTCTCAATAAATTTTGATATTTCTTAGAAAGCATACTAATCTGTTTTTCCAAGTGATTGGCTTACAAATGACAGAAGTCGTTTCTGGTGCCACGAAGTTATGCCATCCATCTCTTTGGATTATGATGTATCCTTTTCAATGAGTTGCAGTAAAAGTGTGAAAGTCTTAAGAGTCCTAGTCTCTGTCACGAGCAAATCGAGAGATAGTACATAAAAAGAAGCTGCCCATGCCAATAATGCAACAGAGTTAATGTCATATTTGACATTAGACAAAGTATATGAATCAGGTTTCCAGGTTCTTCCTCACCCCATATTTAATTCATCATATTTCATTGGATAGCTCGAGATCTATTTTACTACATGTGTACTGTTGAAGCGTTTTTGCAGCCGTTGAAAGAGACTTTCTGTGCCTCAGCAGGAAAAAAAGGAAATGTATGATCGCTAGCCAAGAGCACCGAATAAGAGGATTACTTAGAAAAATATCCCGTCAAACATGCTCTACAGCTGTACCTTCACGGTAAGGTTTCGTAAAACAAACAAGAAGTAATAAAAAGCCCGTATTTGTTTTTAGAAGAATGACTTTCTGCCACAATGTACTGTTGATACCGTTTCTAAATATTCTGGCAACTGTCAACCCAGGTTATTTGTAAACTCGGCAGAGGGAATTGACGTCACACTTCATCTGTTGTCTGTCCAAATGTGATGTAGACTGCATAAGTCTGTGCACTGCATCCGTAGTGGTTGCCTAACAAACACCAGATGGAACAGGTTCAAAAATGGCTCTGAGCACTATGCGACTTAACTTCTGAGGTCATCAGTCGCCCAGAACTTAGAACTAATTAAACCTAACTAACGTAAGGACATCACACACATCCATGCCCGAGGCAGGATTCGAACTGCGACCGTAGCGGTCACTCGGCTCCAGACTGTAGCGCCTAGAACCGCACGGCCACTCAGGCCGGCTGATGGAACAGGTACTACAAAGTCTCGTCCCATATGATGAGGCTTTGAAGAACACTTTGACCTCATTCCGTCAGCGATATCTACAACAAAAAATGGTTCAAATGGCTCTGAGCACTATGGCACTTAACATCTGAGCTCATCAGTGCCCTAGAACTTAGACCTATCTAAACCTAACTAACCTAATGACATCACACACATCCAAGCCCGAGGCAGGATTCGAACCTGCGACCGTAGCGGTCGTGCGGTTCCAGACTGAAGCGCCTAGAACCGCTCGGCCACAACGGCCGGCTATCTAAAACAGTTTTCGTATATTGTTCCCTCTGCTTCAGTCAGTTTGTGGGTTACAAATTTGGATCAAATCTCAGATAACCCAATCTTAGTGGATGATGAACATTGTTGTTGTTAATCTACAATACCTCTGATATGAATTTCAGAAATAATAAATGATTTATTGTTATTAGCTGCCGAACTTCGTACCTCTCCAAATCTTAGTGGATGATTAACATTGTTGTCGTTAATGTACAATACCTCTGATATGAATTTCAGAGACAATAAATGACTTATTGTTATTAGCTACCGAACTTGATACCTCATGTTCACTATCTGTGCCCGCCTCCGTAGTCAGACGTGGCTGTAAGCCGACTCAACACAAGTTACACATAGCAAAAACACATCCAGTCATAACGAATTTTGACCTACACCTACTTCGATTACACCTAATACGCAACGAACATGACATTTTGGCAATTTACCGGAATCTTATGCATCTTTGGAATCACTAGGTGAGATTAGCCTGATATTTTTATGTATCTGTGGCTTATATCATAGTGTAGAGTGTAATTATATACGGTCCTAGAATGAAATTTTCACTCTGCAGCGAAGTGTGCGCTGTTATTAAACTTCCTGGCAGATCAACACTATGTGGTGGACAGAGACTCGAACTCGGGACCTTTACCTTTCGCGGGCAAGAGCTCTATCGACTGAGCCAACCAATCGCGACTCATGCCCCATCATCACAGCTTTAATTCCGCCAGTACCTCGTTTCCTACCTACCCAATCTCACAGAAGCTCTCCTGCGAAACTTGGAGAACAAGCACCCCTGGAAATAAGGATAAAGCGGAGACATGGCTTTGCCACAGCCTGGGGTCCTCATTGAAAGTAATGAGGTTCTATAGGGCACTAGTGACCACCACCGCGAACAGTTTCCGGGACGCTAGCATCAGAATCAAAATTAATCACACACTCACAAGTTCAGTCCACCAACATAGAGGTCGCAGACAGGTGTATCCCTTGGCTGCCAAGTTAAACGTCATTGCGTCAGAATCCATTTGCTCCCTACTGGATTCCAAATTATCTGGTCACAGCTGTCATATTTCACGTACAGTTATAAAAGCCTACGTAGATGACGTCAGCGTTGTAGTTAACACCTAAGAATAATCGAGAATGTTGAAAGAGATAATTACAGACCATTTGCAGGGTAGTGGGACTAAACTCAATGAGCGGAAAAAGACTATACTTTAAACAGTAGGGACTTACGGCCATATCTACCAGCAGTGGTTACAGTGTGTGCGAAAGTGGAACGAAAAGTAGGAGTGAGAGTTATGGCGAACTCACTAAGAATCGCTCACACAACCTGGCGAGGCAATGCGAACTCGGTTATAATAACAGTTTGAGAGCAGAGGATGAAAACAATAGACAAGCTAGAAGCAGTATTTTATAGTAACTGCTACGTACGGTCAAAGCTACGTAACGTTGACTCATTCATCTTCGGGCTGAAGCTCTTTTTTCCCGTGTTTGCTTGAACAATACATATGTTTTGGGAGAGGGTCCACCTTTAGCAAAACACAATTTTAATTTTTAACCCAGACATGTTTCACTGCAGTTGCAGCGTCTTCAGTGGGCTTTTACCTTATGTCTGTTAAAGATAAAGAATGTTCTTTACTGTGTGTATACATGTAAATATTAGTTTTTAAATCGTAATTATAATTATTTGAAAAAACAATAAAATTATGAATTCATACCTTTTTACCACATGGTGTGGTTTTCCTGATGTATTTTGTAGTACGTTCACGTAAGTGAAACATAATGTAAATAGACACACACACACACACACACACACACACACACACACACAGAATTAATTAATTTTAGGCATAGCCATAACAAATTTCAAATCGTAATTTTGGCTTAAATAGTTTGTCTACCTTAAGGTGTAAGTGGTTCCAGATGACAAGTGGTGAAACAAAACAATCACTGTAGAAACATAATATATCAAGAAAACAGTTTCTACAGTGATTGTTTTGTTTCACAGCTTGTCATCTCCAACCACTTACACCTTAAGGTAGACAAACTATTTAAGCCAAAATTACGATTTGAAAATTGTTATGGCTATCCCTAAAATTAATTAATTCTGTGTGTGTGTGTGTGTCTATTTACATTATGTTTCACTTACGTGAACATACTACATAATACATCAGGGAAACCACACCATGTGGTAAAAAGGTATGAATTCATAATTTTATTGTTTTTTCAAATATCTGTAATTATGATTTAAAAAATAATCTTTACATATATACAAACAGTAAAGAACATTCTTTATCTTTAACAGGCATAAAATAACAGCCCACTAAAGATACTGCAGCTTCTGCAATGTAATCTACTTCAGTTAATTACTGGCAGTTATAGTGGTACTGATACACATTTCATTTATTGGTAGGGATTAGTTATTCAATTTGATCTGTCTTTTTATTTCGTGTTTTATATCAGTTACGGGAAAGTTTGGGAAAAACGGTCGCGTAACACTATGAACCTCGACATTTCACACATTGCCAATTTCCTCAAGACAGGATTAACTACTTATTGACTGCTGTTAATCTACACTATTTGCATCGGTGCATGTAACTTTTAAAAAATCTTATCACAATATAAAAGATTAATACACTTTGGTACAGGGAGGATACAGATAGTGATACATTATTCTAATTGCTTGCTACATAGTAGCATCATATTTTCTCTAGAAGGCAATATGCTCATCGTACACTCCTCTCACATAAGGGCACTAGCGGCACAATTTTCCACTGGTCATCGATAATGCACAGCACAGATCGTCTAAATTCACAGCACTTGAATGTATGTGATTGGGTCCCACGAAGTTATTTCTAGGATTGTCTCACCATACATATCAACTATTGAGATTTTACAGCTTTATATATGAACGTCTATAGGAGTATGGAATGTGAAGGTATGAGTGGTGAGTTGGAGGACCCAGTGGGATCAATGTTGACAGTAAAGAATGACTTCATTTAATTCCAGTACATAATTTATCGCGGCTCTGCGAGGCAAGCACTACTTCCCCTGTAGCGCCTGGATGGCACTGATGTATGGTCGGCGGCTTCCGGCCTGGATGTTGTGCTGGTGCCCTGCGATGATGACGGCCAACACATGGTAGGACGGCAGCCTTCAGAAGCCACGGCCACTGACGTCAGTGGTGCGCTGCTTCCCTCAGCGGCATGCAACCCTGGCAGCTCTCGCTCTGCATGCGTCACCACAGTGATGCATAGAGATAGCTGTGCGCAGAGTTTGATCCGCTGCACTCCAGCAGGAGTCGGATGGAAACTGAGGCTGACGCGCCAACAAACTCACTAGAAACTCAGTGTCAACGGCAACCAGCATGGACAGTAGGTCGGTAGGGCTGTTGCACCATGAACCGTGAAGGAGTTAATGCTAGCGGCAGGTACAGCCTAGCCTCGAACCCATGGCTGCTACTGGCAGTGCACAAGCTTCATTCTGCCCGGTGCAGCTCTGGCATCGTGGTGGTGCTGCTGGTCTCCAGCGACGAGAAGTAATCCCTGCCTCAGAATTCAGACTTATTTATAAGCCTCTGGCTCGCATTTTTTTCACTGATACCCAGCATCTAGACACATCACTCACAACAAGGGACTAGCCCTGGACTCGTGACACTGCCCTGACCACTACACGCTTGCCACTGTGCGATTCAGTTTATTGCTGCGTACGGCTATCCTTGCCTCGAAATCCACTTGCGTGTCTGTTATTGTGACCCAGCTGTCACCACTCTGTTGGCTACCGGCTCGCACTGCTAACGCAAGACTCCACGGTGGCGTTCTTACTGCTTCTTATTACTTTTGCTAAAGACATAACTTTGGCTCAAAGACTGAGTAGTGGCACTACACTGACCCCATACACACAGAAGATCGTATCCCTTGGGTCTTGCTCTGCCCAGTTCTCTGCTGTATTTATCTCTATCCGTATCTGTAAAACATTTACATAATACTAAAACGGCTGTTCCTGAATACTACGCAATTACTGTATTTATCTGGAATTTTTTAAATCAACATTTCATCCCTCACATAAGGGATCCAGTCTACAAAAAAAATGGGCAAATGGCTCTGAGCACTATGGCACTTAACTTCGGAGGTCATCAATCCCCTAGAACTTAGAACTACTTAAACCTAACTAACCTAAGGACGTCACACACATCCATGCCCGAGGCAGGATTCGAACCTGCCACCGTAGCGGTCGCGTGGTTCCAGACTGAAGCGCCTAGAACCGCTCGGCCACTACGGCCGGCCCAGTCTACAGTCACTATGGTGCTAAGACTTGCGACATTTGGCGCCTTCCATCCCGATACTTTTCCACATGCTGCAACATTTGCTCTGCACTGACTCACCTCCCCTGTGCTGCTATCATCCGACTTAATGAACGGTCCGGGCTCGGTTCCCAGGTGTCGTTAAGGAGGACGTACATGAAAGCAGCCAAAATTATGAAAAATTATTTGTCGCCTCTTCGTTAATTACGTGGTATTGAAAATGGTTCAAATGGCTCTGAGCACTATGGGACTTAACTTCTGAGGTCATCAGTCCCCTAGATCGTAGAAGTACTTGAACCTAACTAACCTACGGACATCACACACATCCATTCCCGAAGCAGGATTCGAACCTGGGACCGTAGCGGTCGCGCGGTTCCAGACTGTAGCGCCTAGAACAGCTCGGCCACCCCGGCCGGCTTACATGGTATTGAAATTTCAATTCCTGAATGTTACGTTCCAATTCCACTCCTATGTGGGATAAAAACAATAATTAGTAAACGCTTGCACGAGGTTACGCCACTTTTTTATTATGTATTTCCTCATATTACGTATTCCTGTGGCGCTTTTCTTGCGGTTTTATGCACAAGTGTACAAGTGCTTGCAAAAAAGGAAAGTCTGCGGATGTGGTATGCAGATCCATTATTACAGACTGCAGCCTGCCTCTTTCCAGTAAAGTGTTGTTACTAGTATTTACTAACTTTGGCAGACTACGCGCTCTACAGAGGCTAGGATTTGATCCAGCAGGTTTCACACTGTCGATACTGAATGAAAGCTATAAAATGAGAACTGCTGCAGCTAACATTATTGCTACTGAGTTTGAAAATCAGATTAACCAAAGAAGACCAGCAAAGAGAAGACTACCTGATGATAAAGAGGTGTATGCATATGGTTTGCAGTAGTTTACCCACAGAAGTACAAACACTGTTAAATCTTTGATTCAGGTTTCCAGTTACTTACATTTTGAAGCTTTGTGTACCTTTCCCTCACAAACCACTGATGTTATAGTACTTAAATTTGGCATGCAACTAGCCAAAACCTCGTTGTAAATATTTCGACTGTTTTTAATTAAAAACTTGTAGTGTCAATAAGAATGAACACTTACGTGTGTATGCATATAACATTTCTTAACGACTGCACCAAATTTAGTTACAGTGTCTTGAAAACTTTGGACTTTAAGGTTTTTTCCAGAATATTAAAATTTCGTAATAGTTACAGCTTTGAAAGTTAACATCTCTAGACTTTTGTCTGGCGAATAGGCTGAGGCTGTGTCTCTTTCAACAGAGTAACTTCAATAATAATAGTTAGTAAATGAAATGTGGGTCCCCTAATATCGCAAGTAGTGCCGTTGATTAACAGTCCACTACCTGACAATTCTGTCCTGACATTATCAGTTTCCCTTGCTCACGGTCACTAGCAACCACTACTATGATGTACACTGGATATATTCAATGAAAAGCCGCCCCACGGTCCCGGTTCGATCACCTCCTGCCTCTACTCCTTCAATAATGAAAATGCACCGAGAAACTTTCTGTGCTGCTTTGAGGCCTCTCAGAGCCTCCTGCTGCTATCTGCCTATCTGCTAACTGCTTTACCCTGAGAACACTTCTTCCACCCTCTTAGTTTCGTTCCACAATTCCCACACATTAAGCACTAAACTTAAGACCGTCTCTGACTGCAGCGCCCCTATTCGGCCCCCCAGCAAAGAGATACAACAGTGCCAAAATTAGAATACTTCTTTTCTAGCCCTTCTCCCGCCAGGCAACCAGATGACAGGGATCAGTACCACCGCCTCTACCCTCAGAAGCCTGCAGTATCCGAACAGCATATCTTAATACACTAACAATATATCCTACCATAAAACAAACGTATAACAATATCTGACCAATGTTAAAGCCCTAAACTATACATAAAAGAAAAATATCGGGAAGTCACAAAATCACAACACGTATCAATTATTTCCTTGGCCTCAATTTATACCGAGCCTGGACCTCCCTCTCCTGTCGCTATTCTTCCTCTTCTTCTTCTTTGACTCCTTCCTCGCTCTCACTAATGCCTCTCTTGGAATTGCACTGGATGTTTTTAGGGGACCTTATTATAAATGTTGTGATGTTTAACGCAAAGATGTGTTAAACCGCTTGTCCATGTAAAGAAAGGGAAACATTTACGTAAAATAATCCGAAGCTTTTCCTAGGTTTTTCACACACCACAACTTGCCTAGTAAAAGAGGCTCAGAGGGGCTGCATAGTGATGTCCTTTTGTGGTAAAATCATGACGAAGCTGAATTACGTTCAACAGGTCCGAATGCTGCTAGCTCTCTGTTAGGTCACTTTCCACCAACTGTTCTTTATAAGAAATTATTCCATTGGGAGAAATCAGATTAACGGGTCTTTCGTCCGTGTTTATTTGTTATTTCATTATAATCCCTAATCTACCAAGAAAGCAAGTGTGGTCGAGCGGTTCTAGGCGCTTCAGTCTGGAACCGCGCGACCGGTACGGTCGCAGGTTCGAATCCTGCCTCGGGCATGGATGTGGGTGATGTCTTTAGGTTAGTTAGGTTTAAGTAGTTCTAAGTTCTAGGGGACTGATGACCTCAGATGTTAAGTCCCATAGAGCTCAGAGCCATTTGAACCATTTGAAGAAAGCAAGTGATGTGAGACGGCAATGCAAGATCGTTGAGTAAGAGAAGGGTAATCTTTCTGTATTGATAGATTTATTCCTCTTCCTGTCGACTGGCTTCTTTTCCGTAAACAGACTCGTAATCCTCACCTATTGGTGGTTGTTGGGCGTCCTTTTTGTCAACGTTTCTGATGACACTGTGTCTTTGCGTCATTGTTTTTCTTGCTGTAGTTTTTCACCTTCATTCTGTTCACAGTTCGTGGTTTACCGGCTAGCGTCGCTGCCTCTACAGCTCTAGGTCGCGGGTTTGATTCCTGGCTGGATCGAGGATTTTTCTCGCTCGGGAACTGTGTGTTTGTGTTGTCATAAGAATTTAATCTCACCTTCATGACAATTACGCGCAAGCCGCAGAAGTGGCGTCAAATAGAAAAACTTTCTCCAGGCACGCGGAAAACCCCAGACTTACATCAACATCTACATCTGCATGGATACTCTGTAAATCACATTTAAGTACCTGGCAGTAGGTCTAATTAAATACATCCAGACTCTCAAATTGCTTGTTCGCTTAGCTCAGAATTATTAGCTAAACTCCTTTTTCTGCAGTTATAAGCGTGGCCAGGTTAATTTTGAGGTCGTACATCAAAGAGGGCACGCTGCAGCTGGTGTTCAATCCACTAATAGTGAAACATAAACATAGTTAAATATTCCAAAGTAAAGATAGACAGTTTAGGATTCAAAATAAGTATTCGTCCGCGACACTGAACATAGAATTTTATTGTTATTAATTTGAGGATATACATGCTTTTTAGCATGTTTATGTAGACATTTTAGACAATAGTTCCATTAGTAGAACAAAAATCCTCCACATTATTTGCGCTCAGGCAGCCCCAGACAAGTACTGAATCCACCTCCATGTTTACCTTTGGCTGTTACATTTCTTTCTTCAAGTTCACAATTCTTTTTGTTCTCCATACCGTTACTCACCCATTTGACTTAAACAGCTCAAATCGACTCTCGTCAATAGATACAACATTCTTCTAGAAATCAAACCTATCTGATTTAAGTTCTCTTGAAAATGCAGCCCACTTGCTTCTGTTGAGATTACTGCCGCACAGTTCCCTCCGAGATGCGGAAGTGCGAACATCGGCGTGTAAACACACTTTACTCGGATAGTGCTCGCGCAGTGTAAACGGTGATGATTCGGTCCCGTATTCGATAAACTTCGCTAAGCTTTGCGGAATCGTTAAAACTTTTGCTATGCTGCTATGACCACCATGCACGCTGGCTACTGCAGCCCCCTGCTCAAATCGCCAAAACCTGCTGCACAGTGTCACGATGGATACTAATGCGTTTTATGTACCCATCAGCAAAGTAATTAGCGACGCAGTCACTGCATCTAACAACGCAGACACACACCAGCATGTTCCACCTGTTAATGTAGCTACAGCAAGAGACTTGCAGCTCTCACAGAAACTCCAACGGGACCGCACGGAGGGTGGCGGAGACGGCAAACAACGAGACAAAATGGAGGATGTGCATCATATCGACGCCACCTAAGACAGCACCATCACCCACCAAAATGTAAGTTACACAGCTAACACATACGCAGTTACCGACAAAGGGCCTTTCATCTTATTTGTTTAAAGTAGAGGCAAATCCGTGGACAGGCTCCATCCTGTGACATTAGACAAAATTGTGAGGCGGGAATATGAGTCGTTATTCAAGCACATAATCAATATTGCAGCACAGGGAAAACTGTGTGAAGATTGTGATTCTGTTAGGATTAATTACAAATAGTTTGGTGCACCACTCTTTCTTAGACAAAGAAAATTTGGTGGGCTGTCTTCGGAATTTCTTTAGTACCAAAAAGGGCACCATCAATAACGTAGAAACCTCCCTTACGTAGGAAGAATTACTGACGGAAACGATGTGATATTTCGAAGTTATTGCCATCAGGATATTTACTAAAATAATATCCTGAATGGGTAAAATGTAACAAAGCCGTCTCCAGTTTGTGTTGTGACATTTGGATCACAGTGGCTCCCACAGTTTATTTATGTTGATGGAGTCCGCTGTCCAGTGGACGTGTATATACCCTCCGTCTTAAAATGCTATAATCGTTTGTGATTTGGACACGGCAGCAAGCCGGCCGATGTGGCCGAGCGGTTCTAGGCGCTGCAGTCAGGAACCGCGCGACCGCTACGGTCGCAGGTTCGAATCCTGCCTCAGACGTGGATGTGTGTGATGTCCTTAGGTTAGTTAGGTTTAAGTAGTTCTAAGTTCTAGGGGACTGATGACCTCAGATGTTAAGTCCCATAGTGCTCAGAGCCATGTGAACCACGGCAGCAAACTGAACAGAATCAACCCACGATGTGCAAAATGCGCAGGTCCATATAGAAGGGATTCCTGTGGGAGGGCTAATCAACTAACCTATGTTCATTGTACCTATTATCACAGTACATTATCCTGAATCTGCCCAATGTGTCTCAGACACAAGGAAATCCACAAAATTATGTCTCTGAATAATACGAGGGCTATCCACAAAGTACATTACGTTTTGGAATTAAAAATAAATAAAGTATTGGAAATTTTTTTTATTACATACAGATGAAAGCCACCCTTAAATACTACTTTTCTACATAGTTGCCATTTAAATTAAGGCACTTATGGTAGCGATGGACGAGCTTGGAAATTCCTTCCTCGTAAAATTCGGCCGCCTGCGAATTCAACCACGTGGTTACCTCTTCTTGAAGCTGTGCGTCGTCATCAAAACGCTGCATAGCCAACCACTTCTTCATTGCTGGGAATAAGTGGAAGTCGCTCGGTGCCAGGTCGGGACTGTACGGTGGATGAGGAAACAACTCCCACTTAAAAGATTCGAGAACTTCACGAGTGGCATTTGCCGTGTGGGCCCGGGCGTTGTCGTGAATCAGCAAGATCTTTGAGCCCAACTTCCCCCTGCGCTTGTTCTGTATTGCTCTTCTGAGGTTGTGCAGAGTTTGGCAATACCTTTGAGAGTTTATTGTAGTGCCTCTTTCCAGGAAATCCACAAAAATCAAACCTTTTCTGTCCCAAGAGAAGAGGTAACCACGTGGTTGAAGGCGCAGGCGGCCGAATTTTACGACGAAGGAATTTACAAGCTCGTCCATCGCTACGATAAGTGCCTTAATTTAAATGGCAACTATGTAGAAAAGTAGTATTTAAGTGTGGCTTTCATCTGTATATAATAAAAATATTTCCAATTATTTATTTTTAATTCCAAAACGTAATGTACTTTGTGGATAGCCCTCGTATTACCTTCCATGAAGCAGCAGAAGTGTTTGAAAACAGGCCTTATGCGAATGCAGCTACTACTCTCTCAGACATTACGAGACTGGGCACAAAATTCCTGCCCTTCCGACTCAACCACGGCTCAATACAGTTATCAGGATCGACACCTATGATCAGCAGCAACTAACCCATTCCATAATAACAATGTCGCAGACTCCAGGATCGGTGACTGCAATGGATTCACCGCCGACACCGCCACCTCCTCCTGTCGTACAGCGTGTACAGTAGAACAACAGCATCAGTAACGTGTAGATTCTATGGAACCCGGAATGCCCCCACCAAAGCATGCTTTCCTCTCGCTCCATTGAGTCCTATCCTCTATCCACCGCAATTTCGCACTCTCAAGCAATAGAGCAATGTTGGAAAGTAGCTTGTTATCAACATTTTAAGTATATTTCTGGCTGTGATGGACGACATATCCTACCAGCAGGCTACTAATGTGCCCACTCCAGTACTACAAACTGATTCGATCCACTTGTGAGTCTCAAATATGTTGATCCCACTGCTTACACCATAAAATGGTCTGTTCAATCACACAATGGAAAACAAGATCGTTCAAGCCAAACAAAGACAACCTTCGACATTTTCTGTTAGAAACTAATGTAGAAATTTGTGCCGTCACCGAAATATGGTTATAACCAACGCACCGTTCACACTCCAGCGTTACTCCGTCATTACAGAAGATAGAGATGAAGGCTGTGGCTGTGCAGCATTGTTGGTAAAGAAGATACTAATTTTTCCGTTGACAATAATGGCTCTCAGCATAATGGTTATGCGTCTGTAGTTCAAGGATCTTCATCTGAAGTCTTTGAACGTATCAGCCATATAATTATTCCGAGAGAAATTTAGCTGTATGTCAATAATTAACTGTAAAAGGATGCAGACCTTCAAGACCTATTCGTTAGTGACATCCAAATATTACAATATGCGTACGACGTACATATATATTCCGAAGACAGCACTCTTCAGTCCTATTAAGTGAAAATGCACACCGCTCTCATACGTCTGTATGAGTTGTGTACGGAAAATGGTTTCGAAATATCTGACAGCAAGTCTACTCTACTAGTCTTTACACACCACAAGATATCACTTCTCCGAACAACGCAACTGCAACAACATAATTTTCCAGTTGCGAAAACTACACACTATCTGGGAATTGTTATCGACGGTAAGGTGAAAGAGAACTGAAGATGTTAAAAAGCATGCACTCTCATCAGAGCTAAGACTGAAGTATGGTGGGGCTCCGATCGGCCGAGGGCGGTGGATTTATACCGGTCCCTATAGAAGACATAATTTATTATGGACACATGTGCTACGTATCAGCGCCACACACCAGACACTATGCAGTACAAAGCTCGTCGTATAGTTACATTGCGCGTTCATGTCAACCACAACCAACGAATTTCTGACTGAAGCAAATGAAGCGCCGTTAAAGTAGCGATGAATATTCGTGTGCAAGAAATTCCTCCCGCACCTTGGTTCGACATAAGTTTCTTGATGAAAAATGCCGAGAATTAACATCCTAAAATGTGTGCGGAAAATACTGGATAAATAAGAAACTTCCACCTGTCGTGACTGAATGTATGATGATGCAGGCATTAAGGCACAAGGTGTGGTAAAGTCCTCTTCTACCGCACTTCAACAGCCAATACGAAACGTCGACTCTGGAGATTGATGGCAGGATCAGTTTACGCTTCAGAACAAGAATCCAACTAACGCAAGGGCAATGGAACTCCGGTCTTACTCTTACAATAAGTTCGTCGTCTATACAGATGGGCCAGAGTCTAGAGACGGCTCTGGTAGTGCTTATTGGGTACCCAGAGGCGAACAACAAGGTCTAAACAAACTAGATCCTCATGCCATGACAGAGGAACCGATTGCCATTATGGAAGCTCCACTACTGGCACAGATACAGCAGACATAAAAGCCGTCACCACTGATAGTGTGTCAGCCCTAAAACTAATTAGAAACCAACATAATAGTAGACGCCATATCTGCAGAAATTGTAGACGTTGTGTTTCGGGTGCAACGGAACTGTTGCAACATCGTTATCGTACGGATGAAAGACCAGTCTGGGATACCTGTAAATGAACAAGTAGATGCCCTCGCAAATCAGGCATCTCTGCTTCGAGCAATTGGTAAGAGGAATTGTAGCGGACATCTAAAATCAAAGGCAGTCGCTACGCACTAATTCATACCACAATTCCAATAGTACCATGTTATAATAAGTCGCAAGTATCGAGGAGCTTCATGACAGTCGTAACACGGCTAAAATTTAATCACTGGAAGTTTAATAAATACCTCTATCGACTCAATCTAAGTGTCACCTCTATATGCGTTTGCGTAGAGAGAGAACATCCAAACCATATATTCCTACAATGTTCTCGGAACATGTATCACATAAACGTACTTGCAACTACCTTTCGGGCTCTTGGTCATCAGTTCCGAAGCAATGTACAAACCTTGTTAGCATCCAGCAGGAGAGAAACGTATAAACTACTGTGCGAGTTCATCAACAGTGCCAACATCAAGATATATCCCTCTGGATTGCTCATCTAATACGCTTGGTAATCAGAACGCCAGGGGAAGACCACAGCACAATTAACTGACTATATTCCCGAGTGCTACGCAGTAGAATATGGAACGCTCAGCATCTTAATGTATGTCACTATGAGCATCCTCTATATGTGTGTGTCTTAACACTGGTTAACTGTAGGTATTGCTGTAATACCCAAATCTGTTTCTTGTAATCTGTTATCCTGTTCTGTCTAGAAGGTACGTATAGAGCTGCACAAATACTGAATTCTCTCTTCGCCGCTTTTGAAACAGTTCTTGCAGAACACGCAAAAGAATATTTTATTGTTAATTTAGATATATAGTCATTAACGTAGATTGAATTGGGAATATAACAAATGTGTACCAACGGCGATTTATCATTTCTTATTGTGTTACAATAGGACTTTTATAGCATACTACCTCTGTGTGTTATGTATTACATTTCCGTCCTGGTTACCCGTTCCAGTATACACTGAGGTACCAAAAGTCATGGGATACCTCCTAATATTGTGACAGACCTCCTTTTGCCCGGCGAAGTGCAGCAGTTCGACGTGGCATGGACTAAACAAGTCGTTGAAAGGCCCATGCTGAAATATTGTGCCATGCTATCTCAGCAGCCGTCCATAATTGCAAATGTGTCGCCTGTGAAGGATGTTATTCACGAACTGACCTCTCAATTATGTTCCACAAATGTTCAGTGGGGCTCATGTCGCGCGATTTGGATGGCCACACAATTCTCTCGAAATATCCAGAATGTTCTTCGAACCGATCAGGAACACTTGTGGCCCGGTGACATGGAGCATTGTCATCCATAAAAATTCAGCCTTTGTTTGGGAACAAGAAGACGATGAATGGCTGAAAACGGTCTTCAAGTAGCTGAACGTAGCAATGTCCAGTCAATGATCGGTTCGTGAGGACCAGAGGACCCAGTCCATTCCATCTAAACGCAGCCCACACCATTATGGACTCACCACCAGGTTGCACAGCGCCTTGTTGACAACTTGGGTCCACGGCTTCGTGGGGTCTGCGCCGCATTTTAACACTACTAACAGCTCTTACCAACTGAAATCGGGACTCATCTGACAGCCCACGATTTTCCGGTCGTCTAGGGTCCAACTGATGTAGCCACAAGCCCAGGAGAGGCACTGCAGGCAATGTCGTGCTGTTAGTAAAGGCACTCGTGTCGGTCGTCTCTTGCATAGCCCGTTAACGCCAAATTTCGCCGCATTGCCCTGACGGATACGTTCATCGTACGTCCCACGTTGATTTCTGCGTTTATTTCACATAGTGTTGGTTGTCTGTTCTAGCACTAACAACTCTACGCAAACCCCGCTCCTCTCGGTCGTTAAGTGAAGGCCATCGGCCACTGCGTTGTCTGTGGTGAGAGGTAATGCCTCAGATTCGGTATTTTCGGCACACTCTTGACACTGTGGATATCCGAATATTGAATTTCCCAACGATTACCAGCATGGAATGTCTCATGCGTCTAGCTCCAACTACCATTCCGCGTTCGAAGTCTGTTAATTCCCGTCTTGCGGCCATAATCAAGTCGGAAATCTTTTTACACGAATCACCTGAGTACAGATAACAGTTCCTCACCCGTCCTTTACCACTTCGTGTACGCCATACTACCGCCATCTATATATGTGCATATTGTTATCTCATGGCTTTTGTCAGCTCAGTGTGGCTGTAAAACTCGTTTTATCTTGGAATCAGTCTTTTATTAAGACTACGTACATTCTTACCAGGGTACGACTTAAACTAAAGTTTACTCGGAACTGTTAAAACAAAGTGTAATCTGTAACATAATATTTCCACTGTTGAGATGGCTGTACGGGCACGTTCCGAAAGCCAATAAATAAAAGAGGTCGTTTTGCGACTGGTTTCGGTACGTCTTATTCTGATTAAATCAGTGTACAGTACTCCTCTCTGTACTGGTAGGTCTGCCAATGTTTTCTACGATATCTTGAAAAGATTCTGCTGTCCGCTTCTATTGTAATCTCGCGACCTACATTCCTTACACATCGCACTGTGACTTTGAAAAACAGCGAGAAAACTAACTATTACAGTGGCCGAAACACATCTGTGTAAGGGAAGGACAGAGGCTTGTGTCAGTGCAGCAGAATACCCATGATATACTTTGACATGAACTTGGGCATAATTTTAAATAACGTGGATTTGTTTGAAAATTAAACAATATAGAAACTTAAGTAGCGTTTTATGTTTAAATGTAGATATCAGCCGGTGTAAGCCAATAATTATTGTTCGTTTCTTGGATATATTTTTACGATTGTGCTTGTTATGTTCTATGCACTAAGATCGGATGAGTACTTTTTGGAGTCACTGTACGTCTTGGGTAGCATTGTGGAGTATACAGACGTGCATGTAATTATACCAGAGGTGTGTTTTGAACATACATCATTCATGGGTGTGTGTACGCATTTTAGTACAATACAACTCGAGAACGTCCGCTAGCAGAATTTTTTTCAGCCTGAAGTAGAGGGGTATATTATTTAACACGGTGATTTGAAGGTTTATTTTGCAAATGATGTTTTACCTCCGGATCTCCGGATTGCTGCTGTCAGAAGATGTAGCTATTTATAGACAGTGTAGTGAACCTTCGGTCTGAGGACCAGTTGATAACGAGAACTCGCAAAATATACTGATAATAGAAGTCCTTACTTTCGGTCTTCTTCTGCTGATAATGTTTCACAGTGGCCCTACAGAGTGATTATAATTACATTTTCGATACTTGAGCTAGTGTGGAGGAAAAACTATTTCATCTTACGAGCACCAAGTTTTATAGAATTAATGTTCAGACTGTTTCTCGTTCGGTGCAGTGAAACACATTCACATAGTAAACATGGGTGTCTATTAGTATCACTGAGGGGGGAGAGTGTTTCCATGGAATAAAGCAGAAATTAACTTTGTGACGCTACATAGACCATTCCACCCATCTAGGGATACTACTACTTGAACGTCACTATATTGCAGATTTTCGAATACAACCACTGGATGAAAATAACGACGCTGATGTGTATGTAGACACTATTGGTTAAGTTGTAACTGATCATCAAGAGCATTATTTGCGATGACACGGTTAGCCTTTGGAATACCTCAGGTGACTGGATGGATGATTTATCGATAGCCATTAATAGGTACTTTAATTATAAATTATGGCTGTATTATTATTAATATTATTAATGTAGAACAATTTTGTTCCTCCTCACTGAAGCGCTGCGCAGCAACCTTATTTCCAGCTGGCGATCAATGCACAAATGTGGAAGCTAGCATTGTGGAGATTACGGACCTGCACGTTATTTGTGAGAGGTGTGTTTGAGCAGACATCATCCGTGGCTGCATTTACAGATGTTATAGACATTTTTAGTACAATAGATCTCATGATTATGGGGGAAATATCAGTAGGTTCTAATACAAATACATACTTTAGTGATGCAATATAATTAATATGTATGCAAGTTTAATTTGTATTTACATATCTCTATTATCGGGCTAAGTATTTAACATCTTTCTCTCTGAATACGACAGCGGTCAGATGGCATGTTCCAGCTGCACGTAACAAGGACGTCGTCTCGGCGCATTCATAAAAATTGTGCGACGCCATACGTACAAAAAAATCGCAACATGTGCATACAGCGATACAATGAAATCTTAGTATAACAGATGCCGTCAGTTTGCTTGCAAACTCATGTGTAGGAGGTGCATCACGCAGGTGCTGCTCCCTCCAGTCGATCAGATAATCCGTGAAATTACACATATCAAAAAAGTTTTGCATCAACTCGGTTCCGAGAGTTCAGGAACCTGTACAGAAATTTGGAATAGAGATCTACATAAACATCATTTCCGCCCTTTTTATTGCTCATGAAAACCACACATTGCATGTTGTACCACCATATAGCGAGACCTTCAGAGGTGGTGGACCAGATTGCTGTACACACAGGTACCTCTGATACCCGGTAGCACGTCCTCTTGAATTGATGCATGCCTGTATTCGTCGTGCCATACCATCCACAAATTCATCAAGGCACTGTTGGACCACATTGTCCCACTCCTCAACGGCGATTCGGCGTAGATCCCTCAGAGTGGTTGGTGGGTCACGTCGTCCATAAACAGCCCTTTTCAGTCTATCCCAAGCATGTTCGTTAGTGTTCATGTCGTCCATGAAGACGAATGCCTCGCCAATATGCTGCCGATATGGTTGCACTATCGGTCGGAGGATGGCATTCACGTATCATACAGCCGTTATGCTGCCTTCCATGACCACCAGCGGCGTACGTCTGTCCTACATAATGCCACGCCAAAACAGCAGGGAACCTCCACCTTGCTGCACTCGCTGGAAAGTGTGTCTAAGGCGTTCAGCCTGACCGGGTTGCCTCCAAACACTTCTCCGACGGTCGTCTCGCTGAAGGCATATGCGACACTCATCAGTGAAAAGAACGTGATGCCAACCCTGAGCGGACTATTCGGCATGTTGGTGGACCCGTCTGTACCGAGCTGCACGGGGTCTGGTTGCAAAGATGGACCTCGCCATGAACGTCGGGATTGAAATTGCGCATCATGCAGCCTATTGCGCACAGTTTGAGTCGTAACACGACGTCTTGTGGTGCACGAAAAGCGTAATTCAACATGATGACTTTGCTGTCGGGGCTCCTCCGAGCCATAATTAGTAGCTAGCGGTCATCCACTGCTGTAGTAGCCCTTGGGTGGCCTGAGCGAGGCATGTCATCGACAATTCCTGTCTCTCTGTATCTCCTCCATGTCCGAACAACATCGCTTTGGCTCACTCCGAGACGCCTGGACACTTCCCTTGTTGAGAGCCCTTCCTGGCACAAAGTAACAATGCAGACGCGATCGAACAGCGGTATGGACCGTCTAGGCACGGTTGAACTACAGACAACACGAACCATGTACCTCCTTCTTGGTGGAATGACTGTAACTGATCGGCTGTCGGACACCCTCCGTCTAATAGGCGCTGCTCATGCGCGGTTGTTTATATCTTTGGGAGTGTTTAGTGACATATCTGAACAGGCAAAAGGACTGTCTGTGATACAATATCCACAGCCAATGTCTATGTTCAGGAGTTCTGGGAACCGGGGTGATGCAAAACTTTTTTTGATGTGTGTATAATAATTTGATACCAAATTGTTTGAAGAGTGTTATCATTACAGAGCACAGAACTCCAGTGATTCCTGTTGGATGATGGCAAAATGGGGGGCGGGCAGTGGGAGGCAGCTCTCTTGACGTTGGATGACCTCTCCCTTTGCTCCCTCTCCCTTGTCTCCCTTGGGTGACCTTGCCACATGCCGAGAGTGGCCTTCAGTGATTAGGGTCAGAGAAAACACTGCCCTCTACTTATCTGTACATGTAATGGTTCTCAATAAGCTTTTCTGTTCACTTAATCTCAAAGACCTCTCAGACAGAACTATCTGAGGACCCATGTGTCAGTACCATAATTGATGTTGTGCTGTTTCCCATGGCATATTTTGAGTTCTTATTTTCTAGGCAATGTGGAGGATGTTTGGAGGAACAATTTGAGAACAACAGAAATAATATCCAAGGACACAACAACACATCCCAAAAACTTCCCGAACAGCACTCATCATCATCTCTGTCACTGGACATTGAAGCAATCATTGATACAACAGTAACGAGTAAGTCGATGAATTTTGTTTCACTGTGAAGGAAACGAAATATACACTCCTGGAAATGGAAAAAAGAACACATTGACACCGGTGTGTCAGACCCACCATACTTGCTCCGGACACTGCGAGAGGGCTGTACAAGCAATGATCACACGCACGGCACAGCGGACACACCAGGAACCGCGGTGTTGGCCGTCGAATGGCGCTAGCTGCGCAGCATTTGTGCACCGCCGCCGTCAGTGTCAGCCAGTTTGCCGTGGCATACGGAGCTCCATCGCAGTCTTTAACACTGGTAGCATGCCGCGACAGCGTGGACGTGAACCGTATGTGCAGTTGACGGACTTTGAGCGAGGGCGTATAGTGGGCATGCGGGAGGCCGGGTGGACGTACCGCCGAATTGCTCAACACGTGGGGCGTGAGGTCTCCACAGTACATCGATGTTGTCGCCAGTGGTCGGCGGAAGGTGCACGTGCCCGTCGACCTGGGACCGGACCGCAGCGACGCACGGATGCACGCCAAGACCGTAGGATCCTACGCAGTGCCGTAGGGGACCGCACCGCCACTTCCCAGCAAATTAGGGACACTGTTGCTCCTGGGGTATCGGCGAGGACCATTCGCAACCGTCTCCATGAAGCTGGGCTACGGTCCCGCACACCGTTAGGCAGTCTTCCGCTCACGCCCCAACATCGTGCAGCCCGCCTCCAGTGGTGTCGCGACAGGCGTGAATGGAGGGACGAATGGAGACGTGTCGTCTTCAGCGATGAGAGTCGCTTCTGCCTTGGTGCCAATGATGGTCGTATGCGTGTTTGGCGCCGTGCAGGTGAGCGCCACAATCAGGACTGCATACGACCGAGGCACACAGGGCCAACACCCGGCATCATGGTGTGGGGAGCGATCTCCTACACTGGCCGTACACCACTGGTGATCGTCGAGGGGACACTGAATAGTGCACGGTACATCCAAACCGTCATCGAACCCATCGTTCTACCATTCCTAGACCGGCAAGGGAACTTGCTGTTCCAACAGGACAATGCACGTCCGCATGTATCCCGTGCCACCCAACGTGCTCTAGAAGGTGTAAGTCAACTACCCTGGCCAGCAAGATCTCCGGATCTGTCCCCCATTGAGCATGTTTGGGACTGGATGAAGCGTCGTCTCACGCGGTCTGCACGTCCAGCACGAACGCTGGTCCAACTGAGGCGCCAGGTGGAAATGGCATGGCAAGCCGTTCCACAGGACTACATCCAGCATCTCTACGACCGTCTCCATGGGAGAATAGCAGCCTGCATTGCTGCGAAAGGTGGATATACACTGTACTAGTGCCGACATTGTGCATGCTCTGTTGCCTGTGTCTATGTGCCTGTGGTTCTGTCAGTGTGATCATGTGATGTATCTGACCCCAGGAATGTGTCGATAAAGTTTCCCCTTCCTGGGACAATGAATTCACGGTGTTCTTATTTCAATTTCCAGGAGTGTAGATATACCATAAAACAGAAGCTAACAAAGTACAGAAAGTAAACATAAAAAGCAAACGTGGAGAATAACACAACTAAGTCTGAACATCGGACGAGGATTTCAACTCAGCTCCTTCCAAATGCAAGTCCACTGCACTACAACGGTCGGTGTGGCCGTGGGCATCGGTCCCCATATCTGCAGAATGTTCTGCTGTTACAGCATGAGGTTTCCAAACATTGGTTACTATTATCAAATAATACACCGACGGAAAAAAATCGCAACACTAAGGAGGAGTTGTGTGAAATAAACGAAAGTTGGTGGGCATGTTTCTACATCCGAAAGGCGATGTCTATTCAAATCTCACACAGTTGCATAGAACTGGTTCTAATGGCGCTACTATGAGGATGCAGATCAGGTTTGCTTTAAATACACGCTATAACGGTCGTGAACTTTAGTTACCTGTGAGATTGGACGTGGTGAGTTGATGTTAGTCAAGAATACCTTTAAGGCGCCATTATAAACACTTCACTGAATGAGATCGTGTAATAGTCCTACAAGAAGATGGATGCTCCTTCTGCGATCTTACATAAACAATTGGAAGGAATATAGCCACTGTACGTGATTGCTGACAGCGGTGGTCACAAGAAATGTATGATTGCAAGAAGACTGGGCTCCGGACGGCCATGTGGCTCAGTCTAGAGGGAAGACCATCGTGTTAGGCATATGGCTCTGGCGCATCGTACTACATCTGCAGCCGGTCGCAGGTTCGAATCCTGCCTCGGGCATGGATGTTTGTGTTGTCCTTAGGAGCAGCAATTTGAACAGCAGCTGGTACCCCAGTGAACTGTTTCAAACCGGTTCCTTCAAGGAGAGCTCCGAGCCAGACAACCTGTAGCGTGCATTCCAGTGACCTCAACTATCTCCATTGGCGAATTCAGTGGTGTGAAGCAAGAGATCACTGGAGGTAGGGTGGAAGTCTGTTGTGTTTTATGATTAAAGCTGATTCTGCCGCGGTGACAGTGAAGTCGTATATTGGTTAGAAGAGGCTAGTTGAGTGAATGCAACTGTTGTGTACATAGTTCCGCGTAGTCAGCGCGTACACAACTTTCCCACTAGAGCGCGCCCAGCGAAGCACAACAGCGCAGGCGCAACGCTCGTCCGTCTCCGCACTACGAGATGGCGCTGTCAGAGACGGACCAAATTCTGTTTCCGCCGATCCGCGTACTAATATGTAACGCTGCCAATGAGATTGCTGCTAACGTAGAACCTTTTCTCCTCGCGGATCACACTCGCGCAGTGATACCTGAACGCTCGAGGTATTATAACGAGTGTACAGACCTCCGATTACTCAGTCTGTATTTATCTGCATTAGTCTGTACCAGTCTGCATTAGTCTCCATTAGTCTGTAGTCAAGTTTCAGTCTGCGCCTAATAAGATTACCATATTCCTGTACATAGCCATGAAGATAAATGAAGAGACACTTTGTCAAGTATCAGAGATATGTGAGAATAAGATTAACGTACCAAGACCAAAGGAACTTCAGATTGTCCATTGTGAACAGCATCCAGAATTAAATTAAGTAATGTCTATGCTTTTTATTATTTTAATAAATGTGTGTGAAAATTAATCACGTTCTGTTTAAAGTTGGTCACCGTCAATCTGTTACTCTAAGCGTGCAAGTGGCACTTCTATCGTCTGACCTAACGGCAGAAGATAAACACGCCACGATAAGACCACGAGACATATTGCTGACACTCGCCTACTTCGTTAGAGCGACAAGTCAACTAATCTGATGGTGTGTGTACCGAAGGTCTTACAGTACACACACCACAGAAACTGCCAATTCTGCGTACTTGAAATACTAGACTTACACATGGAGTTAAGTTCTGGGTTCTGATTTCATATTGCAATAGCAGAGCTCTCGTGGTTGTCCCACGCACCCTGACTGGAAATTCGGACGTCAATCTATTGATTCGACGTGTTGTGCTGTCATTCATGAACAACATTCCGGGGGGGTGCTTTTCAACAAGATAGCGCTCGCCCACCTAACGCTGCTGTACGTCGACATGCTCCTTACCGTGCTGACATGTTTCTTTGGGCTGCTCGATCAACAGATATGTCTCCAGCACATATGGGACATCACCAGACAACTCCAGCGTCATCCCCAACCAGCGCCGAGCGGCGTAGTCGCGTGGTCTTAGGCGCGTTGCCACAGATCACGCGGTTTCCCCCTGTTGGAAAAAAAATGGTTCAAATGGCTCTGAGCACTAAGGGACTTAACATGAGGTCATCAGTCCCCTAGAACTTATAACTACTTAAACCTAACTAACCTAAGGACATCACACACATCCATGCCGGAGGCAGGATTCGATCGTGCGACCATAGCGGTAGCGCGGTTCCAGACTGAAGCGCCTAGAACCGCTCGGCCATAGCGGCCGGCCCCCTGTCGGAGGTTCGAATCGTCCCTCGGGCATGGGCGTGTGTGTTGTCCTTAGCGTTAGTTAGTTTAAGTTAGATCAAGTAGTGTGTAAGCCTAGAGACCGATGACCTCAGCAGTTTGGTCCCATAGGAACTTACTACCACAACCACCATTTACCATCCATGTATTGACCGTTGTTAATGTGCCAGCATTCACATTTACAATGGCTTATCTAGCGCTTACATTCACCTGTGATCTTGCAATATTAATCATTGAAGAATGTTACCTAGAGAAATGTATTTCAAGAATTTCATTACTCTAAATTAATTATTTTTCGGTGTTGCAATTTTTTCGCTTCAGTATATGTTCAGGAGCACTGTACGATTTCGAAACGTCGTGTGTATTGTCACAAGAAAAGAATTACTGAAAAAATAACACAAATTATCAATGAACGAAAAACAAAACCAGCAGAAAATGGCATGCAATAGTCGTGGAACCATAACAAATTAGGAAAATACATTCAATTATAGAGTCAGCGAAAAATACAAAGTTTAGACACTTCCTTTCCGGATATGGAGCGCTACTGATGTAGCTGCGAAGCGTAGGTAGGGGACCGAAAACCACCTGTGATTGTAGATTATGACGCCAAATAGCAACAACTGGATCAAAGGCTCTAACGGATGCAGTATCCCCCACATACACTGTCTAATGAAAAGAATATGGATCCCTGTTAGTAGACATTAATATGGAGTGTGTGCGACGATGTTAGAAGCTTTTAGGGGTGACGAAGACGAGTGAATGTATTAATTTGAGGTAAGGGACCCTGGTCCGCAAACACCGAGTCGAAAGTTATAAGCGAAAATCGTTCTGATATCTCTACCAGCGGTCCTTTTCTGCTACAAGTTATTTGCTTGACATGTTTTGAGAGGAGGTAGTATGGGCTAAAAAAAGAAAGAAATCCACTAAACAAGGGCTCTAAAATGGTTACTTTATTGACGATGAATATTTGCTCGCCTTTGCTACGGCTAAACAAGTGGTCATATCTCTTGAGATATCTATAGTACCTCCTCCAAAAATGAGGAATGCAGAGTGTTTGCAGTAGGAGAGATCCGCTGTCAGGGTAAGGACGGGTTTCGCTTATAACTTTAATAACTTTCGACTCGGTCGTTTCCGGACCAGGGTCCCTTATATCAAATAGATACAATTACCCTTCCCCATTATCCTTGTTGTTGTTGTTGTTGTGGTCTTCAGTCCTGAGACTGGTTTGATGCAGCTCTCCATGCTACTCTATCCTGTGCAAGCTTCTTCATCTCCCAGTACCTACTGCAACCTACATCCTTCTGAATCTGCTTAGTGTATGCATCTCTTGGTCTCCCCCTACGATTTTTACCCTCCACGCTGCCCTCCAATACTAAATTGGTGATCCCTTGATGCCTCAGAACATGTCCTACCAACCGATCCCTTCTTCTGGTCAAGTTGTGCCACAAACTCCTCTTCTCCCCAATCCTGTTCAGTACCTCCTCATTAGTTATGTGATCTACCCATCTAATCTCCAGCATTCTTCTGTAGCACCACATTTCGAAAGCTTCTATTCTCTTCTTGTCCAAACTATTTATCGTCCATGTTTCACTTCCATACATGGCTACACTCCATACAAATACTTTTAGAAACGACTTCCTGGCACTTAAATCTATACTCGATGTTAACAAATTTCTCTTCTTCAGAAACGATTTCTTTGCCATTGCCAGTCTACATTTTATATCCTCTCTACTTCGACCATCATCAGTTATTTTGCTCCCCAAATAGCAAAACTCCTTTACTACTTTAAGTGTCTCATTTCCTAATCTAATACCCTCAACATCACCCGACTTAATTCGACTACATTCCATTATCCTCGTTTTGCTTTTGTTGATGTTCATCTTATATCCTCCCTTCAAGACACCATCCATTCCATTCAACTGCTCTTCCAAGTCCTTTGCTGTCTCTGACAGAATTACAATGTCATCGGCGAACCTCAAAGTTTTTATTTCTTCTCCATGGATTTTAATACCTACTCCGAATTTTTCTTTTGTTTCCTTTACTGCCTGCTCAATATACAGATTGAATAACATCGGGGAGAGGCTACAACCCTGTCTTACTCCCTTCCCAACCACTGCTTCCCTTTCATGTCCCTCGACTCTTATAACTGCCATCTGGTTTCTGTACAAATTGTAAATAGCCTTTCGCTCCCTGTATTTTACCCCTGCCACCTTTAGAATTTGAAAGAGAGTATTCCAGTCAACATTGTCAAAAGCTTTCTCTAAGTCTACAAATGCTAGAAACGTAGGTTTGCCTTTCCTTAATCTTTCTTCTCCATTATCCTTGAAAGTTTGAAACATCATCACGAAATCACCCTGTAGACCCACAGAACATTCTGTAACCATTCTTGCCCAAGATAAGATTGTTGCATCTTTAGCGTCACTCATAGTCATTATCCTTTCTGAAAAAGGCCTCAGTTACTCATTTAGAGGAAGTGATGCATTTCCTAAGTAAATATATGGATACTTGACAGTGTATCCGAGCAAAAATTCTTCTTTAGCTGTTTTTATTCTTCCCATTTCCATTGCATGTCAGAAGGGACTCGACTCTGTGGAGTTGGAGCCTGCATTCACCATAACAACCCTGTAATTTTGATTAGTGGCAGCTAATCCAACTGAAAGGAAGCATTTGTAGTACACTGAACCAGACTTATTGTTTTTTCGAATGTACTTCCCATCAATACTTTCAAGAGCGTTACGGAATTGCCATCTGTCCCAATAACATTGAGCTTTTTTTTAAAGTTATCTTATGTTGTCTCGGGCATGTGCTTAGTTTGTTCAGAATGTTGTCCATACAGCATTACTAACTTATCCAGGTATTGTGGAAATTGTGGTTTTTTAAAATTTTGAAGGAACAAACGTGTTGGCGGAACTGTATTGGTTGGATTCAATTGCAGAACAGATTTTATAGCTTCCACAACACAATCTAACGTTGTAGGTGACATTCGAGCATACTTCAATAGCAAAGGTCGACATTTCAATTTTTCATACAAATCATGAAACTCCCCATGAACACCATTTCCAAAATAATCAATATTAGGATCTCTCCTTTATCGTAGACAATGGTTCTTCAGTATTTGATTTTTAAGAGCCCGTTAGCTATACTGAGAAGTCTGTGTATGAAGAAAACACGCAAAATCGAAATAAGTGGACCGGCCGGAGTGGCCGAGCGGTTCTAGGCGCTTCAATCTAGAACCGCGCGACCGCTAAGGTCGCAGGTTCGAATCCTGCCTCGAGCAAGGATGTCTGTGATGTCCTTAGGTTAGTTAGGTTTAAGTAGTTCTAAGTTCTAGGGGACTGATGACCTCAGAAGTTAAGTCCCATAGTGCTCAGAGCCATTTGAACCCGAAATAAGTGGTTCTTAATGTTTTTAACAGAAGAATTTGTACAGTCGAACTAACTCCATGAATTTATGTAGCTTTCTTTTATTACAGCAAGAAAATCGGAAAAGTAATTTTTATCATGTATTGGGATCTGCCGACGCCAAGCTGTCCTGCGCACGTACGGCAGTGCAGTCGCTTCCCATTCAATCGTTCGCCTACTCGCGTGGTCCAGAGCCGCGCCGCTTTCGCGTCAGACTGTTGACGTAGGACAAGGTGTAAGCATTACCTACCAGGGACAGAGATGGGGCTGGAGAAGCCGTGTAGCCCACGATGCGCGAATACCCATACATTAGTCGTTCAGTCTTAAAAAATGAGAACACTTCGTGATTTGTATCCAACTTTCAACATTATATCAAACGTTCACGAAACCTCTTCTCGCCGACGACCCCCACGAAATGAAGAAAGGGAAAAAAGTGTATCTCACGTACACCACTGGATGTACCCAAAAACTACATCTATGTACGACACTTAGTTCAGCAAATACGACGTCATAAGCACTGAGATGCGTGAAAAACTACCCTATCGTGTAAGACGTTTCAATTTATTACTTCGTTGCTACTAACTATATTCGCAACACATTTCACAGGCAGCAGTCACATATAACAGTGAAATTAGCTGAGAAATTATACCATTGCACAGCACATAGTTCAGGAGGTACGAAGTCATAATTGTTGAACTGTGTGAAAGTCAAAATGCAGGCCGAAACTGTCTGTAGATACAGTTAAAAAAAAATGGTTCAAATGGCTCTGAGCACTATGGGACTCAACTGCTGAGGTCATCAGTCCCCTAGAACTTAGAACTAGTTAAACCTAACTAACCTAAGGACATCACAAACATCCATGCCCGAGGCAGGATTCGAACCTGCTACCGTAGCGGTCTTGCGGTTCCAGACTGCAGCGCCTTTAACCGCACGGCCAATTCGGCCGGCAGATACAGTTCAAATGCGTGTATAAATATAGGTGAAATTTGTTAGATGTATTTAAAATGTGTCTACCTGGGCAAAGCCACGGGTAAAAACCTCGTCCTAGCCCCCTGGAACGACTTCAGTCATGTTTGGTATACTTACTATCACTAAATTGCAGTGCCTGTGTTCTTCAAAAATACGGTGCAATGCTCCTTCAGATATGCATGCATGTCCGAAGGAAAAGGCACTGCGGCGGCTACAGCCGTTATGAAATAAATGAAATGTATTCTCGTTGCGAATATGGACAACCATCAGCTATAAATGGAATAACGACAACGTAAATTTGTGCCGTGGTGGGACTCGAACCCCGATTTCCCGCTTACGCATGCGGTCGTCTTACCAGTTTTTAATCTCATTTTGTTCGTAAGTGTTCGTTCTATTTGCTAGGGGCGGACGCACCACGACGCTTTTTCAAGTTCAGGGAGCTACCGTGCCGGATACTCAAATAAATGGCTCCGAGCACTATGCGACTTAACTTCTGAGGTCATCAGTCGCCTAGAACTTAGAACTAAGTAAACCTAACTAACCTAAGGACAGCACACACATCCATGCCCGAGGCAGGATTCGAACCTGCGACTGTAGCAGTCGCTCGGCTCCAGACTGTAGCGCCTAGAACCGCACGGCCGTTCCGGCCGGCCCTGATACTCATTTTGTTCGTTAATGTTCATTGCCTTTGTTTGGAGCGGGCGTTCCATGACACCCGCTGAAGTTCGTTGTTCATCCATTCACTCAGTTTTTTTATTACAGAGGGGTGCTAACCCTCCAACCGAACACGCTGAGCTACCGTGCTGGCTTCATTAAGCTGTCTATGAACGACTCAAAACCAGACTCAAACTTCCATATGTCGTCAAGCATGTGTCTGCAATCTGCACTCGTACATCCATTATGTATATTCCTGTACAAGGGAGACATGTAAATCGAAGTGGCAAACGACTTTCATTTCAAATGTTTCCTCTGTATGGGAATACACATAATGGACGTAGTAGTGCAAGTTGCAGACAAGTGGTGGACGACGTCTGGAAATTTTGGCCAGGCCATGGCTCGTGCGCGAGTAGCCTAGTGGTTTGCCGGCACTGTCACCGAGCGAGGTGGCGCAGTGGTTAGCACCCTGGACGCGCATTCGGGAGGACGACGGTTCAAGCCCGCGTCCGGCCAACCTGATTTATGTTATCCGTAATTTCTCTAAATCGCTTCAGGCATATGACAGGGTGGTTCTTTTGTAAGGGCACTGCCAACTTCCTTCTCCATCTTTCCCTAATCCGATGGGACCGATAACCTCGCTGTTTGATCCCCTCCGCCAAACCAACCAACCGGCACGGTCAGAGGGCTGGCTGTCCTTTGTAATAAAAAACCTGAGTCAATTGTTCAAAGATGAAATAGAAGGGTTGTCATGTGACGTACGCCTAGACCAAATGCCGAGAACAAAGACGATGAAAGAAACGAAAAAGTAAGGCGACCGCTCGCAATAAGCTCAGAATCCGGGATCGAGTCCAAGTCTGGCACAAATTTTCATTCCATTATACAGCTGACGCTTGTCCATATTCGCAACTGCGAATAAACTTCGTGAATACATATTAGTTACAATATGGAAAGAAATACCGTAGGGGTAAAAACCACTAGCCTCTTATTTGAGGCCGGCCGCGGTGGTCTAGCGGTTCTAGGCGCTCAGTCCGGAACCGCGCGACTGCTACGGTCGCAGGTTCGAATCCTGCCTCGGGCATGGATGTGTGTGATGTCCTTAGGTTAGTTAGGTTTAAGTAGTTCTAAGTTCTAGGGGACTGATGACCACAGATGTTAAGTCCCATAGTGCTCAGAGCCATTTGAACCATTTCTTATTTGGGTGAGTGTGATTGCGTAGAGAGAGAAGGGGGGAAGGAGGAGATGCACAGACAAAGTGGGGGGGGGGGGAGAGTTCGCGAAGGAGGAAACTGGCACAGAGTGGAGGAGGAGGATGACGAGATGGACAGAGATAGGGGAGGAGGAAATGGACAGGGAGAGGGGGAGGAGGATATGGTCAGAAAGAGAAGGGAGGAGGAGATTGAAATAGATGGAGGAGGAGCAGATGGATAGAGGAGGATGGAGCAGGTGGACAGAAGGGGGGAGAGGAAGAGGGAGGGGGAGTAGCACATTGACTGAGAGAAGGGAAGGAGCAGATTGACAGAGAGAGATGGGCAAGGAGAGGGGCAGCAAGAGATGAACAGGGAGTGGAGCTGGAGGAGATGGACAGGGAGGGGGGTGCGACAGATGGACAGAGAGAGAAGGTATTAGCAGTTTGTAGTTTTGTATATTCATTCTGCAGTTTAAGCCTCCGGCAATAGTTAGTGGTTTATCATGACAACTCTGTGTGATCAGCTGACCTATTTCATCTATTGTATCAATGGCTGCTTTGTTCGGTAGGAAGTACTCTGATATTACTCTAATGTGTTTCGTATCAGTCACGAGTGTATGTTCCTGTTTGATAGTTGTAGTTATTTGTGTTAATTCCTGTTTTATAAGGACGGTTATTCTTCCCATGGGGCTTCCTCTGTCACCTTCCAACGCTTGGAGATGAATGCAGTAAAATTCCAGGTGTTGATAGTTTTTGGTTAAAAATCTTTCTGTTAGGATTGCTATATCATGATTTGGCTATTACGCCACCAGTATTACTGGTCACGTAGTTGACATTATTAATTTAAATGTGCCCATGAGGGTAATGAACGAAAACTGACTTTTGTAAACGTTACGCTAAAACTAATTACGTTGACAGCTCGATCCAAACTTATCCCTTACAAGCACAGTAGTTAAACAGTATCAAAGCCTGACCAATACATAATGTAATTGTTTATTTCATGCTGTTAAAATTCACAAAATTGTTACATAAATCCTCGAATTTTATGACCATGGTGGAGCATCCGTGATACATCTTCAGTAGGAAAAACGCCTAGGCTGCAAAAATAGAGTAAGTTTGAGTGACGCGTTTCGCTTTATAGAGGCATCTTCAGAAATATTACGGGGAAAAAATACATAAAAGCAGACCAGGGTAAAACCAGCGGTGTGGCCGAGCGGTTCTAGGCGCTTCAGTCTGGAACCGCGCGACCGCTACGGTCGCAGGTTCTAATCCTGCCTCGGGCATGGATGTGTGTGATGTCCTTAGGTTAGTTAGGTTTAATTAGTTCTAAGTTCTAGGCGACTAATGACCTCAGAAGTTGATTCGCATAGTGCTCAGAGCCATTTGAACCATTTTTGAACTGATGACCTCAGATGTTAAGTCCCATAGTGCTCAGAGCCATTTGAACCATTTGAAGACCAGGGTAATGGTGTTATCTAGCACAACAAGATAGTAAAACTTTTTTTTAAATACTCTAAAAATAGCAGAGCGAAGGGAGTCTTCTGTATAGAAACTGCATGTAATGCGTCTGTCATAGGTAGTTGAAATTTTGGTGCGCACCTAAAATTCAAAAGTAAAGGAATTAAAAAAAAAACATTGCCTTACGCTGGCAACGAAGATTCAAATTGCAAACTGGTAGTGGAACTGTGAAAGATGCGCCGATCCTTCCCTTCGGCGAAGGCATGCAGCTATGCTTAGATAGGACGATGCCTCCAAGCTTGACACGAATACTGGTATATTGTAGTGGCCGTGAATACCTGACCACATGTGCACATACTACGTGACACTGGCAGGCAGGACGCTAACAACGCAGCGGACGGAAGCTCCGCTAGGTGGTGTTTGCATGTTTGTAAGTGAATAAGAATAAAATAGAACATACAGTGACAGTTAACGTCCATCCAAATGACAAACAGATTTAAAATTGGAGGTCACGGTAAAACCCATGTACAAACAATTAAAGAAGGCATAGAGTGTCTAAAACGTGATGCCACCTGCTGGTCTCAAAAGTAAGGACAAGAAGTCCGTCGGAAATACATGGACATAACAGCTTGTTTATAAAACAGACAACTTGTATAAAAATTTTTATAAGTCAAATAGAAAATATCGGACATCAAAATAAACTGACATCATTATAGGAGAATTGTTAGGTAGGATTAACACGATCTTAAATTTTACCTTCTGTATGTGCTCGACTAAGCCGGTGGCGTAATAAGACCCTCAGTGAAGACCAAAAATAAAAGTCAAATGTGGGAAATAATTCGTGCATTCGCAAATATTTTTACAGTGGTAAGAGGGAGTGCATGAACAAAATAATAGAAATCTTGAACGGTGGGGGCTGAGTGTGGGAGTGAGCGCGCGTTTTAAGGCCACTTTTGGACATTTTTCTTGAATAACTCAAAAACTACGACCTCAGCCGAAAAGGTAACTCAGAATAATATTTAACTATATTAAATTTCCTACAAAAAGGTCCAGTTCATTTTTTCAGTGGGACTAATAGTTTGCGCGTAGCGAGCGTGAGAATATAAAAATCTGGTGCAGATCTATGAAGACCAGCGATAACATTTCGGGTTGCATAAAACGACAGCGTTGCTGGCAGCCGAATCACCCTCTACGTTAGTATTGTTGTGTGCCAAAACTAAGAGGTTTCCACAATTAATTTAAAAGATTAAGCAATGCATGGATTGTGACTTTTCATGCTTTCCCGACGGATCTGTTGCAAATACGTTTCTCGGGTTTGCCGCCGGATCGTGTTGTGTAACTCGCACAGTATTTGATCGATGCAACTGATATCAGCAGCATCGATGAAATATTGTGCGGGTTACACAATACGATCCGGCGGCAAACCCGAGAAGCATATTTGCAATGCATGGATTGTTTATGCTAAAGTTTTTCTTTTTTATGTTTATTTAATAAGAAAATTATATAATAACATTTATAAAGACGATTTTGAACAACATAGTACACGTACGACAACAGGAAATAAAGACAGGTTGTTAACTATCAATTACTGATACAGTTTGAACAGAATTTAGTATGTAATAATGTATTCGCATTTTAACAGTGTGTAACTAAAAGGAAATAATGGTTCAAATGGCTCTGAGCACTATGTGACTTAACATCTGAGGTCATCAGTCCCCTAGACTTAGAACCACTTAAACCTAACTAACCTAAGGACGTCACACACATCCATGCCCGAGGTAGGATTCGAACCTGCGACCGTAGCGGTCGCGCGGTTCCCGACTGAAGCGCCTAGAACCGCTCGGCCACATCGACCGACCAGTATTGACAGGAAGCACATTCGAAAAAAACAATAAATCTCGTTCCATGTACTACAAATATACTGTTTCTTCACCTAAATAAAACAGAATGAATTTTACACAGATGTCAGGGTATTTCCTAAAGGACTATTCCCATATCATCCTATTTAACACTTCTCATTTATTTGCGTGATGCAATTTATTCATTGACTGGTCATTAGATTTGGCTTTATGATTCAAAAGATTTTATTAGGACACAATGCAAGATTGCAAAACCAGACCCCAAAGCTTGTAGTCGAGCGATTAAATTATCATATGTTTGTGTGTTTGCCGATACGGTGTTTGGAAAATAACAGATTAGCTACCTGATGATTTCACTTCATAATATTGTGACCACCAACCATCTCGGTACTCTGCAGGCTGCACCCGGGAATTTCACTTATCGACTGAGGCGCCAAGTCACAAGAAAATAATTGTTTGTGGTAGACGTGTTGCATTTTTTTTATATATGATGCAATATCTGACTGCGAAGGGGACTGCAGCATATTAGCGATATATATCGAAATCCATTTATCTAAAGTTGTTCGTAAAATATGTTCATTTGTATTTGACGACGGACTAAATAGTGATTAGTCGCAGAAGTTCTAAGAATAGATACTGTATTTCTACCACATCGTTATTACACCGAATGCTATTACTCAGGTCAGAAATCCTGGCTCATGAAGTCTTTTGCTAGTATTGATAGTAACTGTTAGAAGAGCGCAAAAAACAAATCATTCTGTGGCATTTGGTACATTTAAGTAATATTCTTGAAACGTTTGTAGCGTTTTAGCAAATTATTCATTAAATTACGTTAAAGAACATCAAAAACTATTTCAGAATTAGTACACTATATTAGAGGTTTCCGTGAAGTAGCTTTCAACAAGATAACGAAAGACTATATGGTCACCAGGCTTTCCTGATTTTCGTCTATACAGGGGATGTTTGTTACCAAGGGCAACACTTTCTCCTGATCTCTCAGCCATTGAAAACATCTTGACAATGACTGCCGAAAGACTGGCCCGCCACCACTCACCAGCCACTATGATTCATGAACTCTGGAATACAGTTCAAGCTGTATGAAGTTGCATACTCGTATCTGTAATCGAAGCTCAGTACGTCTCAATTGCCAGCCGAGTTACTACGGTTGTTGCTCCCAGAGGCTCTGGGAGCTCTCTCTCAGCGCTCTGTACTAAATTTTTCACCCTGTATACCCCTAAATTACATGCTGATATAGCCATGCATTTTTCCTACTATACGGTATGCGCGGAAATAGTAAAGTTTCGTCATTTGCTATTCTTCTTCGTGTTGCAGTTTTAATGGCTAGCACGGCACGTAGTCTCAGATGCCACTGCACGTCATTCATATCCTACAAAGAACATCATATTAGTGATCAGTTTCGTCCTATGTAGAGCAAGCATTCTGCAGTCGAGAAAGGCGTCAACGTACTGGTGATCAGTGGTTAAATTAATCCCAATAACAACGTTAAAGTGACTTTTAAAATGCATTTATGCTTCTAATGTCTTTTATGTGTCATATCTACAGAATGGTTATGAGACTAAATCACCTTTCGATGTGCGTGCATTTGAGCGAATTTGTGTACCACTATCACGCCCTCCCCCACCCCACTCCCTCCCGCCTTTCCTGTTCCCGTCGCCATTGATTCGCGGGAAGAGTAATTGCTGGTAACATCCGTGTGAGCTCCAATCTGTCTAATTTTACCTTCTTGGTCTTTTTACGAGGTATACGCAGGTGGAAGCAAGATATTTATTTAAATCTTTTAGGAACGTACGCTGTCGGAACTTAAACAGGAAACTACACTGGAATGGAGAACGCCTCTCTTCAGGCGTCTGTCACTGGGGCTGCATATCTCCGTGATGTTTTCGCTCTTACGAAATGAACCTGTAACGAAACGCCCTTTTCTTCTTTGGATTTTCTATACTTCCTCTGTCAAACATATCTGGTACGGATTCCAAACTGTCGAATAATATTTAAGAACTGGTCGAACGACGGCTTTGTAAGCTATTTCCTTTGTGAGTGCACTGCATTTCAACAGGATTTTTTTCAATGAATCTCAGTCTGCATCTGCCTAACCTGCGGGTTGGTTTTATGAGATCGTTCCACTTTAAATCGCTCCGTACGAATATGTCCATACATTTTATGGAGGTGACTGCTTCCAGTGATTGATATATAATCCTGTAATCATAGAGTAATGGGAATTTCCTCCTATCTATGCCCATTATGCTACATTTACTTATGTTGAAGGTCAATTGTCACTCCTTGTATGAAGCATTGCAGGTATTCCCGCATTTCGCCCAAGTTTTCTAGCGTCGCGATTTCTTTGTATACAACAGCATCACCAGCGAAAAGTCTCAGGGATATTCCGACGTTATCCACTAAGTAATGCACGAATGTATATATTTTGATGAGTAATGGTCCAATAACACTCCACTGTGGTAAGCTTGAAGCTGGTTTTACGCCTGAAAATTTCTATCCGTTAAAGACTGACATGGTGTGTTCTGTTTGCTAGAAATTCTTCAATCCATTCACACAGTTGGTCTGATATTCCGTGCATTCGTAGTTTGTTGATCAGGTGCCAGTGTGGAACTGTATGAAATGACTTTCGAGAGTCAAGAAACTCGACATCGACTTGGGCATCGGTATCTTCTGATTTCTGATTCTCGTGGACGAAAAGAGCGAGCTTTATTCCCACGATCATTGTTTTAGGAACCCATATTAATTTCTACAGAGGAGATTTTCGATATCCATAAATTTCATACTACGCGAGCACAGAACATATTCCAGAACTGAAGACCACGGCTCTAAACAATGGTAATCAATGAAGGCTGTAAATTCAACTAAATACTTAGGGATAACAAATTACAAGTGACCTAAACTGGAACGATCACATAGATAATATTGTGGGTAGAGCTAACCAAAGACTGCCATTCATTGGCAGAACACTTAGAAGGTGCAACAGGTCTACTAAAGAGACTGCTTACACCACGCTTGTCCGCCCTGTTCTGGAGTATTGTTGTGCGGTGTGGGATCCGCATCAGGTGGGACTGACGCATTACATCGAAAAAATACAAAGAAGGGGATCTCGTTTTGTATTATCGCGAAATAGGGGACATAGTGTCACAGACATGATACGCGAATTGGAGTGGCAATCTTTAAAACAAAGCTGTATTTCATTGCTACGGGATCTTCTCACGAAACTTCAATCACCAGTTTTCTCCTCCGATTGCGAAAACATTGTGTTGGCATCCACCTACATAGGCAGAAATGATCATCACGATAAAATAAGAGAAATCAGGGCTCCCACAGAAAAATTTAAGTGCTCGTTTTTCCCGCGTGCCGTTCGAGAGTGGAACGGTAGAGCGACAGCTTGAAGGTGGTTCATTGAACCCTCTGCCAGGCACTTTATTGTGAATAGCAGAGTAATCACGTAGATGTAGATGTAGACAATCCATAAGAAACAGAGTTATTGCATCTAAAATATGGTAAGTGATGTGCTTTATTCATATTGGTTGATAGATACACGATAAACCGAGAAATGACAGCTCTGTCCATAATTTCAGTTTGTCTCTAATAGCAACGTTGTCAGGATATGCGCATGTAAACAGTGGCAATTGCCAAAAACATGGCTGACAGTAGTAGTAACGCGTATGGTAGTTGTGCTAGAAAAATGCTTTTTGTACTGAAAAATGCTTTTTGTACTTACGTGGGCATGATGTGAATAAGATCGACTCACATAAAGAATGTGAATGTGTTAATGAACGCAAATTATCTTCAAAAGTTTTTGCTAATCAGGTAAATGTGAACAATTATTTAAGCAAATAATCACTGTTAAGTTATGTGCCTTACCAAAGTTTACGTAAATCTTCGTGACAAAGTGATGGCAGAAATGTTAAGAGACGTGCTCAACTTTGTTTACGTGCTGTAGTAAGGCGAAAATAATATTAATGTTGTATTTTACTGAATCATAGATTAATTTTTGAGGTTGATATACTTCATATCAGAAAAATTGATAATGCCAATATTAGTGTCATCAACTGAAACAATTGGGACCATTTAAATTTATGTTTTTGAGAGGTGTGAAAGTAATGTTTCTTTAACTCGCCCAGCAAGTACACAATGGATAGTCAGTGCTAGCACACATTAAGTGCATTCAGTTTGTAAGTAAACTTTGGTAAGTAACCACAAAAGTATTTTTAAGAATAAATTTAGGATAGAATGTACGATTTTAAAAATTTGTCGTTACTGTAGAAGTATTTGAAATCAGTGACATATCTGAATAAAAAAGTCGCAACAGATGTACTTGAAATACGTTATTTACGAGTTTTTTTGAATATTTACCTCGAAATTTCACAAAACAGGCAACTTGTCTCTTACCATAGTTTACCACCGAAGTCTTCAGTTCAACAACAGACCGTCGTCAGATATAGGTCCATACTTTTGTGCGCGTTTTCTACGACTATTATTTTTAAAACAATGGGGGATCAGAAATTCGGCAGTTTTGCTAATTAATTACCATAGGGAAAGCCTGTTTATAATTAGTTTGTCACCTGTGCGGTAAATTCGTGAAGATCTAAAAAGAAACATAAATCGATACTGTGTGCAACGTGGTTGAAGAAAACTGGCATGTGACTTGTCATGAGAGAGAGTCATCATTAGACATATCGAGGACTCAAGTATATTCGAAGACGTAAGAATATTTAGCAAATAAAAAGACTAGTTCCCGATGGACTCCACACAAACTGACTGAAGCTCAAGAACAGGCTCGTGTCATAAGATGTAAAGAAACGCTCAAAGCCTTCGACCGAGGAAATGCAGAATTCGTACACTGGGACCTCCTCGTACGAGTCAGAGACTAAGCAGCAGTCGGCTATTTGGGCGTTCCAAATGGTTCAAATGGCCCTGAGCACTATGCGACTTAACTTCTGAGGTCATCAGTCGCCTAGAACTTAGAACTAATTAAACCTAACTAACCTAATGACATCACACACATCCATGCCCGAGGCAGGATTCGAACCTGCGACCGTAGCGGTCGCTCGGCTCCAGACTGTAGCGCCTAGAATCTCACGGCCACTCCGGCCGGCTTGGGCATTCCAGCGGGAACCGAAACCAACAAGTGTTCCGTTCGAGAATCACTTCCAAGAGAAAGATTCCTTTGTTCTTAAGTTCTGGGCATGTCGCGACGATTCCATTAGAGGACAGAAGTGTTGTTTATGCTGACTCGTATACAAGAATTAGTTTATCACAAGACTTTGATGAAGGCAGGAAAAAAATCGAAAACCTCATATTATTCATCATCATGACAATGTGAGCTGTAGCAAATCGAGACAAACAGTTGTTTATTTGACGGAGAAAAATACTGAAAGAATGTCTCATTGCCCCTATTCACCTAATGTATTCCTTAGCGACTCTATTTTATCCCGTTACGTGAAACTGCGTCTATAGCGATTTTCCTCACCACAAGAAACTGTCGAATGCTTCCAAAACATTATTTTTGAAGTGTCCAACATCAGATTGGAAAAAATGTTCCAGAACTGGCTCTAGCGTATATGGTTCAAATGGCTTTAAGCCCTATGGGACTTAACATCTGAGGTCATCAGTCCCCTAGACTCAGAACCACTTAAACCTAACTAACCAAAGGACATCACACACATCCATGCCCGAGGCAGGATTCGAGCCTGCGACGGTAGTAGCAGCGCGGTTCCGGACTGAAGCTCTAGCGTATACAAAAGTGCATAAATATTAAAGGCGAATTTTTCCAAAAGCAATGAAACGTTTTGCATAATACTATTTTTCTTTAATTGTTTTTGTAAACAGCGTAAAAGGCTGACCACGTGTCACAGTGTTACGGAAACACACCGGTTGTTGGTTTAATAGAGCTCTGTGACTATTTCACAAAGGGAAAGCCAGTTATCGAGTCCTAGTGGGTCAAAAGATATTTAATGGTAAAAAATGAGCTGCCTCTCCATTTACATTATAGTGTATTGGTATTAAAATTAGTAAGAATGACTTTTAATGACATTTTGACTTTTTTGATGCTGTGTTAAAGATTTAGGCAGTATAACTATAGCATCAGTGCACAAAGTTGTCAGTTGGGTACTGAAATATACAACTAGAGAAACTCTGTGTATAGCATGAACAAACGCGTTTTAAGTAGTTTTTGCTATATTAGCTAAAATGGCGCCAAATTCGCCGTGAGATGTCATATTGATTTACTTCTCCAGTGGAGCCGTGGTCCTTGTGCGGTACGTTCAAATATACTGATGCCCGTTGGGAAAACGTAGGAAAATGAATAATGTATAAATAATTCGCGTCTCGGCAGTTGTGGGCGCGCGGCAGGGCAGCGATCCATCTCCGGCTGTCGTCTGAGCACACAGCTCAATTAACGTGCCCTTCGCTCAATTGAACAGCTGTCACTTGCGGGCTGGCGTTCTGTTTCTTCCTTTTAACCGGCTAATGATTGCGTGCAATCCAATTCAGCTCTCTGGGACGTACATAAAAGAACAAACTGAACACCAAACAGGAGCAGTCGTTGCGATTACCGGCATTCGTCACTACTTACGACCTCAATGTTTAATTTATTTGCTTTTAACTCTGTTGTTATTGCAGACAACAGCATGCTACGGCTCCCTGAAGTCTGGAACCAATCCGACACGTCGTATCGGTCACTGTAGTGTAAATGCGTGCAGCATGTATTTCACTCTCTGTGACCTCGTTGCAGATGGTGCTAACGTGCAGAATTCAGACTAGTTCAAGCAGATTGGTACTTGAACCAACCATACACTGTGTCAAGTCAACACAACGCTAGTGTGCTAAAATTAAAAAAATAAAAATCACATTGTCCAATAAATTATGGCACCTACTATACAAAGACGTAAAAACAGAGTATGAAAAATTTGTAGAAGCTTCCAGATCCGATTCTAATAGAATATGAATGCGTTAAGATTAACTACAGCATACACTCGATACAAATTACAGTATTTTGCTTTGATATCGAGAAGCAGAGTACCAGCAGCGTACCGTAACGTCGAAAATAAGTACCGGTACTGTACGGACAACAATAACTGCTGTTCGCGCACAGTTACGTGCTGATGAGAAACTGCAGAGAGAAGTTAAAGAACCGCTTAGGCATATCGCAGAATAGGGACAATTCCCGTACTGGCAATGGAAGTGTCGCAGTGGTAAAGCTTTGAACTCGTACTCGGGAAGAAGGCGGTTCTAATTCCCACCTGGTTGTCACATTTGAGTTTACTGGAATTTCCCTAAACCCACTAAGGCGAATATCGGGATGGGATCTTCCAAATGATACGGCCTATTTTCTTGGCTTACCTTCCCCAGTCCGACTTTGTAGTCTGTCCCAATGACCTCATCGTCGACGGGACGTTAACCAATAATTTTCATTTTTCCTTTTTTTGCCATTCGCTTATGTTATGTAACGCTATGGGAAGACAAGGTATGGCCGACAAAGCTAAGGTCTTCCCTTATCCAATTCGTGAGATCCCACTCTTCACCGAGCGAGGTGGCGCAGTGGTTAGCAGACTGGAGTCGCATTCGGGAAGACGACGGTTCAATCCCGTCTCCAGCCATACTGATTTAGGTTTTCCGTGATTTCCCTAAATCGTTTCAGGCAAATGCCGGGATGGCTCCTTTGAAAGGGCACGGCCGATTTCCTTCCCACTCCTTCCCTAACACAAGCTTGCGCTTCGTCTCTAATGCCCTCGTTGTCGACGGGACGTTAAACACTAACCACCACCACCATCCCACTCTTCCGCCTGGGTGTAGTGCATCATGCCTCAGGATTAGCTGCTAAACTTTTCCATTCTGTGTCTCTCGTTAGTACGTGTAAGGCTGACAAATTTATCTCGTCCTTCTACGTGCTGAGATCAACGAAAGAACAGTAGAGCAGCAAAGTGGATGGAGCGCATCTGTGTAGAAAATATATTCCATAACTTCCAAGACGAACGCTGTGGTGGGACTGCGTAAAGCCGTGATAAGAGGAATGTCGCCCTGCTGATGATGAACGAATTCAAGAGAGGAGAAGGAGTAATTACATCTCACATCTGCCATTTCCGAAACATAAGCATTGCTTCGAGCAGTAAACATCTCTTAAAAAGAGTTTTGAATATTAGCCATCTTTAAAGTGCCCACTATATTAAATTAAATTAAAAATTTACTGGTTTTCCCTACGTTTATTTATTTTTCAGATTTTTTTATGTTTCACATAATAATTCACCTCAAAGTTCAAATATGTTTGGTATTCATGTTTACTTTACGTTGCGGAGACATGGATAAAAAGGTGCACTTTGTATTCCATATTAACGTACAGTTTAGTGGTTTATGTTCCATACCTTGACAAATTAACATTTCATTCAGTGATGAACTAGAGGAACTCACTACCTACTATACTTCAGTCATACTTTTCCTAGCTTTCGAATATTATCAAGAACAAAGTATGTCAGTTGTGCAAGAGTATGTATCAAATATTGTCATTACGAAGACAAATCTAATTTAAACTTAGTTATACCAAGGGCAGTGAATCTGTCTTTAATTGGCAGCAATATTATTGTGAACGACGATACGATAACTAGAATATATGGAATAATCTAGATAAACTGAGATTGTAGAATTAAGGTATATAACAAATTTGTATGTCAAATCACTAGGCTAGGATGAACAATGATATTGGAGACCATCTTATCGATTCCACACAGTTCCCTGATATATGTGTACGTGAAATTTTTACGTTTTCCTTGGCTAAAGACACGCAGGCTGAAGTAACAAGTTTGATTTTTATGACCTGTACTTTAAGTATTTTATAGTCAGAAAAAACTGGAGAATTTCCATCTCCTGGTCCGTTGCTGTAGCTACGGGCTCATCATGTCTAGCTGCTATGTGGGAGACTTGGGTTCAAGTATTGGTGAGAGGACTGGAACGGGTTGCACTCAGCCACGTGAGACTAGCTCAGAAGTTACTTGAATGAGAAGTAGTGGGACGACGGTCGGGAAAGCTAACAGCCACCAGGAGAGTTTCGTGCCGACCCCACACCCATTCATACTACACTCGATGACGCCATTGGCAGAGGATTCTTCGTGAAATTAAATGAGATCCCTCAAGTAAGGACGATTGACTATTCGTGAGGCAATATTGCGGAAATTTAAGGAACCGACATTTGATACTGACTGCAGAACGATTCTACTGCCGCCAACGTACATTTCACGCAAGGACCACGAAGATAAGATGAAAGAAATTAGGAATCATTTGGACACTTTTAGATAGTCCTTTTTCCCTCGTTCTATTCACGAATGCAACAAGGAAGGAAATGTCTAGTAATGGTATGTGGTATCCTCCGCAAGCACCCTATGGTGGTTTGCGGAGTATGTGTGTAGATGCAGATGAAGATGATACAGCACTCGGTCAGCCCTGAATGGTCCTTCAGGGCTATAATGTGGAGCTTTATTCGTTTTGATCCATAACCTGCCTAACATTGGCTCCCTCAGTGACGAGAAAATCCACCCACTGTGTTTGTGTAAACAGCTCGTGTTCTAGTGGCTAGCGTTGCTACCTCTGGATCGCGGAGTTCCGGGGTTTGATTCCCGGCCGGGTCGGGGATTTGCTCCTCCCGGGACTGGGTACTTGTCTTGTCCTCGTCATCTCATCATCATCCGGGAAGTGGCGAGATTGTAACTGGAAAGACGGGGAACTTGTATGGGCGCTGATGACCGCGATGTTGAGCGCCCCACAAACCAACATCATTGTCATCTCTGTGTTTATCTAAACCTTCCAGGAAAATCTGCACCAACCACAAATGGCAAATCATCTCGTGTGGCTCAGATGTACACTATGTCATCAAAAGTATCCGGACATCCCCAAAAACATACGTTTTTCGTATTAGGTGCATTGTGCTGCCACCTACTGCCAAGTACTCGATATCAGCGACCTCAGTAGTCATTAGACATCTTGAGAGAGCAGAATGGGGCGCTCCGCGGAACTCATGGACTTCGAACGTGGTCAGGTGATTGAGTGTCACTTGTGTCATACGTCTGTACGCAAGATTTACACGCTCCTAAACATCCCTAGGTCCACCGTTTCCGGTGTGATAGTGAAGTGGAAACGTGAACGGACACGTACAGCACAAAAGCGTACAGGCCGACCTCGTCTGTTGACTGACAGAGACCGCCGACAGTAGAAGAGGCTGCCGGCCGAAGTGGCCGTGCGGTTAAAGGCGCTGCAGTCTGTAACCGCAAGACCGCTACGGTCGCAGGTTCGAATCCTGCCTCGGGCATGGATGTTTGTGAAGTCCTTAGGTTAGTTAGGTTTAACTAGTTCTAAGTTCTAGGGGACTAATGACCTCAGCAGTTGAGTCCCATAGTGCTCAGAGCCATTTGAACCATTTTTTTAGAAGAGGCTCATAATGTGTAATAGGCAGACATATATCTAGACCATCACAAAGAAATTCCAAACTGCATCAGGACCCATTGGAAGTACTATGACAGTTACGCGGGAGGTAAGAAAACTTGGATTTCATGGCCGAACGGCTGCTCATAAGCCATACATCACGCCGGTAAATGCCAAACGGCCTCTCGCTTAGTTTAAGGGGCGTAAACATTGGACGATTGAACAGTGGAAAACGTTGTGTGGAGTGACGAATCACGGTACACAGTGTGGCGATCCGATGGCATGATGTGGGTATAGCGAATTCTCGGTGAACGTCATCTGTCAGCATGTGTAGTGCGTATAGTAAAATTCGGGAGGCGGTGGTGTTATGGTGTGGTCGTGTTTTTCATGGAGGGGGTTTGCACCCCTTGTTGTTTTGCTTGCCACTATCACAGCAGAGGCCTACACTGATGTTTTAAGTACCTTCTTGCTTCCCACTGTTGAAGAGCAATTCGGGGATGGCGATTGCATGTTCAACACGATCGAGCAACTGTTCATAATGCACAGGCCTGTGGTGGAGTGGTTGCACGACAATAACATCACTGTAATAGACTGGCCTGCACGGAGTCCTGACCCGAATCCTACAGAAAACCTTTGGGATGTTTTGGAACGCCGACTTCCTACCAGGCCTCACCGACCGACATCGATACCTCTCGTCAGTGCAGCACTCTGTGAAGAATGGGCTGCAATTCCACAAGAAACCTTCCAGCACCTGATTGAACGTATGCCTGCGAGAGTGGAAGCTGTCGTCAAGGCTAAGGATGGACCAACACCATATTGAATTCCAGCATTACCGATGGAGGGCGTCACGAACTTGTAAGCCATTTTCAGCCAGGTGTCCGGATACTTTTGATCACATAGTGTACTTTCATCACTTGGCAGACCTCAAACAGCTGGCCGAAGTGGCCGTGCGGTTCTAGGCGCTGCAGTCTGGAACCGCGAGACCGCTACGGTCGCAGGTTCGAATCCTGCCTCGAGCATGGATGTGTGTGATGTCCTTAGGTTAGGTAGGTTTAACTAGTTCTAGGGGACTAATGACCTCAGAAGTTGAGTCCCATAGTGCTCAGAGCCATTTTGCAGACCTCAAACATGTTTTTAACGGTAATGGGAACGGTGACAATAGTGCCGCCCGTACCCACTTATGCCGTCCCAACAGTCATTCACAACCCTGGCACTATTCGTCGCATGTGCCTCAACACCAGCCGCCGTGGTCAGCAGCCTGGAGCCTATCGACCTGGCCCACTGTTTCCGGGCTGTGGGCAATTAACCCTGCATCCATACACAACAACTGCAGTCCCTAAGCGTAATTAATTTATGTACGTCTTCAGAACAAGGAATATAATACTAACCAATGCAGCCGCTAGACGTGATCTAAGTACTGTTTCTGTGCTGCTTCTGGTTATCACAACTGTACAAAGTCGGCTTACGAGGGACTGATGCTCGAAATATACACAGGCACTTACAGAAATGTTGAAAAACGTTACTCAGCGTAGATAAATACTCAGATGCTACTCACTTTTTCATATAGGCATGCAGGAAGAAGCCTGAACTAATTCGTGTACAAAAGAAAAAAGCTCCTACTGCTGGCATATACACTCACCTCAGCGGCTGATGCTCAGATCAATATTACTGAAGCCTATGGCGAAGTCCATTTACCCGCTTGTGGCGAAATGTGTCACTGCTGCTGCAGCATCAGCTGTACGAGCAGCAAGGCAACGCTATGTCCGATTCATTTCCCAGAGGTAGGTAATTCTGTCCGGTTAGATGTCTCTTATGCTGATACGGCGTCCTATGATGCTGAAGGTTTTGAATCTTTTTTCACGCTTAAGGCCATTATACACACACTACGAGTTTCGTTTCATACGGGCTATGTTTCTTGCGTATATCAAATAGACAACAGTCATACACCGTGGGAAAAGGTACCTAAGCATTAAGCAACTGAACTTTGCCTGTGAATCTTTCAGCCAACGATAATAAATTCACATAATCGCATAAGTCAACTATAGATATTGTGAACACATTTGTGTTTACGAAATAAGTTCGCGAGAAGTAGTTCCAGTTTCCTTCATTCACACAGAGTTGCGCCTTATCTTCGCAATGTCGGAGAGTTGTGTCTCAGGTTTAAGCAGTGGTGGCTGTTGTATAAGAGCACAAGTGCACGTGAACATCCTAACGTTTGACACTTTGTGGATTTATTATTTTTCTGTGGATGCTGTTAAACGTAATGTAGTTGTGGTAATCTGAAATCCACGGCACTAAATCTACCGCGCTGCGCTACATTGCTCATCTAGACTCGGTGAAACTTGGCATCAGGGTTGCGAATACACCTTCATTTTTGCACATTTTAAGGAGCTTCTAGGCATGTGCAAGTGACGTGAGATAAATTACCTTATGGGCCAAGTACATACAGATCTGATAAACAATGTGCACGGTTCATGGCTGCACTGCTAGCCCTTACCACTCAACCATTCAACTACAAGTTTAAGTCAATGCCACAAGGTGGTAGCACACTGCAGCAGACTTTCATCCATGTTCACTTGGCATAAATTCCACTAGGCGGTAGCACACTCCACAGATATGCAAATTCACTCACTGTATATCAAAGTTAGATTGGACATCAATCAGTATATGTAATAGTTATACTGACTGAATAAACTATCTTCTGGGATTCTGAATGAGATATAGTACATTAAGTACAGTAATCCATTTGAGGCGCTGATAACTACACAGCACACCATCGTCGATTTTGACATCTATTCATCTTATGGTGGGTGAGGTTTACCTCTACTGTAGACCCACACTGTACGTGTATTTGAACATTCACGAAAAGCTGTCTCACTGGTTTCCCTGACATTCACTTAAATACGAGGGGTCGAAGACGGCGTGCTTTTGCCACTTATGGCGATCAGCGCCTCATTTGTATTCTAATCATGTGACGTCGTTGGTAGATAGTACTACTAGAATTAAATAAATAGATTGTGTTTGGAGTTGGCTGTTTACTGCGCATGAACCGGCTTTCCTGTGCAGTGTCAACATGAACTCTGTTGCACCTGTATTAAGCGCTAACAGAAAAGAAAATTACCAGGTAAAGGTAACTGGAAAGAAAGTGGGTTCTCCCAGACCAGATCCATTGTCTGAGAAAGAGAGGAAATCTGATAAGCGTGACTACGAGCGAACATTTCACAAAGAAGTGCATAATAAATGTTAGTTATGTGGGTGCAATGTGAGAATGCCTCGTCTCCAGCCTTGAAGTTAATTCTTTGACTAATACATGAATTAGGTATTTTGCACATTTTTCCGAAAAAGTAAAAGAGCAGGAACATACTTACACAAAATTGCGAAACGGAGAGTAGCTAAAGCTTAAACATTATTTCGTTTTTGCCTTAAACTCTACTTAATTATGTACAACACAACATATTTCCACAGAAACAATTCTTCCTTTTTTCAGACAAGTTATGCATATTATTATTATTATTGCTGTTATTATTATTATTGTTATTTCTTTCCTTTCTCAGACGTTATGTCTGTTTAAAAATGGAAAGTGACGCGGACCTTGATCACGCGTGACTTCCTTTTAACTGTACAGTATATGTTACATTGCATTTAGGAACTTTCGGGTAATTGAACATGTATCAATAATTACAGATTTCTGTAGTTGTGTATATACGTTTGGATGTAGCTGTATTGCGTTGATGTACAGGTGGATATTGTGTGGTATGACTCCTGTAGTTGGCAGTATAATTGGTATAATGTCAACTTTATCCTGATGCCACATGTCCTTGACTTCCTCAGCCAGTTGGATGTATTTTTCAATTTTTTCTCCTGTTTTCTTCTGTATATTTGTTGTATTGGGTATGGATATTTCGATTAGTTGTGTTAATTTCTTCTTTTTTTTTGGTGATTATGATGTCAGGTTTGTTATGTGGTGTTGTTTTATCTGTTATAATGGTTCTGTTCCAGTATAATTTGTATTCATCATTCTCCAGTACATTTTGTGGTGCATACTTTATGTGGGAACGTGTTGTTTTATTAGTTTATATTGTATGGCAAGTTGTTGATGTATTATTTTTTCTACATTGTCATGTCTTCTGGTGTATTCAGTATTTGCTAGTATTGTACATCCGCTTGTGATGTGATCTACTGTTTCTATTTGTTGTTTGCAAAGTCTGCATTTATCTGTTGTGGTATTGGGATCCTTAATAATATGCTTGGTGTAATATCTGGTGCTTATTGTTTGATCCTGTATTGCAATCATGAATCCTTCCGTCTCACTGTATATATTGCCTTTTCTTAGCCATGTGTTGGATGCGTCTTGATCAGTGTCTGGCTGTGTTAGATGATACGGGTGCTTGCCATGTAGTGTTTTCTTTTTCTAATTTACTTTCTTTGTATCTGTTGATGTTATGTTATCTAAAGGGTTGTAGAAGTGGTTATGAAATTGCAATGGTGTAGCCGAGTATTTATATGAGTGATTGCTTTGTGTATTTTGCTAGTTTCTGCTCGTTCTATAAAGAATTTTCTTAAATTGTCTACCTGTCCATAATGTAGGTTTTTTATATCGATAAATCCCCTTCCTCTTTCCTTTCTGCTTAATGTGAATCTTCCTGTTGCTGAATGTATGTGATGTATTCTATATTTGTGGTATTGTGATCGTGTAAGTGTATTGAGTGCTTCTAGGTCTGTGTTACTCCATTTCACTACTCCAAATGAGAAGGTCAATATTGGTATAGCATAAGTATTTATAGCTTTTGTCTTGTTTCTTGCTGTCAGTTCTTTTTTCAGTATTTTTGTTAGTCTTTGTCTATATTTTTCTTTTAGTTCTTCTTTAATATTTGTATTATCTATTCCTATTTTTTGTCTGTATCCTAGGTATTTACAGCCATCTGTTTTTTCCATCGCTTCTATGGAGTCACTGTGGTTATTCAATATGTAATCTTCTTGTTTAGTGTGTTTTCCCTTGACTATGCTATTTTTCTTACATTTATCTGTTCTGAAAGCCATATTTATATCATTGCTCAATACTTCTGTTATCTTTAGTAATTGGTTGAGTTGTTAATTTGTTGCTGCCAGTAGTTTTAGATCATCCATGTATAGCAAATGTGTGATTTTGTGTTGGTATGTTCCAGTAATATTATATCCATAATTTGTATTACTTAGCATGTTGGATAGTGGGTTCAGAGCAAGGCAGAACCATAAAGGACTTAATGAGTCTCCTTGGTATATTCCACGCTTGATCTGTATTGGCTGTGATGTGATATTATTTGAATTTGTTTGGATATTAAGTGTGGTTTTCCAATTTTTCATTCCTATGTTTAGGAACTGTATCAATTTAGGATCTACTTTGTATATTTCCAATACCTGTAGTAACCATGAGTGGGGTACACTATCAAAAGCTTTTTGGTAATCAATGTATGCTTAGTGTAGCGACCTTTGTGTAGTTTTAGCTTGGTATGTCACCTCTGCATCTATTATCAGTTGCTCTTTACGTCCTCGTGCTCCTTTGCGGCAGCCTTTTTGTTCTTCATTTATAATTTTATTCTGTGTTGAATGTGTCATTAATTTCTGTGTATCGAGTGAAGTTAATATTTTGTATATTGTTGGTAGGCATGTTATGGGGCGATATTTTGCTGGGTTTACTGTGTCTGCTTGGTCTTTAGGTTTCAGATAGGTTATTCCTTGTGTAAGTGTATCAGGGACTGTGTATAGGTCTGCAATGTAACTGTTAAATAATTTAGTTAGATGTGAATGAGTTGAAGTGAACTTCTTTAGCCAGAAATTTGCTATTTTATATTTTCCAGGGGGGTTCCAATTGTGCGTAGAATTAATTGCTCGGTTGACTTGATGTTGCAAAATTATCACTTCAGGCAGTTTTGGTATAATCTTGTATGTGTCTGTTTCTGCTTGTATCCACCGTGCATGTCTGTTATGTTGTACCGGGTTTAACCATATGTTGCTCCAGAAGGGTCCAAAAAAATGTTCAAATGTGTGTGAAATCTTATGGGACTTAACTGCTAAGGTCATCAGTCCCTAAGCTTACACACTACTTAACCTAAATTATCCTAAGGACAAACACACACACCCATGCCCAAGGGAGGACTCGAACCTCCGCCGGGACCAGCCGCACAGAAGGGTGCCATGTCTGTTATGTTTGGTGGATTCTCTATTTTAATGTGTGCGTTATCTGTTGTCTGATAAAATTTCTTTTGGTTTGTGTTGACTGTTTGGTTTTGTTTCCTTCTATGTTCACTTTTCTTTGTATCTTCTAAGTCGTTTGGCCAATGCTTGTAATTTCTGCTTCTTTTCATCTAATTGCTCTATCGCTTTTTGTTGTGAGATTTTACCTAACCTTTTTCGTTTTTTGTCTGACATTTCATTTCTGGGTTTCTTCTGTGTGTTGGTTGGTTCTGATCTCTGTCTAGTGTGTATATTTAGTGTAGTGAGTGCTCCTATATAAACCAGTAGTTGTAACCCTTCCATAGTTGTATTTTCATTTATTTTGTTGTGTATGATTGTGTTGATAGTTGTCATTGTTGTTTCGACTTGTGGGTTATTTGGTGGTCTATGCAAGAATGGTCTAATGTCTGTATTTTTGTCTTTGTATTCTATATATGTCAGCTGAAATTTTTCTTCTATATCTAACATGTGTGTCACTTCATGTTCTATTTATGCTTGTTCTGGTGGCTGTCTTAAGATTTCGTTCTCCTCTTATTGTTTAATTGATGCGTGTTGTTCTTCGTTTGTTTTCTGTGGGATGTTTGAGTCCATTACTGTATTTTCTTCTTCTTCTGATTGCACATTATTTTTTTCCAGTATTTGTTGTACTTGTTGTTTGAAGTTTTCTAATTCTGACTGGGGTATCCTGTTATTTTTGATTATTACACGGATCTGATCAGCTAGTCATTGTTCTGTTAAAAATTTTAATTCTGGGTGTCTGGTAATGAATGTTGTGTATACTTGTGATCTGCATCGAGTTGTGTTGGTTCCTAAGTTTGTTGCTTGGTAAAAACAGAACATGAGGTGTCAGTTAACTTCATCTGACCATCTCATCTTCTGTCTTTGTTTTCCTTCTAGAGTGGTTGCAGGAAGCATATCCTGCAAAATACCTCTATTTGGATTTAAATCATTTTCCGTGTGGCTAGCAGTGTCGTTACCATTGTGGACGTGCATAGGGTTCAAGCGTCATCCCCGACCATGACAGCGCTTGTCCGAGGCTTCATTAGTTCTGTCCTGAACCAACTAATCACACTAAAAGCGGGGTTAGCCCTAGTAGTGGTTTGTTCTTTTCGTCGCCTTTTACGACTGTCACAACATGCCGGAGGCCTATTCTTTTCCCGGGCATCCACGGGGTTATTATTGACAGAGGCTGAAGTTGTATAAATATATTAATGAGCATAACTGTCATACAGCAGATGCTATTAATTTCGTACTGTCTTTTCATCCGAATTTAAAAATTTGTGAACATCCTGAGTGTATACCTCCAAGTCACCACTGGGTTTATGAGCTGAGTGTACATGATTGTGTGTGGAGATCTATCATTGCTGATGACGATGAGAGGGGGAAGAAAATGAATCCCACCGGAGCCGAATAGTACCGAGCGGGTAGCATAACTTAAAATTCCTTTCCAGTCACTTACTGTATCACACTGCGATCTGCTGTAATATTATCCCGAAGATAGGAGATAATTATATTAATCGTAACTATATTTGTCAGACTCCCCTGCACACACCGACCAAATATTAACGGTGAAAGTTTCTTCCAGCAGCTTAATTGAGCCGAGCACCATCGCACGGGCTTACGTTATCGACCTCGTCTACGGATCACGAACTAACATTTTCATACAAAGTATTTCATCAGTATGAGCCTGACACTGAAGCCAAAGAAAACACAGTTGAAAGTAATGTCTTAGCGTTTATCCTCTTTAGCGTACGCTTACTTACCATTTATTAACGGAAACGTTTATTTGGTGTTTGTAAATAAATGAATTACTCGTCTGTCGGAAAAATGTGTTTATTATCAATGGTACTGAAGAGAAAATGTGTGGAGCACACATTATGAAGTCAGAAGTCGAATACTACAAATCTGACCTAAGATTCCTTGGGAAGCAATCATCACAGACTTACCTCAGAAGTTTTCGCCATCATAATGACGACGTGGGTCTACGAAACTTAGGGATTTCTCTACGTATCGGTGTATTATCGACACCTTTGACGACCAGACATCATGTGGAAGAAAAGCAGAAGGCATGTTCCAGTTAAAGAATAGTTCCAAAACTTCACATTTAAAGCCTTTAAACACTTACTGGTCTTTGTTCACAGCATTCACGTTACAGCAAATGCAGTGAAGGATCACTTTTTTATATTTACACTCTACTTTCATAACAGGTCATATGACAGAAGTTCTGTGACAAAATCACATGATTCTATCGACGAGCGTGTTGCCTTCCAGGAAATAAGTTGATATAATTAATGGCTGCACTTAAATGCACCACGATACGACTTTTTGTTCGAGAGAGATATTGGCGAACGAGATACCGCTTACTAGCTTACCGACGGTGTAATGAAGGTGACACGCGAGAAACAATACGGTATTATCAGATCTCGTGTGTGCTTAGAGACTCTGATATCGGCAGTTGCGACCAGGGTCCATTACTTTTACTCACCTCAGAAACACAGTGAACATTTTAAAGGGTGTATCGTTATGACACAAAGATGGAGCTTGCTTAAAGAAAGACACGTTGTCTACTGACAACTAGGCTGCGGTTACTAGTTTGATTCCTAAGACATGTAGTTCTAGTATTTTATCGTGATAAATAACGGGAGAGAGGCACATATAGAGATGGACTGTGGGAATAACAATCGTAGAAAAAGTATTTCTGAGCTTTATATCTACGTTTACATGACTACGCTGCAGTTTATACTTAAGTTTTCCGCAGAGAGTTCGTAGGAGTGTTAAGATTACTTGATTGTGTGTGAAGCTCTACTATTACTTATGACAGAGAGAGTACGGAGAATGTGAATCCCGCTGGCAGCACATAACTTACTCCAGTCGAATAGTAAGGGAGAGCTGGGTAATTATACACAGCAGCAAATCGTGAGTGTACAGTATTTGAAGCGTGTGATAAACTTAACGCTTTACGCTTCCCATTTATAATTCCTGTAAGTAACAAGCAGAAGCAAGAAGGAAAACGTCATTTGAGCTGTGGAATACGTGACTGAGAGGCAAATAAAACAAACTAGTTTCTTGTTACTTTCAGCAGAAAGAAAATGAGAAGGCAAGCTTAGTGCTATTAATGATTTACTTTTATCTGAATATGTCATTAAAAGCTATAACTCATTGTATCATTGCATGGATTTATTTTATAAATATAACAGTTTAACATGTATATGATCTATTAGAATGTAATGTCAGAGTGGGGTAATATTCTCTTGTTCTCCTTGCAGAACGGCAGGTGCGGGAGCGAGTCTACTGTGGGTGGTTGACGGACACATCCGCGCTCTACATCTACATCTACATCCATACTCCGCAAACCACCTGACGGTGTGTGGCGGAGGGTACCTTGAGTACCTCTATCGGTTCTCCCTTCTGTTCCTGTCTCGTATTGTTCGTGGAAAGAAAGACTGTCGGTATGCCTCTGTGTGGGGTCTAATCTCTCTGATTTTTCCTCATGGTCTCTTCGCGAGATATACGTAGGAGGGAGCAATATACAGCTGGACTCTTCGGTGAAGGTATGTTCTCGAAATTTCAACAAAAGCCCGTACCGAGCTACTGAGCGTCTCTCCTGCAGAGTCTTCCACTGGAGTTTATCTATCATCTCCGTAACGCTTTCGCGATAACTAAATGACCCTGTAACGAAGCGCGCTGCTCTCCATTGGATCTTCTCTATCTCTTCTATCAACCCTATCTGGTACGGATCCCACACTGCTGAGCAGTATTCAAGCAGTGGGCGAACAAGCGTACTGTAACCTACTTTCTTTGTTTTCGGATTGCATTTCCTTAGGATTCTTCCAATGAATCTCAGTCTGGCATCTGCATTACTGACGATCAACTTTATATGATCATTCCATTTTAAATCACTCCTAATGCGTACTCCCAGATAATTTATGGAATTAACTGCTTCCAGTTGCTGACCTGCTATTTTGTAGCTAAATGATATGGGAACTTTCTTTCTATGTATTCGTAGCACATTACACTTGTCTTGCCATTCCCTGCACCATGCGTCAATTCGCTGCAGATCCTCCTGCATTTCAGTACAATTTTCCATTGTTACAACCTCTAGATATACCACAGCATCATCCGCAAAAGCCTCAGTGAACTTCCGATGTCATCGACAAGGTCATTTATGTATATTGTGAATAGCAACGGTCCTACGACACTCCCCTGCGGCACACCTGAAATCACTCTTACTTTGGAAGACTTCTCTCCATTGAGAATGACATGCTGCGTTCTGTTATCTAGGAACGCTTCAATCCAATCATACAATTGGTCTGATAGTCCACATGCTCTTACTTTGTTCATTAAACGACTGTGGGGAACTGTATCAAACGCCTTGCGGAAGTCAAGAAACACGGAATCTACCTGTGAACCCGTGTCTATGGCCCTCTGAGTCTCGTGGACGAATAGCGCGAGCTGGGTTTCACACGACCGTCTTTTTTCTGACAAGGGGTAGGGCGGTGCTGCTAAACCCTTTTGAGTTGGCAAAGGGCCATCGCGTCAAGGCATGCCGTGTGCCGTGACCGACTACGGAGGATGGCGGAAGGGCTGGTGAGACCAGTGACCGCAGAGGGGTGGCAGGGGGCCGCAGAAGAACAGCTATATTTTAGAGGAACAAGTTGCACTTGAAGCAGCCGTCCTTTTATCTCCTATTGTTTAGTTGACTATACATGCTATTTTGTTAGCAAATAAGAGTCACCACAAGGCGATTAGTGGCCACGGTGAAGGTGGGAGGGCTGCAGTGTGCAGAGCACAGCTGAGAAGCTGGCCGTTTGAAAAGCCTGTGTCCTCCCCGTATGTGGATGAATGGAGGGAGGTAGGTAGGGGAGGGATGAGGGGAGGTAAGAGGGCCAAGATTTTCGGCAGTTTGTGGACGCCTTTTGAGGAGAATGCACATCAACTACCGCCCCCTCTGCCATCATTTGCGGTGACGATTTCCCCAGTACATGTGTTGCATTATGACCTATTCATTGAGAGTGCTGGTTTTGTTTTGAAGTGTAATTAGAACCGCGATGCATTTTTCCATCAGTTGTGGTAGTGTTTGTTGGCTTCGGTTAACTGGGCTGCAGGGTGGTTCTTGAGCAGGCATGTGCAATGAACTCTGATGTCAAACAATGATAGATACCGTCCTCAGCTGTATGCTTACAAGTAATACACAGTTTACCGGGTGTACCGGTATGAAATGAGCTTCTTTTGTGAAAAGTAAACACTAATTTTGAATTGAAAAGTAAAAACATTTTATTCAAAGTACTGACCATTGCTATCTATGCATTTTGACCACCTTCCTGGCAATTTATGGACACCACGTTCGTCTTTTTCAGCAAACCAATCACACTCCCAATTTTCGACTTCTTCGTAGGAATCGAAGTGTTCCTCAGCCAATGCGTGTCCCATTGATAAAAACAAATGGTAGTCGGAAGGGGCCAAGTCTGGTGAATACGGCGGGTGGGGTAGCAGCTCCCAGCCAAGTGTTTTTATTGTATCCTGAACTAGTTTTGCTTTGTGTGCAGGTGCATTGTCGTGTAAAAAAATTACTTTGCCATGTCTTCTGGCCCATCCCGGTCTTTTTTCGGTCAATGCATGGTTCAAATTGATCGTTTGTTGTCTGTAGCGATTAGTATTCACAGTTTCACCGGGTTTTAGAAGCTCATGATACACCACACCTTTCTGATCCCACCAAACACAGAGCATTGTCTTCTTGCCGAATCGATCTGGTTTTGCAGTCGATGTACATGGTTGTCCCAGATTAAGCCACGATTTTTCGCGTTTAGGATTCTTAAAATAAATCGATTTTTAATCGCCAGTAACAATTCGATGCAAAATTGATTTTATTTCATGTATTTGAAGCAAAATTTGACAAATGGTTTTTCGATTTTTCATCTGTATTTCATTCAATTTATGTGGCACACATTTTCCACACTTTTAGATCTTTCCTATAGCTTTCAAACGGTCAGAAATTCCAGAATGAGATTTTCACTCTGCAGCGGAGTGTGCGCTGATATGAAACTTCCTGGTAGATTAAAACTGTGTGACAGACCGAGACTCGAACTCGGGACCTTTGCCTTTAGCGGGCAAGTGCTCTACCGACTGAGCTACCCACTCACGACTCACGGCCTGTCCTCACAGCTGTACTTCTGCCAGTACCTCGTCTTCTACCTTCTAAACTTTACAGAAGCTCTCCTCCTCACAGCCTTACTTCTGCCAGTACCTCGTCTCCTACCTTCCAAACATTACAGAAGCTCTCCTCTCTCGCAGGAGAGCTTCTGTAAAGTTTAGAAGGTAGAAGACGAGGTACTGGCAGAAGAAAAGCTGTGAGGAAGTGGCGTGAGTCGTGCTTGGGTAGCTCAGTAGGTAGAGCACTTGCCCGCGAAAGGCAAAGGTCACGAGTTCGAGTCTCGGTCTGGCACACAGTTTTAATCTGCCAGGAATTTTCAGTCAGAAATTGTTTGTTGTGCAACATTCAGCATTGCTGCCATTTGCTTCTGACTCAAAGTATCATCTTCATCCAATATTGCTTGCAATTCGGCGTCTTCGAACTTTTTTGGTGGTCTTCCAAGTTCTTCATTTCTTACATCAAAATCATTATTTCTGGACCCTTCAAACCATCTTTTGCATGTTGCTTCTGGTAGAGCATGACCACCATATGCCTCGACAAGCATTCGATGCGACTCTGCAGCCATTTTTTTCAAATGAAAACAAAAAATTAATGCTCTCCGCATATCATCACTTTCTGGTACAAAATTCGACATTGTTAACATGATGAAAACATATGATGTTTTATGTTTCATGACTTGATATATACTAAATATCTTGGACAGATGTCATACCAATCAAACAAAAAAAAATTAAGGCTCGTTAACAACAAATGGTCCGTATCGACACATTTGTATCTTAACGCTCATTTCATACCGGTACACCTGGTAAACTCCTCTCTGTCCAGCACCAGCATTTCTCAGTTGAAAATATTTCTAGCCAAAAAGAGTAAAGACAGACATTACACCCTTACCTTTTTCAAATTCTTCAAATGGCTCTAAGCACTTAACATCTGAGGTCATCAGTCCCTTAGACGTAGAGCTACTTAAACCTAACTAACCCATGGAAATCACACACCTCCATTTCCCGTGGCAGGATTAGAACCTGCGACCGTTGCAGCAGCGCGGTTTCGGACTGAAGCGCCTAGAACCGCTCGGCCACTGCGGCAGGCTTACCATTTTTCTGCAAGCTTGTAGTTGAAGGGTAGAGTTTGAGTGTGTCGGTCACTAGTTTCGAGTGGTATTGCGAAAATTTTTCTCAGCAGGGTAATACCAGCTGTATGGTATCGTCGGTTATTGACCTGTACTGCTACATTATGCTGTCCTTGTGTAGCTTTACGCATAATTTGTGTAATTAGACCTGATTTTTATCATTAATTACGTAATTAGGACCTATCTTTAATTCACTTTCCCGACGAAAATAAATAAAATACACTAACCTAACCTTCCTCTCCTGCATTTAGACGGTTTTCATGTGTTGGGGAGTGCACTTGGGCTTCCCATCCAGTAGAACCAGGGTTCGAGTGCCAGAAAGGCTACTGCCATTTTTAATTTCCAATCAATTCCTACCGCCTGTTGAGGTGTAATTCTGTTAGAGGGGGTGCAGTTGGGCTTTATGTCCAGGAGAACCTGGATTTGAGTCCTGGGAAGGGTACCGAAATTTTGAATTTCCCGCCAATTTGTGGGTGGTGGGTGGGGTGGGATGTCGGCATAGCTCTGGTACAAAGAAATTCCCACCAAAATTCGAAATACCTGCCAAAATTTGAAATCCTCACCGAAATTTGAAATTCCCGCCAATAGTATAGGTGGGGGAGGGAGAGGGCGGAGGTGGGGGAGGGGGCTGCAGCCCACTTGCAAGCTGAGAAAACCACATGACGTCATCTGGGGTTGGTGGTTTGTGTGGTCGGGGGTATGGGTGGGCGTGGTCCCGAGGGGGGGGGGGGAATTAATTGATCAATTTAATTAATTTGGATATCAGTTTGATATCAAAACTGCACCCTTGCCCCCATCACCCTACTACAGATGTATCGTGTAGTCGAAATATAACGGATTTTTTTTAAATGCTTATTTCGCAATTCGTTCTGATCTTATAATAACTGTAGTGGATGGTAAACTGCAGCATCATCTTCAAGCAGTCTAAGATGACTGACTGGATTGTCTCCTAAATCATTTATAGATCCTAAGACCAGCAGAGGGCCTATAGAACCACTTTGGAGATTTCTAGATACCACTTCGGCTTGACTAGACCACTTCCCGACAGTCACGACAAACTGTGACGTTTCTGACGGGAAATCACGATTCCTGTCGCGCAACTGAGACCATAGTTTAGGCGCGCAATTTGATTAGAAGTCACTTGTAAGAAATGGTGTCAACAGCCTTCTGGAAATCTAGAAATGCTGAATAATGTACAAAAAGGTAACCACGATAGTACGTCTCGTAGTTTGTTTTCAACAGCTTGATGATGTTTTTGTTCACACAGTGTGAGAAGTGTTTAGAATTTAAAATTCGTATCTATGTCCCATTATGGAAAGCCAAATTGTACAGAAGCTGTAGCTATAAACAGTGACTGTGAGCAACTATTTGTATGAAGAGAGACTTTTGTTAGAAAAATACTTTGCTGGCAACCGTTATTACAGTGCATTCAGCAGAACAGAAGCAAAAGGTAAATATCTAAGGTGTTTACAGATGTTATAACTAAAAGGTACGATAAAAGTACTCATTATCTGGAAGTAAAATAAGGTGGATTAGGAGTAAACTTGCTGGCGTCAACGAGCCCATTAGAGACTGGACAAAAATCGCAAATTCCGGAATCAAATCGACCGTTTCCTTTTCAAAGGAAGCATCCCGGAATATGCCTTAACTATTTTTTTTGGAAAAGACGGTAAATGTGAATGGACTGATGGGGATCTGATCCCCAGTTCCACTGAATGTGAATCCATTGTCCTAACAACTACATTACTTTAGCCATCAAGTTAATCGTCGTAATCGTCCGTTTCCGCCTTGTACCGTGGTGTGATGGTATATTAAACTGTTAGTGGCGATGTTAAGTTCACGACGGTAAGGGAAAGTGGGGAACAATGCTGCTGTAAGCAAAAATTAGTTCAAAAATGGTTCAAATGGCTCTGAGCACTATGGGACTCAACTGCTGTGGTCATCAGTCCCCTAGAACTTAGAACTAATTAAACCTAACTAACCTAAGGACATCACACACATCCATGCCCGAGGCAGGATTCGAACCTGCGACAGTAGCAGTCGCACGGTTCCGGACTGCGCGCCTAGAACCGCGAGACCACCGCGGCCGGCGCAAAAATTAGTGTATTGACCCAGTCATAATAAGTAACGTAAAACAAACTGTATGTAAGACTGTCGTAGTTTCGCTTCTTATACTATACTAAATCAATTCAAATGCAAAATACAGTTCAATGAAATTTAGCTTTAGATATCACAAAGCTACAACTGCTCAGTATTACCCACCTCATGGGGTTTTTATCTGCAGTGGTCGGAGACTAGTGCGCTTGAGAAGATAAATTTACATTTAATATACATTACAATAAGTAAACAAAGACATCTAAATTATCTACCAGTTCCTGTTAGTAAATTAGAGTACTGAGATGTACACGGGGTGGACTAAAATATGGAAACACCTGAAACCCAACACACTACCATGCATAATACTTTGTAGAAAACCTTTGGCATTCAAAAAAACTTCCAGTCGTTTCGGAACAGATAAATACATGTCCCATATGGTTTCCAAGGGAATCTTATATCACACTTCCTGTAAAATAGTGAAGAGTTTCGGTGACGACGATGGAGGTGAATGACAATCGCGTACCCCTCTCTCTAGAATAGACCACAAGGGCTTAAAAATCTAGCGATCTGGTGACTGTGGTGGCCAGTCACATGCGACAAGTTATCCTCGGGCTGGACGATGTGAACTGAGTGAACATGGACCCTTTCGTATTGGAACACAGTATCACCATTTGTTAAAGAACACTGTACCATGGGACTGACCTGATCAGCCAAATGGTCTCATAATCCTCGACTGTAATACCATCTTGCCGAGCAACCATGGGGCCCATGAAGTATCACGATATGGCTGCCCAAATCATCATCGAATCCCCACCATTTTTCACTCTTGACACGTAAAGTCGGCCAGAAGTTGGGAACAATGTGCAGCAAAACCCATCAAAATAAATAACTTTTTTCCATTGCTCCATAGTCGAGGCTTTGTGGCTTCGGTTCCACGTTATCCTATTACGGAAATTGGAATCACTTATGTGTGGCTTTGGAAATCTAGCTCGCCTTGCAATTCCCTGCTTGTGAAGCTCCCTTCGTTTTGTTTAGTGCTAACAGGATTCGCGAGTGCCCGTTCAAATCCTCTTCACTGACCGTCTGTAGAGATCACTCAAAACACACTACGCCCACCTTGTGACTTATTGGATGATGTTTTGTACTTTCCCTGGTGCGGTATAAATCATTGATATGGTGCCTCTTGACACACTCACCACACGAGTGCCGATAATTTTCCCACTTTGAATTCAGTTAGCTCCGACATAGTGCAACTACAACTACATAAAACACTGTTATGACCACGACTGGCATTTGCAACGTAATGAGGACATTGCACTAGTCGGCGGGGTCAGGGATTTTCTCTGCCTCGTGATGACTGGGTGTTGTGTGGTGTCCTTAGGTTAGTTAGGTTTAAGTAGTTCTAAGTTCTAGGGGACTGATGACCATAGATGTTAAGTCCCATAGTGCTCAGAGCCATTTGAACCATTGCACAAGTGCTGTTCGCTGACAAATACAACAGTGCTTCCGACAAGCTTTGCTAGTATGTGCATTTTTGTTCAAAAATTTATTTCTCGTGGCGTTTTCATATTTTTGTCCAACCCTTGTATTTAATCGATAACATGGAATGTATAATCAGTTTCATTTTACTATTGTAACAATATTTGTAAATTGGAAATTTGTGGTAAGATCTTATGAGACCAAACTGCTAAGGTCATCGGTCCCTAAGCTTACACACTACTTAATCTAACTTAAACTAACTTACACTAAGGACATCACACTCACCCATCAACAATATTTAGATTTTTCATTTCTTGGACAGTCATCCAAACATAGTGGTGGGGTGTCTTCTCCATTACATGATGATTCCAAGCAAAGCAACATGCATACCTGTACCACAATTCATTGTCGTTACCTACATCTCCAAAAATGCAACGTAAATCATTAGGTTCATTATTACTACACGTATAGGGTGAAATGAAAATCCGTTAACATTTGAAAATTCAGTAGTTCACAGAATAATTTATATAGGGTGGTAAAAATTGATTCACATGCTGAAAATGATTGAGGTTATATTGAAACCAGAATGTGCACAAAATGAGTAACATTAGCGGTAATATGATGTAAAAGCAATAATTAGCATTACAAATGATTGTAAGCAAAGACGATGTTGTTCTAACAGATGGTCAATATGTTGGCTGTCATTTCTAAGACGAAGCTGACGAACCTTGGCGAACAGTTTCGCAGGATTAAAAAAACTGTTATGCATCATTTATTTATCAGTCCCGGTTGCAAAGTTTTACAACATGAAGAGTTTTAATCTTGCTGGAATATCTTCAGCTCAATGGCGTTGCGTAAGCAACCCGTCGTTCCTAAATATGAACTTCGTGTCAGAATATAGTACATTACAATATAGCATTCAGGTAATAAGTGGTTCCGTTACTGACACGACGGGTAACACACACACAGCTACGTAGATCTGGAAATGATGGAGGAAGATCGAAACTCGTCATTAGGGTATCAATGTGCATCTGGGTGTAAAATCTGAACGACATACAAAAGATATTCAGATATTAATACAGTTGCCGAATTCTTTCACGACGAATACGAGTATGCCCGATATAGTGAATGTCATAATGTCCACGGGAGACTGAATCGGGTCCACAAATGAAATATTTATTTTCGCGACAGTGATACAATCAGACAACGCGGACGTCGTCAGGGCACTTGACCCTAAGTGCCAGGCCGGATGGCTGGACAGTCGGTGAGCGGCCCTGCTTCACCGGGTCCAGCGCAGCGCCGCGGTAACCTTTCCTCGGCCGCTCAGTCATCGGCGCATTATTTATCCGTCACAGTGGCCTGCTTAGCAGCGCCGAAACCAGATAAGGACGCCGATAGCCGGCGGATCGGTTGCAAGACGCTTGTTACTTGTCTCCAGCGCCGTCACGACCTGCTGCCTGCTGCGCAAGTGGATTTGGAGCAGTCGGCGGCCAGCGGCCGGCGGCCGTCGCGGGGCCACACACGCGGCGCATTTGCACGTTCACGTTCACGTTTATTGAAGCGAACGGGAAAACTCCCGTTTAGTTGTACGCATCACAAAGCACATATCAGTAATGCACCCTCAGATGAAGCTATCATGGCCTCGAGTGCTAGAAGGAAAGTTGCGCTTCATACTTTCTCTGTGGCCGCTGCATATAAGACAAACTGTTTCCATCTGTCAAGCATGTCTTCAGAAAGCGATGATTTTTCAAAAAACAAAACAAAAAATGTCGCAGTGTCGTTTCCTTTTTAATTTCCACCACTGTGGTCTATACTCTTAAAATAAAATGGTTCAAATGGCTCTAAGCACTATGAGACTTAACTTCTGAGGTCATCAGTCCCCCAGACTTAGAACTACTTAAACCTGACTAACCTAAGGACATCACACACATCCATACCCGAGGCAGGCTTCGAACCTGCGACCTAGCAGCAGCGTGGTTCCGTAGTCAAGCGCCTAGAACCGTTCGTCTGAAAATAAAGCATACTTCTTTAATGCATATATGCAGATTCCAGGCCTGGGTTTCAGGCAGGATCGCGCTGCTGCTACGGTCACAGATTCGAATACTGCCTCGGGCGTGGGTGTGTGTGATGTCCTTAGGTTAGTTAGGTCTAAGTAGTTCTAAGTCTAGGGGACTGATGACATCAGATGTTAAGTCCCATAGTGCTTAGAGCCATTTCAGGAAGGATCCTTATTTTCGTTCGATGCTGAGGTACTATTTCAAAACAGTTGGAGAGTCTCTGGAATGTTGTTCGAATTTAAGTGGAGTAGGAAGTGGGCTGAGGCGTGAATGGGGAACTTGGGCTGAGAAGAGAGACGTGCTAGGGTAGTCCGTGTAGGTGTGCCAGTCACTGCGCCAGGGGGTCGTAGTAGTGGGTAGCGAATGTGCCTCGTGAGCAGAAAACCCGGATTCGAATCTCAGCCTTGGTACAAATTTTCGTTCGTCGCTTCAGTAAGCTTACATACATCATACATGTTTCAACCTTGTAAAGGTCTCTGTAACCATATAGTTTCATTTACTTCTTTAATAGGGGAAGGCGGGGCAAGACGGGGAGGTGGGGTAAGACGGGGAAGGGCTATAAGCTACAGTTAGAGTGCTGCCACCTGTGGATAGCTACGTCAACATCATCAATACACAAGTCTCAGTGTGTTGACATTGCTGAACCTTAATTTCGCGACCGTTTCTGTGAGCTTTTCAAGGTACGTACAATTGTTATACTGATTTGCAATGTTTTACATCTTTCGAGGTCCTAAAACATGTGTTTCGTGAACATTTGTCCAGACTGTATATATAGCACTGAATAGTATGTCTTATTAACAGTAAACTGCTGTGTCGGTAGTCAATGTTCACTAAACAGTGTTCATGTAGGAGTAACATAACCTGACAGCATGGTAGGGGGCAAGACGGGGTGCAGCAAGATGTGGAGCTTCCCCGTCTTACCCCTACTATTTGTCCAACCATTACCTTCTTATCGTCTCATGTGTTTCCCTCGCTGCGGGTTTTGAACACGTACATTATACGTTGAATACAATTGTAAATAGAATGATGTTCGTTATTCCAACGTTTCCTAATTAATTACAAAGTATGCCTTAGGCTATATGGTGAATAAAAATACACAAAACATGCAATGTCAGTATTCTTGCTATGCTTTAACAACTGACTACTGGAAATATGGTATTTACTATATAATATAGATTACCAGGAATGATCTGACTCAATAGTACGTTCCACGTGTTTTATTTCAGATGGTTCGCAAGTATCGGCGACAAACGTCTAGCCAAGATTGGTCAGTGGAGTCAATGGAAGGCGCTGTAAATGCTGTTATAGAAGGTCGTATGCGTTCTTTCAGGGCTGCTCGACAGTTCAACGTGCCACAGACAACGATTGAACGACATGTGGCAAAGAAACGTGCTAATCCTGGCTATACAGTTGTGAAAAGGTTAGGACCAATCACTAGTGTGTTTACCCAGAACAAGAGGCAGAAATTAAGGACTACTTATCACAGATGGAAGGACAGTATTTTGGCCTAACACTTAAACAACTTTTTGAACTTGCTTTTCAGCTAGCTGAACGAAACAACATCAAACATCCATTTAATACTGCAGCCAAATCTGCTGAAAAAGATTGGTTAAATGGGTTTCTTGCACGAAATCCTACCTTAACAATACGAAAACCAGAGCCACATCAATCGCACGAGCAATGGGGTTTAATCGAGTTGCTGTAGATCGGTTTTTAGATCTGTTAGAAAGTCAATTAGACACATTCAAGTTTACGGGAGACAGAATTTTCACTTGCGATGAGACTGGTTTAACAGTCATTCCAAAAGGTCACACAAAGGTGGTTGCTTTGAAAGGGCGCAGATAGGTGGGAGCAGTTACTTCAGCAGAAAGAGGCCAGACTGTGACTGCAGAAATCTGTGTTTCAGCGTCGGGGTGCTACGTATCACCTATGTTAATTTATCCTCTAAAACGAATGCAACAAGCGTTTGAGACTGGCCCGCCCCCTGGTGCCTGGACAGAAGTCCAAGAAACTGGTAGGATGACGAGAGAACTATTTTTGACTTGGTTTAAGATGTTTATTGCATTTACTGGAGCGTCAAAGGAAAGACCAATACTTCTCATATTGGACGGTCACAAAACGCACACCAAGAATTTATAACTCATAGATGTGGCCCGCGAAAATGGGGTTGTCTTGCTGTGTTTGCCACCACACTGCTCACACCGTCTTCAACCATTGGACGTGGCATTTAAGAAACCTCTCAGTAAATTTTACGAAGATGAAGTAAGATCATGGCTTCGCACCCATCCTCGAAAAATTGTTACGCGGCATCAGATCGCAAGTTTATTCGGCAAAGCCTTCATTCATTCAGCTACAATGTCCACAGCAGTGAACGGGTTTCGGAAAACAGGCATTTGGCGTGTAAACAGAAATGTGTTTCAAGAAAGTGATTACCCCCCTGTTCAACTACAGACATTCATCAAGCTCACACATCTGAAGTTACAGAAACGGAAGACCAAATACCAGAGATGTTGTCAAGACGTAAAACACCTGAACAATTAACAACTGACGATAAAGCCTCTCTTTCACCTAACTTTCAGGTTACCAGCCCTGAAATGGTGTTAGCTATTCCAAATGTGGATAAAAAAACCAAAAGGAAACCATCTGACAGGCGTGGAAATCCCGTTGTTTTAACCGAATCTCCTTATAGGACTGAACTATCTGAAGAAATTAAACGAAAAGAAGTCCCCATACGTGCTGCTTGTAAACGAAAACTTTTCTCAAAGACGTTTAATAAACCTGGGATACCACCAAAAGGACATAATGACAACGAAAAAGTGACGAATGTTAATGACGTCTTAACCACCCCTTCATGGTCAAGGGATAATAAACTGAGGTCGAATGACAACGAGGAAGAGAGTGAAGAATGTTTATACTGCTATGACTTCTCTGAAGGAGGCTGGATGCGGTGTATTAGCTGCGGACGCTGGGCCTACGACACTTGTACAGGGATAGAAAGTGATGATGACAAGGCTGTCCACACTTGTGTACTATGTGAAAGTAAGAGGCCTAAATAAAACGTAATACTTGATGCTACAATTCGCAGAACCATGTTTCGAAACCTTATCGTCACATTATTTCGTTATTCCAATCCATATTTAAGCTCTACAGATGAATTCATGCTAGTTCCCCATCTTACCCCGCATATGGGGCAAGACGGGGAATTGGTAGTTTATCTTTCAAATCGAGATATTTCTAACTAAATGTAACAAGTTTGTAGGTTTCTTTGCATACTATTATAATTCAATGGTTAAGTAAACAAATGATAATCAAAGCTACTTGAATTTGTTTATTTTTATCCCTTTTGTAATGGCTTAAAGTTAGCTTCCCCATCTTGCCCAGCCTTCCCCTAATTATTAAGTTTTTTCCTGTTGTGAGAAGGTACAGCTTCTGTTCATATTGTTCAATTGAAAGACTCACAGCCGGCCGCTGTCGCCGAGCGGCTCTACGCGCTGCAGTTTGGAACCGCGCCACCGCTACGGTCGCAGGTTCGAATCCTGCCTCGGGCATGGATGTGTGTGATGTACTTAGGTTAGTTAGGTTTAAGTAATTCTAAGTTATAGGGGACTGATGGCCTCAGTTGATAAGTCCCATAGTTCTCAGAGCCATTTGAACCATTTTTGAAAGACTCACATGTACTATCCCATATTCTGCCGTCTTTCCCGTCTAAATCACTTTTTCGTCACCATAAAGAAACAGTGATGCCCAAGTATTTAGGAGAAATTACAATTTATCAAACAAAGAGTTTATTTGTTTTAAACATTAAATAGATAGTTATCTTACACGGATGTCTCAGATTTCATGCTGAAGTAGGGAAGCGCGTCACTTCGGGAACTGAAGAAATACCGGTATATAAAGGGCAAAGTGAAAATGTAGATTTCCACTCTACCACGTGCGCATCGCGAACTCTGTGTACATTATTCAGATCAGGTAGATCCCTGTACCGATACGACTTCACTGCGAATGCCGCATGAATGTGTCACTCAACGAATGCACATTTCATTACGACTCCATATTATACCTCGACACGAATGTACAGCAGTTAATACCACTGTTATTACTGTTTCTCTCCGAAGATACTTGATATGTTTTAGTGAAAAAACTGTCTGGCGGAAGATTAGAAGAACGGAAAGAAACTGACTAGGCGCGATCGAGTGTGAGTAGACCTCTCGTCTGACCTGCTGCGCGGTTACGCTAACACCGCTGCCCTAAGGCTTACGTTCTCCTATGATATTCACCCGTAAAACTTGGAACCTCAAGTTCTTGAAAATACTTGAGAAGTGTGTCGCATTAGTGGAGTATTCGTCACATGCAAGTACGTACTATAACTATGTGAAACACAGTAAACGTTGGTGATACGCTGGTGTACGCTTCCCTCGGTTTCCACATGCTACGACAGCACGTGTTCCGCGATGGATACAGTCAGCCCTCGGGCCACCTAGGCCATATATTCAGGCATCTCGCTGAAGCAACATCTTGAAGTGCTGAAGCCTCACAAGTCTGAAGATCAGTACTGGTTCTCAACAAGCAAACCGCTTAAGCGAGCTTTTGCTCGTACGTCTTTAATAAATATTATAATAATAGATCGAAATTATGACCAAAACAGAACCTTATAATCATTCATGCCGTCACTCAAGTAACACTAAGCACTCTGTTGGCACCATGGCATCATTTGACAGAGTCATTCTTCTAATTCAGTATTTGCTGTGCGTGATTTTCTATTCTTTACAGAGCTGTGACTGCCGGTCCTAGAACCTGTACAAGGTGAACAGCTGAAGCACCATCTGCCTCAGTGCCCTCTCGACAATTGTTTAAGTGAGGTTCTTGTATCAATACCTGAGTATCTATTTGTAAAATTCCATCTATGACATATTCACATAGCTTTGTAATCTCCCCACCTTTCTATTAGTAACTTGATCACAATCACAGTGATCAAGCTAGAAGCAAAGGATAATTACACCTGCAAGTATAAGAAGACGCCGATGAATGGGTCAAGGTCCGGACAGGAAGCTTTTAAGTGGTTGCCCATTTCAACAAGAGCAAACAGCGCCAGGGGATCTATTACACCGGGAACTACACTGCATTTGCAGTCTCCTTGTGCGCAAAGATCAGAAGGAGCTCCAGGCTTTCTTGGTCAAGATAAATTACTATGAAACATTTATGCTGCATTCTGTGCAGATATCATATCACATTAACTGTCATAAAAAAGACGGGACTGAAATTTAAGTCAGTTGTGTGTACAAAATGTCAGGTAGCGTTCTTGATGCTACAAGATTTCGATATCTATTCTCTTGGTAGCGACATGTACACGAGAGAAACGTTTATTTCTGGTGCAGAAGTTTCGTAATTCTGGGTAGGCCTATCCTGTCACATAAGTTCCATGATGACATGGAAGAATCGACTGCATATGCAACTAAAACACTGAGAGCGGGACAGGTGAATTATAGCCAAACAGTAAACTGGCTATTATTTACGATATCAAAAATTACATGCTTTCTTAGGTGGGGAAAAATTCCAGCAGGTGACGGTCCACAAGCAACTATTTTAGATTTTTGGCCCTCAAAAAAACGTACCAGATAAAACACTGCTGCGGACAGAGTTGTGTGCGAAGTCTTTGAGCATTTGCGATTATTAAATAAATACTGGCCTTCCGCTCGGCACACCTCGCTGCGTCTCTCAATGAGTTTAAAATCATCGTGGAAACAGTAGGGACAAGATGAAAAATTTCCTTGTAATATGCTGGAAAATGGATAGACTTACAGACCAAGAATTTGCATCCTACTCTACGTAGATAGATCACAGTGTATGATCTTCCGCACTGACGGTAACGTAGAGACTGGTGGAACAAACGAGGGGTTTCTGAGGTCAATGACGGTGGACTTCAAGAAGTGAACGGCTAACCAAAACAAGTTCAAGAAATAGCAAAGTCACCTTAAACGTATACTGACAGTCTAGGTAGTAATCCGAAAAACGTAAAACAGAGAAGGTCAGAACTCACCTGATTAATGGCGTGTACTTGATGTTTCAGTAAGCTAGCAAGACTGACAGGCCAGCCTCGCGTCAGTGGACGGCCTCACGGGACATGCTGTGCCTGCGGCGGCGCTTGACACGGCAGCAAGCTGCAGCTGGAGTATGTAGCCCGAATGTCTCTGACCTGTTCTCAATATCGATGCTCAGGCTGGACGGGGAACCCGAACCACATTCGTATATTAATTAGGACCCGTAGTTCAGCAAATTTGTTTATTATGTGCGATTTGGTTGGCCAGAGCACCTGCCCAAAGTTACGGGTCCACCATTAAAAACTTATTTTTCTATAAGCAACAGATTAAATGTCAATCTAGAGCTGCTTCTACTGACCGCAGATGAGTCGGAGCGCAGGGTTGCAGTCTTCTGGTCTCGCATCATGATGAGATTAAGATGAGACATTTAGAGGATGAAGGCTTTGGCGAGAGGTCATGTTTAATCCCCATGACCTACTCCAAGTTAGCGCTGGGACTGTGAACATCGACTTTGCTGCTCCGTTCAAGGAGGCTTACCTTAGGTGTTCACTTTAACATTATATTCAATGATGGGATATCATTAATAGCCTCAGCAGCTACGTAGCAGGTGTTAGTGACGATATTTGCCACATTTGGGGTACAACACACAATCGTATACGACAATGCTCCACTGTTCACATTGGGCGATTGCCACTCCTTCTGCGAAAGGAATAGGAAGTATAATACAGCTTATTTTCAGTCCCACTTATCTTGCGCTGAACTCAGCAATAGAGCGGTTAGTCAGACCATTTGATCTTCAGAGGAACAAAATGTTACAATAATGACGATACCTAAGGAAGAACCGACTTACTTCATCACTTCGTATAGATCCACTCCTACACGGCCGGCCGAAGTGGCCGTGCGGTTAAAGGCGCTGCAGTCTGGAACCGCAAGACCGCTACGGTCGCAGGTTCGAATCCTGCCTCGGGCATGGATGTTTGTGATGTCCTTAGGTTAGTTAGGTTTAACTAGTTCTAAGTTCTAGGGGACTAATGACCTCAGCAGTTGAGTCCCATAGTGCTCAGAGCCATTTGAACCACTCCTACACGCGACCCTTTTCTAACTGATACGCTTCTCGGTCTCAGTCTGTGAAATTTAAATGAAGTTACGCCCACGAAGCTATCTCAACAGAGACAAAATAGCTACTTGAGAGCTACGCGTCCCAGTCGGCCATGGTCGAGTATCCAGTGTCCTAATCTTCCACACACTATTCGCATAAGCTATACGCCTCCACCTACGGCGAGCTGTGGTTCCGTTCTCTACCGACGCTGTAGTTCCATAATGTTGTGTTCATCCGCGCAGAAAGAATAAGTCGCTTCTCTTGACTCGTAACTGACAAGACCAGACAAGATGTGCTCATGATTATGAACTCTGTTTGGTTGTGTATTGTTGTTTAAGGCGATTCTGGTTGTTCATGGGTACTGATTAGAAATTGCGATACTTGCCGTAGTATCATTCACTCTCTACTGTGATGTCGGCTACGTCGTTTGTATCGGCGACGTGCCTGGTTGGTAAATGAAATAACCGTACGCTGAGGCTAAAGAAGCCAAGGGACACCTCCTACATCGTGTCGGAACTCGTTTTCACCAGCGTACTGCAGCAACTCGACCTGGCATGGAGTCAACAAGTTGTAGGAAATCCCCTGCAGAAATATTGAGCCATGCTGGCTCTACAATCGTCGGTAATTGTGAAAGTGTTGCCGGTGCAGAATTTTGTGGACGAACTGACCTCTTTATGTCCCATAAATGTTCTAAAGGATTCATGTCGAGTGATGTTGGTGGCCAAATCACTCACCCGAATTGTCCAAAATGTTCTTCAAAGAAATCACGAACAACTGTGGCCCAGTGACATTGAGCATCGTCATTCATAAAAATTCCTTCGTTGTTTGGGAACGTGAAGTCCATGAATGGCTACAAATGGTCTCCAAGTAGCCGCACATAACCATTTGGACCAGAGCACCCAGTCCATTCCATGTAAACACAGCCTACACCATTATGGACCCACCACCAGCTTACACAATGCCTTGTTGAGAATTTCTAGGGTACAACCGATACGGTCTTGAGACCAGAACAGGCGCTGCAGGTGATGTCATGCTGTTAGCAAAGGCACTCGCCTGTGTCGTCTGCTGCGATATCACATTAACGCCAAATTCCGCAGCATTCTCCAAGCGGTTAGGTTCGTCGCACGCCCAATGTTGTTTCTGATAATTACTTGATGCTGCGTTGCTTGTCTGCTAACATTGACAACTGTACGGAAACTCTGATGCTCTCGGTAGTTGGGTGAAAGTCTTTGACCACTGTGTTGTTCGTGGTGAGAAGTAATGCCTGAAATTTGGTATTTTCTTCACACTCTTGACACTGTGGATCTCGGAATATTGAATATCCTAACGATTTACGAAATCGAATGTCCCATGCATTTAGCTCAAACTACCATTCCGCGTTCAAAGTCATTTAATTCCTGACGTGCCGTCATAATCACGTCGGAAACCTTTTGACATGTATAACCTGAGTACAAATGACATCTCTGTCAATGCACGGTACTTTTATACCTTGCGTACGCGATACTACCTCCACGTGTATATGTTCATACCGCTATCCCGTGACTTTTGTCACCTCAGTGTATGACGGTATTGTACGAGAGACCGCGTCTGGGATGTTCGACCGCCAGGTGCAAATTTATCTATTACATGCCACTTCATTGACTTGCGCGTCTGATGAAGATTAGATGAATTATAATGACAACACATACCTCCAATCGCGAGTGAACAAAATGTGCGGCCCGGCCAGGAACCTAAACCGGGGGCACACGATGCAGAGGCGTCAACATTATCCACTAGACCACGAGCTGCTGGCTGCCTAGCTTATCTAATACTGCAGCACAAAAACGTTATTCGCATAGGACGTGCATGAACCTTCCATCCGTATCGAGGGCCGTCAGCAGATTAACCAGCAGGATTACAGAAGATGAATGGACACATGTTGTTCGGTTCTGATGCTACATCAGTCAATAAGTTCATTATTCACAGGACTGTTTTATCTGTGTAAATTAACGAAAGCTGAATGGGTGAGTTATGCATTACTGGGCCAAAGAGTGGGTAATAATTCGAAAACCATGACCAAAATTGAAAAATGGTCGTAGTCCTGGTATCTGAGCTAGTAGGTCCTCTATAGGAATGTTCGACCTCTTTAACTCCGCTCGTAGAAACAGCTGGCTGCCTAATTAGATTAATGCATTCCAAACCTAATTCTGCTGTGGGTGACCCGTCAGGCTAGGCGAGCGAAGAAAATACTGCGTTTTTCATGACAGATAAATACTTGTGTTCTTTGCACTCTGTCCATAAAATTTTTAAAAGCCTACTCATTAATGGCGTAAACTTAATGCTTCAGAGATCTAGCGAGACAGACTATCAAGCGTAGGACCACGACATTTACAGATAGTGTCATATCACCGGCTGAGGCTGCAGCTTAAATAAAATCTATGCTTTATTAACATTTATTTTAACTTACTGTTAGTAACAAATCATGAAAAGTGAGAAACAAGTTACATAATCCAGGACATTCAGAAATATCTCGCACTGTCGGATTAAGTATGTACTATTGTCTTCATTAACCAGCTCTACAATTTAACTAATAGTTACTATTACAGTGAGATGTTCACATCTGAAGTAGCAGCTGCAATTTGTCATTTTAAGGTTTTGTAAAACTCAATTACAGACTATAAAGTTTAGCCAAGATTTATACAAATAGGGTAATAACCGATATCTGCAGTATAATTATGGGTAAGTGAAACGTACGTACATTCAATGTAATTCGTCGTATGTAAATAATAAACGAAATAATAAGTACATAAATGAATAAGGAGAAAAAGAAAGAAAGAAGGATAGCTTCACCACTCCTGCACCCAAGCTCAGGACCAAATCTCACAACCGGGTTTCCGGGTTCGATTCCCGGCGGGGTCAGGGATTTTCTCTGCCTCATGATGACTGGGTGTTGTGTGCTGTCCTTAGGTTAGTTAGGTTTAAGTAGTTCTAAGTTCTAGGGGACTGATGACCATAGATGTTAAGTTCCATAGTGCTCAGAGCCATTTGAACCAATCTCACAAGTGTTGGGGAAGGCGGAGGGGGAGGGGTAAAATTTCCTTGGACCACCTCGCTTCCATTGGTAGCACCCAGTAAGGACACCCATTCACAGCCCGACAATTCGGGTGATCCGCTCGCTGACCATAGTCATGACCCATCTGACGGTGTGTGGACACTGATGACTGCTTGGCGCACCCTACCTGCCTACACTGATGAAGTGTGGGGTGGCAGGTAGTGGCCAGTACAAACAAGTGATGACTCGCCAATGGAACCGACGCACCCGAAGCACAGATCCGACTGCAGTCCCATCACCAATACCCTGCCAAGCAGGTAGGGGTTGACCCGCTCGGCTGTTGACTTTGAAGATCGGTCCACCTGTGTGTGGGGGCCTGGAGGCCCCTATTTCCAGGGTTACAGTGAAGGTATCAGTGGCAGTGAAGACGGAGATGAAGATAATCGGTACAGCGAAACTGGTGGAAGTCAGCTGTGCTCTTATGGTTAACACAAAAGTTTGAAATTTTTATCTGAAGCACGTTTGTTACCTTGTCAAGCAGTATTCGTCAGCATCTGTACCCCATGTTAGGGCCGCTGGAAAACAACACTCTAAGCCTAACAATCTTAGTTTTAATTCCGGTAGACAAATATCTGTCCACATTTCAAAAATTGGATAACTATGATGCACTAGGAGCTATGTAAGAAACGAAGTATGCTGACGATCTGACGGCGGGTGTTAAGAACTATCGAATTTTTAAAGGTAAGTCGGTAGTTAGACATTCCAACTCAAATCTCAGAATTTTAGGAACAGCGTTTGTAGTTCACAAAAATATAATTCCAAATGCTGTTGATTTTGAATCATTGAGTGAAAGCCTCTGTGTTTTAGGATTTAAATACAAGAATAACTATTACTTCATATTCAACTGCCACGCAGCAACAAACGGAGACAACAAGAACAAGCGAGACAAAGTCAAAAACTTCTGGGAAGATCTGGAAAACAGGCTGTTGAATTTCACAAGAATAACAATAAAAATGATGACGACTAGATAAAGTGAGATCATTCCGATAAATTATTGGAAACTATCAATCTCAAAAGAAAACTAACAAAAGGAGCTCGAGGTTTGGGGATATACCTAAGTCCATCAATCTCGAACCCTACAATCAGCTCTTACCAACTGAAACCGAGATTAATTTCACTAGACCACGGTTTTCCAATCATCTAGGTCCAATCGATATGGTCACGAGTCCAGGAGAGGCGCTGCAGGCCATGCCGTGCTGTTAGCAGAGGCTCTCGCGTCTGTCGTCTGCTGCCATAGCACATTAATGCCAAACACCGCCGCATTATCCTAACGGTTACGTTCGTCGTACGTCTCACATTGATTTCTGTAGTTATTTCACGCACTATTTCTTGTCTGTTAGCACTGACAACTCCACGAAAGCGCCTTTTGTCTCTCCCTTTAAGTGAAGTGCCCGTGCCCGTGGTAAGACGTAATGCCAGAAATTTGACATTTTTGGCACACTCTTGACATTGTGGACCTTGGAGTATTGAATATCTTAATGGTTTCCGAAATTGAATGTCCTATGTGTCTAGCTCTAACTACCGAATTCAATTTCTTTAAATTTCCGTTGTGCGGTCGAGATCACGTCGGACACCTTTTCGCATGAATCACCTTAACATAAGTGACACATCCGCTAATGTACTGCTCTTTTATGCACTGTGTACGCGGTAATAATGCCATCTGTACATGTGGATATGGTTATCTCATGAATTTTGTCACCTCCGTGTTAAACATAGTTGATTTTCACTTTAGCTTTCCCCTCCCCGACCAATCGGAGGTTGAAAAAAGAAAAAGCTCTCATTCCGCTGACAAACATTTAGCAGGTGTTCAGAGACATATTCTGAATATTTTGGTATATGGGACCCACGGCCTTCGGCAGCTCGTTACATACAGAGTACTTATGTAATTATGATTTATTCAATTTGTTGCCGTAATCACTTACGTTTTTGTGAAAATAGCTTCACAATAGTGAAGAAGCCTGTAATACGCAAAAACAGAAACGTACAACACAAAACACAGAGTACACAACAATACGAGGTGTATATCAGCCAACTCTTCATCAACAAATCTATCGATAGTACTGTTGTGTAACACTGTCAATGTAGAATTAACGCTGCCCGTAGAATAAAGCTGAGACAGAAACGATAAGTATTTAATTCAAGCTGAAAGATGGAGAGTAAAGGGAGCATTACTTTTGTCAACAGGAAGTACATGTGTGCATGGGACAAGTTTGTTTACAAACAAACCACACAGCGCACATCGTCGACATTTTTACCGTTGTGCAGGCATTTTCAGTGGAATATAGATACAAATCTAACTGGGACAAGAAACCAAGCGAAATGCAATAACTCTATAACGAGCCGCCAGTAACCATTGAACCCTTACACCATAACAGTCAGACGATATCCCTGAACAACTTCTGGTCTTCCTGCCATTAAAACTTTTAAATAATATTCACTAAAATTGCGTTTAAATTAACAGTTCTCTTAAGTCCGTAATACTGGTGAAATTTACTTTCATTGACTGAAAGCTTCGTGGAACGCACCTAACAACAGTGTTCTATAATTACACTGCGTTGTACTGCGAATGGTTTGTTTCAAACGGTATCGCCTCATTTAGGAGGGCCGGCGCTGCTTCGGACAAAACACGGAAGCTACAAACGCTACAGGACACAGCCTTGGGCCGAGAGTTACCGCACTTCATTAGTGTCGCCGATTTACCAGCGTTTCTCAAGTGATAGAAGACTCTGGTAACCAATGTTTATCTTTCCTGCGGTACCTTACGAAACGGCACATCCAGCACCACAGGACGTATGACAGGAACGAAGCCTGGAAACTCAGGCGGCCCTTGCGGTTGCTAAGGGACTAAGACCAGTTACTTCCCACTAATAATCATTTCGACGTATCACGTTTAAACCACCTTTATCTCAATAAACATCAACCAGTAATCAGTTACGGTCATGATATATTCATCAATGTCTGGAAAGTTAACGATATGCTTTGGCTTGCAATCTTGAAATAACAAACAACTGCCAAAGCCATTTGAGGTTTATAAAGATGTGGAAACCTAGTGAAGTGTGAACTGGAGGAATGGGGTGGGGTGGGGGGGGGGGTCTTCCGTTCCCTAGGAAGGAAAAATTCCCGAGACACAACTGTCACTATGGTTATCTTCTTAATGGGACCACGTACGCATGTAGTACTTTCATCACTCAGTCGACTGGCAGCTTCATTTCATTTTATTATGGTTTATTAGTAACGACATACAATATTTTTTTCTTTATGAGCTGCAGACTGTTCACAAACAATAAAATACTGAATATTCTAGGTATAGCAATGTACAGGGTGTCAGTAATTAAAGTTCCAGTTTCAAAACGCTGTAGAAACAGAATCACTGCTCAGAATGACGTCAAATTTGAATAGTGTATTATTTACGCAGGGGGGAACGTCATAAATAAATTAACGAAAATTTGACCAATAGATGGCGCTGCGAACGGTCCAGTCACTCAAGGGTATGAAGAAAGGCACTGATCCGATGTTTGCTAAGGATCTGTCGAAAATGATTATAAAATTCCAAAAGAGATGTTCTTTTGAAGTGCAACGAGGCAGAACGAAGAAAACAGTTAATCCGACGTCCGTAGAAGGTGTGGTCACTGGATTGCGGGGGCAGGTCGAGCCATGGTGTGCAAACATACAGTGCAAGGGAATTTTCCGAAAGTTGGACATCATTCTGCAAAGATGAATGTGTTTTGCGGGTTGATGGCATCGTTTATCGTAGAGCCGTAGTTTTTCGAGGAGATAACCCTGCGGGTCGTGTTACCTGTGCCGTCATTGGTAAAGGCTTTGAGAGATTTTTGTGCCTCAACATCAACGTCATTTCAATCCTTCAACAACGTCGATGTGTGAGTAGGATTATTTTTATGCAAGATGGTGCTTCTCCGCACAGTGCACCACCAGTGAAGAGGCTGCTGCAGAGGCATTTGGGGAATGCTACAATTAGCAGTAGTCATTTCCCTACGTCCAGATAACCTGATCTTAATCCGTGTGACGTCTTGCCGTGGCGTTACCTGAAAGATGGTGTGTTCAGTGGTCCATTTACGATGTAGCTTACCTACAACAAATAAAGCGTATGTTCGTCTGTGAAAATGGACTCGATAAACAACCTAAGTCATCAGTAATCGGAATCTAACCTGCAAAACACTGTGTGTGTGTTGTATGAGTGTCATTTTCACTGCCATTTAAGGCCCCAGCAGATCGTTACATGAAAAACTTAAAACTACCATTTGGATAAGCTATATGACAGCGTATTTGAATATGAATTTACAAGTGATACAGACTCTGGCTTGTGCAACGGAATTTACTGGATTAGAGTGCATGACATGTTGTGGTGTGTCAGTGTCTCTGTTTTGGGTCTACGTTTTGCACTCACCGCTTGAGATGACTATCTTTTCCAAGTGGTTCACAACAATCCGCAGCAGCATGCAGCAGCAGCGGCTAAAGAATATTGTTACTGAGAATGAATTTAATAAAAAGGAGTTTGCTTGGGTCCTGTTAACTACTAAATAACTTATAAGAAGTGATTTCATAGATTAAGTCTACTTAAAACTTCAGAAATCATCATGACTAATGATAGTTTGACAAGTACCGTATTAATAATGGCGAAATGCCTGAAAGTGACCTTATAAGCATCAATAATGGCTGAGTGCCAGATTAACAAATTATTTCAATTTCAAAGTTACATTAAGATTTAATAACCACAGCATATTTATGAATTAGATGTGGAAAACAATTATTATTATTTGGAGGATAAGGAGGCTTCTTAACTGATAGGCTAAACACGGGATTATTGCAAACTCAGACTAACAATCACGAGCCTAACCCAGCAATTGCGCTTTACGCTATGCTTGCGAATTTCACCTTGAATTTCATCTTCAAGGGCAGTTAAGCCATCTAAATCTCTCCTGGCTATATAAATGAAATCAGGCCTTGAGTGTGGTAAGATCTGGCATCACTGACGTGAGGGCAGCGTGAACGTCTTCTGCCTCCGAGTCCTCGACCAACACTACTGAAATGTTACTCTCGCAGACAGACCACGTCTCACAATAATGCCTAGAATCGCGCTCCCAAGTTTCGCTCTCAGATTGTTACTATCGATATTGAGTAATTACTTATTTTTATAGAGAATCGCAGAATTTTACACAATGCAAAGAAAAACATTAAGTTGGCTATATTGTTTCCGATAGTCAATGTAATATTTAATCAATGTAATGGAGAATTCTGACACACTCCTTACAATGAACGTAGTTGAACTGAAGGCACGCACTGTGCAACGCATTCTGAACGTGACGCCCGAGACACTTTGATCTGTTGTGGATCATGCTGTTCTCGATTTCAACTTGTGGCAGCATATTTAACATGTCTTGCGTCCGTCTCATAACATTAAAAACCGATGTAATTTATGCGGTGTTTGGCCACAGGACAATTAAAATTTACGCCATTTTCCTTTTTTATCAGTGTTTGGCTTTTCCCATCCGATGTGGTACGACCTAGCTGTGGGGATGGGCTTACCTAACTAACAGTACCATAACTGTTGACTGCCGAACTTGTGCTGTCATGCACGTTGAACAGTACAGATGGTGTAAAGTGGAACTGAAAATATAGCCGTCGTACTGCAATTCATCTGTTATTTGTAGCCGATCCCATTTACGTTAATACGCTCACAGCGCCATCTATTGGTAATACTTCCGTTTAATTATTTTATTGCTCCATGACTTTTCTCCCTGCGTCAAAAATATCAAGTTAAAATTTGACGTCATTATGAGCAGTGGTTCTCTTTTTAAAGCGTTTTGAAACTTGAACTGTAATTATGGACATCCTCTACATTTAGTTTTGCATTTTCGATCATAGGTACTGTGCTGTATTTAAATTTTCAATGATGCTGCCATTTTTAAGATTTTACTTCACTCTTCACACTTTATGTTTAACATCCATCTTTGACGCAAAAATTTATTGTGTTAATGTTGGCAAGAACGCATAATGCAAGTGCCTCTAGGAAAAACGCTACAGTGTTGCTCAAGAACTTATTAGTTCGTTGAAAATTAACTTTCGGATGGTATATCCCTGTCAAGTAACATAGCTGAATTAAACTTAAACCATACTTACAAAGAACGGCTACAGTATGGTATAGAAGATATCGGAAAGAAATGCGCAATGAGACGAACAGAAATTAAACACTTATTGAAAGACAATAATTACACTGAAGTCACTGTGACTCATGGTGGTCCCCTGGACAATAAAAGATGGGTGGGGCATAGTTCTTAATAGGGTGGGATCACCACGGACAGCAATACACGCTCTGCAGTGTGTTCCGATGCTGTCCACAAGGTAGGTAAAGAGTTCTTGTGGTAGGGCGTTCCACTCCCCGCCAGTGCCCTTGACAGCTGCTGGATGGTTGTTGGTGCATGTGGACGTTCTGCAACACGTTTCTCCAACGTATTCCACACGTGCTCGATGTCGGGGAAACTGGCGAGTCAATCCTTTCGCCGAATACCATCTAGTTGCAAGAGCTCCTCCAACTGCGCAGTTAGAAGCAGTCGCTCATTTTCATCCATAAAAATGAAGTCAGGGCTGAATTCACCCGTAAAAAGACGCACATGGGCAATGAGAAGTGTGTCACAGTAACGTTGAACGAAGTGTACTGCTTTGAAAGGTTTCAAGGTCATTACATCCGTGCAACATTATTCCTTCCTCCTCCATAGCAACTGGATTACCAACACGATCATGCCCGGCAATGCTGGACGTACCCTCATATGGCGAGAGGTGGGCAAACATAATGCAACCATGGACACACACATATTGTCTGGAAAGAATATCTGTGAGAATAAAAACCACCTTCCTATTAAATGGGTGAGGATGGGCTGAAACTTTCCGATAACCCTCATAAATTGTTGAAACGAGAAAAGATTGTGGCTTACGACATTTCCGCTGCACATGCAGTAAAACTGCAGTATCGGCCATGCCGTATTAGTTTATTACTTCTTTACTAATAACTATATTCTTGAGACATTTTGCAGACAGCATTCACTCATATCACTAAATTTACCAGCAATATTATATCATTGTACTGCACATGGAGTGGGAGATACGGCATTATAAACACTGAGATGGGTGACAAGCTGACACATGATGCATGACATTTAAATCTGTTACTTCTTGCTAAAAATCTCCATTCACCACAAATTTCACAGACAGCACCCACATATACCACTGAATAGACCTACAAAAATACATCATTGTACAACACATGGTTCAGGAGATATGATGTTATAAACGCTGAGTTGTTTGAAAAACTGCCCCGTCATGCATGACGTTTCAGTTTATTACTTCTTCACTAGTGACACATATACCAATGGATGTACCTGCAACATTACAACTTTGTACGCATGTAGTTCAAGAGATATGACGTCATAAAGAACGAGTTGCAGGGCGAATTTTGTTAGAGATACAGGTATAATATGTGAACAAATATGTATGAAATGTGTTAAATATATATGATATATATGTGTTATGTGCATACCAGTGAAAAGCCATGGCAAAAATCTCCTCCTAAATGCCTGGACCGATTTAAGCCAAATTTGGTACACGTATTACTTATTATCTTGAATGAAATTCTGTCGGGGTAAGAACCAGGAACTTACTATTGGGGTGAGGGTGATAACTTGGAGAGAGAAGTGGGAGGAGAAGATGGACAGACAGAAAGATGGAAGGAGGATGTAGACAGACAAAGAAATGAGGAGGATATGGACAGAGAAAGGAAAGAGGAGGAGATGAATAGAGACAGGGGGAGGAAGAGATGGGCATTTAGAGAGAGGAAGGAGAAAATGTGTTGAGAGAGGAGGAGTTGTGGATGAACAGAGAATATGGGAGGAACAGATGGGGAGAGGGAGTGGCAGAAGGAGATGGAGAGAGAGAGGGGCAAGAGGAGATTGACCGAGAGTGGGGATGGAGGAGATGGGCAGAGACACAGGTTGAAGGAGATGGACATAGGGGGAGAAGAAGAATAGAGAGAGAAAGAGAAGATGGGCAGTGGGTGGACGAGGAGATGGACAGAGATAGAGGTTGGAGGAGATAGACAGGGGGGCAGACGCAAATAGACAGAGAGTGGGGGTGATGGTGGTGGACAGAGAGAGGAGTTGGAAGAGATGGAGTGGGGGGTGGGGAAGGGGAGGAGGAAATGGACAGAGAGAGAGAGGAGAGAAAGGAATAAACACATACCCAAGGAACGCCAGGAACTCAGCTAGTTGATATATAATGACATCAATCTCATTTCAGTTCACTGTATTTTGATTTGAAATGAGTTACACATAAAAAGTGTATTTTGAGGTACTGTTACGGTATACTGGTCTGACACACTAGCTCATTTTGCTACGGAGGGTACACACGTTACATGGATCACAAGGAACGCTGTCCCAAACCCATCCCATCCCCTTCTTGTTGAAACGAGAAAAGATTGAGGCTTACGACTTTTTCGGTGCACATGCAGTAAAACTGCAGCATCGGCCATGCCGTATTAGTTTATTACTTCCTTACTACTAACTATATTCTTGAAACATTTTGCTGACAGCATTCACTCATCTATTTTACAGCATTTCAGCATCACAGGGGAACTTACAAAAATTTTCATTTTCCATCACATTTTATTTTCTTCCCCGAACAAAATATTTAAAAATAGATACTATCTCTTTGGAATATTTCCTTATTGAATACTATTACAAAAAATTCATAGAGATTTACGATTGATGTGTATTGGGAAAGCGTATCCGTAGTGCAGTGAAGGGATGTAGTTTTTTTAGTTGTGATTCGGATCTCTTTTTAAACCTGACATATGATCTATTTACTCAAAGTTATGTTAATTCGAAAAAATAAAGCATATTGAATGCAATGATCTCATTTCTATAGCAGAATATTTTGGAAAACATCTGTTCTGAGCAAATGTTAGCCACTTGATTTACAGCGTTTCGCTTTACAGTTGATACTTTTCACCTTCTAGTTGCCTCTTAGGATTTTTTTTCTGTGTGACCAAAAACACGATGATATAGTTAGTGTGGTGGCGCTGGACTTCGGTGAATTTCTTCAAAATGGCTCAAATGGCTCAAATGGCTCTGAGCACTATGGGACTTAACTGCTGAGGTCATCAGTCCCCTAGAACTTAGAACTACTTAAACCTAACTAACCTAAGGACATCACACACACCCATGCCCGAAGCAGGATTCGAACCTGGGACCGTAGCGGTCGCGCGGCTCCAGACTGTAGCGCCTAGAGCTGATCGGCCACAGCGGCCGGCTGAATTTCTTCCCCATCCTTCCGCCATCCGAGCTTGTCCTCTCTCCGTTATCCTCGTTGTTGACGATGCGCTGAGCACTAATCCCCATTCTTATTCCTGAAGATAAAACAGGTAAAAGAGAAATTTGCGGCTGAACTTGATAACGGCAAAAATTGGACAGTTGTGCGGTATACGTAAAATTACACGATGGTGACAGCTTAATAGTTGACGCTAAGAATGATCAGTTGAGTAATATTTCAGTCGGCTGATTATTGTGTGGAAAAGTGTTAAACACCGATCTTTGTAGCATTTACAGAATCGTGATTTAAGTCTCTCTTGTATGCATACAAATTTAAAAGTTTGTTTTTGTTATCGGCACCCGTATACCCATCTGTGGAATTTATTGTTTTAATGTCAGTGGTTGTCAAGAGGCAGAGGCAAAAAACCTTAAAGACACGCCATTATCAAATTTTATTATTGGCCCACTGTTGCTTTCATGGCCTCATTTGAAAACAACAGCCAGCCGCGGTGGTGGTTCGAATCCTGCCTCGGGCATGGATGTGTGTGATGTCCTTAGGTTAGTTAGGTTTAAGTAGTTCTAAGTTCTAGGGGACTGATGACCACAGACGTTAAGTCCCATAGTGCTCAGAGCCATTTGAACCATTTTGAAAACAACACTTCGTGTGAAACAGGAAGTGAGGACGTCATTTGTGTTCTCGGCTGTCTGTTGTTACTTAACAGGTTGCAGTATCCAGCCACACGAGTTTTTACCTTAATTTCGGCATTATGTAACTTACGTTCATATTTATTAGCTCGCCAGACAGTACCCCATTTACGTAGCCCATTGTTTTCTTAATTCGAGTCGTTTTTGCTGCTGTCTCTGTCGATGGCCAGCCTTTGTTGTACATTACACTGAGGCGCTTGCATTCATTGCAGCAGCTCTGTCCCTTTTATTGTCTGGATGCAAATCGCTTTTCTCTGTTCGTTCATGTTCATACATGGCTTGCGCTCCTGGTCGTTTAAGTCCATTATTCGTGCTTGTCCTTCAGAGAGCAAAGTGTCTATACATGTTGACTTCTGTTAGCTGTTGACTTATCCTTTCCGTAATCAATTTTCGCTAATTAGCCGTGCATTTCTCTGCTAATTTTTCTCCATTTCTATTCCTTTAATCAGACTGATTTTTATATTTATTGAATACAAATCAAAAGAGTCTAAGTTGTATTGTAAATCCTTGTATACAAGAGCTAGATCTCCCACTCGAAGTGGCGTTGATAGTGAGGTAATTAGGGCCTGACCAGTATCTCAGTCCAGCCAAGGATGGAAGAAGGTAACAGCACGACCTTGTTTTACGAACCAGTTCTCCATTCTCACTGAGAACCACACAGAACATACAACAGTATTTTTGGATCGATATGTGAATGAAACTTCTTCTTATTGTGGTGTTAGCGCATTTCCATCCGAGCCACATATGAGTTCGCAAAATCAACCAAAAACACAGTTAAGACATTTTCTGAACCGTTTGAGAAATCTTCATTCCATTTTTACCCCAGATAAAAGTGGAGGAGTTCCTCGCACTCTTCGTAAAGAGATACAGTTTTTTAAATAGAACTATAGCAATGTCTGCTGTTACTGCCGTAGTGCTAAAAGAAACGAATCCAGCGGCGTTTCACTCTTCAAATCCGATTCGTGGTATCGAAGACATTACAATATTTAGAATTTAATTTAAGATATATCTATTTTCTACTTGAAACCGATTGTCATATTACGCAGAAGTTCGTGTTGTTATAGGAAAATGTCGTGTTATGCCGACTTTTCCTAGATGCACGATTTTTTTCACAGCGCGAACAGGACGGGAGGTTCTGCATCGGAAGGGATGAAAAACTTAAATACGTCCATCATTTGTGTTTTCCCAGAAAATGATGGTAGAAGCGCAGTGACTATTCAGACCACACGTGCTTTCTGGGAAGAGTGTTCAAAAAGTGTTGTTACCTTCAACAAAGTGCTAATATACTATATAATACTAATAGGTTGCATGGGAGAAAAGAAAACTTAACTCCTGGGTTTGCTGATAGTTAAACAGCTAATGTGCTATGAAGAAGAGGATTATATGCTCCAGCCTTATGCAATGTGCAATATATTTTGGAACAGAGAGAACACATTGATTAACAACCACTTAATCGACAACGAAGAGAGATTCAAAGCATATGTCAGATTTACTCGTCTTCAGTTTGCTCGTCCATTAATAATTCATCTTCCTCGTCACCGAAACGCTCTTGCAGCATTTTAGCCCACTCTTAAGTTAATTTACACAAGAACTTTATGTGATCTGCAGTAATTGCTTCATTACAACGCAGCGTACAACGAATTAAACTCGTCCTAACCAGTTGGATTGTCACGTTTGACGTAAACCGTTGGTACTGTACGCGCTGCGATCTGTCGGGCAACAGCTTCACTGTTTCGTCACTATCGAGGGGATGAAGCACTATGTGGGGCGCATTACGTACTACGCAGAGCGAAATGCCTGCTGCTAGAAAAATACTGCTTAAAGGTATAAGTAGTGCGTGAACGCTCTGCGTGATGCATGACAGCTCGGCTGGTTCTGAATGAATCTACTGTGTTGTACGCTGTGTTCTAGTGAAACAATTGCTGTAGGTCGGGTGAAGTTCCTGTACAAACTGGCTATAAAGTGTGCTAAAGACTGCAAGTGCGTTTCAGTGCCGAAGAAGATGAAATGTTGATTTACGCAGTGTTAAAAACACATTGATGTCTGTCTTTCTGCGCTTCGCGAAGTCTGGATCAAATAATCCTTTTCTTCATCTTCCATTATATGTTTATCTGTCAGCAAACCCAAGCGTTTTCTTTTGACGAACGTGATCCCTCAGCACTTCTGTTTAAAGTAAAATTATTTTGTGTGAACCCACTCCCATACAGCCCTTGGGGGTTGAATAGTTAATGTGCTTGTGGTTTCATTTTCTAGAAAAGCACAAAAGCGCAACGTATTTAAGTTTTGCGTCCCTGTCGACGCCTGTCCTCTTCAGGTGGCGCAGAATTCCTGTTCCTAGGAAAACCCGGCTTTAGGCTGAGGGAGAGCTCCAGTGTGATGCAGCTAAGACAACCTACTTAGAAAAGCTGAATAGCGGAGAAAAGTTTCATTTAAAATTGAAGCTAAACACATTTGGCTACGTCTGGTTGGATCGACACGTCAACTAGAAAGCATAAGACGTGGCATATAGGGATGATTCACCAATTAACTACGCTATCAGTTCTGCGCTTCTTTCTGCCAGAGCATCGTGAGAAAGATGCACGTAATAAAATGAATGGATTTATGAAACAGCGAATTTAGGTGTAAGAATTGTTAAATAATAACTTCGCGTCGTAGATCTAATGTCAAGAGACATTCTTACTTCCATCAACTACAGCAACAAAAAGAAAACCACAAAAAGAATATGGTCATAAATACTTGCTGAAAATTCAAATGCCGTCCATCAACTGCAATACACGTGTTGAATAGCTAGCGCAAGGACGTCGGACAGAGTGAAGAGATTCCTTCGATATTATAGCACATGCTTCCACATTGTTTTAAATCCTATGGGTCTTCAGAACTTGTGCATGTACTTCTTCCTTGAGCTTTACCCCACATAAAAAAGTCCAGTGGCGTCAAAGCAGCTGAGTGTGCAGGTCAACTGATAAAGCCTTCACGTCCTATCTAGTAATCAATAAAGAGCTCGGTGAATGTTTTTCAACTGGCTCTCCTTCCGCAAAGCCGGCAGCACTGTAGTAAAAAATCTGGCATCTCTTGTAACCAATAAGGTTTCTTCAGCGAAGTTAGGACTAATCACTTACTCTCCCATAATCGTGCAGCAAACGTTCACACTCCATTGTCCCTGACATTCTAAGTGAATCAGTCAGTCTTCTTGCCTCAGTCACTGGGATTCTCAGCATCGCTAATGCATATGCCTTACATTCAGTGTTCCATAATTTGGAAAGGTAGCTTTGAAGAAAGAACCAAATGTCTTGACGTCGCATCGAAACACGGAAACAGAATTCCATGCGTCTTCTACAGTTCCGCTTGTTAATCTGTTGATGAAATGACAAATCACAAAAATGTGAGCACCGCTGTGTTGACTTGTTCCAGAGGCACTCGCCGTCTCTCTGGAGTTAACATGTGGATTATCAGTAACGCCTGCTCGAAGATCTGTTCCGTTCACTTATTTCCGCTCAGGCTTCCTCCTTACTTTTTCGTGTTATAGTAACAATTTCGTTTTTGCACATTCGCTGAATGATCACCCTTTTTGGATATCATCTGTCAGGACACCTTTTTGCGGACAACCCAACTGATCTCCTCGCGTTCTTTCCACATTCTCCATGAAGAAGTAATATGTCTAGCTTCTTCTCGTTGGTGAAAGACATTAATTTTTCAAACTAACCAGCACTCGACACACGTGAAAGACACAGACAGCATGAGATCTACATTTCCTGTATGCTCCTATCATGCAGGGATGGCAGCGGTGCAGCGCTCTGTTTCTTCCTTGTCCGACGTGACGTATTTTCTTACTTGGGTACGAAATCACGAGCTTCCGCATAAGAGATGAATGTGTTTCATGTACAAAACAGATAAATCATAAGTTATACATACTGTAATTACCCTGAAACTAATAATCTGGTTTTGAGTAGTGAAACTCTGTTTGACTTGTCTGTTTTAGAACCACGGTACTAGCAGAAGAAGTTACTTAGTTCCATTTCAGTAAGGGATGTCGATACCTTTATCTCCGCAATTAATATAATCATGAATAGATAATATACCTCTTGACGACTTTCTCACAATTTATCGGAGCCTAACGTGAATTGTGATATTTTAAACGACTTCAGAAATATTGGATGTGAACAATTGAGCTGAATCACGCTGAATATCGGCTCTGGTAGGAGTCACTGTCTTTAGCTTTATCAGGAGCACTCTTACGAACGACTTTTTGAACAAGAATACTACAACATGATGAATGTTGTGACTTAGTATAAGGATTCTGGGTCTGCCATTGGGTCAAGTTGTGTAAATCTCATAATATTTCTTCGAAACAATTTTTCGAAACCTTCAGGTATTTGGCACTTTTATAATTACTGTGGTCGTATCCAGTGCTTTCAAGCTTTGTAAGGTCATGAGCCCCTGACATTTAAATCATATACATTGGGGTTAATTTATTCTTCATGCATAATATAAGCTTTGTTCAGTTTCTTGCTTGATTCGAGTTCGACCACGTTTAGCAGCAGACAGAAAGCAACGATATGAGACTTTCTACCGCACCGCTTCCGTACAGGTCTTGTAAACGACACACTTCTGTGAAAGATAGAAAGGCCGGCCGGAGTGGCCGTGCGGTTCTAGGCGCTACAGTCTGGAGCCGAGCGACCGCTACGGTCGCAGGTTCGAATCCTGCCTCAGGCATGGATGTGTGTGATGTCTTAGGTTAGTTAGGTTTAATTAGTTCTAAGTTCTAGGCGACTGATGACCTCAGACGTTAAGTCGCATAGTGCTCAGAGCCATTTGAACCATTTGAACCAAAAGATGGAAGGAAGAGTACGGTAAACAAGCCGTCGACGATGAGGTAATTAGAGGTGAAGCAGAAGCTCGGATTTCGGACTGATAGGGAAGGAAATACGTCGTGTCCTTTTAACGAAATCATTTTTCATTTGCCTTATATGATTTCGGGTAACCACGGAAGTTCTGAATTCACGTGAGCAGATGACGAATTGGACCATCATCCTACCGGATACGTCTTAATCGTTTCGGATCAGTATAGTACCTCTAGTGCCTCAGAATTGCTACCTTGTCTTGGTGACTGGATGATGATTTAAATAAAAATGAAATTTTAGTACATCAAGTTTTTAAATCGAGCAAAACAGTATAAAATAATTTATACTAGTCCGATAAAAATTCCTAGCCCCATACAGATAGTCTTAAAAATGTGCGATTGTGAAATTTTTGTAGCAATGAAATATGAAGAACTTGAGTTACATGAAATAGATAATAGTAAGGAGGTAAAAAGTTTATGCATCACTTATAGATTCAATACACCCCACATTTTTCGTTTTAAATCTTCCAATTATTTCTTAGCTAGTAAAAATTAACTCATAAATTTTAAGGGCTATTTATATGGAGTTAATAGTAAGTAACGGGTAGAACAAATTATTTTATACTTTTCAATCCAATTTAAGAATGTGGTACATTAAAAATTCACTTTTATGTAAATAGCGTCCGCCGCCATAGCTGAGTAGTCAGTGCTACAGAATGCCGTGCAAAGCGTCTGGGATCGAGTCTCAGATGTACCAGAGATTTTCTCTGGGGACTGGGTGTTGTGTTGTCCTCATCATAATTTCATCCTCATTGACATGCAAGTCATCAAAGTGGTGTCAACTAGAAAGAACTGCACCATGTGACTAGTCTAACTGATGGGAGGCCCTAGCCATATACACATTAAAATTGTTATTTATATTTCCTTTTTAGTCTTGTGTGTGTGACAATTTTCAGTTGATTTTGAGACATTTCCTGATATTGCAACTGAGACATGTGGATAATTTCTGGTTTATTTTAATTTATTTTCGTCTAACTCGACCAATATTTTACTTCCTCCTACACATGTCTCTTTAAAAGACCGGGAAATTAAAAATTACAGAGATTCAAGTTCACATAGAGGCTTATCAGCATTCGTTCTCCGTGAACCAATTGCGACTGGAACAGGTAAAGCAGGAAAAGTCAGGGGTATACAAAGTACCATCCGCCACACGTCAGACAAAAAAGCCAGTTAATACTGCATTGTCATCTAATTCTGAACTATGTGTAAATTTACAAGTCTCTAGCTCGTTGGGAAGTTAGTTTAAATTCAGCTGGGAAACTTGTGCCGAACAAATGGACAGACAAGAAAGTAATATTTGTCTCTCCTTCCCAGCTATCTCTGCTCAGCAGTGCCCATTTGCTCACGTACAATCTACAATGCATTCCAGTCCTACCTGCACAACAAGCAACCCCACTTCTACCCCTGCCTGTAACACCGACAAGAAAGCGAGTTAATGTTATATTGTCATCCAGTTCTGAGCTGTGTTTAAAATTTCCGACCTCTATCTCATAAGGAAGTTACTTTGAACTGCAAAATTTGTGTAGAACAGGCAGACAGACAAGAAAGCGATCTAATAAAAACGTGGTAAATTACGAGTCCATTCGCGGTGGAGGAGGTTCTGCACCCGATTTTCGTATTTGATTCATTTTATTCTTTAAGAAAAATTGGTTTCCGAAATATATAGAATGACAGCTATTAGTTAGCATGCCTTCTCTTGAGTGGATAAATGTCAGAAATTGTTACTTGTCGCATATACTTCTGCGACGCACTTTTCTTGCTGTTTCTGAGTTCACCGCTTCTGTTAGCTACAGATAAACAGTAATCATCTGAAAACAGAGTTACATATATAACTGTCAAACTTACTGTTATGCTTGATATTACTTTGTGTGTCAATCTGTAAAATTTTCTCGCGTGTATCACTGGCAATTATTTTTTAGTTACTGTGTTCGTGTGCGCCACTCAAATCAACTATAAGTTGTGAATGAAATTCAGTGCTGTGTTTACCGGAGCAGTCCGTCAGGAGCACAAATCGAACCGTATGTACATACATGCTGGAATGGAAACACTGAGTTGTTTCCTTGTGGTATATGAGGGTGGATGAAATCAAAATATGTTAATTGATTTACACTCGAAGGCCAGGCCAAAAATGTGTTGTTTCAGTGAAATAAAAGCAACATGCTCCTGGCAGCAATTTTTAACATTAATTTTTATTCGTTGAAATCATCGCATACATGAAGACAGGTGCTTGGCAGTGGAGATCGTTGTTCACAGTCTCAGTTTGTCAGAACATGGCAGTTTAAAAGAATCTCTGTAGCTATTTGGATCCCGCATAACAAGTAAGGATCTTCAGGATCCAGGAACACTACTCATGATACAGACATAAAGAGCAAGAACTAGTTCCTTTATTCTCGCAGGAAGAGTCCTTGGTTTACTGCGATAACATAAACATAACATAAAACAGTTAATGAACCTCTACGGCATAGAACAAGATTCTACTCGGTAGAGACATTTTCTAGACTCATCAACGATGAGCGTGAAAGGTGTGTTACTGCATAATGTTAACAAGTATGGATTTATTTCCATTGACCATTCAGATCAAATGAAAGAGATTTATAAGAACATGAAGATAATTTAAACTGGTAACCAGTATAAGGAACACAAATGGTTCATCTGCCGTGGCTTCAAAGTTATCGGAATAATATTAGGATAACAAGATGGATTACAACAATAACTTGTTTTCTTTGTGAATGGGACAGTCTGGCAATGAAAAGACATTGCAATGTCAGAGGTTGGCCCGAGCGGAGAAATTTGGTGCCTGGAACCGAAAATATCCGGCGCGAACCTCTTGCAGAACCAAAAATTCTTGCTTCCACCACTACGCATAAAATTTGACTTGATGAAGCAGTTTGTAAAGGCTCTATCACAGGATGAGCCCTGTTTCAGGTACCTTTCCAAGAAATTTCTCTTCATTACACAAGACAAACTGAAAGCTGGAATTTTTGTTGGTCTTCAAATAAAGAAATTGATGAAGGACGAAGATTTGGATAAGCAAATGTACGAAGAGAGAAAAAGATGCATGGACCGCCTTTTGATCAGTTAATGAGAACTTTCTAGGGAATTAACAAAGATTCTAATTACGAGACCGTTGTTGAAAAAATGTTGCAAGATTTCAAGAAGAAGGGTTATAACGTGAGTTTGAAAGTCCACTTTCTACATATCGACTACTTTCCGGAAAATATGGAACATTATAGTGAAGAGCAGAGTGAATATTTTCATCAAGATATTAAGGAGATGGAGAGAAGACACTAGGGAACTGGAATACAGCTACGACCAATGGATGTTAAAGAAGAACAGTCATCATATACAAGGATCTGCAAGGATGGGAAAGAAGAGAAAGCTTAAAAATTAATGGAACACTGTTGACTTCTTGTTTTTGTACGACGTAGTCACAAAATAGAGGAGTTAGGAGTTCTGAAGGGTATTTTTTAAATGGACTTTTTCTTCTTTCAAACACTCATGTGTGGAATGGTGTTTGAATATATTTCTGGGTTCAGAAGTTAAAAGTTGTCAGAATAATTATTTTGTGTAAAAACCTGTTGTAATAGACAAAAACGGAAGTGATTTCTAGACTCAGCATAAAAATTGATTCAAGAACAATTAATTTCAAAAAATCATGTGTCAAAAAATTTCAAAATGCAGACTAGTGTTATCCATGTTACAGTGGTATTGTAACACTTGCTCTCTATGTTACAGCAAAATTATAACAAATTGTCTTCCTTATACCAAATTGGCCCATGTCACAACATGCTGTGAGAAGTTTCCCATAATAACGAAGCATTCCATGTTACAGTGATAATGTAGGAAACTGGTCATCATATTTCGACAAATTTTTAATAAATGGTCCACATTACAGTGGTATAACAACAAACTCCCCTCCATAATGCAGCAAAACTGTAACAATCTGTGCGGAACCGCGCGACTGCTACGGTCGCAGGTTCGAATCCTGCCTCGGGCATGGATGTGTGTGATGTCCTTAGATTTGTTAGGTTTAAGTAGTTCTAAGTTCTAGGGGACTGATGACCGGAAATGTTAAGTCCCATAGTGCTCAGAGCCATTTGTAACAATCTGTCCATGCTACAGACATTTTAACCAAGTGCCTTTAATGTTACAATGAAACTGTAAGAAGTTGTCAAACCCATAGGCGGCGTGGGACGACTGCACTGACAGGAGTCTGAGTTGCTTTGGGGTGAGGCAAGGTGGAAGGTGAAGGAGTTGCAGAAAGAAGCTACTGTCGAATTACCACTTTATTTCCAATTACCACACTCATTCTGCGGCGTGGTCGGAAGGCGATCATATCCCTGCGCCATAGAAGTTGGTCTGCAGTTGGTCAGCCGTCAGCCAGTGTCTGTCCAGTTGACTGCAAAAAGTGTTGTAGAACTGCTTTGCTGACGTCTGCACCTGGTGCCTGGAGCACAGCTATGTTGCACTAGAGTACTGACATAACTGGAATCTTGCAGAGTTAGCCCTTCTTCGATAAATGAGAGCATGTAGGTGGCCAAGGGGAGCGGCAAGAGACGTACTCACCTAATTGTCAGAAGGTGGAGGCTGTGCCCAAGGCGCAACACACTGTCTTCTGGTATCAGTCTGGCACCTCCTGTGGAGGGGATCAGCATGTTCGCTCAGCTGTGGTACGAAGTTTGGGGGGGGGGGGTAACTTAGTGCCGGAAGCAGATATCTGAGTGGTGATTGGTGGCTCCATGTAGTCCCCTCGTCAGACAAGGCTCCTGCATTCTGGTGGTGCTGCCAGACTGTGAATGAATCTGTCTCGAAAATTGCAGTGATTTATAAGGCTATGGGGTGTATTTTTTGCACTATTACCCGTCCCTGGTTACGTAACTGATAACCTGGTTCTTGCCCTGGTGTGGTGACACTGTCCTGCTCGCTCCAAACATTACGACAGCATGGTGCAGGTTTTGCTAAGAATGGCTAGCCCGTCCCACAATCCTTTCGTGTATATGTTGCTGTAACCAATATGTCGCCACACTGCATTTACCAGCAAGCAGGAGGTAACACAACGCTCCACAGTAGCGTTCTTAGTTATTCCCTCCATGGGAAAGACCCATGTCTAGCTGAGAACCAGTCCCCAGCCGATAATTTACAATGTAAGTGACACATTCCCAAGATTATACTAGACTGATTATACATTTCTTACATTAAATTAATCTTTCTGGCATCTGCCTTATAGTTCCCTCAGTAGTTTTATTGCATACTGTGTCTGTACAGTGAGCACATCCTTGCTCCCACATGGGTTGCTCAATGCATCCAATCCTCCTCAAGCTCTAACAAATTCAGTCTCCACTTCTCGCTCATGGGATCCAGTCCACTGGTACCTGGATTACCCTTGGATTGGTATTCTGAACAGCCCGTTGTCTAAGATAAATAAAAGCTATCCAAAGCAATATCAGAGTCACTACGGCGCTAGGAATTGCAACACTCAAGGCCAGAGTCACCCATCGTCTACTATCCTGATACCATTCAACATGCTACATTAGCTGCACCACAGTAATCTGCCTTTCTGTGCAGCTGTTATTTAACTCAGTGAATGAACTGCACTTGGTTCTCAGGTGTCGTTCAAGAATGTAAGATTTTGTTCAGGCAGTCTTTTGCTTAGGCAACATCTTCGAGAGTTTATCTGTCCAACACAGCTGCCGTTGTGATATAATCGTATCTTAAAGAGTACCTCCCATCACTATAGCTGGTAAGTGGAATATTGGTCCATAATATCACACATAGTTTCATTAATTAACAACCCACTGACTGTTAGCCCCAAGCGTCTTGTTTCCATCCTGCTCCCCTTGTTAATAGCAACTGGCCACCACAATTATATCGGTTCCACTACCTCGTTTTGGAGTGGTCGACCCTCTACTTTGCCCCTGAACAACTAAATAGCACATGCATTTCCTCACGTCTGAATCTCGCGAATAAGACATATCGCTACCACCTCACTCTGGCGTTAGTTCACCCTTGATCATCACCATATGCCTATCCCCATCTTCCGTTGTCAGTAATAAAACACCGTCTTTTACCTGCACAAATTTCGCACTGGCCTCAACTTTACTACATTGGAGTCCACCGTGTAACACCTAAACAATGTGTGCTTCTCCACCATCTTGCGGGGAAGCTGAAGTCGTTAATATACAGGGTATTCAAAAAAAGCATGTCGAATACTTAGAGTGGTGGCAGCACTCATCGAAACAAGAAACATAAGTCCACTAAGCATCTATCCTGAAATACATACACTCCGAGATAAACAAGTGGTTATAGGAAGGGCTGTTGGAAGCTTGGTTGCGGATATAAGCACAGTCGTTGCACTGGCGCCCCTTCAAATGTGTCGATAGGGTATAATGAGCGGCTGTAAATCCCCAAGCAATTCAGGAAAGAGGCCATCAACACCGATTCTCAATCAACGTATGGTCAGGTATACTTGGCCTGCTCGTTCCCCAGACCTCGATCCCCTAAACTTTTGGTTATGGGGACACTTAGAGGAATGAGTCTACCCCACGTTGATCAACGATGTGAGAACTCTACAGGGTTGCGTCTTTGCGTCTTCAATGCGCGCCAGCTGGTACAACAACAACTGGGTGTACTTCAAAGGGTACGTCATACCTTACGCCGATGGGGAGAGGGGTGCATTGTCATGAATGGACGCCACGATGCACACCTCCTGTAAACACGTGTTTATCGCAGAAAATGCATTTCTGGACCCATGTTTATTGAACTTATATTGTATGCACCTCCGGATCCACGTTTGTTAGACTTATTTTTCTTGTTTCGATGAGTACTACCACTTCTCAATGCATTCGGCACTTTTTTTGGAAACACTCTGTATAGAGATGTATCCGATGCTGGCAGCTAAAAATGTAAACGACCAGATACCCAATGAACATCAAGTTTATCTAAATTAAGAGAACACAAATTTTCCTTCCTGGAAACAACTCTGGAAAAAGTCATGAACACAATAACTCTTCTAGACTGAACACAAAATAGCACATGTGGCAGAGAATAAGTGCAAGGGACTAAGAGGTCTAAATCGAAGTTAATCATTAAAAATTTAAGGCGGTTGAAGGCCTGTGATAGAAAATAATTAACATAAATATGATCGAATTCTAAGTATCACTAACTAGTAGTTATGCATACTACTACACTACAAAAACGTTACGTTCTGAAAGAACAGTCCCAAGATAAATAGCTGTGAACATTTACTCTTGTAGCGTCTCCGAAGGACAGTCCATTACTAAGGTTCCAGTATGACGGTAACATACCTAATTCCGGTGTATCGCACATAAAAACAAAATCCTGAATTCATACAAATTCATTTGCGGAAAATCCGCCCCCGGTAGCTGAGTGGTCAGCGTGACAGAATATCAATCCTACGGGTTTGGGTTCGATTCCCGGCTGGGTCGGACATTTTCTCCACTCAGGGACTGGGTGTTGTGTTGTCCTAATCATCATCATTTCATCCCCATCCGCGGGCAAGTCGCCGAAGTGGCGTCAAATCGAAAGACTAGCACCCGGCGAACGGTCTACCCGACAGGAGACCCTAGACACACGACATTTACATTTTTTTATTTGCGGAAACACTATCTCCAAGCCTTCCATGGTCGATGCGGCAGCTTCAAACTGAATTCCTGACTAAAGAAATGCGTAAGCATTCGGTGTCTATCCCAGGAAGATTAATCTGAGTGAACTGTCTGCTCAGGGCCCTTGCGCCGGCCTAAGTAGAGAGAGCCCTCCATGCCGGAATACATTCTATCCTGCTTCCTGCCATGTTGTTGGGTAGGAAAGACGATCCTGGTGTTAGGGTCCTTTACCACGTAGTGTCGCAGTCCTTGGATATCGGTTGTGAGAAAGCTGGCTGCCAGCGTAACTCGGATATAAAGCGTGTTGTAGGCAGAGTGGCATGAGCCCCTGATAATGCACATAAAAAAACGGATGATGGAATATATTTAGCAAACATATAGGACAATCCGTTCTAGATATTGTGAACACCCTCATCGTTCATGAATCCTCAGTGAGAAGTGAGTAACAGGGGTACAGAACTGAAGATACTATAGTCCACTGTGGATAAGGCTGGCTCGATGAAGCTACTTTATAGCATCAGCAATAACTGTCAGGAAGAACTAACGCGAAAGCAGAATGTAATGCAGGGCTAACAGAGCTGTTCATTACATGCTGCAGAATCTTTATTAAGGTCAAAACTGTGCATAGCCGTTCACTGACCTTTGTGGGATTCCAGACTGGTGGATTGTACATTAGCAACTGTTTCCTACTGATAACTTCGGATTCAAAATTACCGAAAGCAGCACAAGTCCATTACATGTCTACCACAGCCAAAACAAGAAAATTATTCTGAGAGACCATACTATGTTGGTTTCTAGCTGAATACACGGTGATGCGCAGGCATGTATTTTTCCAATACTCTGTTTGTCCAACTCATCCTGCTCTTCTCTCCATCTTGTCCTTGTGACTCTTTCTGTCCACTCCTCCTCCTTTCTCCCTCTGTCCTTCTCCTCTTCTCACCTCTGTCGATGCATCTCCTCTCGGGTTCGATTTCCGGCGGGGTCAGGGATTTTCTCTGCCTCGTGATGACTGGGTGTTGTGTGATGTCCTTAGGTTAGTTAGGTTTAAGTAGTTCTAAGTTCTAGGGGACTGATGACCATAGATGTTAAGTCCCATAGTGCTCAGAGCCATCTGAACCATCTCCTCTCCCCTCTACCCATTCTCCCATACCCCCTTTCCCTCCGCCTTCTCCTCACTCTACCTGTGTCCATCTGCTCCTTACCCCTCTTCGTGTGTTCGTATCCTCGTCACCGTTCTTCTCGCTCAACGTTATCACCCCAGCCCCAATAGGAGATAGCCATTTCTTAACGCCACAGTAGCTTTATCCATATAGTAAGTAATATGTGTACCAAGTTTGATAGAAATCGACCCACGGATTTAGGTACGACTTTTTACATATGGATTTGCCCACTTATGCACATGTCAGGTGTATTTCTCATATTTTAACACATTCCACACATATTTGTGTACATTTTTGACCTGTATCTCTAGCTAAATTCGCTCTGCAATTTCGTTTCCACATAGTTTAATGTTTATGACGTCATATCTCATGATCTATGTGTCGTACAGTGATATATTTCTGCAAGTATATTCAGAGGTATATGTGATTAAAGTTTGAAAATTGTGTTGCAAATAGATTTCATACAAAAGAAGTAATAAATTAAAAGGTCATGCCTGATGCAGCAGTTTTATTGCAGTAATGACTAGACAGCGGCCAGACATGCTTTGTAAGGCCCAACGGTACCGACCGACCGCCGTATCATCTTCAGACGATAGGCGTCATTGGATGCGGATATGGAGGGGACATTGTCAGTTTCAGTGATCAGAGTCGCTACTTCTAGGTCAAGTAGCTTCTCAATTTGTCTCACAACTCACAAGTGCTGAGTGCATCCCACTTGCCAACAGCACCCGGTTGACTGGGACGTTCACCGAGCAAGGTGCTAATCACCCCAACAGCACTTTACTTCGGTTATTTATTCATTTACTTATCTTATGGAAATATACATGCAATTTAGAGCGATATTTACTCAGTGCAAAAGAAATATTTATAGATAACAAAAGGAATGTACAAGAGTTATGGTCACTAATTATATCACAAATTGATATCCAGAGAGGCCATCCAGTCTAGTGCTGTTGGCGAGGCGTTGATTATGTTGTTCCAGCCTCCACTAAAACATCTATTGGGACATTACTCTACAATGTGTTCAACAGACTGTTCTGCTGCTCCACAGTCGCACATCGGGGAGTTTGAGAGTCCCAAATTGTACGTGAAAGACTTAGTTCTTCCATGTCCACATCGGGTTCTTTTGAGCACACACCAGGTTCTTTGAGGTAGTTGGAAGCCAGGTATGCATGTAGGGCCTTCGAGGCCACGGCGAAGTATGCTGGTGTCGTTTTCCCATGTTTCCTTCCATACATCTTCAGTCTTGAATGGTTCGGGTTCTCGAACTGTCCAGAATGGTTTTCTTGATTTGAGACGCCTGCAGAGTGGATTGATCAGTATTTTCCGGGCGGGTAGCCTTTGGGAAAGCTTTACGTTATTAATCTTTTCCCGTTCACGGGTCGCTGCTTCTTTTCGTCTCAAATGTGGTGGGGCGATGCTATTGAGAGCAGACAGCCAAGTTAGTGGGGCTGATCTCAGGGTGCCCGTTACAATTCTCATGGTGTCATTCAGCTGAACGTCAACCTCACTGGCATGTACATTCCTTTACCAGACAGGTGCGCAGTATTCAGCCACAGGATATACGAGAGAAAAGGCCGCTGTACAGAGTGTCAGCTTGTGCACCGTAATAAGTTCCAGCTAGTTTCCGGGTAATGTTGTTCCTGGTCTTTAACTTTTCTGCTAGTGATATGAAGTGAGTCGTGTACGTAAGTGATCGGGGCAGTGTGATTCCAAGATAGGATGAGGGTTGTTTTTAACAGATTTGTTACAAAAGGTGACATTTAGTGGCCGGTTTGCTAAACGGTTGTTGAGGTGGAAAGATGTCACTTCATGCCGAAATAGATCTCGTATTTTTCACGGACAAAACGACATGCAGCGATCCCACAATTGCACTTTTAAGAGCTAAACATCAACAAAAGCTATAGGACCTTGTGTACGAGCCTTACAGCTAAATATAGAAGGAATATCAAGAGGTAAAGGCGACTATTTGAGCAAAATAGCGATAGAAAATAAAGTTGATATCATCTGCAGGAAAATCATCTTGTCGAGGAAACCCAGATAAACATCCAAGCCTTAACTTAGGTGATCTGATGGGAACCGGTGTTACAGCTGCGGCAAGGTATTTGGATTTAATGCAGTAATAGCAAAAACATATTAAGCGACATTTTTTTAACTTTCATCAACTTGTGGAGGGCGTCAGTGAGAGAAGGATTCATGAAGATTTGAAATTATGTGTAACGTTGGAGCAAGTCTCTAAGTGCTCTCATTTCAAATACTGTATGAATATATCCGCTATCTGAGTGTGGTGAGTTTCGCTTAGTTTCCACCTTCACGCCCACCCCTTTGAGTTGTTTTTACCCCACAGTGGTTATTTCCAGATAGTAGCGACATGTGTACGAAGTTTGGTTGAAATCGATACAGTGGTTTTGAAGGAGATTTGGAACATACATACATACATACATACATAAACTTCTACAATGCGAGTGGATTTCGTATATAGTCCACCTTTATCACCGAAATCTGAAAACAAGATGCACTATCAGGTAATTAAAACCTATATATTATCTTGTAATTGATATTCAGAGTAGAAAATTATGTTCAGCCAAAAACGAAACGACTCTTTGGCAACATCCATTCCAAAGATTGCGTGTTTCGAGGCATGTTCAGCAATTTATGCCATATCAAGGTTTTTTTTTGCGTCAATGGCTGCCCATATTTTTTTAAAATTGAAATGACGATTAAGTATTGGGTATGTGACTGTGTAGCAATCTTTGGTGTTTCCTAGTTGCAAAAAATATATGCACTGACAAGTTTACCTGGGTAAAGTAAATGACCACTTTCAGTTTACTGGGAGAGTTATAAGAAAGGAGACCGCGCATAGAACACTTCTTCGACCCATTCTAGACTACTTCTTGATTGTTTGCAGTCCCCACCAGGTCATATTAAAGAAGAAAGACATCGAAGCAATTCAGGATCATGCTGCTAGATTTGTTACTAGAAGGTTATGTCGACAGGTGCGTGTTACAGAAACGCTCCGTGAACTCTAATAGGAATACCTAGGGAAAGATAACGTTCTTTTTGTGAAATATTTTTGGGAAATTTTCTTCAAATCATGTGCCATGGGAATGAATTTATTGAAAGAAGGTGGCATATTCCGCTTTTACTGTAGTCATTTCATTAATTCACAATTAGTTTCAGCCTTCTAGGCAATTCTCAAGTACCGTTGTGATTCTGCACAAAATAGAACATCTTATTACATTATTTTATTAAATTAGTGTTAATAATACCACGAGACACACTACCAGTACACCAGACCCATTTAATAACTCAGAGATCTACAAAGTTGGATGTGACGATTGTTCCAGAGTATACATTGGTAGAAACCTTTGGATACCGCCGGCCGGTGTGGCCGACTGTTCTAGGCGCTTCAGTCTGGAACCGCACGACCGCTATGGTCGCAGGTTCGAATCCTGCCTCGGGCATGGATGATGTCCTTAGCTTCGTTAGGTTTAAGTAGTTCTAAGGTCTGGGGGACTAATGACCTCAGATGTTAAGTCCCATAGTGCTCAGAGCCATTTGAACCATTGTTTGGGATACCTTTTTAAAGAACACTTAAAATCTAACAATAGCAGTACAATTGCCTTTCCTTTACAGCTCCTAAGCAACAAGCATATATCAAAATTATGGACGAAAAACTACCAATTTTTCGTTGTGGTAAGAATACAAGCAAATTCTGTTTTAAAAGAAATCGAAATTTACATTTATTTAAAAAGTTAACCAGATGCACTCTTAATGAGTAACCAGATCTGCAGAACAAAAAATTCATCAAAAACATAATCCACATTCTGCTAATGAGCAATCAAAATTCACCTGCAAAAGAAATGAAGTTTAATTTTAATCTCACCACGCCATATATTTTACAGTTTTTACCTTATTTTCCATACTATGTAAATATAGAGAAATAGTGTTTGAAAATCATTCCATTTATTCCATGCTTAGCTTTAGTCTTTTATCATTGTATTACCTTTGTAAATGGCAAGCTGTCAAAATAACAAGACAGCATTTGTGAACTAATAAGAATAGAAGACACAAATGTAAAGATGCTGCCATTTCAATAGGTATGGCATAGTTTTATATTACAGGTAAATATATTTGCAATAGTTTACACTCACTTCATCACATTTCATTCTTGGTGGTAATAAGATATATTTTTTACAGAATAACAAAATCATTTTTAATGGCCTAGAAGACTGAAACTAGTTGTCAACTAATAAAATTATTGCAGTAAAAGTGGGAAACGCCACTTTATTTCAGTTATCGAGAAAGTTTAGGAAACATGCATTTGACTGTAGAAAGATTCTACTGCCGCCAGCGTACATCTCGAGTAAGGACAGCGACGACAAGATAAGAGTAACTAGGGGTCCGTATGGAAGCATATAGACAATCGTTTTTGCCTCGCTGCACTTGCGAATGGAACAGGAGAGGGAATGACTAGGAGTGGTATTAGATACCCTCCGCTGTGTATTGTGCGGCAGCTTGAGGAGAATTCATGTAGATGTGGAAGTAGATGTAAATGTAATTTAATAGGAGCTGCTAAAAGGTGAAACTCTTCTGTGTGTTTATCGGAAAGTGTAACCACTCATAGGAGAAGTTAGACGGGCTTTGATTTCTTGAACGCTCTGCAAAATTTGATAAGCAAACAATTCTCTGGATAAGAACCTAATGGGACATTCATATGGCGTGGTCAAGGAATGCAACCACAATGGTCTATATCTATAACAGCACTGAGCAACTCGTTAAGTATTGTTCCTGACCACTTCTTGGAAGCATCCGGTACTGGAGGGAGTCACGCAGCTCTTCTGTGGTTCCTTACCATGCAGTTTTGGTACGTTTCTTCTAAAATACAGTTTACTATAATAAAAATAATAATTATTATTATTATTTGCTCTTCGATGCCTTTAATCATGGAGCCATCGAAAGTTCTAAATTATCACATCTGTAAGTACATCCAAATTAAATGTTAACTATTTTATAGAAACAAAATATCGCTAAGCTTGCCGTAAATCTAATTAGACACTAGATCAGTCACTGGCGGTAATATGCAAATAGTTTGGTGGTACAGGTTCTGTCTTCAGGAGACTTAAGTTCTCGTGTACAGGGAGTCATTAATGCATCCTTTCAATCATTGACTCCAGTGTGCTTATCACTTGTGAATGGTAGAGCTGTACATCATGAAGTCGTCCCGTGCGTAGTTACAGTAAGACTCCATTCTCATTAAAAGACAGTTCTCAAAAGACGTTGTGGAGCTAGACAAGTAATTGGCTTTCATATCGTGCAGAAAAGGGTTGGTGGTGGCTGTGGCGGGCCGTGGGTACAGGCGTACACGTCTGAGGCAAGAATCGAACCTGGCGTGCCATGCGAGCACGCACTGGACCGTCCTTGGAAGCGTGGCCTTGGCTGAGCCCGCCCCTCGACGCCTGCAGCGCATCGCCGTTTCTTAACAAGTTTCACACGCTCTCTTACATCATCCTCAACATTTCTGAACAGCTCAAATAATCACTAGCAGACACACTCACGTGCATTGTCTCTTTTACATACCGGCGTAAATAATTTTAGTTCCATCTAATTACTAGCGAAAAAAAAAAAGCATTCAAATTGAGGTTTGTGGCCTTAAATCACTCTATATTTCCCTCCTATACCACCACAAATAATTGCAGGGACATCTTGAGACTCTGTTCAGTCTTTAAACTGGAACATTTTCTGCCCACGGACGTTTTTCTTGATAATATACCAGCGAATATGCTTCTTAGCATTAAAAAAATGGTTCAAATGGCTCTGAGCACATGGGACTTAACTGCTGTGGTCATCAGTCCCCTAGAACTTAGAACTACTTAAACCTAACTAATCTAAGGACATCACACACATCCATGCCCGAGGCAGGATTCGAACCTGCGACTGTAGCCGTCACGCGGTTCCTGACTGTAGCGCCTAGAACCGCACGGCCACTCCGGCCGGCTCTTGTCATTAAATCTACGCGTACTTACCACTTGTGACACTTCTTCAGAATAGTACCTTCATAATTTTTCCAGTCCCCCATTACATTTAGACTCTCATACGGTTAAAATGAAGTTCTTAAAAGAAACTGTAGAGTGAAGAAGAGAATTTGTTTTCAACTCCTCTACAAAAGAGTTAGACGACTCTGATTTACGGCAAGTAAGAATCCGTATTTTTGTTGAAGATTAAAAGAACACAACGGTAGGAGTAGATACTGGAGCCGGCAAATAAACTGCGCTCTTGAGAAGAACAAAAGGCCTTCGGGTGAACGGATTATTATCAACGTTTCTTTCTCACTCTGTAAAGGATTTATATTTGATCCAAACCGCGGGCGTCTGTATCGTTATAAGAACTGTACGATATAATTTCACTTCCCTTTGCAGGAGAACCTTCTTTTCGTGAACTGAACAAAGCAGATTAGCGGTTATTTTAATCTTTACAATGTCATAATAAATCTTTCATTACTTCGTTTGGCTCTGAGTCATTCTTGGTATTCAGCGAAGTGACTGGCTGCTCGTACTGTATTTATTAAATAATTTCGCAGTAAACGGCGACCTTGATCTCATTTAAAAACTTTTACGTAACTGTGAACCACAACTACGAGAATTTCTTCAGTACAAAGGAAAATGTCGCTACTGGCGTACCATGACTGCAACAAATTTATCAGTGTGGATAAAAATTTAGAAGAAACACGGCTGTTGAATTTGGGCAAAATTCTCGACAAAAAGTACTCGCACTGCAGAAATTAAGGACATTATGCTGAATCATTTTCTAGAATCCGCATCAACAGCCACCAGCCAGCTTTCTAGTGAAAGGTGCGCTCTGATGACTAGAGACTGGGGAAATAACGATTAAATACCTATCCTAAACAACGTGTGCTGGCAGTGAGGTCAAATGTAGATGATCCCAGAGTTCAGAGTGGAAAATATTTTAATGGGTGCATTGATATTGGCGGATGAGGTTTTGAGCAGTTGCTGTTTGCTTAAATTTTTCTTACAAGGCGTAAACGGTTTACATGAATAATAAACCAAGTTTTCATTTCCGCCACTATCTTAAAATACTCAGTATAGGGAACTTCCACATTTAATTTGGTGTTCGAAAGTTTAGGGATAACGTAAATTGGTCATGGCTTAAGTTGAATACTACTACAATTATTTTTATCATCTCTCCACTACTTAATAGTTTTCCTCTATGGTTAGGTACGCTATTCTATATATAAATCTCAAAGTTATTGTACAGAATTTTCGATATTTTTCAATCTTTTCACCATGTATCTAACTCCGAGATTACATGGGGTGGTGGAACGTGAAATCTCGACGCCAAGAAGCAGTTGTACTATGTAAATGAAATATGGGAGTCCTAACTGTACATCTGAAATATGAGGCATTTTCAACATCCGCACTTGTCAACGACACTGAAGAGCCAAAGAAACTGGTACGCCTACATAATATCGTGGAGGCACCACGCTAGCATGAAGAAGTGCCGCAACATGACGTGGCATGGTCTCGACTAATGTCTGAAGTGGCGCTAAAAGGAAATTGACACCAAGAATCCTGCAGGGCTGTCCATAAATCCGTAAGAGTACGAGGGAGTGAAGATCTATTTCGAACAGCAAGTTGCAAGGCATCCCAGATAAGCTCTATAGTGTTCATGTCTGGGGAGTTTGGTGGCCACAGCGGAAGTGTTTGAACTCAGAAGAGTGCTCCTAGAGTCACTCTGAAGCAATTATGCACTTGTCGGGTGTCGCATTGTCCTGCTGGAATTGCCCAAGTCCGTCGGAATGCACAATGGACATGAATGGATGCAGGTGATCGGACAGGATGCTTACATACGTGTCTCCTGTCAGAGTCGTCTCTAAATGTATCAGGGGTCCCATAGCACTCCAACTGCACACGCCTCACATCATTATGGAGCCGTTCTCTGCTACATGCCGGGCCCATGGCTCAAATGGCTCTGAGCACTATGGGACTTAACTACTGAGGTCATACGTCCCCTAGAACTTAGAACTACTTAAACCTAACTAACCTAAGGACGTCACACACATCCATGCCCGAGGCAGGATTCGAACCTGCGACCGTAGCGGTCTCGCGGTTCGCCGGGCCCATGGATTCATGAAGTTGTCCATCCGCTACATACAATTTGAAACGAGTCTCGTCCGACCATGCAACATGTTTCCAGTCATCAACAGTCCAATGTCGGTGTTGACGGGCCCAGGCGAGGCGTAAAGCTTTGTGTCGTGCAGTCATCGAGGGTACACGAGGAGGCCTTCGGTTCCGAAAGCCCATATCGATGACGTTTCGTTGAATGGCTTGCTCGCTGACAGTTGTTGATGACCCAGCACTGAAATCTGCAGACATTTGTGAAAGGGTTGCACTTGTGTCAGGTTGAACGATTCTCTTCAGTCGTCGTTGGTCCCGTTCTTGCAGGATCTTTTTCCGGCCGCAGCGATGTCAGAGATTTGATGTTTTACGGGGTTCCTGATGTTCACGACACACTCGGGAAATGGTCGTACGGAAAAATCCCCATTTCATCGGCACTTCGAAGATGCTATGTCCCATCGCTCGTGCGCCTACTATAACACCACGTTTAAACTCACTTAAATCTTGATAACCTGCCGTTGTAGCAGCAGTAACCGATCTAACAACTGCGCCGGACACTTGTTGTCTTATATAGGCGTTGCCGACTGCAGCGTCGTTTTCTGCTTGTTTACATATCTCTGTATTTGAAAACACATGCCTGTACCAGTTTCTTTGGTGCTTCAGTGTAAGTTTGGTGCTAGTAGAGCCACTATGGTGTGGATCAGTACATTTGCTACCAATACACAAAAATTTTCATTGAGAGACCGTTAGTTATTGTTTGGATTTGACGTTGTGAGATATGTGTGGGTCAAACATGCATAGAACGAGACGAAGAAGACAGTATAAACAGTTAATGAAGTTTGAATAAGGCCTTATAATAGGGTTACCGCAAGACGCATTTCCCTCCTGCCATATTGCAGAAAGAACTGGCGAGGGTGTATCCACAGCACGTTATACGTGGCAGCAATGGTCCCAAGAAGGCTCAATATGAAGAAGGCTAGGGTGCGGCAGCGTATGGGCTTCTATTAAGAAGGGAGACTTCCGTGCGCCGGACTGCATTTGAAGCAGCCATTACAACTACTGCGCCGCGAATTGTAACGAATTGATTCGTAGAGACACAACTCAGAGCCCGACGTCCTGGCATTCATACTTCTGATTGCGAAGCAGTACTACCTGTGACTTAAGTGCCGTCAAGCTAGAGGTCATCGTTCGGCAGAGTGTACATCAGTTCTGTTCTCAAATGAGTGATATTCCTGTCTTGGTGTCAGTGATCACCGTATGCTGACAAAAATGCAGACAGATGAGCCTTTGGAATCAAGTAGCCTTTGCCGTGCATACGCTGGAACTATAGTCTGAGCAGCGATTAATTATGACAAGAGGAAGACTCTCGTCACTACACCATGAACCGTGGCAGACTTTGTACATTAGCCGAGTGTACTGCCATACTTTCCAGTATTATAGAAAGTGCTTTCCAGTAGAATAAAGCGCACTCAAACTGCAGTGACTGCAATGGTTGGTAGGCTACTACTATATCTCAGTTCTTGTAGGAATGCTAAGGGGCGTTTGGCCCACATTCAAGTTTCCGCCAATATTAGGCGATGCTGATGTTGGTGACGGGAAATTCAAAATTTATAGTTTAAAAACCGAATCTGGTGCTTGCAGGAAGTTTAACAAACGGAAGATGGCGCTGGCAGGAAAGTTTTGTATTATCTATTGCAAATGGAATAGCGGATCACTTCACTTAAGGGGCTCCTGAACGCCCTATACTTGCAATGTTAAAATAACGCTTATAAATTACATCTTTCCTCACAAAGTATTTGAGGTAGGAAGTTGAACTTTTTACAGATTATTTATTGGAATATGGGCTACAACTTAACACAGGGATTTTACAAAATTTTAATTCAGTTATTAAAGATGATGTTTTTTCAATTGTAATGAAAATTCACAACATTTTTTTGCAATTTTTTATTTATATATTCAAAAATATACAGTTTTTTGGAAAAAGGCTGTGTTAAATTATGCAGAAGGTACTGTGTAACATTTACTGAAAGTTTGAAACAAATATGTTTGGAAGATCCTTAGAAAACATGTAATTAGTATGAGAAAATAAAAGTTTTGGGAATCGAGCGACAAAGATTGGATTAACTTTTTAGTGCATTCCAGGTCCATAGGATGGATTATCTTCATCCTCTGCAAACTCCTCCTCCAGCTTCCTCTTGTTCCTCCTCCTGTTTACTCTTGCTTGTATTTCTAGACTCTTTACAGCCCTGTCTGCAGCCCGAAGGCGTTCCTTGTCTAAAGCAAGCATCGCTCGTACCATGTTAGAACCTATCTTCATTCCCATATTTCTAAATACCTTGCACCTTACAATGTTGCCATAATTGAAAGTCGCAACAGCATCATACACACCAAAGTGAAGTGTTTCTATTCCAACAAATACAGTCTTGGGGATTCTCGACCATATAACACTATTTACACTTTCATTGAGGTTTTGAGTTTTTCCGTGAATACACTTTTTCAACAGTTCAGGTGCTGCTAAGTCTCTGGAAACAAGGTTAGCCACAACACATACTTTATCTCACATCACTAAAATGTACCTGATGAACACGGACGTTAATAATAACACCATTTGACAACAGTTTAACAGCGCCACAGTGGGTCACGCCCATGTAGAACACATTTCAAAAAAACTTTAAAAATAGTTGTTGTCTTCGGAATTGAATAAATTATATATCTATTAAAAGGTAATAGTCTGCAGATTCAGAAAACGCAAAAAAGTAAAAATTGAACTTTTCGTGATTTTGAGCCTTTCCGGAGCCCCTTAAGAATGTAAGATGGCGGTTGTGGGAAAATTAATTTTTAGTTTCTATTAAACTGAAACAGCTAGCGATATCGCAGTGTTATTTTACCTAAAACGAAGAAGCCAGTCAGTATGTATAGCACCCTATGCTCAAAAGTTTCTGAATTTTCTGAGCCATATTCAAAGGCAATCAATTATATTACAGTATTGCTACATAAAAGAAGACTACTCAAACTTCACATGAATTGGCGCCTTGTACTAGATTATTTGTCAATATTTCGTAGGTGCGCGAGCACGCGCGCGCGCGCGCGCACACACACACACACACACACACACACACACACAAACATACGTCTGCAGGTGTCTGACGAGAGCTGAATATGGGATGGGTAGTAACATGGAGAGAGACTTTGTCAAGTCCGAACGTGTCTGACTTTTGAATAAACGTGACACACCATTGCGTAACATCTGCATACAGCTCACTCTACACATTCAGCAATAGCTGGAGTGAGGTGATGTGAATCTCACCTCACCGTGCGCATAAACGGAGCTGTGCATCTGCCAACCAGCTTCTGGAGTCAGCGCCATGTGCTTTGTACAGTCTTTCACATACGATGCGAGGGCTGTCGATGTCTTAAGACGTAAAAACTTTTTTCCCCGAGAGCACCTTATTAAGTCAATTCACTGCCGACACATACATCATTATTAAAAGAAGCAGCATTGCATTTGTTGTTAAGGTTGGCTGTGGGTACAAGTTGAGTCTATTTCAGTGCCACGTGAGCAAAAATTCTAATTTCACATACAATTATACTAATTAGAATTATATTTCACACTGAAATCAGCTAAAATTGTTTTATATCGTGGACATATCAGTTGAACTGCATGATGTTGAGAAGAATTCCGCTCACACCTATTAAAATTATTGTTTTATTTATATAAAACCGGTTTCACAACCTAAAGCCGCATCATCACATGCAACCTACATGATGAAGAGTATCATACAACGTCTCAAGATATGTGGGTTCTTAAAATAAATAAAGGTAATATTTAAAATATACTCATATTATTAAAAGGTCATGGCTGTACCTATCACTCCCAGTCATGATATATTATTCAGTGAATAATGTCTACATTACATTAGCAAACGAATGGTCACAAAGGCAAGAGCCATTAATTTTGTTAAAATTGCTAGTGGTTGGATCATATAGTTACATACACTTTTTTTGAGATTTGCCTGCACCTAAAATAGGAGAAAAAGTGTAATTATTATATTGAGAGAGTGGAAAAGAATTTTTTTTTAAAGCTGATTTGGCTGTAAAATAATCACTACTAATCTGATTAGTTTGGGCACAAGGCAAATTACTGTGTGGAATGGTACAAGATGGCACTTTATTACCCGTGTGATGGCAGGGCAACCCGGTGTTGGCAAGAGTAGAAGCTGCCTACACAAGCAACTAAGCTGGATTAACAGGACCGGCCGATGTGGCCGTGCGGTTCTAGGCGCTTCAGTCAGGAACCGCGTGACCGCTACGGTCGGAGGTTCGAATCCTGCCTCGGGCATGGATGTGTGTGATATCCTTAGGTTACTTAGGTTTAACTAGTTCTAAGTCTTAGGGGACTGATGACCACAGATGTTAAGTCCCATAGTGCTCAGAGCCATTTGAACCATTTGATTAACAGGTTGGAGGTAAGGAAAGTACCTTGAGGACGGTGTGACGCCATGCACCCATGTGTAAGAGAGCTGGTTTGCTCCCTTTATAGGCCATTTCAATACTGAATTATATGAGTCAGTGATACTTAACAGTGTAAATAATCAAAAGTAGCCAGAATAATTTAGTGCTTTAATTCTAACTGATTATTTTCTAACTGAATAATATATAATGAGTACGAGCTGTGGGTACAACGATGACCTTTTAACATTGTGAGTGTAACCCACAAACGTTAAGTTATTGAATGCTACTCTTTACCATGTAGGTTGCACCTCATGATGTCACGAAACCTGCTGTGTATCACTAAAACAACAATTTTACCAGCTGTCAGAGAAGTTCTTCTTAACATCAAGTAAAAATTCTATGAGCAAACTTATTCGCCAGTCTTTATAGGCATATTAACAATTTCTCTTCAATATATGGAATGAATGTGGCTTAAATCTTTGAAGAGATAGACACAAGGGCATTATGCTTGTCTGTGACAAGGACCACAGCTGAGATGTCACTATTTTTTTTATGTTGTAGGGTAAGAAAAGGGAGTCACTGTTATTTTTTTATGGGACGGGGGGTGGGGTGGGGATGGGGGGGGGGGGGGCTTGCACTACACTTTATCGAACTGCGGTCTCTCGTGCCATAAATTTTGCTGTGGCAGCAAACTTCTGTTGTATCACACTCTGAAATATGTTTCAGGGATGAAATTCTTCAAGTTTTTACTTTCTGATACACACTCTTTTAATCTTCATTCATAGTGAAAATTCCCACATAATCGCTCTTCATGTCATAGGTACTAGCAGTACAGTTTTCTATCATAACTACTTTTAAGTAAGTACTATGGCTTGGAGCTCTGTATAACCTGGAGGAATAAACAAATGGTCTCTGCAGGTGATAACTGTTCGAAATCTGTACACATTCAACAGATCGACGAGCAAGACACTCACAAATTTATCACGACAGCATCTGTCTTGCAAGTATATGGCCAATTCAGTCATATACGTTAGCCCTACAGTATAAACCGTTTGTCTCGATATTTGTCGAGACATAAATCTCCTCCTATTAGTTTGATAACAAGAATTATCTCTCTCTGTGGTACTTATGTGTGGAAAGTAACTTTTACTCCTTTGCCGTATTTCATTTTTCATAGTTGCTTTTTCCGATAGCTAAATAAATAAATAAATAAATGGGGTTTTACGATTTAGCTTTTAGGGAAAAATGTAAACAACAACAGTCACAAAACACTCCTAGTTTGATGTTGATGTGAAGAGCAGTACAATAAACTTGCTCGATAGGTATTCCTAAAGCGTGGTCACAACGGACGCCGATACATCAGTATGATTGTTACTTCTCCATTTATGGATTAAACACTCTATCTTGCATGATAGTACCGGTACATCATCATGCAACATAACACACTATTCATTTTACAGTAGATGTAGGGTTCTTATAGGTTTAACATCCAATGTTTTGTTTATTCCTGAAGCTTATGCGCCATTTCTCTGAGTACCTAGGAGTAATCCACTTCTTGATTACTGATGAATTTAGAAGCTGTATAAATGTTGCAAATCAGTTCGCTGTCGTATGCACATTGTAGTTGACGGAAAATTTTTACAGTTCTGCTGTAGCATGGAGGGTAATATGTTACAGTTTCTCTGTAACAAGAGCAATTTGTTACAGTTTTGCTGTAACTTCTCCACCTCCGCAGCTGAGTGGTCAGTGTGGCTGAATGCTCTGTGAAGGATTCATGTTTGATTCCAAGCGGGGTCAGAGATTTACTCTGCTCAAGGCTGGTTGTTGTGTTGGTCTCATTATCATTGCACCGTCATAACGCATGTTACTGAAGTGGAGTCAGACAAAAAGGCATGCACCAGGCAGCCGACCTCCCCAAAAGGGGAGTCCAGGAAAAATATAGCATACAAAGATTTTTTTGCTATAGTTTAGAAGCCAATTTGTTACATTCTTCCTGTAACATTGGCAGTTAACAACAGTTTTGTCGTAACATGGGTGGAAAGAAGTGGACTGAAACATAATGTAATGGAATGGAAAGGATCAGAACAGATAGAAATGGAGTGGAATTTATCAGAGTGGAATGTACCTGACTGGAATTAAATGGAACAAGTCGCAATAGAGTGCAGTGGAACTGATTAGAATGGAACAGAGTGGATCAGAATAGAATAAAAGGAATCCGAATGGAATGTAGTGGATTGGATGGAATGGAACAGAACGGAATCGTAATTGATTGTAAGAGAATAGCAGTTGATTGGAATGCAACAAATCAGAATTTCCAGTTTGAATGTAACATCATGTCCAAAAATATCTGAACGATCTGAATTTTGTGTAAATTAATGTCATTTTCATTAGTATCCGAGAAATCTGAATTTGTATAAATTAGCGAGGTGTTAAAAAGTGTCTGGACGATCTGAAATTTGTGTAGATTGACGACGTGATCAAAAGTGTCTGAATGCTCAGAATTTTGAGTAAATTGGTACCATGTTGTAGAGTATCCAAACGATCTGAATTTTGCATAAATTGGTGCAATGGTCAGAATCATCCATAATGATCCGAATTTTATCTAGATTGGATTTGAACACTCTCAATTTTACATCATGTTAAAAAATGAGTGTTCTAGCAATGCGCCTTTATTTATCATACTGCTTTTCTTATAGATGTAGGCCAATGATTTAACTGACGCTTGGCTAAATAATTATTGACGTTTCTATAAACCACTTTTGAAGATACTGAAACTTTCGTAATGCAGCTCGCAATTTTTGTCAATGCATTTGAGCCGCGCGGGGTAACCGCGTCGTCTTGGGCGCGTTGCCACGGTTCGCGCGGCTACCCGCGTCGGATGTTCGAGTCCTCCCTCGGGCATGGGTATGTGTGTCGTCCTTAGCGCAAGTTAGTTTAAGTTAGATTAAGTAGTGTGTAAGCCTAGGGACCTATGACCTCAACAGTTTGGTCTCGTAGGAACTTACCACCACCACCAGTCAATGCCTTTGACTCACGTTGGCGTAACACGACACAAATACTGATTCCTTGACAGCTACGACAGGTTTGAACTCACTGACAGTGCATTTTGCGGCTTGTTCTAACAGTTCTTGTTTTGTTGAGACCAGTAATTCTGAAACAGTTTGAACCAGGTTGAACAGTATGACTCAGAAGGAAGGGGTTATAAAAGGGGTGGGTAGTCGCTCAAGACAAATTATTAATGCCGAAATATCAGAGCCATCGTTTAATACTTACTTCTTCTTGAAACAAGTGCACAGATTCAGATGGTTCAGATGGCTCTGAGCGCTATGGGACTTAACATCTATGGTTATCAGTCCCCTAGAACTTAGAACTACTTAAACCTAACTAACCTAAGGACATCACACAACACCCAGTCACCACGAGGGAGAGAAAAACAAGTGCACACCTCTCCAAAAAATGTAAGTGTAACACATAGTACCACAAGTATTAACAACGTTACATCTTTCACCGACTAATTACTTACTGGTAGTCAGGCACGCTTTCTCTCATTCAAGACTGCAGACTACTCAAGCTGCTGAGAGGGGAGAGAGCAATGACGGTCGTCTAATACTCAGTCATGACTGAATTCAGAGCCCGCGGGCATTTGTGCCAACTATTCAAAAAATGTACGTCTTACATCTTCTACATACTGAGTTTTCTTCCTGAGAAAGTCTGCATAAGCAGATCGTCTGCAAAGCGTCTTTCAATATTCTTTTTCCCATTCGTTTAAGATGATCCAGACTAATTCAGCCTAGTTCATTTAGAGAATTGACCGGCAGTGTATTTCATACCTCTTGGAAGACAGTCTATTCAGACAGATAAATGAATACAGCACTACTGTCTTCTCCAATCTCACCAACTTGTGTAACTCAGAGATACTTTTCATTCTCTGTTGCAGAATGTGCAAACAGCGAATGTTGTCTAGCACCTGTTCGGAGCAGAGAACAAAAGACTGCAGCGGCTGTCATCATAGATCCCAGGAGGAGTAATGACTGAGACCAACAAAGACTACCGACGGAAAAGTCTCTCGGCAGGCTGAAGATTATAAACATTCAGTTCAAGACATGAAGTCAATAAACGAGTTCGTGATCATGTTGGAACCTTATTCAACAATAACCATCCTGATCATAATACCATGTAATTCACAATTACCAGTTTCGGCTTACTGCCTCTGTTAAAAAATAGAAAGAAAAGCAGTAAGGTGACAAACATTGGATATATATATAAAATCTACCAATAAGTGAAAAAGTTAACATGACTGATGTCACCCATACCATTAAAAGTATTCTGATACAATCATCAACTTCAAGCAGCCTGTACATGTAGATACATACGAAGTGTTGGTAATGGCATGGGAGTGTACTATACCTATACAGACACAGCTGTACCAAGTAGAAGTTATTAGCGCTGAGGTACTTGAGTGACACGAACCATACGTGCAACAGCTTACAATTTAATATGCATAATGACTAAGTAAAAGATTTCACATAAAACATAATATGAAGTATAATATGTATATAAATTGTGTGTTGTTCGGCATACTTCTTTCCATGTGAAATCGTTTTAAATAATGACTATATATATTAAAATTTGATCTTTTGAACTTATGATTCTGGTCACTTATGTATTTTAACATTAGTGCCATCTCATGGCAGTAGCTATGTTTATATAAGTATAGCCACATATTTATCAGTGTAATTATAATTAACTATTATGGTCGTAGCGGCAATCTGATGACTTTCGACAATGAACAAATTATCGCAATTAGCTCCTCCTCACGATTGGGGTTCTGGAAATATCGATTTTCCACGTAAATCTATAGCCTCCTTATGACTGGACAAAATTTTCCGCGTAAAATCTTTCATCTCCCTTACGGCTATCGATGTGTCGAAATCACAGTTTTCTCGTCAAATCTATACCTACCTTACAACCGGAAGTAGTCAAACCTTCGTCATTTTCTTTCGGAGCTCTGGCCACAGTAACGTTATGTTCCAACACCTTGACATTTCTGATAATCATTTCTTTATGTGTAAAGCGTCGGAAAGAATTATGGTTTATCCACAGTCATATCAGCTCTGTATCGTTTCGCACTGCTCAGAAGCAAAACCCTCCAGCCTCATCGTCATTGTCATACATTTGTCGAGCAATAAAGGGTTTAATTACAAGGGAAAACCCCTCGCATGTTTTATTTATCTTATGTACGATGTTTCACAAAAGCCGACGTTTGCCACAACAGAAAGAACTGATACCCCCAGCCAAGTTACAGACCCCTACTAATTGTCTCGAAATCCCATCACATTCCGACAACACTGCTCCATAGTTACAAGGCTCTCTATTCCTCCATCCGTCACTGACTAGGTAAGGTCTATCATAACGAGGACAATACCACACAAACTTACAGGAGGAGCTTCTCGACAATGCAGAGTATACACGGGCTGCACGAAGAAACTCAGAAGCATAACACCTACAATTCATCGATACCGGATGACAGTCTACAAACATCCTCATGTACATGTCATTAATACGACAGTCGAATGGTATCAAAGTCTCCGCTGACAGCACAGTGTCTCTCTCTTTCTCTGTATGCTCGTTATTTCTGTTACATCCACCAGAGTAAAACTTCGAAATATAAAAGCTTCACTAACGGCACCTGACAGACAACTCAATAAAATTTTACCGTGCTCTCTCTTCTGATACATCGGAAACAAAAACCCTCTGCGTGTTGACATCGACGATATGCACCGATCACATTACGTATACACGTATTTATCCATTCGAGCAGGTGGCCTGTGACCGAAATCGCTTCCATGGATCTGTGTAAGGTTTTTTCGCCTGCACTGGAGGAAGACCATATCCTATAGACTATCAATCGCAATAGAGGGTCCTTGTGTTGTTGTTTCATAAGCAGTTTCATACATTGTTTTTTCCTATACAGCTGTGTACACATCCATACATTCGGTTTTTTACTATAATCTTGAGGCCTCTGTCAGGTACTGAACCGACATTAACATGTTTTGAGCCATCGACTCTCACAGGCAACTGAATATCGCTTGCTATAAACTAAGCTGCTCTCGCAACACACAGAATAGTTCAAATAAAAGACAGAGACTGTTTGTCTTATTGACTTGTTAACAAAAATGGGGGAGCATTCTCAGTATATGAAACCTGAAGAGTTTGCGGCATTGTGGGGCGTTTCCAAACAGCTAGCTGTAGGTGATAACTTCTAGATTTATTCTCATCTTCCACAATCGGTGGGAGAGGTGGTAGCAGATGCTCGGTGTTCTGTTTTTGAAAACACCCAGAGCATTAATTCTGCATATTGCTGACGCGTATTGCACCCAGATATATGATCGGTGTTTGCGTGTCCTAGGCGGTAGTCTCCCAGAACTCCAAATCTTTGGGCATTGCATCTCTTTTATGACTCACAATCATATCCGCATGTGGAACAAGAGGGTATTCGGCAGGACATTAACCCGCAGAGCACGGATAGTATGCACCATCAGTTGTGAATCCCACAAGTGAAGGAATGGAATGAAATACTTTACAAATTTGGTAAGATTTCATCACGATTTACGTCTCCCCCTATGTGGATGGTAGTCACAGAGTATTCTCACATTCGTAGGATATAGTCGGAGACTCAAAGATCTAGCACTCTTTCCTAAATTTCGATACGAGCTACCCCTTCGATGAACCTGTCAGCATAGGACCCAGAGCAAAACTCTATATGGCCTGTCTTTACACATCTCGTAACTCTTCCTCTGCCTTTGACCAACCCTCACTGTAACATTGTCTCCGATTTAATTCGGAACTGACCAGATGTAGGAGGGTAGAACACCTGTTACATTCGACGTCTCGTTAAGGAACAGACCGATCTGAGTTACACGTAGTCACGTGGATATTTAGCTTTCTCGAAGAGTATAACACGAATCCAAACTTGTACTGATCGACGCTAGTAATGTAGACCGGTACTCCCATTCAAACAGTTTATCTGCTGTTCTGCAAAGACTGTACCTTACCAATATTACGTACGTCACCCATTCAATTACACAAGAGCTCTCTAGATGCTTGCATGCTGAGGAGTTTAGCACTCCTTGCTGGTGTAGAGTAGACACGACCCTGATACATTGGAGAGTGTTGTGATGATATAACACACGTTTAAGAAGAAGAAGAAGAAGAAGAAGAAGAAGAGACGTATGCTTTATGTATAATGGAGCTCCAGACGGAAGGATTTAGAGACTGTTTATGTAAATCTCTTTTGCTATCAATTTTGTAGAACTGTAGTAGTGTTTGGATTCCATACCAAGAAGGTACCTGAAAGAGAGAAATGATTGTATAACATAAACACACACACCTAAAGCTACACGGTGCTGCAATTAAGCATGCTATAATGTTAAAGCAGTGCAGTTTCCGATATGTTAGTTGCTTGGGATGAAATGCTGTCGAAACTCTAACGCAGGAAATATATTTCCAACACATAACATACATTCACCCTGCAAGTTTTCTGGCCCAATGAGTATGGTGAGAAACTTTAATATGACAAAACGACTACCTCGCACACTAAAGAAAAAAAATGAAAACATAGACTCTTTGTGATCCACACACTATGTAGCTTTCTGTAGGTATACAGCGCCCACTGTTCACATCGTATTACGGTTCGGAAACCGTGCTATGCTCTCATCGGCCCTATAAAATGCTCGTCAGCATCGGAAAATTCATGAAACAATGACACCTTATGAGGAAAGAGACAAACGCATAGTAGCCGTGTTTGACATGTGAAATCACACCCCATGCTATTCTAACTCTGTGAACAGAACACAGTCTCTTCTACACACGCCATCAGTCAAGCATATGTATACACTGGGATTGCAGTACCTCACAAACATCTGTCAGTAGCTTAGAAACACTACAGTTACAAGACTCAAGACTCAATTTACGTCCAAGATGTGGCAGCGGAATGGAGTACTTCACATACATTTTTGTTTGTCTAGGGGAGAGTGCCGAAACAGGTTTTCGATCGGTTTGGTAGACATGATTCATCACACATGCGTTGGAAGTCCTCTGCTGACTGCGGTTTGGAGAGGTGTGCTATTAACGATCACAGGTAGGCAGCGCTCTGGGAGACACACAAAACACGTAAATGTAAACGAGTTAAACGCAGGTTGTACCACACATCTGATACACCCTGAGAGACAGGGGAAAAATGGTTAAATGTGTGATAAATGACTTCCCACAATATCTACTCTGTAGAATGCATCATCAGTCTACCATTAAATGATATCTCGTTGCAACCCCCTCAACCGATTACTTCATCCACTTTCTATCATCCATTAACGCAGATCTACGTCAATCTAGAGGCAGATGGTTCTCGTTTCCAGGAGAGCATCAAAGACAGCAGTCAACCTGTATGTGTCACTATTGTCTCAATAGACAAAGTGCAGAATGTTGTCAAAATCATGCAGCAAATGTTCTATGAGGTATATGTTAGCTGGCACCACATGACTGTGATTTGTAGAGAGTACAGAGAAGCACATTCTAAATACTGTTTGTTGGAGCTTAAAACTCGTAAACAGTCTTTCACGGGATCAAACATACGATCCACTCTGTAGCTGTATATTCCAGCCCTCAAGCTGATAATACAATACTCTAAGGCTAAGGACACTTTACAAAAATCTATAAGGTGGTTTCCGATAACTCTGGGGTCACACCTGGGCTTATTACTCTGCATCTGGTGGTTATCCACGTTAAAAAATCTATACCAATCGTTTTATCGCTGTCCACGAAAAATGGCTGTTTCCATGGTTCCCGGTGCTTTCGTGCCAACTTTCTCTCGTATTCCTCTTGTCGTCACATACTCGTTCCCATGCACAAGAATTTTCCTGCATCAACCAGACATGTAAGTACTCCCTCATTCTCCCTCAATTCCCCAGCATTTTGGCGTATTTTCCCTCAGTTTATATATATTTTCTGTCAATTTTCGAACTGTGCCCATTTTATGTCACTTTTGCTATTGTGATCATGACGTCTTTCCTTGCCACGTATTTTAAATTGCTTCTAACTGCAGTATAGTTGTCAACACGTAGCGCAACTGGGCTATTTTTCTCTATTTGTGTGTGCCTGTATCGGTTTCACATGGTCAGTTCCTAATTAAATAGGAGACAAAGTTTCATGGTGGGTTGGTTAAAGCAGAGGAAGAATTATGAGATGCATAGAGACAGGGCATCAGGAGATTTGCTCAGGATCGCTGGCAAATAGGTTCAATGAAAGTGTAGTTCGTTTCGAAATAGAGGGCAGAGTGATAGATCTTTGAATCTCTGACTTTATCCTACGAAAATGGTTCAAATGGCTCTGAGCACTATGGGACTTAACATCTATGGTCATCAGTCCCCTAGAACTTAGAACTACTTAAACCTAACTAACCTAAGGCCATCACACAACACCCAGCCATCACGAGGCAGAGAAAATCCCTGACCCCACCGGGAATCGAACCCGGGAACCCGGGCGTGGGAAGCGAGAACGCTACCGCACGACCACGAGATGCGGGCCTTTATCCTACGAATGTGAGAGTACTTTCGGACTCCCATTCACATTGGGAGAGATGGAAAATCATAATAAAATCGTACCAAATTTATAAAGTGTTTCAGCTGAGAAACGAAGTTTCTGCACGTCCTCTCTGCTGATGGCAATTTCCTACAGCAAGAAACAGTAAAATATCTAGTGTAACATGTATATGACCCTCGCAAAGTAATGGAGGAAGTGGTTTAGCAATGATACAGAACCTTGCTGAAACGTCATTGGCTGATAGCATCATGTGTTGGACGCGATCAGATGTTTTGTTGACGTGACAATTCGTCGAGAGCGGTGGTTTAGGCCTCGAGTGATTAAGCAAAATGCGCTGAAATTATGGAAAATCTGGTAAAAGTACCAAAATTGATGGGAAATACGTAAAATTGATGAAAATGCTACAAAAAATGTGAAGCTATGAGGCCACTAACATGCTCGCCCGTGTGTTTCAAAATCATTCCATTTCTACACCAGTGGGATTGACAACCGATGTGCTCTTTGGGTTTAAGTCATGCAGATTATCCCCTTGTTCTGAATGTGTGGTTATACATTGTAAGGTATAAAAATGAAAGACGCAGTGTCCAAAGATTCTGGGGTCAGGGTGATTACTACGTAGGACACCAAAACAGCGATCACATTTCTGGGTGCAATATGCACCATTAATTTGAAGAATCCATGCTCTGGAACTCTTTGAAAACAGAACACCAAACATCTCCTACCCCTTCATTGTGGAAGATGAGAATAAATGTAGAAGTCATCACCTTTGGATAGCTGTTTGGAAACGCTCGGCAATGCCGCAAACTCTTCCAGTTTCCATATACTGAAACGAATTCCATGCTTTCTTCAATAAGGAACACCACCACTGTCTTTTATTTCAACTATTCTGTGTGTTGCGGAGCAGTTTAGTTTACACAAAGCGATGTTTGGCTTTCTGTGAGACTCGATGGATCGAAACGTGCTAATGTCGGCTTAGTACCCGTTGCAGACCTCAAAGTCATGGTAGAGACACTAGATGTAGGGGTGTGTACACAGCTGTAGTCGTACACTGCTTCGCCGCATTACAGAAAAAAAAGTATCAAACTGCTTATGATGCTTATGAAATATAAGCACAAGAACCGTCTATTGTGATTGATAGTGTGAGGGATATGGTCTTCCTCCAGTATAGGATACAAAGCTTTACACAGTTCCATGGAAGCGACCTCAATCACAGACCACCTGCTCCAATGGACCAATACATGTATATTTAATGTGATCGGTGCATATGGTCGATGTCATTATGCAGACTGTTTCCAATATATCGAAAGACAGAGTTGCAATAAAATCTTATTGAGTGTAAATGAGTAGCCTTCACTTGGAAGTGTGTTAGTATAAATACAAACCTGGGACTGTGAACTGACAACCTAAATGTACTGCTGAGCTCAAGGCCGTATCACTTACATGAAATTGAAAACAATCCCATTTGTGAAAACGGATCTTATTCATAAGCAAATAAATAAGGAAATTAATACTTTCACATTCAGTAGACTTGGTCAGTGCGAACTGTTTGAAAAAACGTAGCTGCATAAAAAAAAATACAAATTGTAATGTCGACTTGTATAAGAATGTAACCCGAAACACAGGAAAATTTCTGCACTGACATATGGCTCTGGTAAAATAAAGAAACTGACAGAATCTACATTGCGCAAACGAAACAAAACAATCACGTATTATGAATCTCACCTACAAAATGATGTACTGGAAGAAACAGCAACAGAGCAAGACTCTGCAACAGCCAAAACAATACTGCAAAAACTAACTACAGTTGGTTCAGGGAAATTGGGTTCATAATCTTGACACAGAATGCAATGAAACACAAGACTCAATCTTTAAGTTCAAAAATTTCAGTGAGGAAAGAACAAATAAAAAACTTATAGACCCTAATACAAAACTCATTTCATCTAATAACTTCAGGGTACAGTAAATTGACTCACAAGATCAATCAGTAAAATAATTATCAAAAACTCGGGGGTGACGAGGGTGAAGTGGACCAACAATACAAGTTTACAACAACAAAAATAAACTTTTTACCTGATCTAATAATATCTTTTCTTCATTTCAGAAACTTTTTTATGTCTGTATGCCATCCAGCCACTGTTCTGAGTCATCATTCCTCCTCATAATAAATCTGCAACTCACATAGTTCCAAAAGTGCTTCCATGCATTACACTGTACACTCAATGAACCCTGCCTGCTGCACACCGTTGCTTTCCACTACTGACTGTCAAAGATTCTATCATTCCACAGTGCTGCCATTGCTGACACAGATACTGTTGCCTAACAACTGTTTCTCTGGCCACTATTCTTCAAATACATCGTTTTCCTTTACATATATTAACACATCCAATAACACCATCAAAAACCATCTTACATATGTTATGTATCATGTGGCGTTAGCGATGTTTTTTATAGTTTGTAGTTTTAGTCTGCTGGATGTAACAGAAATAACGAAAAGAAAGAGAGACACTGTGCTGTCAGTGGGGACACTGTCGCCATTACACTGTCGTATTTCTAGCGTGGTAATCATAGCAATACGATAAATCAGATTAGGACATGCACTTGAGGATATTTATAGCCTGTGATTCTAGTCGATGAGTTGCAGATTTTAGGCTTCTGAATTTCTTTGTGAAGTTCATATATACTATGAATGTTGAGAATTTCCTCCTGTAAGTTTGTGTGTTATACTCCTCGTTGTGATAGCTCTCTGCCTAGTCAGTGATGGGTGAAGGAAAAGACAGCCTTCTAACTATGGAACAGTGCTGTCGGAACATGATGGGATTTCGAGAGAATTAGCACGGGTGTTTGACTTGGCAAACGCCAGCCACCGTGAAAGATCGTACTTAAATGATGCGAGGGATAGTTACACCATTTGTTCCTTCGCAAATATGTGATAATGACGATGTGGCAGGAGGGTTTTGCTACTGAACAGTGTAAAATAATACCCAGCTGGCATATGTGTGGACACACCACAATTTTTCGGATGCTATATGCACATGTAAAAGATAATCGGACATGTTATTCTGTATATAACGTTACTGTGCTCAGAGATTCGAAAGAAAATGATGAGAGTGTGACTGCCCGGTAGTAAGGCAGGTCTAGAACTGACGTGGAAAACTGTGATTTCGACACATTGATAGTCATAAGGTGGGTGAAGGATTTTAAGTCACAGCCGTCAGGAGGAGCTATTTCTGATAGCTTGCTTATTGTCAAATGTCAACAAATTGGCACTACGAGCATAATATTTAATTATAATTACAATGGCAAATATGTGGCTGGTTTCCTTGGACAGCTATGCCTGGAGTCCAGATGTGTGGCGGATGTAGCTGGTAGCTGGAACGAGTGAACATTTCCGGCTTAAGGTGCAATCCTCCCAAACCGGTCAGGCAGCTAACAGGGATGCAGCTGATCTCACCATGTCCTCTGTGCAGGTGAATAGCAAACTAATACTCAGTATATGTTGGGCAGCCTTCACAGTCACGTGTTTTACAAGTATTCTCCGATTTTTTAAATGGATATTTGGGAAGACTCAGTATCAATCACTGCCAAGTGTTGGCACTTGACGTATTGATGACATCTGAATTCCTACCACTCCGGTCGTCCTGGACACCCTCCATGGCCGGGCAGTCCTCTCTGGCCGGCCAAGTCCAGGTGCAGACCTTGAGCGACCTGAGACATGCGTCCACCGCGGCAACTACATCTGCACTACTCTCAGTCCTGGGGTGCTGTGGGTCGACTCCGGGACATCAGCATGGGATGTACTAGTTTTTCAGTGATATCCGACATCTAACCATGACAACTACGAGGGCTGTTCAAAAAAGAATGATCATAATTTTTTTTGACAATATACCTTTACTCATCCTCATAATTTCGATGGTCCTCAAAGTAGTCTCCCATCAATGCGATGCACTTGTCCCAGCGTTTCTGCCAATCTTCAAACACACGCTGGAAACAATTTTTGAGAGGTCCTTCAAAATCGCGTCCGCAGCCTTCACCACTGCTTCTGATGATTGATAATGCCTCCCACGAAGGCGCTTCTCGATGTTAGGGAATAGAAAAAAGTCACACGGGGCTAAATCCGGACAATAGGGAGGGTGAGGGATGCACTTCACGTTGATTTTTGCAAGATATTCAGCGGCAACATTGGCAATATGCGTCCGCGCATTATTGTGGTGCAGCATTCAGCCTGCTTCGCGAAAATGTGGTCTTCTGCACCTGATATGGACTTGTAATGTTTTCAGGACATCCCTGTAGTATTTTCCAGTTACTGTTGTGTGTGCAGGTACAACATGCTGGTAAACCATTCCATGAATAGCAAAGAATGAGATAACGATGACTTTCCTACCAGAAGCAACCACTTTTGCTTTTTGGGCGTTGGTGATGAAGGAGTTTCCCACATTGAGCTTAGCTGTTTGCTCTCAGGATCAAAATGATGTAGCCAAGTTTCATCAGCAGTGATTACATTTGAAAGTAACTCCGGATCTTTCTCTAACATCAACTTCAACTGCATACAGACCTGCACGCGAATATCCTTTTGTTCGGGAATCAACAGTCTTGGAACCCATCGCGCACAAACACGCGTCATGTGTAATTTTTCGGTCACCAACGTACGGGTGGCACCCAATGAAATGTTCAGTATTTCAGAAAGTGATCTTAAGGTAATTCGTCGATCCTCTCTCACAATGACAGCAGCAGTGTTGTTTTCTTCCGTAAGAGCAGTAACTGGAGCACCGGGTCCACCTTCCTTTGGCCGTGGCCGGTCGAGGTGGCCGAGCGGTTCTAGGCGCTTCAGTCCGGAACCGCGCGGCTGCTACGGTCGCAGGTTCGAATCCTGCCTCGGGAATCGATGTGTGTGATGTTCGTAGGTTAGTTAGGTTTAAGTAGTTCTAAGTTCTAGGGGACTGATGACCTCAGAAGTTAAGTCCCATAGTGCTCAGAGCCATTTGAACCATTTGAACCACCTTCCTTTGAAATTGATTGTTTCCCCTCTTTAAATATATTAAACCACCTTCGAGGTGTGCTGTAACACTGTATAGGCCTCAGCTGAAGATTTGTTGAGACGAAAGCAGAATTTCAAAAAATGGTTCAAATGGCTCTGAGCACTATGGCACTCAACTGCTGTGGTCATCAGTCCCCTAGAACTTAGAACTACTTAAACCTAACTAACCTAAGGACATCACACACATCCATGCCCGAGGCAGGATTCGAACCTGCGACCGTAGCAGTCGCACGGTTCCGGACTGCGCGCCTAGAACCGCGAGACCACCGCGGCCGGCGCAGAATTTCAAAGCCGGATATTGTTCCTCGCGTGATACCTCCATTGCAGCGGTAGGCGATACTGAACATGTTTGACGTTGCCTGCCTCTCACAGGCGAGAACCAGGAGTCCCAACAATGAAACTACTACGGCGTGTTTGTTGCACATTAAGCTAAGAGAATATCATAAGATTACATTTTAGCCCGAGAAATTATGACCATACAAAATTATGATCATTCTATATTGAACAGCTCTCGTACAACTACGGAATGGAATGTGGTCTGAGTGTGCAGTGTTTACTACTTCTCAGTGCAGTTCAGTGGACTCTTGTCCTGCAGTGGAAAGATGGGAGTTCTATTCCTTGTTGTTACTCATGCGTTACTCGCTGTTAATTACAGTAATGTGGTAGATCCTTTCTTCTCCTTGTCCTCCTCCTCCTCAATTTTCGCCCTAGTGTCGCTGAGAGAACCAACTTAGCGATTATATAGTGCTTTAAAAAACCAGTTGCAACATAAAATTCCCAATTGATGAATTTATTGTTTCCAGCAGGGGTATTGCAATCACACACATCAGTCCAACCCCGCTGTAGATTGTTTACGAACACTGTATGCAACTGAGCTGAAATTTGAAATTTTCAGATACCTCCAACATAATGGATTTCCTGTCAAACGATCTACCTGCGCCAGTATCTACCAACAGGGTGCAAGTAAGAAATCCTGAAGGAGTAAGTGTAGGCTCTCAAATGGCTCTTAGAACTATGGGACTTAACAGCTATGGTCATCAGTCCCCTAGAACTTAGAACTACTTAAACCTAAATAACCTAAGGAGAACACACAACACCCAGTCATCACGAGGCAGAGAAAATCCCTGACCCCGCCGGGAATCGAACCCGGGACGAGGAAGTGTAGGGTTTGGTAACCAGGCAGCTGCAGTATCAAATCCCACCATATATACCAGTTTTAGTATCTACCAGTAGGATGCAAGGAAAAATTGCCTGCACACAAAGGGTATTGATTTAATTAATGTCAATCAGTCTTTTAGAGTGAGGGAATATTTCCAAGACATCGACAGCTAGAGATTTACCAGGTATTCACAGTTTTGTTCAGGACAAAAGAGCGGCTACTGAAATACACGACAGACGATCGCAGAGCAGGCAGTCGCCACTTGAGAGACAAAGAGGGAGAGAGATAGATAGATAGAGAGAGAGAGTGAGAGAGCATGTTTTTCGACGGGAATTTCTCGGTATTAATATCTAAGAGTTGTTACCACCTGATGCTTTGTTCGATAAGAAGTATCTGGAGGGTTGAGGGGGAGGGATGGGGGTCCGCAGCTCGTGGTCGTGCGGTAGCGTTCTCGCTTCCCACGCCCGGGTTCCCGGGTTCGATTCCCGGCGGGGTCAGGGATTTTCTCTGCCTCGTGATGACTGGGTGTTGTGTGCTGCCCTTAGGTTAGTTAGGTTTAAGTAGTTCTAAGTTCTAGGGGACTGATGACCATAGATGTTAAGTCCCATAGTGCTCTGAGCGATTTTTGGAGGGATGGGGAGATTGGAGAGACAAGTGTTGGGGTGCTTGCTTCTCCCAGGGTCCTCTGCTGGTGGTATTGTGAACTAACTTAGTCCGTATTTGCACAGCAGGGCGAGCACATAGAACAGCTGCTTCCACTGACTTGGTGTGAAGGCTTGTGTTTGGAACCAGATTGAGCAGGTGCTGCAACTGGAAATAGGCACTTGAGGTGGGAATTCCTCAACAAAGGATGCCGTCACAAACAAATGGGTCCGTGGATGTGGCGTGACCTGGCTCCTGGACGATCACAAAAAATGTAGCTTGCATCCGCTGTTACGGGCAGCGGAGCTCTCTGGATACTGAGTTTTCATCGCGTAATTTCAGTATTGATTGACAGTCTCTGTATGATTAACGTGCTATTCCCGGGAGATGTGCGCTTAACAGTAGATGGCGGCCATCCCTCAGAGATTCTCGTCGTACGTACAGTATGCTAGCGCCGAGATATATCAACGCTTTATTTGCGCGACAGCAATGGAAACACTGTCGATGATAAGCTGACATCCTTAGAGTAGTGAAGTAACTTAAGCACTTAATAAAAGCAAGTATTCTGATCCAGACTGTATACCATTTAGGTTCCTTTCAGAGTATGCTAATGCAATAGCTCCATACTTAACAATCATACACAACCGTTCGCTCCACAAAAAATCCATACCTAAAGACTGAAAAATTGAACAGGTCACACCAATATTCAAGAAATGCAATGTGAGTAATCTACTAAATTAGAAGACCATATCATTAACGTCGATATGCAGCAGGATTTTGGAACATATATTGTGTACGGATTTTATGAATTACCTCGACGAGGACGTTCTATCGACACACAGTTAACGCGGATTTAGAAAACATTTGTCTTGTGAAACACAATTAGCTCTTTACTCACAAGAAGTGTAGAGTGCTATTGACAAGGGATTTCAAATTGATCCCGTGTTTCAAGATTTCAGGAGGCTTTTGATACTGCAACCCAGAAGTGACTTGGAGTGAATTGCGTGCTTATGGAATATCGTCTCAGTTATGTGACTGGATTCGTGATTTCCTGTCAGAGGGTCATAGTTCCTAGTAACCGACCGAAAGCCATCGAGTAAAACAGAAAAGATTTCTGGCGTTCCACAAAGTACTGCTGTTCCTTATCTCTATAAATGATTTACGAGACAATCTGAGCAACCGTCTTAGGTTATTTGCAGATGGTGCTGTCGTTTATCGTCTAGTTAAGTCATCAGAAGATCAAAACAAATTGAAAAAGGATTTAGAAAAACATCTATGGGGTGCGAAAATAGGTGGCTGACACTAAATAATGAAAAATGTGAGGTTATCCACACGAGCACTAAAAGGAATCCGTGAAGCTTCTGTTACACGATAAATCAGTCAAATCTACAGGCTGTAAATTCAACTAAATACCTAGGCATTACAATTATGAACAACTTAAATTGGAATGAACACGTAGAACATGTTGTGGTGAAAGGTGAATCAAAGAGTGCAATTTATTGGCAGAAGACGTAGGTGATCCAACAGACCTACCAAAGAGACTGCCTACACTACGCTTGTCTGTCCTCTTTTGGAGTATTGCTGTACGGTGTGGGTCTTTAACTGAAAGGATCAATTGAGTACATCGAGAAAGATCAAAGAAGAACAGCACGTTTTGCATGATCGAGAAATAGGGGAGAGAGTGTCACTGACATAATACAGGATTGGGCGTGGACATAATTAAAACGAAGGCGTTTTTCGTTGCGACGGGATCGTCTCACAAAATTTCAATCTCCAACTGTCTACTCCGAATGCAAAAATATTTTTTTTGACGTAGATATGCATAGGGAGAAACGACCATCATAATAAAACAAGGGAAATCAGAGCTCGTATGAAAAGATACAGGTGTTCCTTTTTCCTCAGGTTGTTCGAGATTGGAATGATAGAGAGTTCTCATGAAGATTGTTTGATGAACCCTCAGCCAGGCACTTAAGTGTGATTTGCAGAGTATCCATGTAGATGTAGATAAGATGTAGATGTAGGTGTGATGTCAGGGGCCTGAGCCACCGCGGCTTCCACGGACAACGTGTAGTGCAGCCCATTGACTGTCTTGGGCACTGGTGTGTGGTGCAGCCAGTCGATCGCCAGAGATATTTAGCACGACCAGTGACATTGTAATTACCTGTAATGAGTGCTTCCTGACGGTACTCCTCACGCAATCAGAATAAAAAAGCGCCACTACTGTTTGTATCCCATAAATTTTTTAAATAAACAATATTCTACACAATACAATCGATTTCCTGCCAATAAAGTAATATTTCCAGAAGGGGACAGTATCGACCAAGGAAAACCGTCACACACAAAAAGAATATCGATCTAATTGATTAGTCAATCAAATGATCGAGTGGTAGTGGACTATTCATATAACTCAAATGTGACAGAATACCAAAAGGTTGAAGGGGCTATATCCTGCGAATTAATTTGATATCAAAAGTGGTGCAATGGACCAGTACAGTAGGTTAAGCAGGGATGACAAAGAAATTGCACCAGAAAACCCCTTCAAAAGTGCGTGAAATCCCAAAGTGTGCTCGTATCGGGGGGAGGGCTGGGAGATGGGGAAAGGGGGGAGGGGGAGGGGGAAGGAGACAAAGGGGAGTGGCTGAGATTTTCCTGTCAACTGCCAAGATGGTAGCACCCAAAATAAAGAAAATAAACAACCCTATGTCTTCTATTCCTGGAGTCCAGCACTGACCAAATCTTTCTGCCACCAATTTTCAGATGGGGCATTGGAGAGTTGGGGAAGGGATGGGAGGGCCGAGAGATTTCCCAGGAAATGGAAAGAGTAATAAATTGATCAATTTAATTTTCAATTAATTTGATATCAAAAGTGTGCTTTTATCGGTGAGGGATAGGGGCTGCATATTTCCCAGTGGTGAGGAGGAGGAAGAGGGGAGGGGGAGGGGTTCGGGGTTTCTCAGAAGGCTGGATTAGCCCCAGGCAGTCATTAATCAACTGCCAGGGAGTCATAAATCAATTAGCATAACAATAGGTTTGCCCCTGAATGTATGCTTGCCCCTGAATGTATGCAACCCACATGAACAAGGTCCTGGTAAACCACCTTCCCCTCATTATCCAGCTTCTGGTGTCTCTCAAGTCTGTGCAGCAGCCTCCAGAGGGCACTTGTTAACTCGGACCTCTTCCTGAATCCGTACCACTTTCCGGAACGCGTTGTATATAACCGCCAATAAAGGGGACAGCAGTTATAGGGAGCACTGTCAGTTGTGTCGTACTGGCACTTTCGGAAATTCTTCAACTGATAAGCACAAAACACAATGTGATGTGTACACGAATACAGTTATGACTCAACTGTCGGTTCAGTTGAGTGCCTGAAGTCAGCTCAGTATAGTAATCTGAAGACTAGGTTCCGACTTTGCGGTCACCGTTTATGGAGAAATAGAATCATTAACACAGTGTGTTCACATTACTATCACTTATAGAATAATATTATAGATTGCCAAGAGGCCACAAAATTATTCAGATTTCAGCCGGCCGGTGTGGCCGTGCGGTTCTAGGCGCTTCAGTCTGGAACCACGTGACCGCTACGGTCGTAGGTTCGACTCCTGCCTCGGGCATGGATGTGTGTGATGTCCATAGGTTGGTTAGGTTTAAGTAGTTCTAAGTTCAAGGGACTGATGACCACAGATGTTAAGTCCCATAGTGCTCAGAGCCATTTGAACCAATTTTTATTCAGATTTCATTGTATTAGGTTTAGAACATCAAGTGCCATGCACCAAACTGTACCAAAATACTGTATTGTAACAAACTCTTAATAAATATTAGTTATTATTTATTATTGTCTTGCCACATTTCTGTTGTAGGACTTACCTATTAAAAAGTGTCAGTAATCATAGTGTGCAATTATCTTGGAATGGCAGCAGGGAAACACTTTTGTGTAACTGTGGATGTTTGGGTTGAATTAATAACAGCATTCAGTTACTAAGTTCACAATATATTCCTAGATTTTCTGCATATTTGACTGTCAGCCAGTTGAGCTTATTTTCATTACATTGGTGTTTGTTTTATTTTGTAACAAATTTTGTGCTGCCAGTAAGCCAAAACGGGTTACTGTGAATTGTGTAGTATATGTGATCAACATATACCTTTATGAATAAGAATCGATGAATATTGCCATCGAATCTGAAACTAATATAGTAATGTTAATGTATTAGTATCAAGTTATCGGTGAACCAGCACCAAAACCCATTACATTAGACGCAATCCCTTGTCTTGAGTGGGTTATTCTTGAGTCAGCATGAAGAAGTCGACTATGTGCAGGTATGTTAGTTAATAGAAGTGGGTAAAGAGTCTAGATATTTTTTGGATGCCTGTTTCCATGTCTGATAACAGATTTCTTCTAATGAACTAACCACCTAAAATCAATTTCTCGTTGATCTACACTTTCTCTTGGCCAAGTCATGTGAAGAAAAATAAATGTACCTCAACATAAAGTACATGAGTTTAATGCCATCCTAAATTAGTGATGATTGTTCTTGAGTATTGTTACTGAGAAGCTGTTGAATAGCCCTGAGACTTTTTAAGAGAGGGATTGGTGTTGGGAATTTAAAGAAATAGTTCAACAGCATGGTAACGTAAATTAATGAACGTTGAGTTACATGGAAATGCCTGTTCGAAGTGGTCAATCGTGGCAAGTTCGTTTCCTGTAAATGGGCACGTAGAACATGGGTGCAAACAGATTAATCTTTCTAACCTATTGTTAAATAGAAAATTGAAAGATATTCACATTTTCAAAGGAATGAAAGATTACTGTGGTCTAACATCTTAGCGACATTTCGATGATTACAGATGGAACACAAGCTCGGATTGATTCAAGGGTGGGGAAGGAAATCGACTGCGCCCTGTCGATGGAACTATCAAGCATTTTCCTAGAGTGATTTAGGGAAATCACTGAAAGCCAAAATCTGGATAGCTGGATGCTGGTTGGAACCATTATCATTCCGTATGCAAGTCCAGTGTGCTAACAGAGTGCCACATTTTGGAAAAGCAGAACAAAGACAACTGTGTAAACGTCTGTAGCATCCAGTAGTCTGATTACGAATGAATAGTTGTAGGTGACATGAGAGGTGAGAAAAAATTTCGAGTTGTATCACTATATGTTGCAAAGCACCACCGCGAGAAACATGCAAACCTGTTAATGTTGCTGTTTGACAGTACAGACACACACCATTCCTATTACATTAAAAACCTTTCAAAATTAGCACATTATAACACTACTGTTCATGGTAAGTCCATCACGCTATCTGAGCACTGTCTGCGTTATTTTCATTCTAAAGAGAAGTTAGATGCACATATGGTCGACAGGACATAGTCGAAGCCAGTCAGCAGGATCACACCGAACAAAGGGGAATAGTGCATATATTTCGAGTCATGTAAGAAACGAAGTTACCATGTGTCGTTCACTAAAACATCGAATGCATGCTGCAACCAAATTTTGGTTACGAAATTCATGTGCGCAAGTCGTGTAGTACTGCATTCTATGTTCATTGTAGTTACAATGCCGAAAATTCAGAGTTTCAACTGTATTGTGCTGCTGACAGCGTGGAATGAATTAGCAAGCAACAGTATAAGATTGCTGAGCTGATTAAAAATGACGTATTGCAAAACTAGACGATTGTTATTAGTCCCACAGAGGAAGAAAAGTTTTGCACAGCAGAAATTTGCCACTTCTGCAAAAAACACTCCACTCGAACACATATGAGACTCAGAGCTCATTGCCATTTAGCAGGCTGATTTTGTCAAGTCGTTCATCACAATTGCGATTTAAATTATAGACCCAATTTTCCTATTTCTGTTATGTTTTATAATCTAGCAAACTACGATAGACATTATTTGGTTATGAACTTATGTGAATGAATGGAGGTCATGGCTAAAATAATTTCAGACCATGTTCCTGTGATTGCAGTGCATTTGGAAAAATATAGAACGTCCAATAAATGTATTGCATTGAGGTATCGTAGTGCCATAAAATTGCAGTTTATAGATTCCAACAACTTTATTTCATACTCGGTAGAAAAACTGTCTCTCATTTAAAGCCTGAAGACCATTTCTCCGACAGTGATCAGTTTAATCTGGTCAACAAGAATGGCATCTTTCCTTACAAGCATGTAACTGATGAATCCATTTTGTTGGAGGAACAGCTGTCGACTAAAGCGATCAAAAGCGTGCTGACTGTTGAAACAACACTCAAAGAATTAGGTCATCAAAGAACGTGCAAAACGTCGAATTTTTTTTGAAAGCATGACATTAGGAGATATCTGTTACTTATATTAGAAAACTAATGTCCAATGTGTTTGAACTCGTTTGCACACACTGGCTTAAAACATACTAACAAGATCTAGCCTATCGTGTGACCTAACCTGGCTTTCCATGGGATGCATTTCTGAAAACTAAAACAGCAAACGTATTATGTACATAGAACCATTATACTCCGCTAAGCACAGCATAAGAGCCGGCATTGTTTGTTGTCCACATAGACATGCAGGTGCAAGAAATAGGGTCATGGCTGATTATGATAAAAATGAAGATGCATCTTATACTACGTGCCTACATGTAGAGCAGTGTCATGTTGCAATACCTACCACTCTTTGATTTTGTATTGATGACTGTGCATGGTCTTGATGTAATGAGCACATCTGAAGATCCAGACGTTGGTTAAATGTAAGGAGTGGATCTCGTTACCCAGAAAATTTAGTTCGCGCTCATGTACTAGTATGTTCAGAGAAAATTTTAGAACCAACTACCATCAACATTGCGGGTCTTCAAAAGAAATTCATTTCTGCATAATAAGACAAGAAAAATTCTGTGATCCACTAAAGATATTAAAAGCGCTGCCTGACTGATAATCTTATTCTAAGCAAAATTCATCGGATATTGTAATTCTGTCAACCTCTCTGGATCAAATCGTATGTCACTTTTAAGGCTGAGAAACGTTGGAAAGCAAAGATCGAATACGAAAAGAAATTCTTTACACTCATGAATAATAGTGTCTTCGGATGAACTATGCAAAATGTGTGAACAATGAATAATTTGATGCTAGTAACGCGTTGGAAAGACAAATATAGAGCTACTTCTCTCACCTGCAGAGTGAATTTCAAGCGCAGTGTCGTATTAAACGAAACTTTGGTTACAACTGAATTAAATAAACTGAACATTTTTTCTGATAAACCTGTTGATGTAGGAATGGTCATTTTAGTTGTTTCCAAGACGCTGCTGATGGATTTTCTCTACGGCTATACACTGTATCATTCTGTCAACCTCTCTGGATGAAATCGTATGTCACTTTTAATGCTGAGAAACGTTGGAAAGCAAAGATCGAATACGAAAAGAAATTCGTTACACTCATGAATAATAGTGTCTTCGGATGAACTATGCAAAATGTGTGAACAATGAATAATATGATGCTAGTAACGAGTTGTAAAGACAAATATAGAGCTACTGCTCTCACTTGCAGAGTGAATTTCAAGCGCAGTGTCGTATTAAACGAAAATTTGGTTACAACTGAATTAAATAGACTGAACATTTTTGCTGATAAACCTGTTGATGTAGAAATGGTCATTTTAGTTGTTTCCAAGACGCTGGTGGTGGATTTCCTCTACGGCTATACGCTGTAAAAAGCAGACACGAAATGTTAAAATGTGATGCACAGATACAAATACCCTAATATATCGTGTAACCACCACAAATATCTGTGATATTTCTAAAAGTGATGAGTATGGGTGGTTTGACATGTTTCTTATCTTGATAATAATATTTACAGCATCCCACTTGTCAATAAAAAGGAAGTGGGATTACTGAAATATGAGCTATCAGCAGAGATTGTTACTGAATTCATAAGACTGAGATCAAAAATATAAAATCCCGAAACTTTGGGACAATGCATAATGCATACAATAGGAATAACGGTACGTTCAGCAGAAGCAAAACTTGGCATTGATGACTGCTGAGAATGTATGTTGAATGACACTAAATAACTGACTGTGCAGTACGTTTAATCTGTGGTCACTGTCTCCTGAAGAATGATTATTACGACAACAGATTTTTGTTGTAGATGTAAAAACTGTAAAAATATTAAATGTGAAAACTCTAAAAAAAAGTTGAATGTAGTAACATAGCTCAATTTAAACTCTGAATAACCCTCATCTAAACATGCACAGGCGACCTACTGTCCATCTAACTTTCTTTGAAATATATATTTTTCATATGTAGATGAGTTTAGCTATTTGGGCAGCAAAACAACTTATAATGGCCAAAGTAGAGATGTTATGTAACAACTATAATGGCTTCTGCCATCAAATGTAACAGTTGTGATACTAAATGTGACACTTCTGTCACTAAATGTAACTGGGTTTTCTCTTTTGATGCTGTTAATTGTCAGGATGAGCATTCTAAAGCATTCTGTCAGGGTGAAGATATTAAATAAATTAACTTTTCTCTCTTAACAACATGTGGGCAGGGTGGGTTCTCCCTTGGCTCGGGTATGAGGTCGAATGAAACATCATTATTACATAAGAATAACTTTTATTGAAGATTTGTACAACTGTATCTTACGGAGTATTCTGGTTCGGAGAGCGGCAGCTGTGTCGTTTGTGAAGTCTTCTGCTGCGGCAGCGGCAGCGGCGGCGGCGGCGGCGTCTGATTACGCGTAGCGCTGTGTATCTCGTGTCGCTGTCTCGCTCAGTTGACTGGAGAAGCGCAGCGCGAGGTGGCCCGTTTAATTATTGCGAGCGAAATCGTGCATCGGATGATACCTTGGGTGTCGCGTCCCAGTGTTTCTCTTCTCTAAGCGGCCGCGTGTGTTCTGCGTCGGCCAGCGGAGCGGCGCGGCGGGGGAAGGCCAGTGTGGCGGACTCGAACCACGGACTCCCGCTTGCCAGTCTTCGGCTGTCAGGTCTTCATCCCAGCTCACAGGTGACTACTGATGTGAGGCCGTCTCCTTCCCGTCCTCACGAGTCACCCGGGTATGTAAAAACCAGACTTCAAATACCTTTTAACTTCTGTCTTCTGGCGCCGCGGCTTCTGGTTGCTATTCCATTACAGCGGCGGACTTGGTTCGTCTGTGCATGATGCAGACTCTTCTTACATGACGGTCTTCAGCACCGAAACTGACTGAAAACTACTGCTACGCTTCTTCGTCTTCTTCGTCTCTGTCTCCGTCTTCGTCTCCGTCTCCGTCTCCGTCTTCATCTGACTTCATCTGTCTGGCCCACTGCGTCTCGCGTATTTATTCACTTCAGTTTACTGGAGGTGAACGACTTCACGGTCACTGCCTCGTCTGTCACGTTGAAAGCTTCTCGAAGAATCTTCTTAACGTCGGTCGTTGGCTCTTGGAATGTAGGTGAGGGCCTTTGATCACATGTGACGACTAAGAAACACGTGAGCCGGTCATTGCCTCTTCTGTCACGTTGAAAAGCTTCTCGAAGAATCTTCTTAACGTCGGTCATTGGCTCTTGGGATGTAGGCGAGGGCCTTTGCTCACATACGACAACTGAGAAACACGTGAGCCGTTCGGGCGATGCCCTGACGGCTGAATCGACAGCGCCCGCTTATGTGGAATTTGCTGACTTCAGGGTCATTGTCTATTCTGTTCTGCTGTTCGGCCCGTTGTTTGCGAGTATGTAACTCCCTAAACTAAACCAAGTTTTTCATTTATATCCTAATTTCTAGTTCACTTTGATTTCACTAATTTATTTACTTAAGTACCACTCAACATTCCTCCACCCTTCGGAGAAATTCGCCCTCGAATTTACCACTCAACATTCCTCCACTCTTCACACGGAAAAAGCACTAACATAAACTATGAAAACTCTCGCTTGCCAGTCTTCGGCTGTCAGGTCTTCATCCCAGCTCACAGGTGACTACTGATGTGAGGCCGTCTCCTTCCCGTCCTCACGAGTCACCCGGGTATGTAAAAACCAGACTTCAAATACCTTTTAACTTCTGTCTTCTGGCGCCGCGGCTTCTGGTTGCTATTCCATTACAGCGGCGGACTTGGTTCGTCTGTGCATGATGCAGACTCTTCTTACATGACGGTCTTCAGCACCGAAACTGACTGAAAACTACTGCTACGCTTCTTCGTCTTCTTCGTCTCTGTCTCCGTCTTCGTCTCCGTCTCCGTCTCCGTCTTCATCTGACTTCATCTGTCTGGCCCACTGCGTCTCGCGTATTTATTCACTTCAGTTTACTGGAGGTGAACGACTTCACGGTCACTGCCTCGTCTGTCACGTTGAAAAGCTTCTCGAAGAATCTTCTTAACGTCGGTCGTTGGCTCTTGGAATGTAGGTGAGGGCCTTTGATCACATGTGACGACTAAGAAACACGTGAGCCGGTCATTGCCTCTTCTGTCACGTTGAAAAGCTTCTCGAAGAATCTTCTTAACGTCGGTCATTGGCTCTTGGGATGTAGGCGAGGGCCTTTGCTCACATACGACAACTGAGAAACACGTGAGCCGTTCGGGCGATGCCCTGACGGCTGAATCGACAGCGCCCGCTTATGTGGAATTTGCTGACTTCAGGGTCATTGTCTATTCTGTTCTGCTGTTCGGCCCGCTGTTTGCGAGTATGTAACTCCCTAAACTAAACCAAGTTTTTCATTTATATCCTAATTTCTAGTTCACTTTGATTTCACTAATTTATTTACTTAAGTACCACTCAACAGTTATGAAATGAAGACTGACAACTGCAAGGAAAGTATTTATGAAGTAGATAAATTTGTTAACACTGGATAGAGATTGAAGAGTTAGGAAGTCTTTTATGAAAATAGTTCTCAGGTGTGTTGTTGTTGTTGTTGTGGTCTTCAGTCCTGAGACTGGTTTGATGCAGCTCTCCATGCTACTCTATCCTGTGCAAGCTTCTTCATCTCCCAGTACCTACTGCAACCTACATCCTTCTGTATCTGTTTAGTGTATTCATCTCTTGATCTCCCACTACGATTTTTACCCTCCACGATGCCCTCCAATACTAAATTGGTGATCCCCTGACGCCTCTGAACATGTCCTACCAACCGACTCCTTCTTCTAGTCAAGTTGTGCCACAAACTTCTCTTCTCCCCAATCCTATTCAGTACCTCCTCATTAGTTATGTGATCTACCCATCTAATCTTCAGCATTCTTCTGTAGCATCACATTTCGAAAGCTTCTATTCTCGTCTTGTCCAAACTATTTATCGTCCATGTTTCACATCCATACATGGCTACACTCCATACAAACACTTTCAGAAACGACTTCCTGACACTTAAATCTATACTCGATGTTAGCAAATTTCTATTCTTGAGAAACGCTTTCCTTGCCATTGCCAGTCTACATTTTATATCCTCTCTACTTCGACCATCATCAGTTATTTTGCTCCCCAAATAGCAAAACTCCTTTACTACTTTAAGTGTCTCATTTCCTAATCTAATTCACTCAGCATCACCCGACTTAATTCGACTACATTCCATTATCCTCGTTTTGCGTTTGTTTATGTTCATCTTATATCCTCCTTTCAAGACACTGTCCATTCCGTTCAACTGCTCCTCCAAGTCCTTTGTTGTCTCTGACAGAATCACAAGGTCATCGGTAACCTCAACGTTTTTATTTCTTCTCCATGGATTTTAATACCTACTCCGAATTTTTCTTTTGTTTCCTTTACTGCTGGCTCAATATACAGATTGAATAACATCGGGGAGAGGCTACAACCCTGTTTCACTCCCTTCGCAACCACTGCTTCCCTTTCATGTCCCTCGACTCTTATAACTGCCATCTGGTTTCTGTAAAAATTGTAAATAGGCTTTCGCTCCCTGTATTTTACCCCTGCCACCTTCAGAATTTGAAAGAGAGTATTCCAGACAACATTGTCACAAGCTTTCTCTAAGTCTACAAATGCTAGAAACGTAGGTTTGCCTTTCCTTAATCTAGCTTCTAAGGTAAGTCGTAGGGTCAGTATTGCCTCAAGTGTTCCAATGTTTCTACGGAATCCAAACTGATCTTCCCCGAGGTCGGCTTCTACCAGTTTTCCATTCGTCTGTAAAGAATTCGCGTTAGTATTTTGCATCTGTGACTTATTAAACTGATAGTTAGGTAATTTTCACATCTGTCAGCACCTGCTTTCTTTGGGATTGGAATTATTATATTCGATTTTGAAGGCTGAGGGTATTTTGCCTTTCTCATACATCTTGCTCACCAGATGGTAGAGTTTTGTTAGGCCCGGCTCTCCCAAGGCTGTCAGTAGTTCTAATGTAATGTTGTCTACTCCTGGGACCTTGTTTCGACTCAGGTCTTTCAGTGCTCTATCAAACTCTTCACGCAGTATCGTATCTCCCACTTCATCTTCATCTACATCCTGTTCCATTTCCATTATATTGTCCTCAAATACATTGCCCATGTATAGACCCTCTATATACTCATTCCACCTTCCTGCTTTCCCTTCTTTGCTTAGAACTGGGTTTCCATTTGAGCTCTTGATATTCATAGAAGTGGTTCTCTTTTCTCCAAAGGTCTCTTTAATTTTCCTGTAGGCAGTATGTATCTTACCCCTCGTGAGATAAGCCTCTACAGCCTTTCATTTGTCCTCTAGCCATCCCTGCTTAGCCATGTTGCACTTCCTGTCTATCTCATTTTTGAGACTTTTGTATTCCTTTTTGCCTGCTTCATTTACTGCATTTTTATATTTTCTCCTTTCATCAATTAACTTCAATATTTCTTCTGTTACCCAAGGATTTCTACTATCCCTAGTCTTTTTACCTACTTGATCGTCTGCTGCCTTCACTATTTCATCTCTCAAAGCTACCCATTCTTCTTCTACTGTATTTATTTCCACCATTCCTGTCAATTGTACTCTTATGCTCTCCCTGAAATTCTGTACAACCTCTGGTTTAGTCAGTTTATCCAGGTCCCATCTCCTTAAATTCCCACCTTTATGCAGTTTCTTCAGTTTCAATCTACAGTTCATAACCAATAGATTGTGATCACAGTCCACATCTGCCCCTGGAAATGTCTTACAATTTAAAATCTGGTTCCTAAATCTCTGTCTTACCATTATATAATCTATCTGAAACCTGTCAGTATCTCCAGGCTTCTTCCATGTATACAACCTTCTTTTATGATTCTTGAACCAAGTGTTAGCTATGATTAAGTTGTGCTCTGTGCGAAATTCTACCAGGTGGCTTCCTCTTTCATTTCTTACCCTCAATCCATATTCACCTACTACGTTTCCTTCTCTCCCTTTTCCTACTACCGAATTCCTGTCACCGACAACTATTAAATTTTCGACTCCATTCACTATCTGAATAATTTCTTTTATTTCATCATACATTTCTTCAATTTCTTCGTCATCTGCAGAGCTAGTTGGCATATAAACTTGTACTACTGTAGTAGGCTTGGGCTTCGTGTCTATCTTGGCCACAATAAGGCGTTCCCTTTGCTGTTTGTAGTAGCACTCCTATTTTTTAATTCATTATTAAACCGACTCCTGCATTACCCCTATTTGATTTTGTATTTATAACCCTGTATTCGCCTGATCAAAAGTCTTGTTCCTCCTGCTACCGAACTTCACTAATTCCCACTATATCTAACTTTAACCTATCCATTTCCCTTTTTAAATTTTCTAACCTACCTGCTAGATTAAGGGATCTGACATTCCACGCTCCGATCCGTAGAACACCAGTTTTCTTTCTCGTGATAACAACGTCCTTCTGAGTAGTCCCCGCCCGGAGATCCGAATGGGGGACTGTTTTACCTCCAGAATATTTTACACAAGAGGACGCCATCATCATTTAATCATACAGTAAAACTACATGCCGTCGGGAAAAATTACGGCTGTAGTTTTCCCTTGCTTTCAGCCGTTCGCAGTACCAGCACAGCAAGGCCGTTTTGGTTAGTGTTACAAGGCCAGATCAGTCAATCATCCAGACTGTTGCCCCTGCAACTACTGAAAAGGCTGCTGCCCCTCTTCAGGAACCATACGTTTGTCTGGCCTCTCAACAGATACCCCTCCGTTGTGGTTGCACCTACGGTACGGCTATCTGCATTGTTGAGGCACGCAAGCCTCCCCACCAACGGCAAGGTTCATGGTTCTTGGAAGGGTTCTCAGGCGTATGGCTTTATATAGCACTGAAACGTAGATGATAAACGGCTCAGAGGTGAAGAGCGTAGCAGTTTTTGAAATGTAGTGCTCCAGAAGAATGTTGAAGATCACAGGGATAGAACATGTAACCAACGGGGACGTACTGAAAAGAAGTGGGCAGAAAGGAAATTTGTGGCATAACTTTGCTAAAAGAAGGGCTCGGTTGACAGCGCACGTTCTGAGACATCAAGGAAACACCAACATCGACCAGGCAGCTGCAAAACAATACTGTGATGAATTCACCGGAGCGTACTTCTGAGGCTCACCGGCGCTTTTTCGCTCTGCACCTATCGAGGGATTACTGGCGATTTTCGGGATATGTCCGATGGATATCGTGTTACAGGGCAGCGAAGGGTTGGTTGGGGTGTGAACAATATGATCGTGTGTGCGAGATCACAGGGGATAATATTACAGAAAAAAGACATTTACGAGCCTGGAAGTTAGATGAATGGCAGTCTGACTGGGACACTAGAAGCACTGCAAGGAGGGTTTTTCAACATATTGCCAAGAATAAGGAACTGATTCAAACTGTGCGAAATGTTTCCTACTCGAGGTGTGGTGCACCTGTTAACAGGTCACGGTCTATTTCCCGAACATTTACATCGAATGTTGTCCCATTTTTCATGTACAGAGAGACTGTATACAATTTGACTGCGATTTGCAAGCAATTGCAAGTGACCAAAACTTGTGGATTACAGTTAATATGATTGCACATAGGATATCTAGAAGGCAACTGCTTAACTTTCAGTCTGTAAAATCAAGTGGACGCTCTGAATATCGAAATAGCGCCCAACTGATCACAAGATTGTCCATTATAGGCAATTGTCCATTATAGACAATTATTGGCATATATATATTTAATTAAGAGAAACTCTAAAATATGGAATATTCTTTTAAAAAAGGAAAAAAAGGTAGAAAGAATGCTATGGCCAAACGTACAGGAATGCGTAGACTCGAGGACTGTCGAGGCAGGGACATACAAGTGTGGGCAATGTACAATAGTGTATTAACAATAGGTTAAAAAGTAGGTATAGTTCTAGTTAGGTATCCCGAGGCTGTCAGTAACATATCTGGTAATATAAGCTATAAGTCATTCACCTGGAACTTGAGTTAATTTCCTTTTCTTATTTTTTTTATTTTCAGTTTTCTGTTTTATTTCTACATTAATATTACCAATGGTTGCTGTTAATAAAATTTATTACTATATAGAAAACGTAAATCACTGTACGTCACCATGATTGTTGAATATGTATGATCTTTATTGTGTTTCCAGACAGCAGGTCAAAAATTCGTGGCAATAAATTGAAATTGAATTGAAAATTGAGTTACTCAACATCTATACTCCTCAAGCCATCTAGCCGTTTGTGGTGGATTGTATTTTGTATGCCATTGATACATCCCTATTTCCAGCTCCAGTCTTGAACTGTCTGTAGGACGAACAATTGTTGGAAGGCCTCCGTGTCAGCTAGAATCTCCTTAATTTTACTTCATTCGGTTTGCACAAAGTATACGTGGGGGAAGTCAATGTACACTACTGGCAATTAAAATTGCTACACCAAGAAGAAATGCAGATGATAAATGGGTATTCATTGGACAAATATATTATACTAGAACTGACATGTGATTACATTTTCACGCAATTCGGGTGCATAGATCCTGAGAAATCAGTACCCAGAACAACCATCTCTGGCCGTAATAACTGCCTTTATACGCCTGGGCATTGAGTCAAACCGAGCTCGGATGGCGTGTACAGGTACAGCTGCCCACGCAGATTCAACGCGATACCACAGTTCAACAAGAGTAGTGACTGGCGTATTGTGACGAGCCAGTTGCTCGGCCACCATTGACCAGACGTTTTCAATTGGTGAGAGATCTGGAGAACGTGCTGGCCAGGGCAGCAATCGAACATTTTCTGTATCCAGAAAGCCCGTACAGGACCTGCAACATGGGGTAGTGCATTATCCTGCTGAAATGTAGGGTTTCACAAGGATCAAATAAAGGGTAGACCCACGGGTTGTAACACATCTGAAATGTAACGTCCACTTGCAGGGAAGCAGCCTAATCATGCCTTATAAAATTCACATCAGTCATTCCATTGTGTGCCAGCCAGTCAGCTGTAACTAGCTCTGGCGTCATAAATGTTGCGCAATACTTTAAAAATCAAGTAAATAACCTGTAACGTTTCTAGCATGTCTGGAGTAATACTAAATCAATATGTGTTGAATATCAGTTCAATAACTTTAACCATTTTCGAAATTTGGACGTTTTTCTGTAAAAATCATTGGCGCAACAGAAAAGAGCTAGGAACTTAAAAATTTATATTTAGATTCCTTTTGTATAATAATTTAGTAGAAACAGTATTCTGGATCTCACAAATTAAAATTTTAGTTGAAATTCATGATTTTCTGGTTTTTATCTTAAAAATTAAGGAAGCAAGATAGATTAAGTAGGCGAATAAATAAAGCTAGGATGTTTAAATTTAAGTAGTATAATCATAAAGATGTGAGAAGTTTCAACTGAATAACTATAAAACTATAGCGATAGCGTATCTCCAAAGGGCAAGTTCAGAGCTCGTCTACTGCGTGTAGTGTAATTAAACTAATTATCTCGCCCAAAATATTTCACTTAGCCACGTCGGACTTTTATTATGATTACTTACCTGTGTGCTGATTGCACATTCAAATTGAGAGCTTCATCGGCCATCAGCAAAGGAAGAAATGATTTATTCGATAACTTAAAGTGGTGCATTACTAGCCCAGCGGCTAGTCGGGAGAGCAGATTTGATCAGGCATTCACTTAACCGTCCGCACCGCGGCTTTATATGTAAGAAAGCTGTGTGAAAAAGGAAGGCCCCAGTTCTCTCCAGATGCTGAATAGCGCACCACCTGTGCCGGGATTCGCGTCGCATCGGTATCGTTGATATAAACAGCCTCGGATGCAGTAATAAGTTACTCGGGATACGCGTAACCATGAAATCGTTTTCGAGTGAAGTGTTAATTTTGGGATGACGTTAATGAACTACCTTTAGTTTGCGTATGTCGTATTTTGACGTGCTGCTGCAGGACAGACATTCTACCATTATTAGCATGGCGTTTGATGAACATTATCATCAAATTATGGGAAGCAATCACTGAAACATTTTATTTGAACAGTTATAGTTGCATCAGCGCATTAGACTCTGAACTGCCCTGGTAGTTGGATTGTGTGGATTCATTTTGGTCTGTGACTGTCAGAATATAGTGAACATTTTAGAGAGAATGGTTTTTGATTATGAATCCCAGACAATCTCCTAATTCCTCAGAGCTATAAGCTGTAGCTATAAATGTATTTCTCAGATGAAGTGGGCACTAGGAATTCTAATTACAGGCTTCACGTTTTGCTAATCACTTTCTGGTTGCCAATATTGTAGTTAGAGAGCCAGTGTTGAGAACGGCAAACAGTATAAATAATAGGAACGTTAACAAATATTCCACCCGCCGCTCCACACACTGTTCAAAGTGCCGTCAATGTGAACAAGAGGTGACCGAGATGTGTAACCAATGGCACCCCATACCATCACGCCAGATGATATGCCAGTATGGCGATGACGAATACACACTTCCAATGTGCATTCACCGCGATGTCGCCAAACACGGATCCGACCATCATGATGCTGTAAACAGAACCTGGATTCATGCGAAAAAATGACGTTTTGCCATTCGTGCACCCAGGTTCGTCGTTCAGTACACCATCGCAGGTGCTCTTGTCTGTGATGCAGCGTCAATGGTAACTGCAGCCATGATCTCCGAACTGATAGTCCATGCTGCTGCAAACGTCGTCAGACTGTTGTTGTCTTGCAAACGCCCCCATCTGTTGACTCAGGGATCGAGACGTGGCTGCATGCGGGTAAGATGACTGTCATCTCGACTGCTAGTGATACGAGGCCGTTGGGATCAAGCACAGTGTTTCGTATTACCCTCCTGAACCCAGCGATTCCACATTCTGCTAACAGTCATCGAATCTCTAGCAACGCGAGCAGAAATGTCGCGATTAGATAAACCGCAATCGCGATAGGCTACAATCCGACCTTTATCAAAGTCGGAAACGTGATAGTAGGCATTTCACCTCCTTACTCGAGGCATCACAACAACGTTTCACCAGGCAACGCTGGACAATTGCTGTTTGTGTATGAGAAATCGGTTGGAAACTTTCCTCATGTCAGCACGTTGTAGGTGTCGCCACCGGCGCCAACCTTGTGTGAATGCTCTGAAAAGCTAATCATTTGCATATCACAGCATCTTCTTCCTGTCGGTCAAATGTCGCGTCTGTAGCACGTCATCTTCGTGGTGTAGCAATTTTAATGGCCAGCAGTGTATTTCTTAACTGTTATAGGAAGGTACGCTCTTGGAATTTTAACAGTAAACAACACTGTTATGCACAACGCCTCTCTTTTAGCCTTTGTCAATGGATGTGGCTGAGCATATCCGTGACGTTTTCGTGTTAACTAAATGAACCTGTACCGAAACGCACTGTTCCTCTTTGGATCTTTTCTATTTCCTCCATTACTCTTATCTGGTAAGAGTCCTAGGCTGACGAGCAATATTCCAGGATTGGTCAGACCAGGGTTTTTCAAGTGACCTTCATGTTTAGACCATACTTCTAGAGGATTCTTCCAATAAATCTCAGTTTATCATCTGGAATACCTGCAATTAGATTTATGTGTTCGTTCCGCTATAAGTCGCTCCGTATGCGTACACCCAGATACTACCACCAGTTATTATTCTGCGAGCGTGTAATCATGTCCATACAATAATGATGTTTGATCTTATTTATGTACAATGCATTACATATGTTTATGTTGATATGCGTATTAGATTCAAGATGAATGGCTAGTAGGAGTTCTATGGAGCTTTTGGCACGCAGTTAAATTTTCCGCTGCTATTCGGCGCTACAATCGCCGAAAAATCCAAGATGGCAGTGGTGGGACATTTAAAAATGAAGTTGCCGGTGGCGAGAAATTTAAAAATAATAGGTGGCGGATTCGGGAAATATAAGAATTACAAGATGGCACTGGCAGGAAATTTTAATATTACAAGATTAGATTGGTGAGGAATTTAAAAACATGTAACATGGCAGTGCCTCTCTCCGGGCAACACCGATTTGTGGAAGTACTGACCGTGCGAGCAAGGAGGCTTGCATGTGAGCATGAAACTGAGGGTCATATTGGCTGTAGCGTTGCTATTGGCATGTCTCTCACGCGAGACAAGCCTCAGTGGATGAATCAGATGAAGAGTGTACCCCAGCTTCCCATCTCCCCCACATCCATTCCCATAGTCCTTTCCCTAATTCCCCTGTTACACAACCCGAGGTGTGATGCGCTCTGTACCAACGGGTGCATAGCACATGTGAACATGTGTCATGAATGGAGCATCAGTTATACCACGTGACATTCCTGAGTAATTAGTTTTGCACTGCATGGGGCTCCCCAGTTCTTGTGCGTCGAAAATGGAGAAAAAAAAAGAGGTACTTGATGAGATCTCAAACACCCAGACATCAGGGCTGGAACTAATGGAAGCCGTTTTGACAACTGGCTCGGGCGAGAGACCATTGGAACTTCATTCATGGCGATGGTGTACTACAGTTCTAGCGACATAATGAATAACAGCATTAAGTAGAGGAACAAAGTTAGCTGGAGAGAAACTCTACTGGCCTCAGCTTATCTCCCTTACGAGAACAGCGCTCCGCTTTCCCAAGAAGTGAAGAGATTGGAGATTGGTATACCAACTGTTCACAGAGGAAAGAACAACTGTTGCTTGGTTGCGATGCCAATGCTCACAATCTTGTTTGAGGAAGCAGCAACTGCAACAATGGGCATCAGTAACTTTTAGAATGTTTACTCCAGAATGACCTGAAGATCCAGAATAGGTGCAGGAACTACCTGAAGGGACATAAGATGGGAAGAAGTAATTGACAATTTTTGGGTCCATTTTACTGGATATTTGTATCAAACAAGGGCATTTGGTGTTGGAGCCATTCTTACTTGACCATGTGTATATCAAGTTTGAGATTGAAATGGGTGCATGACAGACCATAGCCTACAGATATCGTAGAAAAATCGATTGGGGCTCATAGAAGAAGGACCTGATGTCACGTCCGTTATAAAATAGAACAGTAACTGAATTTTCCGTCGGAACTTGGCAGAACATGATAATAATATTAACCCTCCGTTGGTAACATGAACAGTACAGCATTCAATGGTAAGAGAGGCGACTCATAACTTCAATGTTTTATCTTGTAATTAACTACAACATTATAAAACTTTTAGAGTGAAAATTGGTCCATTACTAGGAATTAACATTTGTATTAAGATATAAACCCTTTACAGTAATTTAAGAACCATTAATAGGACCTTGGGCTTTAAAAGAAACATGTTATGCAAATTTATTTTCTATGCTCATTGCGTGCAGGCCTACCACCTTTTACACAAGCAATTTTCACGTTTCTGTCTTTATCTCTGGAGCACAAATGGCGTCTTGCTTGCTTTTGCAATTTTTGGGCATCTGTTCTTGATCTTGGGGACCTTTCGTTTTCTCGGTTCCCAGAGATGATGTTATTTTCCAACAGCTCCCGTAGCAAATTCTTCTGTAGGCGTCGTTTCACGAGTGGTGAAGCAAGTTTAAATCCAAGAGTCATTAGAAAATCTTTACTTTCCATCTATTGCTGTGTTTTTACTAAGCATAAAAGCATTTATTGCTGCCAGATTCAAAATTCTATACAACATGTGAAGTGGCCATAGTCGTGTACTCCTTGAATCAGAGTTTGCATGTGCCGTCAATTCCTTATTTGGTACTGTCACAAAGTTCTACTTTCTTTGTTGTCTGATCAACAACAGGAGCACTATACGTAGGAGTTAAAATCACTGCAGATATCACATTCCTAGGAGTAAAGGGCGTAAATATCTTTCCTGATGAAGAGCAAATTCCATCGATAGTACTTTCTTCTTTCTGACGGGTAAGAAACTAGGTGGTATTTCCGCCTTCTTTTCTCTCATCCTGCCAACAATTTTCAAATCATACGTCGTGTCTGCCAAAGCTATAGATGTGAACAGGTTGTTATAAAAAATATTTCGACCCAACCCACAGAGACGGAGCTTTCACACAATACGTCGACAGTCTTTCGTTTGTGTTTCGATCCTCCTTCCCTACGTCTCCAGACACGTCTTCGCTAGTCATCGGGGCTCAGTTGAAAGCGGGACTCATCGCCGAAGACAATGTTACTTCAGTGAATGAGATTCCAAGACAAAGACGTTTTCGGAGACACCCCGGACAGCGGTGGGGTACCAACATGGCTATTGCCCGCCACGCGGCCCGGCAGCCAGGAGTGATGGTCTGGCGTGCCATTTCATTTCATAGCAGAACCCATTTGGTTGTCACTCACGGCACCCTTACAGTACAATGGTATTCGACGTTATTCTACGCCTTGTTTTCTTTTCCTTCATGGCAAACCATCCTTAGCTTAGGTTTCAACAAGATAATGCCCGCCCGCTCAGGCGGAAAGTTCCTACTGAATGTCTTCGTGCCTGCCAAACCTTATCTTGGCCAACAAGGAATCCGGGACTCTCCCCAATTGAGAACTTACGGAGCATTATGGGCAGGGCGCTCCAGTCAGCTCGGGATTTTTACGATCTAACCTACCAATTGAACGGAATTTGACACGTCATACCGCAGGAGGACCTCTACCAACTCTATCAGGCAATACCAACGCGATAACTGCTTGCGAAAGGGCGTTGTTGTGTTACTCAATTTGTGAAGGTCTTTTGTTGATAAATCATCCAATTTCTCTAAAATTGTAATCATTTGTTCTCTGTACATACACTACTGGCCATTAAAATTGCTACACAAAGAAGAAATGCAGATGATAAACGGGTATTCATTGGACAAATATATTATACTAGAACTGACATGTGATTACATTTTCACGCAATTTGGGAGCATAGATCCTGAGAAATCAGTACCCAGAACAATCACCTCTGGCTGTAACAACGGCCTTGATACGCCTGGGCGTTGAGTCAAACAGAACTTGGATGACATGTACGGGTACAGCTGCCCATGCAGCTTCGACACGATACAACAGTTCATCAAGAGTAGTGAATGGCATATTGTGACGAGCCAATTGCTCGGCCACCATTGACCAGACGTTTCCAGTTGGTGAGAGATCTGGAAAATGTGCTGGCCAGGGCAGCAGTCGAACATTTTCTGTATCCAGAAAGACCCGTACAGGACCTGCAACATGCGGTCGTGCATTATCCTGCTGAAATGTAGGGTTTCCCAGGGATCGAATGAAGTGTAGAACCACGGGTCGTAACACATCTGAAATGTAACGTCCACTGTTCAAAGTGTGGTCAATGCGAACAAGAGGTGACCGAGACATGTAACCAATGGCACCCCATACCATCACGCCGGCAGATACGCCAGTATGGCGATGACGAATACACGCTTCCAATGTGCGTTCAGCGCGATGTCGCCAAAAACGGATGCAACCATCATGATACTGTAAACAGAACCTGGATTCATCCGAAAAAATGACGTTTTGCTATTCGTGCACCTAGATTCGTCGCTGAGTACACCATCGCAGGTGCTATTGTCTGTGATGCAGCGTCAATGGTAACCGCAGCCATGATCTCCGAGCTGATAGTCCATGCTGCTGCAAACGTCGTCAGACAGTTGTTGTCTTGCAAACGTCCCCATCTGTTGACTCAGGGATTGAGACGTGGCTGCATGCGGGTAAGATGCCTGTCATCTCGACTGCTAGTGATACAAGGCGCCGGCCGCGGTGGCCGAGCGGTTCTAGGCGCTTAAGTCCGTAACCGCTAGACTACTACGGTCACAGGTACGAATCCTGCCTCGGGCATGGATGTGTGTGTGATGTCCTTAGGTTAGTTAGGTTTAAGTCGTTCTAAGTTCTAGGGAAATGATGACCTCAGATGTTAAGTCCCATAGTGCTCAGAACCACTTCATACGAGGCCGTTGGGATCCAGCACGGCGTTCTGTTTACCCTCCTGAACCCACCGATTCCATATTCTGCTAACAGTCATCTGATCTCGACCAACGCGAGGAGCAATGTCGCGATACGATAAACCGCAATCGCGATAGGCTACAATCCGACCTTTATCAAAGTCGGAAACGTGATGGTACGCATTTCACCTCCTTACACGAGGCATCACGGCAACTTTTCACCAGGCAACGCCGGTCAGCTGCTGTTTGTGTATGAGAAATCGGTTGGAAGTTTTCCTCATGTCAGCACGTTGTACGTGTCGCCACCGGCGCCAACCTTGTGTGAATGCTCTGAAAAGCTAATCATTTGCATATCACAGCATCTTATTCCTGTCCGTTAAATTTCGCTTCTGTAGCACGTCATCTTCGTGGTGTAGCAATTTTAACGGCCTGTAGTGTATACATCATACCTAGCGGTTCAAACAAATTTCGGGCTTGCAGCCGGTCGTCGTTCAATACTTCGCACGATATTTCAACTGGGCACCTGCCAGTCATCTTCAGGTGAGTCGTCGCAGACTGGCGATAAAGTTTTTTTTTTTACTTTATTGTTATTTTAAAGCCCGTACAACAGGCAGGCTGTCAGCAGCACACTACACTGCTCTTCAGCCATAGAATATACAAGCAGCAAAACAGGAGAAGACACATAAGTTACAGAATGGTGGGCAATAAAACAGGAGACACAGAGAGACAAACACGGAGCCGTTCACACTCGTCGATAATCCACACTGCTAACTGATGAGACGACGCACAAACACTGAAGATGATGATGGCACTGGTGAACGAGGGAGTGTGACGGGGAACACTGAACACTAAACACGACGGCACACACGAAACACTGATGGCGGTGATCTCCGGCGCGCGAATGTCCACTTAGCGTGTGCGAGTCCGGGGACCTGCCAAGAGGGGAACAGGGGTGAGGTGGGGGAGAGGGGAGAAAAAGGATGCCAATGGCGGAGGAGACGGGGGCAGGAGGAGAGGGACAGGGGAGGGGAGGCCCGGGGGAGGAGGGGGGAGAAAAGGAGGAGGGAGGGAGAGGAGGGTGCCCAGAGGAGCAAGCACAGGAGGAGGGCGGGAGGATCAAAGTTGGTAGGAGGGGTAGATGGAGGGGAGGAGGGCATCATCAGGGAGGGGGAGCTGGCGGAAGCCACCTTGGGAGAGCGTAAGGAGGGTGGAGAGATGGAGACCGGGCGGGACGTGGGAATACAGGCGCGGCAGCGGGCGGGGGTGGGAGAGGATCGGGGAGACGAGCGGGTGAGGGGGGTCGAGTTTACGGGAGGTGTACAGGATCCGTATCCTTTCAAGGAAAAGGAGGAGTTGGGGAAGGGGATGAGATCATACAGGATCCGCGTGGGGGAGGGGAGACGGATGCGATAGGCGAGGCGGAGAGCATGACGTTCAAGGATTTGGAGGGATTTATAAAAGGTAGGGGGGGCGGAGATCCAAGCTGGATGGGCATAACAAAGGATAGGGTGGATGAGGGACTTATAGGTGTGGAGGATGGTGGAGGGGTCCAGACCCCACGTACGGCCGGAAAGGAGCTTGAGGAGACGGAGTCGGGAACGTGCCTTGGCTTGGATTGTCTGGAGATGGGGCGTCCAGGAGAGGCGACGGTCGAGGGTGACGCCAAGGTACTTAAGGGTGGGAGCGAGGGCGATGGGACGGCCATAGACGGTGAGATAGAAATCAAGGAGGCGGAAGGAAGGGGTGGTTTTGCCTACAATGATCGCCTGGGTTTTGGAAGGATTGACCTTGAGTAACCACTGGTTGCACCAGGCGGTGAATCGGTCAAGATGGGATTGGAGAAGGTGTTGGGAGCGGTGCAGGGTGGGGGCAAGGGCAAGGAATGCGGTGTCATCGGCAAACTGGAGAAGGTGGATGGGGGGTGACGGCGGCGGCATGTCCGCCGTGTACAACAAGTACACAAGGGGGGAGAGGACGGAGCCTTGGGGCACACCGGCGGAGGGGAAAAAGGTGTAGGAATCTGTGTTATGGATGGTGACATAGGAAGGACGGCGGGAGAGAAAGGAACCGATCAGACGGACGTAGTTAATGGGAAGGGTGAAGGTTTGGAGCTTGAAGAGGAGACCGGAATGCCATACGCGGTCATAAGCGCGTTCGAGGTCAAGAGAGAGGAAGATTGCGGAGCGACGGGAATTGAGCTGTTCGGAAAGGAGATGAGTGAGGTGAAGGAGAAGATCGTCGGAAGAGAAGGACGGCCGAAAGCCAAACTGGGTTATGGGAAGGAGGCGGTGCTGGCGGAGATGCTGGTGGATGCGTCGGGTGAGGGTAGATTCCAGGACCTTGCTGAAGACCGAGGTAAGGCTGATGGGATGGTAGGAGGAGACGGCGGACGGCGGTTTGCCAGGTTTAAGGAACATGAGGATATGGGAGGTTTTCCACAGGTCGGGGTAGTAACCGGTGGACAGGACTACATTGTAGAGCCTGGCCAGGGTGGAGAGGAAAGAGACAGGAGCATCACGAAGGTGACGGTAGGTGACACGATCGTGACCAGGAGCGGTGGTGCGTTTTGCGCGGAGTGTAGTAATGAGATCCTGTGTAGTGATAGGGGCATTGAGTTCCGTGTGTGCAATGTTGTCCAAGTACTGGAAACCAGGAGCGAGGGGAGGGACAGAGGTGTCAGTTCGATCGCGGATATCCGGGAAGAGGGAGTAATCGAACTGGGGATCATCGGGGATGGAAAACACATCGGACAGGTAGGAGGCAAAGTGATTGGCCTTACTAAGGGCGTCAGGGAAGGGGTGATCATCATGGAGAAGAGGATAGTAGGGGGAGGGCTTAGTTCCGGTAAGGCGACGGAAGGCGGACCAGAACTTGGACGAGTTGATAGGGAGGGTAGCATTTAAACGGGTGCATGTCTGTCGCCAGTCCCGGCGTTTCTTAGCCGCGAGCAAATTTCGAACGTGTCGCTGGAGTTGCCGGTGGCGTCGTAGGGTGTCCGGGTCACGCGTGCGGAGGAAGGCACGGTAGAGACGACGGGACTCACGGAGGAGGAGGACGGCCTGTGGGGGAAGGTAGGACGGTGGGGGTGGAGGGCAACAGTAGGGACGTGGGCCTCCACGGCCTCAGACAAGGTCTGCTGGAGAAAGGAGGCGGCATGGGTGATATCATCGGGATGGTGGTAGGTGAGAGGGTGGCTATCGACCCGGGTGGAGAGGGTATCCCGGTAGGCATTCCAGTTGGCACGGGAATAGTCATGGACGTACTTAGGGGGAGGGTCATTACGAGGGTCGGGGCGGGAGCGACGACCGTCTGAAATGGTGAGGAGGACAGGGAGATGGTCGCTACCACGGTGGATGTCCTGGAGCCTATGCGACCAAGGAGGTTGGGGGAGGAGAGAATAACATCGGGAGTGGAGTTGGATTCGGGACGGGTGTGCTGGGGGATGGGGATGAGGTCGCCTTGAAGGGAGGAGAGGAACCGATGCCACCGCCATAACTGGGCAGCGGAGCGACTATGGATGTTGAGGTCTGCAGCGATCACGTAGGAGGAGAAGGTACGGTCGATGTGGGAGAGGAATTCGAAAGGAAGAGGGGCGTTGGGGCGGACATATATGGTGGCGCAGGTAACGGTAAGGCTGGGGAAGAAGAGACTAAGGATCAGGTGTTCGGTGGGGTCGGGAAGGAGAGGTTGGAGCCGAACGGTGATCTGGCGGTGGTGACCAATGGCAACTCCACCACGCGCAATTGGGAGGGGATTATCGGAGCGGTGGAGAAGATAGGGGGAGGTGTGGATGGAGTGGTGGGGTTGGAGGAAGGTTTCATTGAGGAGGAAGGCATCCACACGGTGGGTAGCAAGGGTGTGCAGGAAGAGGTTCTTGTTGGCGGGAAGGGATCGGATATTGTTGAAAAGGATACAGTGCTGTCGCGCCATGACAAGGATTTAGACGAGGGTGTCAAGACGGGATAAGGTGAAATGGGCCTGGTTGTTGGAATAGGTGGCGTACATTTTAAGGTGGAATATGGAACGGGCGGCGAGGGAGATCTGTTGGAGGGTGTGGGGGCGCTGAAAGGGATGAACATTCTGGAGGACGATGGTGAGGAACCTGATGATGTCCTCAGCAGTGGGGGGGGGGGGGACGAAGGGAATTGCCAGGAGGGGTGGGGGCGTCCAGAGGACGGACAGGTACGGTGAGTTCAGGAGTGGTTGGAGGGGGTCGGGCTTTACACTTTTGGGAGTAGGTGGGATGGGGGAGATTGCAGGTATTACATGAGGGAGGGGATTGAAGGTTGGGGCACTGCCGGAGGAAGTGCACTTGCCGACAATGCGGGCAGGTGGGGGCCTCGTGGCACTCAGCTGTTGTGTGTGCATTATAGCGCAGACACCTCTGGCAGCGCAGGGATTGAGGAGGGGAACGGGAGGGGTCGATCTTGTACTGCTGGTTGAAGAGGAGGGCACCCTCCTTCAGGAGACGGTCAATGGAGGGGGGGTCCTCAGAGAAAACCCGCATAAGGCGGGTGGGGCCGGCCGAGTTGAAAATGCGGCGGACCGCCCGCACCTCCAGCGTGGGATGGGCCGTGAGCTCCGCCAACACCTCCTCCTCCGTGATCGACAGACTGAGCCAAGTGATCACGGCGGTGAGGGTTGGCGGGCGACGAGGGGGTTGGGGTTGGCGGGTAGGAGATGGAGAAGGAGCAGGGGTAATGGAGGCGTTGGGACCAAAACGGGTGATGGGGAGGCGGGAGAGGATGTCAGTATGGAGGGTTGGGCTGGGGGAGGAGATGAGAATAGAATCCCGTCTGGGAGTAAGGAGAGAGATGGGGGCACCAGGGAAATGTTGGCGGAGGAGGAGGGAGAGATTCCGGGCCTCGAGAAAGGAAGGATCGGGATGGGACAGGAGAAATTTGTATAAAGAGGGGGGGAGGGGGAGGAGGAGGAGGAGGGAGCAGGGCCAGGTGGGGAGACATCCATGGCACCCTGGGGGGGGGATGGAGGTCGGGGCGGGGCCTTTTTGGGAGCGGAGGAGGTGGGGGTGCCACTAGGGCGTTTGACGGCGGCAGAAGGGCGGGTGGTGACATGAGGGATGGGAGCGATAGGGAGGTGACGGGAAGGGACAGGTCCCGGCGTGGACGCAGCAGACGGCGCCGGAGATGGTGACGGTGACGGTGACGGCGAAGGCGACGGCGACGATGATGATGACGGTGGTGGCGGTGATGGCGAAGGCGACGGGGAGAGCTGGGTGTGGACAGTGGCCCGACGGGCCACCACCCGAGCCGGAGCTGCAGTGACAGGCTGGGGGAGTGGGGGGAAAGGATCAGAACGAGAGGAAGAAGCGGGAGAGGGGGCGACATAGAGAGAGGGTGAAGGGAGGGTGAGGAGAGGGGGGATGGAAGGAGGGGGGTGGGACTGGGCACACCAAGTTATAGTGGTGGAGGCGGCGGAAGGGGATGTATAGACGATGGCGGTGGTGGTAGTAGTGACGGTGGTGGTGGGGGCGGACATGACGACAGGGAGAAAAAACGCACAGCACGAACAGGAAAAGACACAAACTGAGAGCAGGCGAAGACGCAGACGGACGAAGACCAGGGTCGGACGACCAGGGCGGACGGCGACGGCGGCGGCGGCGAGCACCGGCTGGCGGCGACGGCGGCGGCGAGCACCGGCTGGCGGCGACGGCGACGGCGACGGCGAGCACCGGCTGGCGGCGACGGCGACGGCGAGCACCGGCTGGCGGCGGCGGCGAACAGACGGACGGCCGGACGGACGGACGGACAGCAGGCAGCAGCGGAGACGGACAGCGAGCAGGCAGACGGACGGACGGACGGACGGACGAACAGCTACAACAGTAAGCGGCGGGCAGACAGACACACAGACAGACAGACACAACCTTCGAAAGCGGAGATTCCAACCAGAGAGTAGCCCAGGCTTTGGAATCCGGCGCCTTCGAATGAGGGGATCCAACCCTCTAGATGGCGATAAAGTTCTCCGCTCCGCAATATATATCGTACTGTAACTATTCTGCGCATGCGTCGAAAACTTGATAGTTGAACCAACACTGCCCGCCGGCAGCGCCCTCGCTGGTGGAATAGCGGAACTCAGTCGCCCTCTGCGTTGCTGTTAGCCACGGCCGTCGACGCACTCTGTCGTCTTCGATTTGAGCAAATCGTGGAGATGATGGGATTCCATGCACTGTCCAGCTGGTAGCCGCTGTCACGGTTTAACAGATTTTCCGCCAGTCGTATTTCTACGGATTCTTTAATAATGGAGTCCCAGAAAGACGTTGCTGTAGACAAAATCATTGTCTTCTCATACTCCATTGAATGTCCAGTAGAAATACAATGTTCAGCAATAGCAGACTTGCTTGGCTGCAAAAGGCGGGTGTAACGTTGATGTTCAGTGCAGCGTTCTTTCACGGTGCGTGTGGTTTGACCTATGTAAGCCATACCACATTGGCACGGTATCTTGTAAATTCCGGCCTTTCGTAGTAACAAATTGTCCTTAGCTGATCCCACAAGGTCCGCAATCTTCGATGGTGGGCGGAAAACCACTTTTACCTGAAATTTACGGAGGATTCTTGCTATTTTAAACGAAGTGTTGTCAACGAAAGGAAGAAAAGCTAAAGATTGTCCCGGCATGTTCTCCTCTTTATTCACTTCCTGCTTCTTAGTTTTAACTGTTAGTGCCCTGTTAATCTGCCGGATGGAATACCCATTTTCGCTGAATACTGTCTTTAGATGGGCGAGTTCTTGAGATAAGCTATCTAGATCTGAGACAGTATGAGCTCCATGAACAAGCGTTTTAAGCAAACTCATGGTTTGCGATGGGTGATGGCAACTCGATGCTTGCAGGTAGAAATCAGTATGAGTGGGTTTCCGGTAAACTGAATGCCCTAGAGAACCATCATTCTTCCTTCGAACCAGGACATCCAAGAAAGGCAAACAACCATCTTTCTCTATTTCCATGGTGAACAGGATGTTGCTATGAATGGAGTTGAGATGATGTAGAAACTCCATTAATTTATCTTCTCCATGAGGCCACACTATGAAAGTGTCATCCACATACCGCCAAATAACTGTTGGCTTCAGGGCAGCTGATTCAAGCGCTCTCTCTTCAAAGTCCTCCATAAAAAGGTTGGCGACCAAAGGAGAGAGCGGGCTACCCATGACGACACCGTCAGTCTGTTCAAAATATTCTTGATTAAACATAAAATAAGTTGAGGAAAGTGCGTGCCTGAACAAAGCAGTGATATCAACAGGAAACATGTTATCAATCAGTGTCAAAGAATCTGCAAGAGGAACTTTTGTAAAAAGTGAGACCACATCAAAACTTACTAGAAGGTCTAAACTGCTAAGACGAAGAGCCCCCAGTCTATTGATAAAATCAGCTGAGTTTCGTATGTGATGTGAGCACTTGCCTACGAAAGGTCTCAGTAAGGAAGCGAGATGTTTAGCTAAATCATATGTAGGAGCTCCAATGTTGCTCACTATTGGACGCAGAGGAAGACCCTCTTTATGAATCTTTGGAATTGGAATCTCCAGCGAGGGCGCTGCCGGCGGGCAGTGTTGGTTCAACTATCAAGTTTTCGACGCATGCGCAGAATAGTTACAGTACGCTATATATTGCAGAGCGGAGAACTTTATCGCCAGTCTGCGACGACTCACCTGAAGATGACTGGCAGGTGCCCAGTTGAAATATCGTGCGAAGTATTGAACGACGACCGGCTGCAAGCCCGAAATTTGTTTGAACAGTCAATTCGCCGGGAAAATTTTAAAATTCATATCATACCTAGCGATTTCCCTCGCATTCGAATAATTTCTTCGTTGTGCGTATCTTAGAGTGTATTTTGTAAATATTCTTAAGGATTTACTTTAATTATGTATTGTGAGTTTTTGATGATAGGATGACCTGATCACGGTTCTTGCTACCGAAACGGGCAACTGTTAGGCAAAACAATAATTACTGCTGTAAACTAATGCAAATAATATTTTCAGCACTTTCCAACAGTGTACTTGAAAAACCACATCACCACTATCACTTAGAAATTGGGTAATAATGATTTCAAGAATGTTCCACGGACACGAGGGTGCTAGTGGTGCGGTCCGGGCAGCTTGATCTCAACCGTATTGAAAACATCTGGGACCGCAGCGAGTGAGATGTTGACCTTTAAGTTCCTATTCGGAGGAATCCCAGAAAATTGTAGTGGGTGACTGAACAGTAATGGATGACGATGCTTCCGCAAAGCTTTCGGTATCTCGTGGAGCTCGTGTCACAAAGCTTCATCTGACATCAGTGGTATATGCGGTGCCACACGGCAGCATGTGGGTGTCTCTATTTCCATCACTGATGAGATTAAAATGCAACTGACTAATTAAGATCAATAAGAAATAAACTAATAAGTGTTCGCAACATTTCTCAGGTATTAGAGCTTCTGTAATTGCAGTTGAGAATTACTCCAGACAAAGTTGAATACGCGTACTTGCACAAAATTTCGTTTATTCTGTTTTGAAATTTCTGCCCTAGGTAAGCGTCTCTTTAGAACGTGCGGCTGTATGTTCGTTAACGCGGCAGTGAGGTATTTGGCGGAGAAAGACGACGTACAGGAAGGTTCGTGGCAGCGCAATTCGTCCCTGACAGCGGAGACTTCAGTGGTGCGTGAGTGTCTGGACAGGCGGCACTGCGGCCGGTTCCGAGGCAAACTGGCTGCTCGTGATTAATGATGAGGCAGCGCTGCGTGCCTCAATCAAGTCCACGTAAACAGTAACTGCGCCGAGCAATGGGAGAGGCCGGGCGCGCAGAAACTCCTCTGGCTGTACTCACGGGAGATGAAAAATATGGACTCTCTTCGCTCACGAAAGTCGACAAAGGTCAAGACCAAATTCTTCTTTTTTTTATTTTACGTAGATCGTCCTTAGCCCGCGGAGATAAGCGGAAGAAGTTTTGAGTAGCAACTGACTAAAAATCTGCAGTGTGCTAGTGACACAGGTATAAAACTATCCCTCGTCAAGTTGGCAAATTGATATTAAGAGGTGGGAGGACGCTGCCAGTTCAATTATTAGATATGAAAAGAACTTTAGACGCTGAAGTTGTAAGAGAGGTGGCGGCGCACTTTAGATCACAGCCAGATTGTACATCGTCATACCATTTTAAATTACAAATATCTGCGCAGAGCCGTGGGAAACGCTTGTGTGAGTCAACATTCATGGAACGCTATCGTAAGGTAGAGTCGCCAAGCTTGCGGCCTGCATAATGTCCACTGCTTTTCATTTCTGTACTCACCCATAGAAACATTATTATTCATAAACAGGATAGGCAACGTGCAACAAACCGTCAGAATTACTAAACAAATTTTAATAATATACATTCAGGCTTGGGACGTAAGTAGTTGGAAGTGAAAGAGGATACTGTAATGGATAGATGGATGAAATATGAAGCCTCCTGGCAGATTAATATTGCGTGCCGGACCGAGACTCGAAGTCGGGACCTTTGCCTTTCGGGCGCACGTGTTCTACCAAATGATCTACCGAAGCACGACTCATAAGCCGTCCTCACAGCTTTACTTCGGCCAGTATCTCATCTCCTACCTTCCAAACTACACAGAAGCTCTCCTGAGTGAAAGGCAAAGGTCCTGAGTTCGAGTCTCGGTCTTGCATACAGTTTTTATATGCCAGGAACTTTCATATCAGCGCACACTCCACTGCAGAGTGAAAACTTCATTCTGGGAACATTCTCCAGGCCGTGGCTAAGCCATGTCTCAGCAATATCCTTACTTCCAGGAGTGCTAGTTCTGCAAGGTTCGCAGGAGAGCTTCTGTGAAGTTTCTAAGGTAGGAGACGAGGTACTGCCCGAAGTAAAGCTGTGAGAACCGGTCCCGATTCATGCTTGGTTAGCTGAGGTGGTAGAGCACTTACCCGCACAGGGCGAAAATCCCGAGTTCGCGTCTTCGTCCGGCACACAGTTTTAATCTTCCAGAAAGTTTCATATCACAGCACATTCCGGTGCTCAGTGAAAACTTCGTTCTGGATGAAATATGCTAGCTACCTTTTAAATTTTAAAGTTAATGATATGGTTTTACTAAGGTGTTCGACAACCCTTACAAATACCACATGTAAAAATTCAGTACGATTGCGTAACATCCGTGGTCACTGTACGGCTAGGGACCATGTAATGGCATTAATGACTTTTGGGAGTGTATGGTCCGGACAAGCATGACACACTCGCTGCATGTTTCTCAGCATGCAGTGTGTCTCTCTAGCCAGCAGAGGGCGTTGTATTAATTTTATCAGTTTCAAACAGTGTGCATCTCTACAAACGAGAGAACATGAACAACGGGTACTCTGTGGGGATTTAGTGTTTACAACTCTCCTCGCCATTCGAGGATATAAGACACAAAAATGATTATAACAGCTGGAAGATTGTCTGCTGAAAGGTTTTCTAGGGTGACACAGGAAATGGGAACATTTCGACAATCCAATAAAAGTAGAAGTGACGAAGGAAAGAAATTGCATTCATAGTAATTGAAATCTTACAACTTTGTCATTTACGAAACATTGATGGCATTTATCATTTTTCAAAAAGTACGTCCTTTAGATGGCGTCCTCCTGTACGAACACATTCGTGAAATCTGCTGTTGAGATTCCTCATTGACCGCTGCAACATCTCAGATGGAATACTGTGAACTGCATGCCGAATTCTCTGTTTTAACTCATCCAGGGTTCTTGGTCGAGTGCTGTAGACTTTGCTCTTGAGTTAGCCCCACAAGGAAAATTCACAAACGGATAAATCTGGCGATCTAGGGGGCCAGGAAATGTTAGCGAATCGTGAGATCACACGGTAGTCCAACAGTCCTCGCACATATGCCATTGATTGCCATGAAGTGTGAGATGACACTCCGTCCTGTTGAAACCAGGCATCTTGAACGTGTGGAAAGTTGTTCAATGCAGGTATAACGAAAGTTCATAACATCTCCATGTAACGCTCGGCTTGACAGTTATTGTGTTTCCCTGTTCATTTGTGAAAAATACGGTCCGATAATCACATGTGATGAAACACCTCACCATAGTGTCACTTTACTAGCGTGTAAAGGACGCTCAAGAACGTCATTAGGATTTGTGTTTGCCCGGTATGGTTAGTTCTGTTTATGCACATAACCTGTGAGATGAAAATGTGCCTCATCTGACATCCACAACTTGTTTAGAAATTCATCTTTATTGTTTACTTTTGTTATCATTTGTTGACAGAATCCTTATCGTAACCGGTAATCGTTGTTCTTCAATTGTTGCACCGTCTGTAGTTTTCACTGATGAAATTTTAAATCAAGATGAAGAATTCTGCGAACACTCTCCCGGGACATTCCTACCACCGTTACTTGATTACGAATTGAACGCCGTGGGCTTCGTAAGAAAGACTAACGTATAACATCAGTATCCGCTGGAGAACCCACACTTCTTGGTCGTCCTGTTGGTTTCTTCTTAAGGGCAGATCCAGTCTTTTCAAAGTTATTAATCGAACATTTTATTGCGAGTTTCGACGGAACGGCATCATGACGTCCTAAATTATAAAAAAGCGTCGAAACTCACTCTGCGCCGCTACCAAACCATCATTGTTTTTATAAAACATTTTTATGGCTAACGCATGCTGTTATCCGTTCCACTGATACATGATTACTTAGTGCTCAGAGCCATTTTTGATACATGATTACTGAAATGGAGGACTGTCTACTCGATAACTGTCACGAACCCGTAGTGCTATAACCTACCCATTGCTGCTACTACTCATTTCAAACATTCCCATTATTCTGTACCACCCTTTACTAATGTCACCATTCCTGTAAATTACTTGTTTGCACATATAACCCAAACTTTTTAAGCAACAGGGAACGACGATAGTACAAAACTCCGACAACACAAGACGCCGAACAATGAGGTAAACTCTCTGAGCTTATCAACAGCTGTAGCGGACAATGTACATGCACATGGATGCCGGAATAAGGCCTCCGAATCTTTTATGCGACAACTTTTAAAACGTTTTCAAGAAAACAAACTTTATTAACATTCTACACCTTTGTTCTTCATGTCTACAACTTCATTTCTCAGCACATTAGCCCTAGTGACGAACACAGTTCTTCCAACGAGAGACCATTTTGTTGATATCATAACTACAGAACGTTTGACTTTGTTGACGGAGGCACAACCACACGTCCGCTTGCACCGCTTCAATATTATCAAAGTGAAGTCCTTGAAGATGTTTATCTAACTTCTGGAAACATGTAGATATCGGAAGGTGCCAAGTATGGAGTATGGTCTATGACAGTGAACCCAGGGCGTTGGGTTGTTGCAGATGTCGCAACGCTCGTAAGTAGTCGGCTTTGTTATGCTCAAGGAGAAGGTGCTGCATGTGTGGAAGAACTCTTCGAATTAGAAACTGTATTAGAGCAGGCTGTTTCTCACACACCGACATAGTTATGTGTATATGCAGACTGAATCAAGGAATGAAAATTTATACTGACGATGGGATTTGACCTCAGGGTTTCCGCTTGATATTCAGATGTGCAAACCACTTACCCACCCCGGGACAGCGACTTTCCACATCTGCACGGAATACCATAGCACGCCTCCCTCCTGGGTCCAAATTCCCATTCGCGCTTCAGCCCACTACGTATTCCTCCCTAAACTCGAACAGCACTGCAGAGGCTATCCAACTGTATTGGAATAGCATCTCAGCACCGAACGAAGTGGGGAATCCTGCCTCAAACCCAGGCATAAGTGATTTAATCAAAGGAAACTGTGTGGTTCCAGAGACTTTTTCAAGCCTCAGACATCTATGAACCCCCGTTTCATTCGATGTTGAGGTGCTATTCCAATACAGATGGAGAGCTTCTGCAATGCGGTTTAAGTTTAGGGGGAATACAAAGTGGGCTGAGGCGTGAATGGGAATTTTAACTGAGGAGGGAGGTGTGCTAGGGTAGTCCGAGCAGTTGTAAAAATCCAGTGGCTAGCGCATCAGCCTAGTGAGCAGGAGGTCTTGCTACAAATTTTAATTTATTTCTTCAGTCTGCATATATACATCATAGATGTTTGAGACTTTAAAATGTCTTTGAATAAGGTACTCTCGTTTCATAGTTGCGCAGAACCTTGATTCGTCGGGAAAGACTGTCTGGTACATTTTCTGTCCCCAGAGAAGTCGTTCCATGCACCATTGCCGTCTAGCATGTGTCTGCACATTCGTCAAAGGTAGACGGAGAAGTGGACGACGCGCACATAACCCAAGCCGTAATAAACGGCGACGGACTTTCACCCCTAATAGTGTATGATGTATTTCACTGTTCCACTGTTACGCCAGAGCCGAGGAGAACGCAGATATATCCTACAATGCCATTAGGATGAGGTGTTGATCTTCTCGAGGGGTGCCCTGCGCCGGCCGGTGTGGCCGAGCGCTTCTAGGCGCTTCAGTCTGGAACCACGCTACCGCTACTGTCGCAGGCTCGAATCCTGCTCCCGGGTTCGATTCCCGGCGGGGTCATGGATTTTCTCTGCCTCGTGATGACTGGGTGTTGTGTGATGTCCTTAGGTTAGTTAGGTTTAAGTAGTTCTAAGTTCTAGGGGACTGATGACCTCAATGTTAAGTCCCCTAGCGCTCAGAGTAATTTGAACCATTTTTGGTGACCTGCGTGCTGCAACCTGACACATCTTGTGTTCTACGGCCTTCCGTTAACCATTTTGCACACACCCGTTGCACTATCGATGCACCACAGTCTTTCATGCCAATAATGCGCCCTCTTTCGTACGCACTGATTCCACGGTATGGTTCGCGGTATCCGTCTGCGAGGCATCCTGCACGTCTACTGAAGTCACATTGATCCATTACCTTCGGTTTATAGCGCCTACTGGAGCCGCAGACACATTTTACCGGTAGATGGTGTTCCGCAGCGATATTGATGTGGACCTTGAACCCGCGGGCCGATATGGTTGAAATGCTAATCGTTTCTGAATATCCTGTGAATATGAATGTTTTATCTCTAGTAGTTATACTCGTATAGAACTAAGTATTTCATGCGTTTATAGTCATTAACAGCATAGTGAAAATTTTTTATAATTCGGGTAATTGGTATACAAAAATCAAACAACATAACTTTTGTGAAATGATCTATTAAAATCTACATAGTAAACAGTACCAATGCTTTTATAACAACTAACTGTCCTGCCGTATTTCCATATCCTTTGCACCTTTGCGTAATCTGATAATAGTATATGCTCCTTCCCACAGTGAAATGTGGAATCACATATACTTTATTTTGTATTCAGAAAAATTAATAGGCTCTTTCTCTCTACCTCCAATTACGTGAGGACTTTGAAATTTTCTCTTAGTACAATTAAAAGACCAAAGATGATGAGAGGTTAATGCCCTGTTGACAATGGTGTAGTTGTAAGCTCGGGTTAGACAAGGATAGGTGAGAAGTTTGGCTGTGACTTTTTTAAATGGTCCATCTCGGCGATTACTTACGGATACCATGAAAACAAAAATACAGATGACTGGACAAAGATCTGAAACCAGTTCATTCCTAATGTGAGCCCAGAGTCTTAGCTATGCGCTCACAGATAGTCCACTGGTTGCGTTTGAGGACCCGCTGCAGCTTTTCTTTTGTTTCAGATGTCCATGTTTATAGCAAGCATAACTATTAAAGTTCGTGAAAAAATGTAACAGTAAGTAACTACGTTTCAAAATTAGATTTATCTCATTCTTTTCCTCCTCTTCTAAACTAGCTTGCTGTTTAATACCGCTGCACCCAAATAGGCAAAGACACCGAACAGGAATTTTAATTTAAAACACATTAGACACTAATTATGTAACTTTTTTCATCAGGATGTGGCCATTCGTGTGTGAAGTTGCATATAAACAATTCGTAGTGCTAGAGTACTATAGCTAAATGCAGAGGGATAAAGCTCTGGCGTGGATGATTCTTTTCTTGTATTTTACTGTATATTTTCTGCTTTCAAAAGTCTTTAAGTATTTTTGAAATTTTACTGCCCTACTTTTACGTATTATCACAAAATTTTGGCGTAGAGAGTTTTCGTTTTGTCCATATTCATGTATATACTATTAACCGTTAAAGCAACAGGAGGATAAATTATGAGGATATTTTACACTTATGACCACGGCATGCGAACCTTTGTTGTAAAAACCTCTAGTGAGACCAGTGGAGTCATCGAGGTGTCGAAATCAACGTTCAATCACCTCTCACTTCACTCTGCGTCCAGGGCAGCTAACAACCTGGCAGAGCTGGGCAACTATCGCGGCTTGCAGTGGCAAGGGTCCACTGTGCTGTGTTAATGTCGTGCACCCCAACCGCTACCTGCCCGGTGGAACTCCCAATAAGCCCATTCAATCAGGTGCCCCTGGGCCATTTGTAGCTCCCGTGCGACAAGACGTAGTGTTCGCTGCAGTCGCCTCAACTACACAGAAAAACGGCATGCCAGCTGTGGCCAGGTCATCCCACTGTCTAGCTGCTATGGACGACCTTGGCTCCTTAGCGGTGATAACCGCACGCAGCATCTGCTCTAGCTACCACCCATCACTGAGGCATCGCATGTCAACAAACGTTCACTTGACGCAGAAGACTAGTTGACATCTCACACGCCATTCCTATCCAGACGTGCGTTGACACGTGTGATTCCAAAACACCGCATCCTTGGTGTGAAGAAGATGTTACTGTGAGACATCCAGTTACTCGCTGCAATATCATAATTGTTATAGTTGGGTTTGGACGCAGCAATTACAGAGCCATTTTACAAAATGCCAAGCGAACATTACAGAAAGTACAAATCCTCGTTTCAAACATGAATATTGTGGGCATTAGAAATATCTTGGTTACTTGTCAAATGTCAAAGCTTTTGCAGATGGTGTTTGCCATGAGAACTGTATGTAATACAAGTGAGTCAATTACTAAGGAACTTGCCATGAGGGAATCAGTACAGTATGTTGATACCAAGAGCTGCACTTTAGTGTGGTGCTTGACGCCTGTCAAGTTGACAGTCGAGCTGGTAGAAGGAGTGTCCCTCTCAAAAAGCTGAAGCAAGAAGATATGGGTGTGGTCGTTACAGAACAGACTATTCCAACAGCGAAAATTGTGACCACAACCTCGTTACCAAAGCCCTGTAAGTCTGCCCATTTGTAGACTCAGCCCTTCCCCACGACAATCCCAACAACGCGCCCCACCCCCTAGCGTGTGAAGTGTGTCATGTGAGAACAGAATCAGTAAGTAGTTTACAGTGAAAATATAATTTTTGTGTGCTTGCCTGGCTTTTTTAGGTCACTAAACAGATCCAAAGTAAGATTCTTGACAGTTTATAATGTGTATGTTCCTTACATAATCACCTGTTGTCATTTCTATGGGTCATAAGTTAGCTTTTTGACAATAACCATGGGTAACTTAGAAAAATTCGTAAATCAAAGGGTTGTTTTGTATGTAAACAAGAGGAGGCAGATCAGATTATGGACGATGTCCTATTGATTAAACTGCTTACCTAAAACATAGCATAGTAACAGCTATACACGATCATCAGCCAGAATAAATTGCGGTAACTCAGTGAATTTTTTGTTGCATTATTAAATTTCCCACCCTCAGTACTTTATGATGAACACCCATGGACTTTTAACAGCTCTTGTTTGGTGTCCAATATGTTTAGTTATTTATCATTCCAATCATTTGAAGTTTATTTCATAGAATTCTACGTTTTGTCAATAGATAATTTTACTTTAGTGAACTCTATTTTGCTGTACAGACTTCGGCGTCTTGTATTTTTCAAGATTTCTAATAATCTAGCATGCTTACTGATGAAACTGGAAAAGAAAGTGTCTTCATTCATTGGCTCAGGTGCATACTCTAATGCCAGCATACTTATTGTGTGATTTACTCTGTGTGTTTCCTTGAAAGAAAAGAGTATGAGGCACATCTGTTCACTTTAATGTTAATTTTGAACCAGTGATTAAAAATTGCAAAAGCTTTTGGTTCCCAACACACCTACTCATACGCCAGTCCTAGTAATCTACTATTATGATACACACTGAAGAGCCAATGAAACTGGTACACTTGCCAAAAATCGTGTAGCGCTCCCGCGATCATGCAGAAGTGCTGCAACACGACGTGGCATGGACTCGACTAATGTCTGAATTAGTGCTGGAGGGAACTGACACCATGAATCTTGCACGGATATCCATAAATCCGTAAGAGTACTAGGGGGCTCTCTTCCGAAGAGCACGTTGCAAGGCAACGCAGATATGCTCAATAACGTTCATGTCTGTGGCGTGTGGGGGCCAGCGGAAGTGTTTAAACTTAGAAGAGTAATCCTAGCGCCACTCTGAAGCAATTCTGGATGTGTGAGGTGTCGCATTGTCCTGCTGGAATTGCCCAAGTCCGTCGGAATGCACACTGGACATGAATGGATGCAGGTGATCAGACAGGATACTTATGTACGTGTCACCTGTCAGAGTCGTATTTAGACGTGTCAGGGATTCCATATCACTCCAACTGTATACGCCCCACACCATTACAGAGCCTCCACCAACATGACAGTCCCCTGCGGACATGCAGAGTCCATGGATTCATGAGATTGTCTCCATACCCGTGCACGCCAATCCGCTCGATACAATTTGAAACGAGACTCGTCCGACCAGGCAACATGTTTCCAGTCATCAACAGTCCAATGTAGGTGTTGATGGTGCCAGGTGAGGCGTAAAGGTTTGTGTCGTGCAGTCATCAAGGATACACGAATCGGCATTCGGATCCGAAAGCCCATATCGATGAAAGTTTCGTAAGCTGAGACGTGTTAATGGCGCAGTATTGAAACCTGTAGCAATATGCGCAAGGGCTGCACATCTGATACGTTGAACGGTTCTCTTCAGTCGTTGATCCAGTTCTTGCTTGATCTTTTACCAGCCGCAGGGATGTCAGAGATTTGTTGATTTACCGGTTTCTGATATTCACGGTACACTCGTGAAATGGTCGTACGAGAAAATCCCCATTTCTTCGCTACCTCGGAGATGCTGTGTCCCATCTCTCGTATGTCGACTCACTTAAAACTGATAACTTGTCACTGTAGCAGCAGTAACCGATCTGACAACTGCGCCAGACCCCTGCTGTCTTATACAGGCGTTGTCTACCGCATCACCGTATTCAGCCTGATTACATATCTGTGTATATGATTACGCATGCATATACCAGTTTCTTCGTCGCTTCTGTGTATATCGTTCATATGTATATAATGCTGAGTAGCCACAAGCTGACTATTTCATGTAAATGTATGTTTTTTTTTAAATGTGCTCGGAAAGAATTCTTTGTTCTAAAGGTATTCCTCACACATTTTTGTTTCTCCAGTAAAGGAGTGACGAAAGATATCCACACATCTCTTTCATGGTATTTAACCTGTCTGTGTTGTCGGTTTTGCGCCTCACTACTCAGTTGTGTCAGCAGCAGACGTCAAGGGAGGAAGAGTGTCTCTGTTTGTGGATTTCGCTCATATAAAAAGTGTCAGCATTATTGCTACCCCCCCTAACTGGTGCGTGCGTAAATACTATGAATATATGATAGACTGAATGAATTTATTTCCATCCCTAGTTTCCACCTCCTGTATGTCTGCAGAGACGAACGTAATTTTAAAATAAGTTTGTGTGTGTTTTCCTTGAGTGAAGGAAGCATGTTCTGCTACCACTGTTTTGCCAATTTCAGAACATTAGTGCGTGGACAGAAAGGTTACCCATACAACTCGTTCGGTGAAGAAGATAAATGGTGTTTTAAGTGTGTTGGTCAGGACGAGCCAGGCATCTTTGAGATGCTTTTCGCCCTCCATGGCCCCGTGCAACCAGTAAATGGAAATTATTTTTTAACAACACTTGCAGCTCGGGGTCTAGGTAAGACAGACGTGGATATGCTCCACTTTTTATTTGAAGTTATGTAGGTATCACAATTCATCGGGTTATTATGTTGCTTAATCATTTTTCTTTCAGTGTTTAAATATTAGTTGAAGTTTCAGTGTTAAGATGTGTACAGATCAGGCATTAAGGTAAACTTGTTTTGGCCGGCCGCTGGTGGCCGAGCGGTTCTGGCGCTACAGTCTGGAACCGCGCGACCGCTACGGTCGCAGGTTCGAATCCTGCATCGGGCATGGATGTGTGTGTTGTCCTTAGGTTAGTTAGGTTTAAGTAGTTCTAAGTTCTAGGGGACTTATGACCTCAGCAGTTGAGTCCCATAGTGCTCAGAGCCATTTAAACTTGTTTTTCCAGCGTGCTTTCTTTGTGTAGTGGTCCAATGGGCCACATGCAGTGATCATACAAAGGAAGTGGACACTTGTTTAACACTTATTGTGATAATTCCACTATCTGCTCTTAGGGGTACGTAATGCTAAGTAATGTGCGTATAGCTAGTTTCTTTGTGATAGTGCAGTGATGAACATCCAAATTTCCTTCAGACAATCCACTGGCATGAGCAATATCAGCGGTGAGACAGACTTCTCTCTCGTATCTATCAGTCAATCGTGAGGGACTGTAGAAGATGTTCAAACTCGTGGTTTTCAAAGATATAACAATATTTATGGGAGCTTAGGTCATTTCATCTGTTTGTGTGGTAGTGCCTTTCCGGCCTCGTTTCCTAGTATTACATATCATAGAATGATATGCCCTTGGGTAAATCACAGCTGGAGCAACATTTCCCTGCATTTATAAGTTCAAATCTTAGTCCCAAAATGGAATGCAAGTTTCTCTCTTTTAGCCAGTTTCGCTGTTTTGGTTTTATTATATTTACTTGAATGAAGAACCTTTCAACATGTGCCATCGTATGTGGAAGGGAAAGGAGTGAAACTAGGTTTTCACTATTTCATAAAATGAGTTTTCTCCCCAAGCATTTCTTTGTGAAGCTACTTCACCCCAAAATTTCACCATGTCTGTTACTTCAGTCCATTTTATGTGGTGTTTTTCCATTGATTATCTGTCCTCAACAAAGAACATTGCCAATTCGACAACACGACGTTTCAACGATTTAGACCCTATATCGGAAAGAAGAGTGACATATCTAGAAGAACTTTAATGCTCTCAGGGAGCCGTTGCTGTAACTGCTTTGAAAGGCCTAGTAGGAATTGAACGCACCTATAACGGAACTAATAAACTTCATTAACAGAAAGTTTGAAAGATTTGTGTCGCATTCAGAATCAACATGGGGACGTAGCTACTGGTGATCCTGAACTATGGAATCCAGCATCTCTAACTGGAATCCAGGAATCGGAATTTTTGAACACAGTGATTTTATGAGAAGGACTGGGTCATTCAGTATCTTTATTGGATCGTGACTTTTAGATTTAAATTTATTATCCACATTCCGAACGTTCTGTAGAACAGGCTTAAGAAAAAAAAAGAAAAAAAGATGCAAGTACTCTGATTCTTCACTGCAAATATAATAGAACTCTCTCAATCTTGAGATTTCATAATGAGTTTCATGCTCGAACCACTGCTGTAATATTCGGGTAGCTGCACTATCAATGGATAATCATATCTTGTAAATCATTTGAACTAGTTTTAATGGAAAATTACATTCATTTACTACAGCGAACAGTTCCTTACATGTAATCTGCCTCACAGCGTAATGTGAGAACCAGTTGCAAGTCTCTTTAATTAAGAAATCGGAATTCTTAGATGCATGTGAAACCGTAAGTTGTAAGGAATGGCACGAGCCCCCAAGCAATTGTGGATGCAGAATTCCACTTTTCAGTTTAGCATAAACCACACTGTTAGTCCCTATCATGACAGACGAATTGCCTGTGCCTATAGCAACAAGTTTATTTAGATTTAGCACTCTTTTAGAAAGAGAGTTTTTAAGCGCACCAATAATGCAGTGCATTCGTCTAACTTCTGGATACGTATACTTGTAATTTTGTTACTGAAATGTCACTTGTTTCATCCAAAATTATATATCATATATATTAAGTTATATTCTTGGCCTCCTAAATCATTAGTTAACATATGTTCAAAATGTGGTGCTAACATGTCACGTTACGGGTAACTGCTGTGCACTTTCTACGATGGAGTTGAAGATTCACTTTCACTTTACTGTCAGAAATGGAAACTATACACATATCAAACAAGTGGTCGACGGCTAGAAATGAACATTCCCAAAAATACAGTACCAATCGCCATCCAGAGAGAGGATGGAGTTACATTCATAGAAATGAACATTGTTCGGCAACAAGAAGTGCCAACTGCCCTTCACAAACTTCGATTTATGTCTGATTGGTTTGTATGGTATGGTACGTTGTCGGCTACTGCTGAATGGTTCCGCTGATTTTAAGTGCTTATTTGTTTTACAGTGCCTCTCTCTATCCATCAACCTCGCAAGCAACCCAGCTTCGCTATATTTGCAGTAACATTTACAGTAATGTTCAGAAAAAAACAGAACACCCTGAACGAATAGAGATAAGACGTTCACATTCACAGGACATATACATTAGTATGTTCTGCAGGAAAGATCAACATTTCAGTCATCTCGGTTAACCATGTGTCCTGTTGTCTAGTAGGCACAGGAACCGCAATGGCCCCCATGATAGCATCGACACGTATAAGGCGTTAATGGCGTCCTGTGGTATAGCCACCAACGCTGCATTCACCTGGTTCCAAAGATCATCTGTGGTGGTTGGCATTGGGTCACCCGTCGTTTCACCATATCTCACATATTTTCGATTCTTGACAAGACTAGTGAGCTGGCGGGCCAGGGTAAAAGGCTGACATCCTGTGACACCAGGAATGCACGTGTTCGTGCAACACCGGTGGTCGTACATTGTCTTGCTGAAAAATGACGTCTGGCGTGTTGTTCAGAAAGTGTATTTCTACGTATCACACGACGTCACTGACATAGGCCACACGTATTCCAGTGCCCTGGACACGCACCAACTGTGATTTATGGTTGTGCACAATAGCACACCGTAAGACATTGAGTTGGCGCTTTACACGTTGTGCGATTGCAGTCACTCGGATGTCGCTCCCCATGTCTGCGGCGAACTAAAATTCGGCCATCATTTTCAAACAATCAGAACCTGAATTCGTCGAAAATGACTATCTGATGCCATACGTGTTCCCAAATTCGTCGTTCAATACACAACCGCCATCTAGCATGTTTCTGCACATCGTCAAAGGTAGGCGGAGAAGTGGACGACGCGCACGTAGCCCTTGCCGTAATAAAAGGCGACCGACTGTCACCCCTGATAGTGTACGGTGTATTACATTGATCCACTGTTGCGCTGAAGCCGAGGAAGATGCCGATCTGCTCTGCAATATCATTTAGATGAGGTGTCGATCTTTTCGGGGGTGGTGTGGTTGGTGCGACCTGACCCATCTCATCGTGTTCTACGGCCTTACTTGAACAATTCTGCACACACCCGTTGCACTGTCGAAACACTTCGTCCCATATGAGCAGCAATTTCCCGGATTGATCCACTACATTTTCTCATGCTAATAATGCGTCCTCTTTCAAATGCACTGATATGACGTTATGGTTCGCGCATGCGTCTGCGAGGCATCCTGCACGTCTGCTCAAGTCACACTGATCCATTACCTTCGGTTTATAGCGACGAGAGCCGCAGTCACATTTTACCGTTAGATGGTGTTGTGCCGCAATATCGATGATGACGTCGAACCCGCGGACCGACATGGTTTAAATGCTAATCATTTCGGCAGAACATACTAATTAGATGTCCTGTGAATATGAACGTTCTATCTCTAGTTATTCAAGGTATTCTGTTACTTTTTCTGAACGCGATTGTAATATCACTTCCGCCCACACTCGTAAGCCATTGTGTACATCTCTCATCATTTGACCACTGACTTTGAAATTGCTGGGAATATTGCTGCTTTTCTTAACTGGTAACTTACTTTTACTGCATACTTAATTATAAATATAATAATTGTATCTATTTTCCTTTCAAGGATGTCAACTTCACTGCACCATATGCCTTTCAGAAACGTATAACATATCTGACCAAACACAATGAAAACTGTCTCACTATTCACTGTCTACAAGAGTCAAATATAAACTCAGAAACTCTCTAGCTCTAGCTGAGTTCTCCCTTTCCTCGAAGATTTTAGGAAGAGAAACTAGTGTAACAGTCGTAGCAGTGAATAAACGAAGTCAATCAGTGGGCAGATTGCTAGCGAGTAGTAGGCACGTATTGGTTAATAAACATTGTATACGAAAGGTGACAAATGTAACAGTTATCTTTCAAGTGTAAAGTGTAGTTATAAGGTATTTAATTAAAAATAGCAGGTATGTTGGGCAGAATGTGCAATAGTTCTCCGTGTCATATTACAGAACTTATAGTATACGCTTGCGTATGAGTGAAGTGCAGGTACTGTGCTCGTCACCATGGTCACATGGATGCAGGAACATATCCATTGTACACTCGAAGCATGGGAAAGAGTCTTTTAGACCGATGTGGCGTAGCACACCTCGGTGTTGGTACACACTGATGTCAGGGAATCGACACGTCGAAGACCACACGAGGTAATACATCTCACTCACAGACAGGACAGCGGTAAGGAAATTGCTCGTGGGATTCTCGTACAGGGGATGAAATAGGGTGCACAATATTGTCATTCACCAGAAAATGATACGGAAAGCAACAGTTCGACTTTGTGTATCCGACTACTGTCGTACAGCACCATCAAATGGCCTGTGCCTCCAGCACATTGCACTACCCCAACGCTCCCGGATGTGTCGTTATGGATTGAGGAACACTGTAAGATGTGAAGGTAGTTTCGTGTGGCTCCCAAGTCGCCAGCACTTCTGGGATGCAATGAAGCACGACGTCAGCTCCTTGGACCATTGCTCACTAGTGGAGGCTGACGGTTGACGGCTGTGGATTACGGCAGACCCCGAAAGTTCCCCTTCTTGCGGACTCCATGACATGAGGCGTCTTCAACTTTATGAGGTGTAAGGGACACAACAAGCTACACGCAGGTTTTACTCATTCAGTTGCTTATGAGCGTAAAATTCAACGCAAAGTATGACAAGGAGCGAATTTTCAAAGAAATGTCAAGTTGTTATGCAAAGGAGTGGTACGGTCAGTTTAAAATAAAACTTCCGGATAATGAAACGACTGACTCTTTTACAATATTAATGCCTCACTGGAGGAAATGGACTTGAATTTCTTTTTACATCTACTATAGCAGTAATGTACGGATTTTAACAGTCCTCGTATCCATAAAAATGACTTTCAACGAACAAATGATATTAATGCAAACGTAATCGGAACGATTGTTTTCAGCATGTTACAGAAATTTTAGCTATCTCGTAGTTTTTATTCGAGCGAAATAAATTTTGTACTATAGAAACAAACGACTAAGTTATCATTACATGTAATACGAGTAAGTTGTCAGCATACAGCAGCGCTTTGGCTCTGAGGAGAACGAGCAGCAATAAACGGCAGCGGTCGTGGGCACTGGACAGGACAAGTTCGTAGGAGTGTCTGTGTTTCCCGTATTTGCGTCTACGTAGCTTCTCGTAGAGACATTCTGATCCATATAACGAAATAATGAGCAACCAGTGGTATAAAAGAAATTAAGTTCCTTTTATGCAACCAGTTGCTTATTATTTCGTTATATACAACTACAGTTGCTGAGGATGGTTAAAATACTATAGGTTCTGATACAGAAACGAAGAATGATGTTAGCAGTGCACATGTAATCTGTTTACGCTTGCGTGCCAACGAAGCCACCTATCCTGTTATCTGTCTAGTATGCCTGAAAAAGTCAGGCGCCTCTTGATCTGATCTCACTCTCTTTGAAGTCTGAATGGCCGATATGAGTAAAAGGAGGAATGTCGCCCACGACACTTTCTTGCATCTCAGAGACGACTGCTCCCAGGACCCTTCAGGTTTTTCCGTTTCGTATTGACTATTCACTCCCCTTGCGGGGCTGTGTTCCTGCAGCAAGAGATTGAATACTTTGTAAAACTGAAGATATTATTTGAGATAATGGAAGTTGTCGACATGAAGAATTAAAATAGACAAAATACCACGGTTTAGGTGGTAACGCCACGTTTGTGAATTTGATCTATTTGTGTCTGACGATGTGGGTTGCTCTTGGTGAAATAAGAGGATGGATAGTTCCGACAGAATGGAGGTTTTGTAGTATCAGGATATCAGTCTTGTCTTGTGAGAAGATTTTAGAAAATGTCTTCCTTAATACGTCGTAGAAAACTGTGTTTTTAATGGGATACGAATGTCCAACAAAAGTACAATCGAGTTCTGACACAGGGAAGTGCTTTGGGCTCGCTAATTTTCGAAATATACGTAAACTTTGTACCGGTGCAGCACTCTCAGATAACTACTGATGACTGTGTGGAATCTAGTTACAAGACGTTGGTGCGACCGGTTCTTGAGTACGAACTTTCGTCACTGGCTGACTGTAAAGAAATGCAGAACTGCTGTGTTTCCGCTTGGTCTACTCAGTAACTGCAGTCTTTAGAAGTAGAAGAATGCGAATGCCCGAGACAGGGGAAAATAAGTGAAAAGTAATCGTTTAGAGTATCAGAAGCAAAGCTTAAGAGCCTGTAACATTATTTAGACAAACATCATAAATTAGTGGTAAGGAATGTGATGGGAATAGATATGCTCGAGGATATCTGCAAAAATGTGGTACATCTGTAAAAGGAAGCCACATGCAAGAAGTTAGTGCGACCAGTTCTGGAGTAATGCTCGAGCGATTACATTATAGCAACCATTATAAGCATATAGTATATAATGTTTGCTATATTGTACACTTGAAAAGCTGCAGTAGCTGTTGCAGTAACGAGAGTGTTGTACCTTAGAATACTTCACAAACTTCAACCTCTATCCAACTCTGTCATAGAAGTTCAGTATATACATTCTTATTACATTTTTAAATGCCAGCATTCACGTTTTGTGTGCTTCACTCGTTTCTGAAATTACAAAAATTACTCTGGAAAAGTAAGGTTTTTCCGAACGTGAAAAAATGTTCCAGGATACGATGTAGCCACCTACTTAAATTATTCTATTGATATCTAAAAGTGTTGCAATCAAAAAAATCTTGTCAATACTGCATTTAATAGTTTATTTTTACAAGATTATTCTGCTATACTCTACAATAATCACTAAGTGGAAAGAAAGTAGAAGTAGTATCAAAAGCCAATTACGAAATGCGTATTTTTAAAACAGAAGTTATTAAAAACTAACGCAAATTTTGATTTTAAAAACAGCTGCAATTGTTAACTCAGTCAAGAATCTCTGTTCATGTGCAACGATCACGAGCTCCATGCTAGAAAATCCGCTTCCGTTTCAAGGTAGAAGATGCTGGTTTCCCCGTCCACACTTTACGAACTAATTTTAAAAGTATTCTGAATTTTATTCACTATAAAGTTCTGTAACTGCAGAATTAACAACAGCTTCCAAATAGCTTTAATACATAACACAGCACTTATGTTTATAGCACAAAAAATATTTTCAAATGCTGTGCAAAACACAACCTCATGTCTAACAACAACGAAAGCTGTAGATAATGTCAGAAAATGATTTAGCGTTGTTTAGAGTGCATTCCTTCATGGGTTTCTAAAACAGCTCACTAGAGTGAAATACCGACCAGGAAACATCATATGTTCCTAGGTACACTAAGCTCAAGGTACAATACTCTCCCATCCTCCAGAACTGGTCGCGCTAATTTTATTTTACAAATGCATCACATTTTCGCAGATATCTTCCATCAAATCTAACTATTCCCATCACCTTCCCTACAACTAATTTTTCGTATCTGTCTCATTTCATATTGCACATAATACTATAATTGCCCCTGTACTGTTAGCCGGCCGGAGTGGCCGTGCGGTTCTAGGCGCTACGGTCTGCAGCCGAGCGACCGCTACGGTCGCAGGTTCCAAACCTGCCTCGGGCATGGGTGTTTGTGATGTCCTTAGGTTAGTTAGGTTTAATTAGTTCTGAGTTCTAGGCGACTGATGACCTCAGAAGTTAAATCGCATAGTGCTCAGAGCCATTTTGAACCCAGTACTGTTACATGGCATAGAAACATTGAGTTCCAAGAGATCGATAGAGGAAAACTGATGCTGTGTGGGAGAAAGATTATGAAAAAGATGTATGGGCCAGTGAGAAACGGAAAAAACGCATGTTATGATGAACCAGTCTGATGTTACACAAAGAGCAAAGTTTAATCGATTGGAAAGGGATGGACATTTTGCACGGATGACAGATAATGATATTCCAAAAGTATTGTCAGTAGGAACGCGGGAGTGAAAGCGTCGCCAGGTAAGACCGAGACCAAGATTGGAGGATGGACTGTGGAAAAATATGAAACAGGTAGAATTCACAGAAAACCGGGTGGGAGTTGTTCGGGACAGGATCAGCTGGAACAGTTGGTACGGTCGGCACATGATCTACGAGGTTCCTGATTGCCGGTTAAGTGTTAAGTGAAACGTTGCATAAATTCAGAGGTACAGTGCTAGATTCATAAAGTGTGAGTAGAGTCCTTATAAAAGTATAAAGAGGATCTTAAGAGAAGTTGTATTGCAATATTTGGAAGCAAGGACTTTCTATTTTCGCGAAACGTGCGAGCTAACATCCCAAAGGTGTTCGGGCTCACATGCGGTTCCTCTTCGTCGAAATGTCTTGGCTCAAACTTGTCTAGTGGTTGAACCGCACGTGTCGCATTACACGCCCTAAATTAGACACTTGTGACCCTTTGGTTAAATTGTCTGGCCGATGGCAAGTTTGCGAAATACAAAGTTAATATAGGATATATTAACAGTAATAATAATATCGGGAACTAAATTAAGCGACCCTTAAATGATGTAGGCCACGCGGTTGCGATTTGATTAGAAAGCAAATTAATAGCGAAAGTGATCGTATTTAGATTTACTGTTGCACTAGAGCCCATATCCATTTGACACAGTTCGATCATTCACAATCTCATCGTGAAATACACGTTATCTACGTGAAAAGTTAGAGTTCACACCAGGCGCGCGGCTGCTCACCGCTCAGAGATTAAGTCCCGCGATAGCACATAACGCGAAATTTTCTAAGCCTAAAGACGACCGTCCGCTTTCGCGTCTGCATCCGAACTGTTCCCTTTGGGACCAGAACTGCCCGTTTTGGCGTCTCCTCCAGCACTCCCGCTGCTCGTCCCCGGCCGCGTTTCCCGTGTGCTGTGTGTGCTCCCTCAACTGACTAGGGCATTTCCCTTTCCTGAAGCCGTCCATCTGATTGACTACAGCTTATTATACATTATTTTACATTGTAATCAAAGCTTGAACACTAAATAAAATAACGATAATATCCATTACATAAAAACGTTAAATTCGTTTACATAAAACCAATACAATTTCCTACAACAAATATTCTATTACCTATTGATTCAATAAGGTGCCATGCTGTCATCGTTCAATGTGTTTTGTGTGGAGGAACTGATGATCTGATGCTTAACTGAAAATCCTGATAATACAAATTTACTATATCTTTTAAACAAATAAAGTTAGAGTTGATATTTACAACGTTTTTCATTTCAATGATGCGCTTCTACATGAAATATCGATCGTTAATATCGACCAAAGTGTTCAGATTTTAGGATTCAGGTCTTTGTTACAAAACTTGTTAATTTCACTTAAACGGTAAATCCTAAACTATTACGGATATGATAAATATTCAAGTTTTATTGGGATTACCATGAAAATGTATGAAGGATGGTAGATTAAAATTACTGTGGTTTGATTCCCTGCACTACTACAGAATTAAATAGTTTTCATAAATGTTTCCCTACTCTCTTTGTGGCCAATCCGCCATATTTAACACTGCTACGTCTCCTTGGCCACAAAAGCCTTCTACTGGGTTTCCCTATGACGTAGGTTCTGGTCCGTCTCACTTGCACACTACAGCGCTTAGGCGTCAATAGACAATAGACGCCTGTGAGTTTCCCCATCTCGTGGTGAACCTGCGCCCTTTGTGGCATCCGGTCCTGGAAGACAGGGTTCGTTTCACAATTCCTGATGGCTGATTCTTTCTGCCATATATTTAAATGAGAGCGCAATGATCGTTAACTCACAAACGCCGTTTGCTAAATTTAACAAATCTTCCATGGAGAGAGACTGTGCAGTTATTGTACTGTCTCCGCCGTAACAGCGCCTAAGATTTAAATTTCTGTTGACATCTAGCTAATTAAAGATGCAGCACAAATTCGGGTGGACAGGCATGCAGTGATAAGTGTTTCACGGTCTTAATGATGAACCCTGCCAGAAAAACCCCTTGCGTGAATTAGGCGAAATGTGGATTCTAAAATAGGAATAAATGATTATTAACTGACAACCCCCTAGCTGCCGACAGGTGTTGCTGATATACCTCGATATGGACAGCTGAAAATGTGTGCCCCGACCGGGACTCGAACCCGGGATCTCCTGCTTACATATATCAACAACACTTGTCGGCAGCTGAGGTTGTTAGTTAGTCATCATTTATTCCAGAAAAAGCTGTACGGTCATCAACAGTAACTGTTCTTTCGAGAATAAGTTACTGTCTTCATATATATATATATATATATATATATATATATATATATATATATATATATATATATATATATATATATATATATAGTTAAAGGCTACCCAGCCATTTGACCATCGTCTGTGCGAATGCGCAGAGGTTGCCCAAACCTCTTACGGGAATCGCCAAAGCGTGCGCGAGTAATGAGTGGGTGGGTAAATGTCTATAAGGTACAATACATATGTAGAATTGTGGACAGTTGGGAATGTGAGTCTCACGGGAAGCGTGCAAGGGATAAGTCCCTGCAGTCGCGCTATTCATCTGTGTCCTCGGTGGTTCAGATGGATAGAGCGTCTGCCATGTAAGCAGGAGATCCCGGGTTCGAGTCCCGGTCGGGGCACACATTTTCAGCTGTCCACATCGAGGTATAACAGCAACACCTGTCGGCAGCTGAGGTTGTTAGTTGGTCATCATTTATTCCAGAAAAAGCTGCACGGTCATCAACAGTAACTGTTCTTTCGAGAATAAGTTACTGTCTTCATATATATATAGTTAAAGGCTACCCAGCCATTTGACCATCGTCTGTGCGAATGCGCACAGGTTGCCCAAAACTCTTACGGGAATCGCCAAAGCGTGCGCGAGTAATGAGTGGGTGGGCAAATGTCTATACGGTACAATACATATGTAGAATTGTGGACAGTTGGGAATGTGAGTCTCACGGGAAGCGTGCAAGGGATAAGTCCCTGCAGTGGCGCTATTCATCTGTGCCCTCGGTGGCTCAGATGGATAGAGCGTCTGCCATGTAAGCAGGAGTCCCGGGTTCGAGTCCCGGTCGGGGCACACATTTTCAGCTGTCCATATCGAGGTATATCAACAACACCTGTCAGCAGCTGAGGTTGTCAGTTAATAATCATTTATTCCAGAGTAAAGCTGCACGGTCATCAACAGTAACTGTTCTTTCGAGAACAAGTTACTGTCTTCGTATATGCAACTAAAATAGGAAGATTGGCCGGGTAGTCGAATCTTGGAATCTTGCTGCTGACGAATGCGTGTACGGGGTGTTAAGCGCAAGTTGTGTATATACCGTCCAAACTACTGTGATGGCTGCTTTGCTGTTATTAATGACTGTGGAAGTTCATAGAAGCGAGAGGATGTTATTTTATGCTGGCAAGTAATCTGTTTCTCCCGAATATCTCCAGCAAGCTCTTCGACTTAATGTTTGTATATCAGAGACAAGTTACGACAAAAAGCGTCACAATCTCTCACTCCATAAAATACTACAGGAAATCTGGAGAATTAGCTAATACTCTCTCTCTCTTTCTCTCTCTCTCTCTCTCTCTCTCTCTCCCTCTCTCTATGGTGGTTAGAAACTGTACGACACGGACTACGATTCTTTGACGGACAAATGCTGGTAATGAAAATTTCTTTCGCTATTATGGTAGCAATGGAATATCTAGATATCTTGGTGGAGTACCGCTACAGTAGTATCCATCAACGACTTCAGCTACGGAGTATTAACGCGGTCAAACAGCTTTCTAATGGATACATCCACACGGACTGCTGCTCCTTACAGTCTGCTCTAGGTACGTACAGTAGTCTTTCGCCTGCGACTTAGACGGACTTGCCTTCAGTTCATCACTCTTGGAATGTTTCAAAGCGACGTATTCTTCAGCGGCAGCTACCGTCTCAGACACTGGACCACCAATGGAAATGGCTCTAGGATGAATATTAGAAAGTCATATTTGAAATTTCGTTCTTGAGCAGGAGTTTGTGTGGAATTCTTTGGCACAGCACGTGACATTGTTGCGAGAAGGCAGTCAGACGAAACAAATATTTCTTTAATGTGACATCCAGTGTCGCAGGAAATCATCGGTTTGATCCCCGCTGCGATCAGAATGGTTTTAACCAGTTCTGGGCGGCGCTGACTACGAACGGCATGCAACATCGCTGCTGAGTCACTGCTGGAGTGCTGGCTATTCTTCGAGTTTTACTGTCCCCGTTAATTCTTACCGATAGAACGAATATCGCACTAGGAGAATTTGGCACTACTCCATCGATTATCGATTCGGCACGAAAAAAATCCGCTTTAAAAATAATTTTGTTTGTAACAGAAAATAAGCCGACGCTTTCCGCCGACGCTTGGCGTCGCTCGAAAAAAGTGATGAGCAATGTATATTTAGGATGAATCTACATCTGCGTCTATATTTACATCTACGTGGCTACTCTGCAAATCACATTTAAGCGCCTCGCAGGGGGTTGATCAAACTACTTTCACAATAATTCTGTATTATTCCATTCTCTAACAGCGCCCGTGAAAACGAACACCTATATCTTTCCGTGAGAACTCTTGTTTCCCTTATTTTGTTATGATTATTGTCTCTACCTATACATGTCAGCGTCAACAAAATATTTTTGCATCAGGAGGAGAACGTTCACGATTGAAATTTCGTCGGAAGATCCCGCAATAACGAGAAACGCCTTTGTTTTAATGATGTCCACACCAAATCCCGTGTCATGTCCGTGACATTCTCTCCCATATTTCTCGATAATACAAAACGTGCCGCCCTTCTATGAACTTTCTCGATGTACTCTATGAATACTATGTGGTAAGGATCCCACATTGCGCAGCAGCACTCCGAAAGACGACAAACAAGCGTAGCATAGGCAGTCTCTTTGCTAGATATGTTGCATATTCTAAGTTTTCTGCCAATACAACGCAGTCTTTGGTTCGCCTACTCCACAACATTTTCTATGCGTTCTTTGCGGTTTAAGGTCTTCGTAATTGTAATTCATAGGTATTAAGGTGAATGTACGGACTTGAGATGTCAATGCTTTATTGTGTAATCGAATTTTAACGGATTCCATGTAGCAGTCTTGTGGGTGACCTCACACTTTTCATTATTTAGGGTCAACTAAAAATTTTCACGCCACACATATATCTTTTCTAAATTGTTTTGCAATTTGTTTCGATTTTCTGATGACTTTTCTAGAGGATAAACGATAGCATCTTCTGCAAACAATCTAAGACGGCTGCTCAGATTGTCTCCTAAACCGTTCCTACAAAGAAGGCACAGCATAGGGCCACTAACACTACCTTGGCGAACACCAGACATCACTTCTCTGTTTACTCGATGACTTACCGTCAGCTACCACAAACTGTGACCTCTCTGACAAGAAATCGCGTATCCAGTCGCATAAATGAGACGATATTCCATAACCACGGAATTTAATTACAAGCCGCTTGTGAGGTACGGTGCCAAAAGCCTTCTGGAAGTCTAGAAATACGCAATCAATTCCAAATCCCTTGTCCACAACACTCAACACTTTGTGTGAGTAAAGTACTAATTGTATTTTACAAAAACCATGCTTTCTAGTTCCGTCTTGACTATGAGTCAACTGACCATTCTCTTCGAGGTAATTCACAATGTTCGAACACCATATATCTTCCAAAATACTGCTACAAATCGAAGTTAAACATATGGGCCTGTAGTTTAGTGGATTACTCCTGTTGCGTTTCTTGAATTCTGGTGTGTCCTGTGCCACTTTGCAGTCTTCGCGTCCAGATGTTTCGTTGAGTGAGTGGCTGTATATGATTGTTAAGTACAGAGCTATTGCATCAGGATACTCTGAAAGCAACGTAATTGGTATACAGTGTGGACCAGATGGCTTGCTTTTAATAAGTAATTTAAGTTGCTTAACTACTCCGAGGATATCCACTTCTAAGTTACTAATGTTGACAGCTGTTCTTGATTCGAATTCTGGAATATTTACTTCGTTTTCTTTGGCGAAGTAATTTCTGAAGGCTTTGTTTAGCAACTCTGCTTTAGCAGCAATGTAATCGATAGTATTTCCATTGCTACCGCGCAGCGAAGGCAGTAATTGTGTTTTGCCACTAACATACTTTACATATGACTAGTATCTCCTTGGGCAACGGCCTTGCCGCAATGGATACACCGGTTCCCTTGACATCACCGAAGTTAAGCGCTGTCGGGCGTGGCCGGCACTTGGATAGGTGACCATCCCGACGCCATGCGCTGTTGCCATTTTTCGGGGTGCACTCAGCCTCGTGATGCCAATTGAGGAGCTACTCGACCGAATAGTAGCGGCTCCGGTCAAAGAAAACCATCGTAACGACCGGGAGAGCGGTGTGCTGACCACACGCCCCTCCTATCCGCATCCTCAACTGAGGATGACACGGCGGTCAGATGGTTCCGATGGGCCACTTGTGGCCTGAAGACGGAGTGCAGTATCTCCTTGGATTTTCAGCCAGGTTTCGAGACAAATTTTCGTTGTGGATACTATTATAAGCGTCTCACATTCAAATACGCTCTATATTTCGAGCTTCTGTATAGGCTCTCCAATCTTGGGCACTTTGTGGTCGTTTAACTTTGCCATGTGTTATCCGTTGTTTCTGCAACAGTCTTCCGACCTGTTTTGTGTACCATGCGAGGTCAGCTCCGTCGTTTGTTAATTGATTTGGTAAAATCTCACAACTGCTGTCGATACTATGTCTTCCAATGCAAGCTCCATCTAGTCTACACTTACATTGTTAATTTGGAAGGAGTGGAGATTGTCTCTTAGGAAAGCGTCAAACAAATTTTTATCTGATTTTTTGAATCGATATACTTTTCGTTTTTATTGGTTGATTTGGGTGTTACAGTATTGAGTCTCGCTACGACTACCCTGTGTTCGATAACCCCTGTATCCGTTTTGATTCTTGTTATTAACTCAGTATTATTTGTTGCTAAGAGGTCAAGTGTATTTTACAACAGTTTACTATTCGAGGGACGTCATGAACTAATTGCTCGAAATAAGTTTCAGATAACGCATTTAGCACCATTCCGGGTGACGTTTTTTGCGTACCACCGAATTTAAACATGTATTTTCGCCAGCTTATCGAGGGTTAATTAAAGTCATTACCAACTATAATTGTATGAGCCGCATACGTGTTTGAAATTAGGCTCAAGTTTTCTTTAAACCTTTCAAAAAGTGTATCATCGAAGTTGGGAGGTCGGTAGAAGTATACAATTAGTGTCTTATTCGGTTATCAAGAATGGCTTCTGCCCACACTAATTCACAGGAACTATCTACTTAAGTTTCACTACAAGATAAACTACCCCTAACAGCAACAAATACACCACCGTCAGCTGTCTTTAGCCTAAGCTTTCTGAACACCGTCAAGTACAGCGCATACATTTCGGCTAGACGTATCTCCCTTTAGCCAGCTTTTAGTGCCTATAACGACTTAAGCATTAGTGCTTTTTGTTAGAACTTAGAGCTCTGGTACTTTCCCAACATAGCTACGAGTATTTACAACTGTTACATCGATTGTTCCTAAATCTATGTTCTTGCTGTGTTCAACCTGCATTCTTTTGAGACTGACGACCCTTATGTGTTTCCCCGAGACTCTCTAACCTAAAAAACCGCCCTGTCCACGCCACCGATAACCGTGTAGCCGCCTCCAGCCACATATTTCAGAAACGAAATTGCAAATATCTGCCGAGGCACGAGAGAAAATGCGCCTGGCGTCTATTAGGAGGGACATCCTGTATATATAACGTTTATACCTGCCAAAGTAAAACATATAATTTTTGCTTTAATGAATGTATATCCTTTTTACTATGTTACTGGCAAGAGCCTTCGAAAAAGACTTTTCCGTGAAAACCTTTATGAAACTTGATCCAATACAAACAAGATATTAGCGCCACAAATCACCGTCCAGCCGTCAGGAGAAGAGGTCTCACAAATGTCTGTCGTATCGTATTAAATGTAAGGAAACATGTAACTCAGATGATTCTCTGAAAAGATATAACTATACTGGAACTAATACCCTGTGCCGCAGGACGTTTTTGTTCCTTGACAGTTTTTTTTGGATTGCAGATAATCTCGCTACTATGTTCTTCCTTTCAATTGCCGTACAGCTTGGGGCGTTAAAAATTCATTGCGTCGTTAAACTCATCATATAATTTGCGTAAAATTTCCGCCTTATGCAAGCACAGTAAATTTATGTTTCATTTAGCTATACGTACTTCAGCACTTTATTATTTTTTAGGTTCCTTTCGACTCTTTCGGATCGCGGTTAACTTATTCAGTATTTCTGTCCTCCTAATACCTCTTTATTCTCCCACTTATCCTGGTTCTCTCTCCACCCACGATCGTAGTCATGATTATGGTACCATTCCAGCTATGCCCACCCATTGTGTTCCAAAAGCCGGACCTATCCTGCATTGCCACGAACGTATTTGGTTCGCTCATTCCAACCCTTTCTCGATTCCCTATTTGTGTGTTATTTTCGGTGAAGTTTTTCATTATACTGCCCGACATAATGCTATGAGTTATATTGTGCTCGTAGTGTAGTAGCTAACAAACTTTATACAACGCGTTTAATGACATGTGGGAGACCTCGTGGGAATGGAAAGAGGACTTAAAGAGAAGCAAAGAAGTTCATATATGTATGTGGTCAATTTATTTTATTTTCTTAGTACAAACACTTTCCGTTGTTACACTTTGCTTCGTTTCTGTATTTTTGTTTTCAAATTTCCAGGTTGCTCCTACAGGTATTTTTTCTTTTCAAAGGACATCTTCTGATGGATAAATGAATTTCTCAAAAAGGCTACAATTAGCTGTATCACAAGCTTCCAAACGCCGTATCACTGATTGTTCTGCTCGCTCCAATGTTACAGGTATCTGCTTCATCAGCTGAAATTCTTCTTGAACATGCTGTTGAGATTATGATCATTCGCAACAGGTCTTGAGTACACTATGTCCTTCGAGTGTCCCAAAAATAGAAATCCAATGGACTGAGATCATGAGATTGAACAGGCTAAGATATTGCTTCCTCACGACCTATTCATTTACTACAAAAATACTGATTTAAAATTGTTCTTGCTTACAGAACAAAATGAGGTTGTGCCCCATCGTGTGCGGACATGTTTTGACGTAAATATAGTCGAACGTCTTCCAGCAAAACATTTTAATGTTCAATTAAAAGTTCACTGTATAATTCACCTGTCAGTGCTCCATAAAAATTATAGGGTCCTATTAACCTGTGTCCATTTATGTCAGCCTATACATTAATGTTAACCTGCTATTGATGTCTTGTTTCCAAAACTGCAAATGATTCTCATCGACCTACACATGAGTATTGTGAAAATACTGCACTCTATTCCTGGTAAAATATGGTAGGCAGATAGTGTTGGGCCTAACCTCATGTCGCCAGTAACCAAGTACAAAAAGTTTCTTGTGAACTGGAAATTTGTTACAATAAGTCGGTGCACTCTCCGAAGATGGTATGGGTAAAGGAGTTGCTCTCGTAACACGTTAAATACTGTCACATGATCACATTCTTATTTTATGATATTTCTCTGGTACTGCTGCCATTATTGTCCTCAATATAGTGAAGTGCTCGGTCTTCTAAATCAGGTGTTCTAACACCACTTGTTCTTCCACAATGAAATGACTTTGTATCAAAAGAGTCGCTCTTCGCAAGATCTTTATTCTTTGAAAGGTCGTATAGTTCTCTAGATGCCTATTAGGAAACCTTCCAGCATACAAACGTCTGGTTTCAGACTCATTGGAATTTGGAAGTCCAAACATCAAGCGCATGTTCGCCATGTGCTGATTAGAATACATTTCAGTCAGAAACGTACAGTATAGACTAGTTCAATAAGAGAACGCCCGAGCAGGCGTCACGCCCGTAACAGCAAGGCAGACACAACAAGTCGCTCTCCAGGTAACGTCACTTGTTTTGTGGCACCCCTCGTGGTAATAGCAGATTCTATTCCTCATGAGGGAAGAATGTTCAGTACTTATTTACTCACTAAACGCTATTCGAATAACAGAAGAGAAAGATTCCAGTACTAATTACGTTCTGAATACTAAAGGAATTTGTTTATTTACTTGTAACATGTCAGCTAAGATAAACATAAGAAGGCTTCGACTTAACTATTCCCAAAACAAACATCATTTGAAAAGAAAAATACGTGTATAATCAAGCTGGAATATTGAAAACAAAAAGCCAGAAACGAAGTAAACATATAGCAACAGAAAAGAATCTTTCACTAAGATAATAAAAAAAACATCACCACATTAATATATGAATTCTCTGGTTTCTTTTTAAGTCCTCTGCCCATTCAGCAGAAGTTTCCCACGTATTAGTTAACACAAAGTACACCTTTATTTGTGGTGTTGTCGTCTGCAGGTTTTAATTTCCACTGACGAAGAGATCATTGGCGAGGGTGCTAAAGTTTTGGGATGTCAAGGCGAGGAACCAAATACGCCAAGACGTTTTGAAAGGAAATATTCCGCCAGTCGACTCAAAAACTACAGGGCAATCAGACTGCCTGGCAAAAAGGAAACAGAGAAAGACCAAGATCGATGGTGAGGTATAGAAGATGTAAGAAAACCACGGAAAATCTAATAACGGTTGGATGGATTTGAACCAAGTTACTCCCAAATGTGAACCCATTGCCTAACCACTATGTCACATCGCTCAATTGTAATACTAGACTGAAACGCCAAAGAAACTGGTATAGGCATACGTATTCAAATACAGAGTTGTGTATACAGGCAGAATACGTTGCTGCGGTCGGCAACGCATATATAAGATAACAAGTGTCTGGCGCAGTTGAAGTGAATTTGAACGTGGGTTTATAGTCGGAGCTCGAACGATAGTACACAGCATCTCCAAGGTAGCGATGAAGTGGGGCTTTTACGATTCGACCATTTCATGGGTGTACCGTGAATATCAGGAATGCGGTAAACATCAAATCTCCTACATCGCTACGGCTGGTAAAAGACCCGACAAGAACTGGATCAACGACGACTGAAGACAATCGTTCAAGGAATCATAAGTGCAACTCTTCCGCAAATTGCGGCAGATTTCATTGCTGGGCAATCAACAAGTGTCTGCGTGCGAACCATTCAACGACACATCATCGATATGGGCTTTCGGAGCCGAAGGCCCTCTCGTGTATCCTTTATGACTGCACGACACAAAGCTTTTCGCCACACCAGGGCCCGTCAACACCGACATTTGACTGTAGTTGATGACTGGTCGGTCTTGTCTCGTTTCAAATTGTATCGAACGAATGGACGTGTATGGGTATGGAGAAAACCTCATGAATCCATGCACCTGGCATGTCAGCAGGGGACTGTTCAAGCTGGTGGAGGCACTGTAATGGTGTGGGGCGTGTGCAGTTGGAGTTATATGGGACTCCCGACATATCTAGATACGAGTCTGACAGGTGACACGTGCCTAAGCATCCTGTCAAATGACCTGCATCCATTCATGTTCATTGTGCATTCCGACGGACTTGGGCAATTCCAGCAGGACAATGCGACACCCAACACATCCAGAATTGCTTCAGAGTGGCTCTAGGAGGACTCTTCTTTGTTTAAACACTTCCGCTGTAGCCACCAAACTCCCTAGACATGAACATTATAGAGAATATTTGGGATGCCTTGTAACGTGCTGTTCGAAAGAGATCTCCACCCTCTCGTGCTCTCACGGATTTAGGAGCCGGCCGGAGTGGCTGAGCGGTTAAAGGCGCTACAGTCTGGAACCGCACGACCGCTATAGTCGCTGGTTCGAATCCTGCCTCGGGCATGGATGTGTGTGATGTCCTTAGGTTAGTTAGGTTTAAGTAGTTCTAAGTTCTAGGGGACTTATGACCACAGCAGTTGAGTCCCATAGTGCTCAGAGCCATTTGCACCATTTTTGAACGGATTTAGGGACAGCCCTGCAGGATTCATGGTGTCTGTTCTCTCCAGCGACATAAGTCGAGTCCCTGCCACGTTGTGTTGAGGCACTTCTGAGTTCTCGCGGGGCCCTACACGATATTAGGCAGGTGTGCCCCTTTCTTCGGCGCTTCAGTGTACAAGCAGGCACTTTGATCACTTTCAGTAAATTTGTCTGTTTATTTCTAGCAGTTGCCAGAATATTACTGTCTTCTTTCTCGAACTTTTCGGTTGTTTTTCCTGAATGATAGTAGTTTCTTCTTGAGTAACTTACTATTAGTCGTAGGCTCCATATTTTCGGTGAATTTCTCCAAGCACACTCAGCAACACTCAAAGTTTCTGGGTATCATTTCGGAACAACGTATGTGTATACAGGGTGCTCAGAATCGGTGAAAAGCTTGTAAGGTTGTTGTGAGGTAGACTGTGCTGAGAACTAATTATTATGAAAAATTTCCATGTGTTGCATCGTTTCCGAGATATTTAGCAATGAGGTTAGCCGCTCATGTCATTCCACGAGGAAATTCAAGCAGCCCTCCAGATGCAGTTGATGTCAGTTGTTAACATAACTGTCCAGGCTAAAGGACAGGAAGTTGTAGAGTTGAGTAGGTGCGAACTACTATATAGTGACTGGGTGCGGAAGGTTTGTTGATTGTTACTTTGCGTTCTTTCGGTCCGAGAAGGTAAGAAAACATCAGCTGTATTTATCGGGGGACATTAAAATAAATAGAAGTACATTGACCTAAAAATTACTACTTAAGAGACGTGTACTTGCCATATTGTTTGGAGTATGGTATCATAGCATACGAGACTGCTCAGCGTTTGGCTCCAGTCGCACCCTTCCTACCACCCTATGTCCAATTCTTGTATCACTCTTGCACGGTTTTAGGAAAACAAACGAAGAACACGTTTGGTAACACTTTCTCCTACGGGCCGCTTGAATTTACGCGCACAACGGCCTGACTGGCTAACTTCAATGCTAATTAACTAAGAAACGGCACAGGGTATCGAATTGTTTTGTTAACTGTTATTCGTAAGTGCGAACTACCCTGAAACACCCTGAGAAGCCTTTCAGACTGTTTCTGACCATCATGTACGGATGCTAACGCCCCAAGAAAGGTCAGAACTTGATATTAGGTATGGTTGATCTCAATTGTCGTTCTGAACGGGGTGAAATCTTTAGATGTAAAAGAACCTTCGGGTGTACCCCAAGGGTAAATGACCAGATGGATAACACTGGATATCCCAAAAGGGTATTCGTGGATGATGCTGTTGTATATAGAAAATTTGCTGTGCCACAAACATATAACGAAATGCAGTTGACTCTCAACAGGGTAAGTGTAATGTACTGTACAGAATTAGAAAAAATATCCATTACTGTTCAACCATACGATTAATCACTATAAACTCTAACATGTTAAATACCTAGGTGTATGTGTCCGGAGTGAACTAAGGTAAGACGGCACCACAAAGCTTGTTGTATGATAAGCAGATGGGCGACTGAGATTTAGTGGAAGAAGACTAAGGAAATTTAATTAATCTCTGAAAGATTTTACTTACGAAACATTCACTTCAAAGTATTATTCATCAGCCTGGGATCCTTATCAGGTGCAGGAGATGGCTAAGATAAAAAGAAGAGCGGCACCTTTGTAACCGATTTGTTTGGTAAGCGAAAAGTGTCTCGGAAGTTTCCATCCGACGCCAGCGGTAGAAGCTGAAAGACGAGACGTTGCACGTCACGGTAAGCCTTACTCTTTCAAAGAAGAGACAGACAACATATTAGTTTATTGTACATAATCTCGCGAAACGCCCACGACGGTGAAGTCACACAAATTTGAGGTCACATGAAGGATTTCTAGCATTAATTTGTCTCGCATGCTCTTTAGAAGTAGATCGGGAAAAGAGGAAACAGTAGTGTTATCTGAAGTACCCCCCGCCTCACACCATAAAGAGGGTTGCAGTGTATACAGGATGTCCCAGGAGGAACGTTCAATATTCATGGATATGACAACAACGATCATTCGAAGCCAAATGTCAACTAAACATGGGCTCTAAAATGCACACCTGAAGACCTATCAGAACAGGTTTTGTACAGAGATATGTTTCACAGTACCGAAGATGAACAATGCTCATAGCTCTTAAGAAATGCATTTTAGAGCCAATGTTTATTGGACTTCTTTGCCTCAAATGATCGTTCCTGTCATATCCATGAATACTGACCATTCTTCCTGGGACCCTCTATGTAACTTTAGACAGTATCGCAACTTAAAGGGTAATACGAAGAAAAATATCACTTACCATTCATTATCCCTGTACACCGTGTCATTTTAGAGATGAAAGTGACTTCACGCGCCACTTAGAGAACGATCGAGATACGTAGCCAACTGGGTTATCAAGCACACAACACTCACAAACGTATCTTAAAAAGTAGCTTATAACACACTGTTTCATTAATGGAAAAATAAAGTCGAGTCGCGGAAAGACAAGCTTTATCTCAAGTATTAGACAGACAGTCGTTCATGCGCAGACGTGAGGCCGACAGGGACGAGTTGGAAGGCGTCGCTACTCAGCAGGTGATGGTGGCGCTTCCTGACGCATAAGTGCTTAAGTGATTGCCTGGCCAGCGGCGGGGACGCTATCTCCCCAGATCTCTGAAACGACTCGCCCCACACGCCCGCCTAGTCACTATCGACCGGGCGTGCGGCTTACCGTCTCACTTTCACCAGTGCTGCCACCACAACACCGCGAAAATTCACCTCCTTGACCTCAGTGGCCTTTGAGAGGACGCAATGCGGAAACCTTTGTTTCTTTCCCTGCCGCACGTTCCGCTAGAACACGCATTTCTCTCTGCAATAGCAGCACCGTAGCAAGCCAACAGCGGAACGGCTTCAATTGCTTCGCAGTGACGCGACGCTGTCTTGTATTGCTGGGAATCCGGATCAGTTACCCTGCGCGACATTCCGATCGCCGAGTTCCTACTGAGTCGCTGAAGCAAAGAAACTCGATTACATTTCAAAGTTTCTGCGACGACAGTGTCATCATATGCGGGGCCCAAGCTCCGACCGATTAAGTGAGAAGAGAAACAGTTCGTGTGAATTCCTAACACATCTCACAAGTGATGCTGACAAGAAAAGATCGAAAGAAGAAATACATTTAACGTTACATCGACAACGGGATCATTAAGGGTTAAGCGTAAGGTCCGATAGGGGAATAGTGGGAATGGAATTAGGTCGTGTCCTTTTCGAAATTGCAAGCCGGGGTGGCCGAGCGGTTCTAGGCGCTAGTCTGGAACCGCGCGACTGCCACGGTCGCAGGTTCGAATCCTGCCTCGGGCATGGATGTGTGTGATGTCCTTAGGTTAGTTATGTTTAAGTAGTTCTAAGTTATAGGGGATTGATGACCTCAGCAGTTAAGTCCCATAGTGCTCAGAGCCATTTGGACCATTTTCGAAATCTTGTTGATTTAGAAACCTAAGAAATTTGTAGACTCTACATCGAACTGCGATTGTAACAAACGATACTTATTTTGTCTGTTATCTGTTATGACCCAGCTGACAAGAGCTCGATGACGGTCAACCAAAGAATATATTAATGACTATCTTCAGAAGTACATTAAACTACTTCATTAGTATCTGTATCTCTTGTTTATATACAGAAGTGAAATTCAAGATGCTCTAATCTCTCTTCTTATGGTCTAATATTGTACTAAGCTGGGTCGCAGTTCTTGAGAGAATAGTGTCACACGAATATTCATGGAACACACTTCGCAATACCTGTACTATTCAGGCAGACAGTTTGGCATTCTCTCATAATCTGCTAAAATGAGATAACCAACTGCATCACTAACGAGACTGTACCATAATACAAATGTTATTAAACAGGGTCTTCCAAAATATATGCACACGTATCCGAATACGTGCTCAGTATTGTCAGGCAGGAGGCCCTATCTATAAATGTTGGAAGTGGGTTCCTCATATCGAAACAAGAAAAAAGTTCTGGTAAGTGTACATTCTGAAATCCTTTGGATTTGAACTATTAATGGGAGAATATTTTACAGAGTTGCCATAATATATTTGTAACAACTGCTCCAAACGTCATCTGGGTTCTTCAGCATACGACTGCATTCGACGGATCGTTGACTGTCACACGGTTTCAAACAACCCCAGACAGTGTCAAATGGTTTGTCAGGCTTCCATGAGACTTCAACGAAGCACTTGACGTTAGGAATCTATAGGGTAAGGTGGTATAATGTGGATATAGGTGCAGGTCCCATGAACATAAGGTCTCCCGCCATTTCTCGGTTTCGTCGTGTTGGTAGCACTTCGTACGACGTCGCATAGCGAAAGATTTCTGCAGTTCCTCCCGTCTTTTCCCTGAATACACCAGTTTGTGCTACTGAGATATAAAGTTTTACTTGTTGAGAAGTAAGTGAAGATAGTTTTATGCTCTCTTATAAACTGACTGGTTCCCACGTGCTTGTAAATTTTGTATTAGTGAGATCAGAGACCTGTTTTCTGTTTCCGCGTGTTCTGAGGCAGCTATAGAGAAAGATTGAGTGACCTGTGCTGCCATCTCTTAACACAGTTCAGTACTATTTCCTCATGACTTCAATCTCGCCAATAGTACATTTTCGGTCACAAAAAAGGTACAATTTCGATATCCTAGTACAATTTCGATCAATGCAGCTCTTTAGTTTAGTCTGTCAGGACTGGTTACTGTAGACACGTTATACACAATTACTACAAATAGGTTCTGTATATTTAAATATATTTTCTCTCGCGAGTATTTAAAGCAGACCGTTATCTTTTTCTCTTAGATTTCCCAAAACCGATCTCCCCACTCCCTGGCACGCCTGCTCAGCACCCCCCACCCCTCTTATGGATCCTCATCTTCCATTGGCTCCTTTCCCCCCTCCCCCCTTCACTTTTCCTCTCCTTCCCCCCCCCCCCTTTTTTTTCCCCGTCACCTGTCCAGTTTCCCCCCACCTGCTCTCGGCTGTGGTATGTCATATTTGTGCCAACTTCTTAGTGCAGTGTTTAAGTGAGAGTTCAGTGTTGTGCGTCTTTCCACAGTGTTGCGAACAGAAATCATGCTGTCGCTGGGTGTGCATTTTCTATCTCTTGCGAACAGAAACCAGACTGTCGCCGTGTTTTTTAATTTTTCTGCTTCCTGTGTATTTTATTAGCATCATCAACCCTGTGTTTTATGTTTTAAGTTCCAGAATTTTCTGCCATTTTACCTTTAAGTCACTGATTTTATCGCCAACTGTTATTTTTTATTATCTTCATCTTTTTGAAACAAATTCTGTAGGCGTAATAAGCTGCTGCCAGCCCGCCCCCCTTCAGGGGGAAAAAAAAAAGATCAGGAAAGAGAATCTACAATAAATTGAGTCCAACTGAATTCCATGAGACAATGAAGCGTGTAATGGGTGGACATTTGGGCCACTGAAACATCTGTGAAACTTAGGAAGCAAGGTTGCTGGAATAGATAGGATTAGAGCATTTATTAAGAGACACACTAACCTTGCCTGCGAAAACTCGATGTTTTCCAAGAGCCTGAGCTGAAGGGTTAAATGTTTAAATAAAGCGGAAGTGAGTAACTATTTCCAGAATTTGGAAAAAATCTTAAAGGAATATGATTTGTTTGATAAACCAAAGCGTATTTATATGGATGAATCTGGCTTTCCTCTTAACGACAGACCCCCAAAAACAGTCAGTTATAAAGGTAAGTTTCACAGACAAATGTGGAAAGAGGACAAAATGTTACTATTGCTGTATACATAAATGCATCTGGTACGTATTTGCAACCACTGGTAATTTTCAAGGAATAAGGAAACGCTCTGAATTTCAAAACGGCATACCTATTAGTTCCATTATAGAGGTGAATGAATTGGGATACATTAATGAACATTAATGAAGAATTGTTTAAGATCTGGCTTCGATACTTCAAGAAATACAAAACAGTGGGTAGTATTAAAGTTGTTATTATCGACGACCACGGCTTGACTCCACACAGAACACATGTACTACAGACATTAGATAGAACGTTCTTCATGTCTTTAAAGGTTCAATTTCACAGAAATGCAACCGAATGGGTTCATCATGACCCCAATGAAAGCATTAGAAAACAAAGATTATGTATTTTTTGTGTGATACCTGGAGCAAAATTGCGTTAATACCAGCATCCAGTACCATTTCTCAGCACGATGCTGTCAAGGATATTTTGCCAACTCCAGAGAAAAAAGTATCGTCTCGGAAAAGGAAAACACAAACATCAATTTGACTCACTTACGATGAAAACCCGATAAACCTTCGCAGCAAGAGAAATCTTTTTCAATGGGGAACAAAGAAAGAAATAAACAAATGCAACAAGAACAATAAACAGAAATGTACGACAACGCGTAATGATGAAAGAAGTATTAAAAGCTTCAAATCGCCAGCAAACAACGAGAGTAATTAGGATTTTGTTTCTTGAATTATCATAGTGCAGAATCATTGCAAAGGGTGACTGGATTCGCTGCCAAAAATGTAACGTTTGGTACTATGAAGTTGCCCGAGGGAAAAAGCGCTTTTTACGTGGAAGACGTCAATGATCAGAATTGTACCAGGAAGTGCTCACAATTTAATCTAGTGTGGTGCATTTTCTAACAGTTTTTCTCAATTCTGTAATATTTTTGTGTTTAATCCAACTTTTGTAATGGTGTAATATTTGTGTTACATGTTCATTAAACATCAAAGAACAAGTGCCATAATTTAAATTATTTCTTTCCTCAATATGTTTCCAGTTACAATAGCTTTTGCCCGAAAAGTTCGAAATCGTACCACCTTACCATACTACATAAAGCAACTGTTTTAGTTTGCTCCAAAGATGATAATAACGAAGAATTAGGTCGATCGATCGCACTGGTCGTGGAAATGATCCTCCTGCAGTTACTCATCTGTCATGTTACCTAGCATCTTGAATAAAGTGAGTGAAACTGCCTGGAGCCGGATAATGCCAAAAACACATGCTTTCTCTTGTTTACGTGGGCACACCCTGTGCTAAACCTGCCAGTGTGGTCCATGAAACCCCTTATGTTCCTGTTGGTGTTTACCCTAAATCTTGCACAGCCAGTTAGCCGTGCGGTCTAACGCACTGCTTTCCGGGCGGGAAGGCGTGCTGGTCCCCAGCACGAATCCCCCGGCGGATTAGTGTTGGAGGTCCGGTGTGCCGGCCAATCTGTGGACGATTTCTAAGGCGGTTTTCCATCTGCCTCGGCGAATGCAGGCTGGTTCCCCTTATTCCGCCTCAGTTACGCTATTTCATCGACTGCTCCGCAAGCACTTTCTCCACGTACGAGTACACCATAATTACTTTACCAAGCAAACATTGAAGTTACTCTCCTCTGGTGTGAGATGTTCCCGGGATGGGGAGGGGGGCGGGGGTCCAATGGGGGCCGAAATCCATAACAACCCTGGGCTTGGCGTGGGGCGGCGGTGGGCTGAGTGGACTGCTGTAACCTGTTGTTGGGTTGAGAACTACTGAGGGCTACGGCTGGGACGAAGCCTCTCCGTCGTTCCTAGGTCCCCAGTTCCATACAATACAACACAATACAATTCCCATAACCTTATCATGAATATTTTCATCCACCCACCAATTTTGGTCGATAAAATATTTTATTTCCTCTCTTCCAGCTGTGACTTGTCCTGTCAACAAGTCTTAAAATACAAACAACAGATTGGCAGTTTGTGCAGTCGTCATATCCCGAACGTGCTCTTCTAGCAGTACACCAGAATATGCATATGCATTACTAGCATTGCTCCAAAGCCTTGCGTGAAAATGCTAATTCGCCGCAGTGTTTACATCCAGGACTTGGAAGGCAGGGGATCGTATCGCAAAGTAAGAGTCTTCCGAAGGCGGGGGGGAGCGACTCTTTCTAACATCATCTGCGGCAGTTAAGTAATAGCAAGAAGGAAGAGTGTAGGTGCGAAATTTCGGCATCAGTTAAAGCTTATTAGCTTTATACACAATTTCCTAAAATACTTTACAATAAGATGGGAAGGTAACCAGCAAAACAACATTCATCGCAACGGCGACTGATCTATACTGAACTACAACTCTAACAACAGGACTGGGTAACTATTTTCGAGGATGTCCTTCTTATAAACTACTAGCCATTAAAATTGCTACACAAAGAAGAAATGCAGATGATAAACGGGTATTCATTGGACAAATATATTATACTAGAACTGACATGTGACTACATTTTCACGCAATTTGGGTGCATAGATCCTGAGATATCAGTACCCAGAACAACCACCTCTGGCCGTAATAACGGCCTTGGTACCCCTAGGCATTGAGTCAAACAGAGCTTGTATGGCGTGTACAGGTACAGCTGCCCATGCAGCTTCAACACGATACCACAGTTCATCAAGAGTAGTGACTGGCGTATTGTGACAAGCCAGTTGCTAGGCCACAATTGACCAGACGTTTTCAATTGGTGAGAGATCTGGAGAATGTGCTGGCCAGGGCAGCAGTCGAACATTTTCTGTATCCAAAAAGGCCCGCACAGGACCTGCAACATGCGGTCGTGCATTATCCTGCTGAAATGTAAGGTTTCCCAGGGATCGAATGAAGTGCAGAGCCATGGGTCGTAACACATCTGAAATGTAACGTCCACTGTTCAAAGTGTGGTCAATGCAAACAAGAGGTGACCGAGACATGTAACCAATGGCACCCCATACCATCACGCCGGCAAATACGACAGTATGGCGATGACGAATACACGCTTCCAAAGTGCGTTCAGCGCGATGTCGCCAAAAACGGATGCAACCATTATGATAGTGTAAACATACTCTGGATTCATCGGAAAAAATGACGTTTTGCCATTCGTGCACCCAGGTTCGTCGTTGAGTACACATCGCAGGCGCTCCTGTCTCTGATGCAGCGTCAAGGGTAACCGCAGCTATGGTCTCCGAGCTGATAGTCCATGCTGCTGCAAACGTCGTCGAACTGTTCGTGCAGATGGTTGTTGTCTTGCAAACGTCCCCATCTGTTGACTCAGGGATCGAGACGTGGCTGCACGATCCGTTACAGCCATGCGGATTAGATGCCTGTCATCTCGACTGCTAGTGATACGAGGCCGTTGGGATCCAGCACGGCGTTCGGTATTATCCTCCTGAACCCACCGATTCCATATTCTGCTAACAGTCATTGGATCTCGACCAACGCGAGCAGCAATGTCGTGGTACGATAAAGCGCAATCGCTATAGGCTACAATCCGACCTTTATCAAAGTCGGAAACGTGATGGCACGCATTTCTCCTCCTTACACGTGGCATCACAACAACGTTTGACCAGGCAACGCCGGTCAACTGATGTTTGTGTATGAGAAATCGGTTGGAAACTTTCCTCATGTCAGCACGTTGTAGGTGTCACCACCGGCGCCAACCTTGCGTGAATGCTCTGAAAAACTAATTATTGGCATATCACAGCATCTTCTTCTTGTCGGTTGAATTTCGCGTCTGTAGCACGTCATCTTCGTAGTGTAGCAATTTTAATGGCCAGTAGTGTATATCCACAGGACTATATCAGATCTCCTTTCTTAACTATGACCCGTTTTTCTCTGCACACCACACCAGCTATTCTTCTGTACACAATGGTAGGTAAATATAGCTCTTGTCTTCTTCCCACCGACTTTGGACAGTATGTCCTCGCGCTGTGGTCACTCCTGGGTAATAGTGAATATCGACTAGTTCAACGCTTCATTTTATTTAGTTTACCAGTCGATTTCTTCATGTTCAGATTCTTCGACCTACAAAGCTTTAACAAAATTCTTTATGTTACTGTTCTGTGACAAACATTCTAACATACAATTTAATGTATTTACAACACTTCCCTGATTAGGATTACTATTGTGCATTGCAACGGAAGTGCTGACTAGAATATACAGTAAGTCAGTGTTATAGGAAAAAAACCAAAACTAACACATTTTAATACACCGTCCAAGTGTACAGTGTGTTACAGAATGATATTTTAGATATTAAGGAGATTGTAGTGAATGAAAAGTAGAACATTTTACAATGAGGAACCAATAGTCGGAAATGGGAAATAAGTTTCTACAGCACTACACACTTTCTACACATTTGGTGGGCTAAATGAAACACCAGAATTCTTTAGTTTGGGGACCGTTTATTGACAGTAGAATAAAATCAAATAGAGTAAGACGAATATGTGACTTCAGTACTGTAGAATAAATGATCAAGTGACGATCATCATCATTGTTACGTAGCGTGCAACAACGAGCCATGTTTCGTCTGATTTTCTGTAATATTTCCGCGCTCCCCTGTGATGGTCTCAAACACTGCACTATGTGTTCAAGAAATTCAGGTGCTGTGCTACTGGTGTTGAGTACACAATTGAATTCAAATAGCCTCAGAGGATAAAGTCAAGAGGGATGAGGTCATGGGAGCGTACAGACCAAAGGACTGGGTATTTCCTGCCAACTACCCTCTGGCTGAAGTTTGTAACCTCCCCACAAAAATATTTTATAAATAAAAATGAACCAGATGTAACCTCCCCTCGGAAATAAGAATTAAATGAATTTTACATATTGTAACCTCTGAACAAAATTGACTCCCATTTATAATCTCTGTGCAGAAATGCATTCACATTTAATGTTCCCACAAAATTCTTTTCTCATTTAATGTAAAGTTCGAAACAGAAAAATTCCGAAACCACAAAATAATAAAAAAAAATTCAGTAACCTGGTAGATTTTATGACGACAGCAGCGCTGCGCCACGGCCCTGTATTCTGAATAAAAAAAAGCAAAAATTCTTACTTCAATAAAAACTGCAAATATATCTGCTCTTACATAAAAAATTTTCGGCACAGCTCCGTGCAATGCTGGCCTATGCTTTGTGATTCATGAAAGAAGGATAATCCATTGAATAAAATCTTTAAATTGTAATGAATGCTTTTTTTAAAAAAATTACTTTATATTATAAAAATTATTATTTGGTCATTTTTTAAAAGAAATTGAATGACAGTTGACATACATTATTAGATATGCGCAAGGCTGCTTCTTTACCTTCTACAATAATACTCATCCTCCAGAGTCCCGACCAGAGCAGACTGCACACAAGCGCAGACACGTGCCGACCCCTGCAGACAGCAGAAGACTACTGCATACTACTGCCGACTCGCGACAAGCAACAACTAACTACATACTGCTCTCTGGTCAGAGACTCTCCTAAGTCTTGCCTGTTGCAGGCAGCGCATACATCGCATACCTCTTACATAACCCTCCACTGCGGGGGCAAAAATTTGGCAGCGATGGTGAGTCAATTGGACTTGCCATGACCAACAAATTTTTCTTAATTAACTAAGTTTACAATCACAGGATATATATATATATATATATATATATATATATATATATATATATATATATATATAAGTGCAGAACATGAAATAAAATATAGTGCACATGCACTGAGTACAGAACATATCAAGCAATGACAAAATGTATACACAATGATTACAAAACATATTAACAAATGACATAAAGTGCACACGCACTGTAGTACAGAACATATCAGGAAATCACAAAATGTGTAGGCAATGAGTACAAATCATATTAACAAATGACATAAAGTGCACACGCACTGTAGTTCACAATATATCAGCAAATCACAAAATGTATACGCAATGAATACAAATCAAAAGTGCACACACACTGTAGTTTTGTTTTTTACTATTTTACGAGAACTAGGATAGGAAATGGAAGGATTGCATCATGGTTGTAGCACATTAGGTTGCACGCAGCTGCACTGAAGGTCCATATCTTTCTACAGAAGCACAACACCAAGTGAGACAATCTGAAGTTCTTTTCCCCGAAGTATTAATCAGTGTAGCCAAGACACTGAAATGTCGTAGTAATATTCCATGTTATCATTTTGGTAGTACATTAGGTACACCAAACAGTGGGACTGTAATAACATCTCCATCCCTCAAGGTGATGGACAGCATGTCGTGTCAACACCACGTTCTTGTAAGGTACACCAACGTAGAATTAGTGCAAAAACCAAATATAGTGCTCCATGAGCATGAGGATAGACAGGACAAATGGATATTGCAGTAATTTCTGGTAATTAGGTCAGAAGGTGAAGGACATTAAGTCTTATGCCAGTCATCATTGACAATTACACTAGTCTAACAACTGATTTTAGGAATTCGTGGCACTCATTGCCAGTTACTGAACATTTCTGTACCATGGATGAAGTATTACAGAATAATGTTCATAAGTAATCTTTACAGAGAACATTGGCACTCATTTACCAGTTACAAACCATCAGAAGTCATCATTCAAAACAGGAGCTAATGAGTGTAGCATCAAGCTACTAGTATTCATATATATAGCATAAAAGTGACATAATATAAATTTAAAGTATAAGAAACAGTGGCATTCGTTGGCTAGCAAGTATTAAATATTACAAAACATTTTTCATCATTCAACTGACATATGACATATTTAAAAATAATTATTGGCACTCACTGATCAGTTACAAATCATCAGAAGTCATCAGTCAAAACAGGAGCTAATGAGTGTAGCATCAAGCTATTGGTATTCATATATATAGCACGTAAGTGACATAATATAAATTTAAAATATAAGAAACAGTGGCATTCATTGGTCAGCAAGTATTGAATATTACAAAACATTTTTCATCATTCAAGTGACATATGACATATTTAAAAATAATTATTGGCACTCATTGATCAGTTACAAATCATCAGAAGTCATCAGTCAAAACAGGAGTTAAAGAGTGTAGCATCAAGCTACTGGTATTCATATATATAGCATAAAAGTGACATAATACAAATTTAAAGTATAAGAAACAGTGGCATTCATTGGTCCGCAAGTATTGAATATTACAAAACATTTTTCATCATTCAAGTGACATATGACATATTTAAAAATAATTATTGGCACTCATTGGCCAGTTACAAAACATCAGAAGTCATCAGTCAAAACAGGAGTTAAAGAGTGTAGAGCATGCATGTATTATTACAAAATATCATTCACTATTACTCAGAACTCATCATTTAAGTGACATAAGACATAATTAAAATGTAACACTCTGTAACTATTACTCAAAGTCTGTGATTAGAAAACATCATTCAGTATTACTCATAACTCTTTTAAATTGGTAGCATTATTTGGGACTGGTAATACATTTTTTTTTTGTGCTAGAAATGCATTGCGTTGGGATCGATAATTAATTGCTGGGGCATAATAATATTTGCGTTTGACTTATTGCTGCAAATGAAGATGTGTAACGTCATTTGTCATCAGTCAGCTGTAGCAAGGTTATGAAACAAATAGAGAATATGTGTTCACATTCATGAATGACACAGGTTTAATGACCAACTGCTTATAGCACATTAATTTCATGAATAATTTCTCTTGAAAAAAATACAAAATTGATTATTAAGCTGAAAGAAGAAACGCATATTATGCTGAAAAGTAATGAACTTTGAATTAACAGGTAATGAAATGTGTATTAAATACATATGTTCTCTAGCTGTCCTTTTCAAAACCTTCAGTCATCATACCATGCGACATAAGACATACTGTCAAAACGAACTGCAACAAATACTTAAATAACTACAAAGCATTAATACATAAACTTCAACGTTATCCTCATCTGCAAAGAAAAACTTCATTATCATTACTATCATCACCTGCAAAGAAAAACTTGATTATCCATATCAACATAATTCCATTATTATCATCACCTGTAAAGAAAAACTTCATTATCCATATTACCACATTCTGCATCACTATTCATCATCATTGATTATCATCTGCAAAAAAGTCACTTCATTATACAACTATTCATAGTATAAAGTTCCTTATTTCTAGCATATTTCATCACTAAAACTAAGATGTGTAGTTCTGTCTGACAGCCTGCATCAATCGCCTCGTATTCTGAAAGAAAAAATAGTTAAGACTGCTATCATACGATGTGTATAGTAAATTCTTGTTAATGCTTGTTAATTCTGATCCATTTACTCTTCGTGACGAGGTATTGCATCTTCTTTCGTTCATTCCGAAGGTGAAATTCCCATTTCATAGTAATCCACTGTGGTTTGTTTAATTTATTTCTTTTACACGTTATTTCTTTCTGAAAAAGATGAACAATGATTAATGTCTTGCATTTAAATCATATACTCATTAAATAAAAGCTGGTTTCTAGTGATATAATTGAGCATACAGCATAGCATGACAGAAAACGTAATATGTCAAAAAAAAAAAAACATAGACAGTGTTCAGATGCAAAAATGTACACAGAGTATCACAATGTAGCAGAAAAAAAATGTAAAAATAGTCACGATGTTGAGATATCATAAGGCAAAATGTCAAAGTCAACTGGTGTTTGTTACATCTTAAACATTTCATAGAGTATACAAACAAAACAGTAAAACAATCATACATACTTGAAAAATGGAAAATGTGCACGGTCTGATGTGTAACAACAAGAAATGCCTCTCTTTGTTCAGCTTGTATATTGTGTAGTTGATAGACGCGAGAGTTGAAGGCTTTAATGCAGAAAGAATTTGATAAAATTAATATGTCACTAGATAGAATCGCATAATTGGTCATAAAATATGTAAGTTTATCTGGAAAACTGTGCACGGTCTGATATGTAACGACAAGAAAAGCGACCTGCTAACCTTACCTTGCCGGGTACTTGCCAAGAAAAAATATGATAATCATAAGTAAGTAGTCACATAAATGTAATTGCATAAGTGGTCATAAAAAGTGTAAGTTCATCTGGAAAAATGTGCACGGTCTGATGTGTAACGACAAGAAAAGCGACCTGCTAACCTTACCTTGCCGGGCACTTGCCAAGAAAAAATACGATAATCATAAGTAAGTGTTCATGTAAATATAATTGCATAAGTGGTCATAAAAAAATCAGGAAATGGCATTACAGTGTGATAAATCATAAAGTATGTTCATTCAATAAAGGGTTTGATGTTCGAGACGTGGTGATTCCCTTTGGTTTTTCTGGTTCTCAAAGTTTCGACGTGTACTACATTGGAGTGAGGAATGCTGCGAATTCGGTATGGACCTGCATATAGAAGCTCAAATTTACTACATCTACTTTTTCCTCTATTAGATAAATAATGTGTGCGTACTAATATCTTCTGTCCAATGTGAAAGTCACGGCGTGTACAAACCTGTTTTTGTAGTCTTCTCCGGCGCTCTGCGGCACGTTTGATGTTGTTCAGCGCAATGTCAATTATTTTATGGTGTCGTAGTCGACGAGATGTAGGAAAGGTTACTAATTCTTTAATTTTGCTAGGTGGTTCAACATTTTTCAGTATAACAGACGGAGATAGCATAGTAGATTCATTTGGTATGGAATTAATTACATCCTGGAATGAGAGTATGTGTGTTTCCCAATCAATATGTTTTTTATGACAGTATATTCAACACAGTTTACCAATTTCTTTCATTAATCGTTCACAAGGGTTCGAAGAAGCATGGTACCTCGATATATAGATCGGAGAATTGTTTGTAGCTCGTTACATACGTGTCCATATAGCAGATCGAAACTGTGATCCATTGTCGGAAATTACTTTCAATACATGCCCTACATGAAATAGAAAATGTTTTCCAAATGCTTTCGAAACAGTTTTAGCAATAGCTTTGCGTAACGGAGTGAAGGTAACAAATTTTGAAGTGAGTTCAACAGCGACAAAGATGTAGCAAAAACCTCTATTAGTTCTGGGAATCCAAAAATGTCTACAGCGGCCATGTGTCTCAATTTAACAGGTACAATGGGATGTAATGGAGGAATATGTGAAGTCGTATCTGACTTAGCTTTCTGGCAGATTTTACATGACGCTAAAACTCGTCGAATACGTTTCTCCATGTTGGTAAAATAACAGTTCTGTCTCAGTATAAGAAAACATTTTCTGGCTCCGTAATGTGCGTAACTTAAATGAGTATACCAGATTAATTTGTTAACAAGTTCGTCAGGAATGCATAATAACCAATTGTTGCTGTCACGGTGAGAGCGGCGAAACAGAATGTTATTGCGTACAGTGTAATGGTTTCTAATGGTAACATTAGTCCTATCTTGCCAAAGATGTTTAATTTCTTTCCATACGTTGTCTTTACTCTGCTCTTGTGCTATGTCTTGTAATGACGACGAAATGAGATTTTCAAATGCAACTTGTTGAATGTACAAGACGCTGAAATTTGCTTTGCAGAAGTTGGTTGCGATGTCTTGCTGATTGTTGCTGAGAGAACGGGATAGTGCGTCTGCTACAATATTTTGTGCACCGGGAATGTGAACAATTGTAAAATTAAATTCCTGCAAATAAAGTTTCCATCTACTTAATCTGTCGTGTGTAAATTTAGCGGAAAGTAAAAACTGTATCGCTCTATGATCTGTGTAAACGGTCGTATGTCTTCCATAAAGAAAATGCCGAAATCTCGTAAATGCCCAAACAACACATAGCGTTTCAAGTTCTCTAACAGAATAATTGCGTTCAGCAGGTGACAGAATGCGACTAGCAAAGGCAATGTTTTTAATTACTGTAGTGCCATCTTCTTCAATTTCCTGAAAAATGTGTACGCCTAAAGTGGTGTTAGAACTGTCGGTGGCAATGGAAAAATTTCTAGTAAGATCTGGATGTGATAAAAGTGATGCATTCAACAAGGCTTGTTTCAGGTTCACAAATTCAGAATGTGCTTGCTTATCCCAGGACCAAATAGTGTTTTTACCTGTCAAGTGACATAATCTAGGGGTATCTAAAGCAGAGTAATGAATAAATTTACGAAAAAAGTTAATTAAACCCAAAAAGCTACGTAGTTGTTTCTTCGTCGTAGGAACAGTAATGTCACGTAAAGTTTGAAGTTTTTCCGGGTCAGGCGCAATGACTTCTGCTGAAATTACATGTCCAAGAAATTTTATAGAAGTTTTGCCAAAGTGCGATTTACTGAGATTAACAGTGAGTCCTTGTGCACGAAAAGTTCGTAACAGTTGTTCAAGAATCAGATTGTGCCAGACCAGTTAGCTTCTGCAAGAAGAATGTCGTCTACATACGTTGTGATCCTGTCTTTAAGTTCTGTCGGAAGTATTGTATTCAAACCGCGAATAAATGCTGCTGAAGAAATAGTTAAACCGAACGGTAATCTACAAAATTGATAACAGTCACCAAAACAAAGAAAAGCCGTGTTCTTTCTGCAGTCCGGATGGAGTTGAATTTGCCAAAATCCCGATTTCAAATGTAATGTGGAATAAATAGCAGTACCATGAAATTTCTGTAGAAATTCTTCTAGTGTCTGTGGGCGATCCGTTTCATTAATAATAATGTCGTTGATGCGACGCGAATCAAGTACGAGGCGAAGTGAACCATCCTTTTTCTTAACAATATGGAGTGGATTTATGTACGGACTAACTGCCGGTTCAATAATTCCTTGGTCAAGCATAGCTTGCAATTCTTTCTTAACTTGTTCTCTGTGAATATATGGAATGGGATAATGTTTGGCTTTAAATGTGTCGTGCTGTTTAACTTGAAATTCATACATAAAACCGGACATAGTACCAGGAACGTTGTCAAAAACTGGAGCTTGCTGTAAAAGAATTATGCGTAGTTGCGTGCGTTCGTCGTCTGTATTTGCACTGCTCTGTTTAACTTTATCAGAAATCATCTTTATAACGTCATAGTCGGCTTTGTCTGGAGTATTATAGTTGTGTACGTACGTATCTGTGAACAATGTGGAATGACATTCTATGTTACGTGATGCGGAAATGACCTCTGTACGATTAATTGTTTGTTCTTTTGCAGATAAAGATTGCTGAAATTCTAAAGCCAATTGTAAATTTTCATCCTTTAACATTAAATAAGAGTTTTGAAAGTCAATAATTGCGTCGTGTTGTACCAAAAAATTCGTACCTAAAATAACGTCTGTCGTCAATAAGGGAACAATCCAAAAATTTGAGTGAAATGTATGACCTGCAATACAAAATGATAAATGTGTCTGTAATTTAACATCTACTCCTTTACCAGATACTGCTCCTTTTACCTTCGTTTTGCCTAATGGTAACGTAGGATAGCTATCCTCTTTGTTACAGTCGTTGAAAGTTTCCTCATTTATAACTGACATAGGAGATCCAGAATCAATTACTGCTGAAAATTTGGATGTTCCAATTTTTACTTCAATAACAGGGTGTGAAATGGTTTTTTGAATAACTGGTTTTTCCTGCAAAAGAGTGTCTCGGATGTCGTCAAAAGTAATAACATTTTCGTGAACATGATTCTCTGTGTCAAAAGTATTGCTTACGTTGCTGGAAGATGCAACCTGTACTGTATTTAGTCAAATTCTATCTGACGTGCTATTATTTTCGGGAGGATGCTGTGGCATTTCCACTATTTGAACTGTTCTGTTATTTCTTCCTGATGTATTACGTTCGGGATGATATCTACTGTCTGGTTCATTCATAATAATCTGTTGTTGCGGATGATTATGCTGCTGATAAGACCGACTGTTATCAAACGGACGCTGAAAATTGTGCTCATTACTTTTACGTCTGTCATGATGGTCATTTCTATACGGTGCATTGCGATAGGAATTGAAATGGTGTGTTTTCTGTACGTACTGATTCCCTTGTTACTGTGCGTTACTATTTGGTGGAGCTGATGCTATACGTGCACGCGGCGAAACATTAAAGCTTGGTTGACCTTGTACATTACATTGTTGGTTAGGTATGCTAACCGGTTGGTTTTGTTGCTGTTGCGGAGAAAAACTTCTATTGTTACCAAAATGTGTTCGCTGTTGCTGATAATCTTGTCGATACTGATAATTAAAATTTTGTCATTAAAGTTCTGGTGGTTGTCGTTCCTGAAGCGTCTATTAGCTTTGCTATTGAAATTGCGTGGTTGATCGTAATTGCTGTATGTTTGTTGACCTTGGTTATTATATGAAAAATTTTTGCTTATAAAGGAATAATCCGATTGCTGCACTTCCAAAAGCTGTAACAGATCTCTGAATGCCGAAATATTTTCTTTCTGTTGACCCGTTAAAAGTGACACTCTTAATGATCGTGGTAATTTAGAAATGCATAATTGAATAAGTGCAGATTCACTGTATGGTTCACTTAAGTACTGATTTTGTTGGACCATGTGTTCAAAAAATTGCGTGACAGTGGAAAAATTTGAGTTCTCATAATTTGGTAAACTAATTAATTGATCCTTGATTCCGCGCTGTGTCGTCTTCGACCAATACGCTGACAGAAAAGCATTCTGAAATTCTTCTACCGAGTAGCATTGTCTCGCGATCGGTCTCATACGAGTTGCCGGTTCGCCTTCCAAAAAACTGCAAAGAAATTCAAGTTTATGTGTTACGGGCCAAGCCGGTGGAAAAGCAAAGCTAAATTCTTGTATCCAATCCAATGGGTGAATCTGTGTTCTGTCATTTTTAAATACTTTAAATTTTCTCACTGATAGAAAATGTTTGTAATGAAAATTATCGTCTCTGTATGTCTGAACAGGTTCAGGATTGTATGAGAATCTATTTGTCTGTGATTGTTCAGAATCTAACTTACGTATTCTCTGTAAATTACCTAAATGATACTGGCTGTGTGAGTCTGACAAATGTTCGCAAAGTGGCGTATGCTGTGACGTGTTAGTGACTGAAACATTTTTCATCTCAGTCACTTCTTGCTGTAAAGTTGACAATTTTCTACGCAATGTATTATTGGACGAATCTATTTCACTGATCGTCTGCTGTAAATTTTGGAATTCAGGTGTTTGATTAAACGAAATCGGTGAAGTATCGTTTGATTTGCTGTCATTATTACTTTCGATAACATCAATACGACTGGCCAATTCATCATATTTTTCAGTCAGTATTTTTACCTGATCGTCATTTTTAGTGTCACAAGCATTAATTTATTTTTGTATTTTACGTGTGGTTTCGTTCAAGTTTTTAACGTCTGCTTTGATGACATCGGAATCCTGTATTAGTTCTAATTGTTCAAGTCTGTCGGTCACTGTCTGAAAGTCTACTGTGTGTGTATCTGTTTTTGATTTAAGATCGGAAATTTCATCACGCAATTCGGTGTTCAACTGTTGGATAGTATTAATTTCGTCTGATACTGTAGCAATATTGTTGTCTACGTATGTTTTTGCTTTCGTAAACAATTTACGTTTATCTTCCTGTCTCTGTGCGGTAATTGTTTCCATGACTTGTCGTTTTAATTTATTTTGTTCCTGTATGAATTTACGGTGACGCGTTTCACTGTTTTGTTGGTGGTGATTAAAACGTTCGTCAATTTGGCTGTTCTGTTGGTCGAATTTCGCGTCTACTTTTGCATCCACTGTGCGCCAAAGTTCTGCTGACATTAATTTAAACTCGTCGCGTAACTGTGTTGCGTTTTCAGAGCATTGTTTAGCGACTGCACTAATTTCGTCTCTAAGTGATTCTGTTGTAGCTGTTTGCGTATTCCTTAATTCTTGAGCAACAGATCTAATTTCTTCACTACTTTTCCTAGCACAAGCCTTAATTTCCTCACGTAATTGTTCTATAGTATCATGACATTGCGCGGCAAAGGCTGTAATCTGTTCACTGAGCTGTTTAGAATTGTTGTCTAATTTTTCATTCAACTGTTTGGAATTGTTGTCTAGTTTTTCATTAAGTTGTTGTTTGAGATTTTCATTATTTTCATTAAGTTGTTGTTTGAGATTTTCACTAAGTTGTTTGTGATTGTTGTCTTGTCTTTCATTCGACTGTTTAAGACTTTCATTAATTTGTTTATAATTGTTGTCCTGTTTTTCATTAAATTGTAGCAATAATGCTACAACTTGATCCAAGTCAAAATTAGCAACTCTTTTCTCTGACCTGTGTGGTGGTGTGTCTGCATTTGTCACGTTTTGTGTAACCATTTGGTTATTCTGTAATTCTTGAAAAGGTTTGCCAATCGGATGTGCACTGTGCGTCACTACCTCTGAATCAAATAAATCTGACGTATTCTGATTACACTGTTCATTTTCGTTAGAAAAATTTGTCTGTTCATTACGTAAATTTTGCAAACCGGGTGTGTCAAGCTGGGCAGCGTTCATTGTAACAGAACGTCCCGCGTCATCAATCGTCGTTAAATTAACGGAGGACACAATTGAATTAGTTTGCTCATCACTAGGATCAAAATCAATATTAGTGGTCGGTACGCACTGATTGTCTGTAAATGGAGGATTGTCATCATTACACTGAGTGTCGCAAATATTATCGGTCAAATTATTCGAGTCGGCTATTTCACTCATTACACATCGCGATGTACTGTTAACAGTTTTTCGCGGCATTTTTACACAAATCAAAATTAAGCACAAAAATGAAATAAGGACAATGCAAAAATGCAACAAACACAATTACAACAAAGAGCAACAAATTGCCGATGATCTGTGAAAGAAAGAGTGACAAATTAGTAAATGCGTTGCGCCAGATGCAAACTACGTTTAAATAAATAAGAGCGGATATATGACTACTTATCAGAAGATTCACAAAGAAATACGATCCTGGCCGGATGTCGCCAAGTGTAACCTCCCCACAAAAATATTTTATAAATAAAAATGAACCAGATGTAACCTCCCCTCGGAAATAAGAATTAAATGAATTTTACATATTGTAACCTCTGAACAAAATTGGCTCCCATTTATAATCTCTGTGCAGAAATGCATTCACATTTAATGTTCCCACAAAATTCTTTTCTCATTTAATGTTAAGTTCGAAACAGAAAAATTCCGAAACCACAAAATAATAAAAATAAAAATTCAGTAACCTGGTAGATTTTATGACGACAGCAGCGCTGCGCCACGGCCCTGTATTCTGAATAAAAAAAAGCAAAAATTCTTACTTCAATAAAAACTGCAAATATATCTGCTCTTACATAAAAAATTTTCGGCACAGCTCCGTGAAATGCTGGCCTATGCTTTGTGATTCATGAAAGAAGGGTAATCCATTGAATAAAATCTTTAAATTGAAATGAATGCTTTTTTTTTAAATTACTTTATATTATAAAAATTATTATTGGGTCATTTTTTAAAAGAAATTGAATGACAGTTGACATACATTGTTAGATATGCGCAAGGCTGCTTCTTTACCTTCTACAATAATACTCATCCTCCAGAGTCCCGACCAGAGCAGACTGCACACAAGCGCAGACACGCGCCGACCCCTGCAGACAACAGAAGACTACTGCATACTACTGCCGACTCGCGACAAGCAACAACTAACTACATACTGCTCTCTGGTCAGAGACTCTCCTAAGTCTTGCCTGTTGCAGGCAGCGCATACATCGCATATCTCTTACAAGTTGTCTGTGAGATATGTCCTGGCCGGACAATGGAAGTGCGCTGGAGCACAATCGTTCTGAAATCACAATCTAGTGCACAACTGCAATGGAACGTCCTCCGGATGTTCAGGTAGGCATGCTACAGATAGTTCAAGTACCATATACCATCCAAACGAACTGGTGAGATGCGTGGGCCAATAAGGTGACCTAGAATTCCATCCCAGATGTTCGCTGACAAACTCAACTGATAACTTCTTGTACAGATAGTGCGTGGATTTTCGAGAGCCCAGTGGTGGCTGTGGATTCTTTATTTCACATTTACCGGTGTAGGTCACTCATATTAAAACATTCCGAGTTTCTTCATTCTGCACAACTTCCCAAATTTTAAAAACGTCATCCTTTAACACCCTGTATAGGACAAAGAAGCGAAACACCCGGAAAGGATGAGGGAAATGAAATGAAACTTCACTGGTTGAGAGGATATGTGATGTTATCGTAGTGATTACAAAATCAAGTGGAACTGACAAAGAAAAATGTTCAAATGTGTGTGAATGCCTAAGGGACCAAACTTCTGTGGTCGTCGGTGCCTAGACTTACACACAACTTAAACTATCTTATGCTGAGAAAAAGGCACACACCCATGCCCGACGGAGGACTCGAACCTCCGGCAGGAGGGGCCCCGCAATCCGTGACATGGCGACTCTAACCGTGAGGCCACTCTGTACGGCCCGACAACGATCTTGACCGTATGAGCCAACTTATCAGTATGACGTTGCACCTCATCAAGCCTCGATGCATGCACAGATTCGGTTCAGGAGGATGTCATAAACCCGCTGTATCCTCTTCTGAGGCAAGAGCCCATAGCTGTTGGAAATGGTCCTTGATATCCAAGATACTGGCAATGGGACGTAGTTGATGTCCAACCCGGTCCCACACGTGATCTATCAGAAAATCTAGCTGGCCATGAAAGTACCTCAACAACACGGAGACACTCTAGAGAGACACGTACCATGTGTGGACTAACATAGTCCTGCTGAAAAATGGCACCACAATACTGTCGCTGGAGAAGTAACACACAGAGAAACAGTGTGTCCGTGACATACGTTGTGGAGTCAAAGTTCCCTCAGTCACTACCAGCCGTGACCTGAAATCATAATGTGTGTCTCCTCATACGACGACGCCCAGAATAACACTGCTGTGTCTCTCCAAAACATTGGAAGCACTGGGGCTCTCCAACGCTGACGATTTTCATCCGGGGTAGTGCAGAACTACGTTTCATTACTGAACATAGTCTGGCTGTCAGCTGTGGCCGAGCGGCTCTAGGCGCCTCAGTCTGGAACCGCACTGCTGCTACGGTCGCAGGTTCGAATCCTGCCTCGGGCATGGAAGTGTGTGATGTCCTTAGGTTAGTTAGGTTTAAGTAATTCTAAGTCTAGTGGACTGATGACCTCAGATTGTAAGTCGCACAGTGCTTAGAGCCATTTGAACCATTCTGAACATAGTCTGACGTCGTTCATCAGCCGTTCATACTTCCTTATCCCCGCAACACGCAAAATGCAGCTGTTTGTCTTGTAGTGTTAACAGCGGCCTACACATGGGGCAATAACTCTCTAGTGCAGAAGCTACTAGTCTCCTACGGGGTGGGGAGACACAAAATGATGCTGAGAGTCCATTTCTTGTTCTCGGATGGCAAGTGCAGATCTAAATATTGTTATGATGTGCTTGGTACACCATATGGCAATCCTCCCTTGTGATGGTTGGCAAATATACCTGCCCCTACGTTCGCATACAGTCCAGCATTGGGCCACTGTCACTACGAAATGCCCCACAAATCTGGATAATGGACAGTTCAACCAGTCAGCCAAATGGAGACTAACCCTTCAAAACTGTGTCATGTGTTGATAACATTATCTCAATCAAGTTCGCAGCATCTCTGTGTCCTTCACAGTTGTCTCTCAACATCTGATCCTATTCACGTCTACTTATAGACGCCATCAGGCTTCATAACAACAGCAAACACGAAAAACGCTAATGCACGCTGCTGGCCTATCTATCTGTCGCAGAGAATTGCAACTCTTAATCACTTGGATACCCGCCGTTGTACAAAGTTTCCGTGACCCTGATCACGTCCTCTCGTTCTTCAGAAGTTAAATGAGACTTTTCTATGGTTCTTGTCGCCGGTAGTTGGTGTACTTACAGTTTTACAACACTTCTCTTTACCCGAACAGTCGTCACATCGACGGCATCATGGTTTGCAACATCTGCATCTTTACACTGTAGCGCCAAAGAAACCGGTATTGGCGTGCGTCTTCAAATACAGAGATATGTAAACAGGAAGAATGCGGGGCCGCGGTTGATAATGCCTGTATAAGACAACAAGTGTCTGGCGCAATTGTTTGATCGGTTACTGATGCTTCAGTGGCAGGTTAGCAAGATTTAAGTGAGTTTGAGCGTGGTGTTACAGTCGGCGCACGAGCGATGAGACACAGCATATCCGAGGTAGTGATGAAGTGGGGATTTTCCCATACGACCATTTCACGAGTATACTGAGAATATCAGGAATCCGGTAAAACATCAAATCTCTGACATCGTTGCGGCTGATAAAAGATCCGGCCAAAACGGGATCAACGATCACTGAAGAGAATCGTTCAACGAGACAGAAGTGCAACCCTTCCGCAAATTGCTGCAGATTTCAATTCTGGGTCATCAACTTCTCTCAGTGTGCGAACCATTCAATGACACATCATAGATATGGGCTTTCGGAGCCGAAGGCCCACTCGTGTACCGTTGATAACTGCACAACATAAAGCTTTTCGTCTCGCCTGGGCCCGTGAATACAGACATTGGACTGTTCATGACTGAAAACAGGTTGCCTGGTCGGGCGAGTCTTGTTTCAAATTGTGTCGAGTGGATGGACCCTGAATGTCAGGAAGGACCATTCAAGCTGGTGGAGGCTCTGTAATTGTGTGGAGCGTGTGCAGTTTGAGTGTCATGGGACCGCTGATACGTCTAGATACGACTCTGACAGATGACACTTACGTAAGGATCCTGTCTGATCATCTGTATGCATTAATGGTATTAATGTCCATTGTGCATTCCGAAGGATTTGGGGATTCCAGCAGGACAGCGCGACACAGCACACGTCCAGAAGTGCTACAGAGTGGCTCAAGGAACACTCTTCTGAGTTTAAACACTTCCGCTGGCCACCAAACTCCCCAGACATGAACATAATTGAGCATATCTGTGATGCCTTGCAACGTGCTGTTCAGAAGAGATCTCTACCCTGTCATACTCTTACTGATTTATGGACAGCCCTGTAGGATTCATGATGTCAGTTCCCTCCAGCACTACTTTAGACATTAGTGGAGTCTATGCCACGTGGTGTTGCGGCACTTCTGCTGCTCGCGGGACCCTTACACGATATTAGGCAGGTGTTCCAGTTTCTTTTGCCCTTCGGTGTACAATAGCTATATCATTAACACTTTTATAATTAATCGAGTGCGCTTAAGAATAGAGTATGTTTGAATTATTAAGGAATTTTGTAATTACTCCTGTTGCTTTGTGACCCAATCTTCCAAATATTTTACTTTTTTCCTGATGAGTGAATATCATCGAATTGTGTTCGTACGTGTTCTAGTGGTAGACTTAAATTCAACTCGGATGTATTTTGTTTTTCTGAGTTAACTTCACAAAAATCTATGTCTAGAGATGCTTTAAATACACATCCTTTCTTTAAAATTAGTACCAATCATTCGAGCCGATTAGATGTATCTTTGTATTCCATCTACATCTGCATCACTACTCTGCAGTTCACACTTAAGCACCAGCCGCAGTGTTCTTCAAACCACCTTATAACTACTCCTTTACCGTTCCACACTGTAACAGCACTTGCGAAAAATGAGGTCTTAAATATTTCTCTACTAGCTCTGATTTCTCTTATTTTATTATGGTGATCATTTCACCCTTTGTAGGCTGACGACAGCAAAATGTTTTCTCTTTCAGAGGAGAAAGTTGGTGACTGAAAGTTCTTGAAAAGCTCTCCCCACAACGAGAAACGCCTTTGTTTTAATGATTCGCGTCCCAACTCGCTGGTAACGTCAGTGACATTCACTTATTTCGCGATAATACAAACCGAGCTGCTCTTTTCTAAACTCTTTACACATCCTCCGTCAATCCTATCTGCTAAGGATCCCATACCGCATTGCAGTACTCTAGCTGAGGACGAACCTGTGTAGAGTATGCAGTCTCCTTAATTGACCTTTAGCACCTTCTAAGTGCTGTACCAATAAAATGGAGTATTTGGTTTGCCCTCCCCACGATATTGCCTATGTGATCGTTACAATTTAAGTTGTTTTTAATTGTAATTCCTAAGATGTTTGGATGAATTGACTTTTGCATCTAGTTTTAAACTGTAAGCACCATACGCACTTCAGGGTAATACATTCAGGAGAATAATTATCACAAATGAACTCTTTTGGAACTACAAATAACTCTTAACTATTTAACACTAGTATTAATAAAACAGTCTGAATCGCGTTTTTTTATTTATTTAGTGCCGACCGGTTTCAGCCCATCGCAGGAGCCATCTTCAGTGCGAACATACCGCTGGTCGACTGCTGGTGGCGCCACCTTGGTGGACGTGACGCTAAATAAATAAAAAAAAAACGCGATTAAGACTGTTTTCTTAAAACTAACGTAATTTTATATCAATCGCTGTTACTCCACAACCATGTTGTCCAAACATCTTAACTATTGGCAATCGTTAGACGAGTATGCATCGATGGTAGAGACCACTGACAAGGTAGGTTCCGCGACTGCGCCGCAAGCGGCGGTAATTACTCCACGTGGCGATCGGCCACGCTTCTTCTGTATGCGCAACTACAAAAATGACAAAATAGCTGGCTGCAGTGCAGGCGAACGTTAATTCATCTTTGGGCAGAGGACGACGGTGCAAACCCGCGTCCGGTCAACCTGATTTAGGTTTTCCGTGCTTTCCCTAAATCGCTTAAGGCAAATGCCCGGATGGTTCCTTTGAAAGGGCACGGCTGACATTCTTCCCCATCCTTCCCTAATCCAATGGGACCCATGACCTTGTTGTTTGGTCCTCTGCCCTAAATCTTCCAACCAGCCTTTGGGTAGACACCTCGAGCAGATCATCGCCAGCTACGCTAAGCTACGTCTCCTCACCGCCAGTGGTTGACAGTAAATATTGTAAGTTTAAAAGCGTTTTATTATTTGCTGTAGATTACAACAATGACCATCCATTATCACAAAAACTATTTTCTAATGTGTCTATTTGCTTTACACAAACATTAGACTGTTTCCGGATGGAATGTAATGATATAGCTTCGGACTCCTCGCTGTTATATACTCCTGCATAAGTCAGTTGCTGTCTAATACCCCTTTTCAAACTCTCGACAACCTCTGGCTCTTTCAATTTATTCAGGTCCTCTTTCATTATCTTCCTACATATCCGCTATGGTTATATTCGACATCTGCCTCTGGGTATGCTTCGCAGTTTCAAAATCGAATTTCGAAATACTGGGTCGCACCAACATACACTGTCTGACCAAAAGTGTGCGGGTACCCCTTCATAATGAAGAATGGACCACTAGATGTCACGAGAGGTAAACCCCCACAGTATGAAACGAGGCATGTAGTATTGTGTTTTCAGTACAGAAACAATAATAGTAACAGTAGAATTGGCCGGTCAGGACAGTTTAGTGACTTCGAACGTCGATTAGTCGTTGGATATCACCCCAGTAACAAATCCATCTGGAACAATCCAGCCCTTTTAAATTTGCCCAAATGGACTGTTGGTGACGTGGTTGTAAAGTGGAAACGCGAAGGAACATGTACACCTACACCAAAACCAGGAAGACATCGTGTACTCATGGACAGGCACCGTCGTGAATTGTAGAGGGTGGTTGTAAAAAGATCGTATGAAACTGGCGGAAGCAATCACTTATGAATTCCAAAGTGTTACCAGCAGTCCAAGTAACACAATTACTGTGTGTATGCAGTCACCCAAATTCCTCTCTGAAGAGAATTTTCCCCCTTGCAGTTCGGATAGAGGAATTGTTAATATGAAAATAGTAAATTGCAAGAGTATCCATGTAACATCTCGGAATTTACATCACTCATTAATCGTGACAATGACCACATACTGCTAGGTATAGAGAGGTTGTTGAAACTAGAAGCAAATAGCAACGGAATTATACACTGGAGAGCCAAAGAAACTGGTACACCTGCCTAATATCGTGCATGGCCCCCGCGAGAACGCGGAAGTGCCGCAGCACCACGTGGCATAGACTCGACTAATGTCTGAAGTAGTGCTGGAGGGAACTGACACCATGAATCCTACAGGGTTGTCCATAAATCCGTAAGAGTACGAGGGGGTGGAGTTCTCTTCTGAACAGCACGTGGCAAGGCATCACAGATATGCTCAATAAAGTTCATGTGTGGGGAGTTTGGTGGCCAGCGGAAGTGTTTAAACTCAGAAGAGCGTTCCTGGAGACACTCACTCTGTAGCACTTCTGGACGTGTGGGGTGTCGCATTGTCCTGCTGAAATTTCCCAAGTCCGTCGGAATGCACAATGGACCTAAATGGATGCATGTGATCAGATAGAATCCTTACGTATATCTCACCTGCCAGAGTCGTATCTAGAGGTAACAGGGGTCCCATATAACTCCAGCTGCACACGTTCCACACCTTTACAGAGCCTCCACCAACTTGAACAGTCCCCTGCTGACATGCCGGGTCCATGGATTCATGAGGTTTTCTCCATAGCCGTACACGTCCATCCGCTTGATACAGTATGAAACGAGACTCTTCCGACCAGGCAACCTGTTTTCAATCATGAACAGTCCAATGTCTGAATTGACGGGCCCAGGTGAGGCGAAAAGCTTTGTGTTGTGCAGTCATCAAGGGTACACGAGTGGGCCTTCGGCTCCGAAAGCCCATACCGATGATGTGTCATTGAATGGTTCGCACGCTGACACTCGTTGATGACCCAGCATTGAAATCTACAGCAATTTGCGGAAGGGTTGTACTTCTGTCTCGTTAAACGATTCTCTTCAGTCGTCGTTGATCGCGTTCTTCCCGGGTCTTTTACCAGCCGCAGCGATGTCGGAGATCTGACGTTTTACCTGATGCCTGATATTCCCGGTACGCTCGTGAAATGGTCGTACGGGAAAATCCCCACTTCATCACTACCTCGGAGATGCTGTGTCCCATCGCTCATGCGCTGACTTTAACACTACTTTCAAATTCACTTAAATCTTGCTATCCTGCCATTGCAGTAGAAGTAACAACAGCGCCAGACAATTCTACCTGTTAACATATCTCTGTATTTGAATACGCATGCCTATACCAGTTTCTTTGGCGCTTCAGTCAAATTCCGGACTGAAATATTATAACCTAGCTGATATCTGTGGATGGTGAGGTAATGTTGAGTACAAACGATTTGCAAAAGAAAGCGTCTCCAGGCAGAACATTGTGCCATGGATAAGCAAGAAGTGGACCCACTGAGGCTGCACTTGAGTTTCAGTGTCATGTAAACTCCTTTCTGTTAAATGTGAAAGGAGGGCTACTTGAACAAGCTATCGAGGGCACAGATTTAGTAGCTGGCCTGCAACGCAAACGACTTTGCTTTCAATTCCTCCTATTTCCCGGATATAGCACTCTGATAATTTACCTTAATGATCATCAGTTTGCTTGTATCAGCTTTACTGTATCAAAATCAAATACATTCAAAGAACTTGGAATTCTATATCCAAATTACTACACTGCTATAGTGACTGGATTGTGGAATTGTGAATTAGAGTTCAGATATTATCATGAACCTACACCTGGGGTTTATTCATTCTTAAATCGACACGATATATTAGACCACTAACACACATATTGAAGAAAACAAAACTGGTTTCCGGTGTTAATTTACAGTAGCACAACATTTTATATGGGAAAGGAATTATTATTCCTACACACGAGAAAGGTACACGAGCACGGCGGCTACCGGGAGCATTATGGGGTTGCTGGTGCAACGAACATATTAAATTCTGACATGCGCATACGTTTGAGTGAATCATTCTTGACAGTCAATCCATTATAGTTCTACAGCATGCTGAATAATGAAACGAAAACAGAGAGACACTACCACTCCAGGTAATCGAAAGTTCTAAGTTTCCGAAAAGTATTATGTCGCGGATACCCGCGAGTTTAACCATCTCTTACTTTTCCACGCAGTTGATTTATAACGCAAGAGAGGTTTCTATTTCACGATTAGTATTGTGGATGGCGGTGGATTCTCTGAGATTCATGTGCCGTACAGCACAACACTATCACAAAGAAACCAATCAAAATTGCATACAAATATGCACAATATTTTATGTTCTACAGATAATACGAACAGCCGAAAACTCTTCTAACAAATTAATGTTCATTCATTGGAATCCATACTGTGGTACACGTTACCCTGCGATTGAACCAAAGCATGTAGCGCTGAATGTTTAAGTTCGAAATCAGAAACAGGCTACGAACTAAGAACTCGCATGAAACGTATTGGTTCACGTTAATTATTCCTACGAACGGGGATTTGGTTCATTGCAATAAACGTTACCTAAATGTCCACCTTCTTTGTACAATCGCCACAAGTGTCCCAGCAGTCTATTCTACAAAGCAATCGCGCGGAAAGAACCAACAGTCCGACGTAAATGCCTGGTTTGTACGCATCTGAACATTGAAATTTTGAAATTCTGACTAATATTTAACAACTGAAAGAAAAAGAATTAAACAACTTAATAACGCACTTAAATAAGAATTCGAACACCCACATAATACTAAATAAAGACTGGGATTTATACAAGTCTGTCTTTCTTATTCCCATGGCCGCAAGTCCCATTTTTAAGCCATTTAAGCCATTTCCTCTACATGGCGTAAGCAGCCGTGTAGGAGGAAAGGTGCCTCAGAGTAGCTTAGTGCTCTCTGAACAACTTTGCGAAAACACCCAATGTCTGCATACCCACCGAATTGTACAGATAGCCTTTCTGTCCACCAACTAATGATCTAGGATTGACAAATCTGCATTACCAGAACACGTTTCCCATCACACAAAGAAAATACACTCAAACATATTTTAAAATACATACATCTCCACAGACACACAGGTGGTAGCAAGTATTATGGAGATATATTCATTCACTCTGTCATGCTTTGTATTTACGTACGCACGGGATAGGGAGAGTAGGAATAAAGCTGAAACTTTTTATATGAGTAGAATGAATACATCAACACAATCGTCTTTCGTCGAGGTCTGCCACTGACGCTGTTGTGAAGGGCTTCCAGACTAGCTCTCATTTAAAAAGTATGATATAAATATCCTCTTTCCTCGCGAGACGAACGAGTGGTTACTGAAATTTTATTTTAGTCACTCCATGGCACGCACGTGGAGTTATATTTCGGAAAAAGTAAACGTTTCGTCTGTTCTTCATCTTTCGTAACCATGCCTACTGGCGTTCTTGGGTTCGTTACTTCAATCACAACTTGTTTAACGCCCGAATAGTAATTCAAAGCGTGTTGAAGCTCATAATCACATAGTCACTTTTCATGATCTTTCCCTATAACATCTTACACTGTCTAATTTCTTTTGAAACGTTGTAAAGTACATTGATTTATGTTGTTCGTTAATCAGCCACATGTAGGCGATCATTCTGTGCCTTCAGCTTCTGGCCACGTATACAGGGTGTTCAAAGAAAAGTGCAGAATACTTTGAGTGGTCGTAGTACTCATCGAAATAAGAAAAATGTGTCCAGTAAACATGCGTCCGGAAATGCATTCCTTCTGAGATAAGTTTAATAAACATGGGCCGGGGAATGCATACTCCTTCCGTGTAACACGTATTTACAATCGGTGTTCAACATGGCGTCTATTCATGAAAATGCACCCCCTGCCCTCCGGTGCAAAAAATGACACACTCTTTGAAGTATAACCGGTTGTTTTTGTACCTGCTGGCGCGCATTGAAGACGCGACCCTGTAGTGTCCGCACATCGTTGATTTGCTAGGGGTAGATCAACTCCTTCAAGTATCCCCGTAACTAAAAGTGTAGGGGACTGATATCTGGGGAACGAGCAGGCCAAGGTGTGCGGCACCCTCCCCTCCACTCCTTCCCCCCTCCCGCCAAACAATTCACCTGTACTGAAATGTTTGCGCCAGACGTTCGCGCACATTGTGACGAAAGTAAGCTGATGCACCATCGTTCATGAACCACATTTGTAATCGTTGGTGCAATGCCACAGCCTCCAGCAAGGTGGGCAATACATTAAAGAGAATTTCTAGATAATGCACCCCAGTTAACATTTGTGGTAGCACGTATAACTCTATCAATCTATCGCCAAGTACGCCTGCCCATGCGTTGATTGAGAATAGATATAGATTCGCTCTTTCCTGAATTGCTTGGGGATTTACATCTGTCCACACATGCTGGTTACGGAAATTCACAACACCATCTCTTATGAACCCAGCCTCATAGGTAAATAAAATCGTTGATGTGCTCAGTGGATCTGCGGCACACTTCTGCAACAGCCATTGACAGAAGCCCCGACTGCCACGGTGATCCTGTGGCCTTAGGGCATGAGGGCGCTCTAGATGATATGGGTACAGGAACTGTTCATGAAGTACCCCCCAGATAAGAGTGGGCATGAACGCGCTGTAGATGATATGGGTACAGGAAGTGTTCATGAAGTACCCCCCAGATAAGAGGGGGCATGAACGCGCTGTAGATGATATGGGTACAGGAACTGTTCATGAAGTACCCCCCAGATAAGAGAGTGAGACACGTCTTCTGCTGCTGCTAATAGTCGCACACTGGTCCCACTGGTTTTTTCCACTGAATGTAGAACACGCTCCTCCATGTCAGGCGTACGGACTGGGCGGGGCCTCCACTGTCAGTCTTCAGAGGGTACCGATGTCTCAAACGCTGGAAAAGTCTGCCGAGCAGTTTATCAGACAGACATTTTTCAGCGTAGAGTGTACAGGCTCTCAGGCTACGTCCATTTAGCGCATTGTCATATTCTCTATTTCACTTGTAAAGTAGAAGGCTTCCATTACTAACAAGTGGTGGAAGAGAGAAAATGTAAATTACTACACCATATGTATGTACGAACAGCGCAATAACAGTAAACACATAAGTGCATCCGCGTCTGGAAGAAGGTAAAATACCATGATACGTACGCAGGGTTAACAGTACTGTAGAATAAGACACACAAACATGACGAAAACTAACATAGCCTACAACACGACTCGAACCACACAACTAACTGCAGAGTACCTAATGGTAACTAGAGTACTGTGGGTAAGACGTCATAATACTCTGCCGACACACTTCACGGAGCGCCAATGCAACGTCTGTGCTAAAATCCGCAGCCAAGCGTCGCACAACCCTTCCTATATCGGAAAGAATGCGTTTTCGGACCCATGTTTTTTGGATTTATTTTTCTTGTTTCGATGAGTATTACCACCTCTCAAAGTATTCGACACTTTTTTGAACGTCCTATATGTAGAGGTCAGAAAAAGTCTGTAAAACTAGTAATGGTATTGATGGATAGGCTGTGCTGAGAAACAATAAGAAAAAAATAGGCAGTGAAGTTTCCCAGTCATGCCGTTGTATTCAAAAGTCCAAGCGACCCGCCAGAGACGCGTACTTCGTTTGGTTACTTACAACCGAACAAGAGAGTGATACAAAAATTGGAAAACGCACAGTAGTAAGACTCGGATCCGCGCCAAAGACTAAGCAGTCTCTTGTGCTATAATTTGCACTATGAGATAAACCGGCACTAAATGTATCTGGCGGACGTCTTGAAGCTGCGGTTGCTACGGCCTGCTTGGCTAACTACAGTGCTAATTAACTCGGAAAAGGTGCAACTTTGTTTTTCCCCAAGGCGCGAAACATAAGGGCCGAAAAACAATAAGCAGCATTTGCTGCTTCAGATTGCGTTCAGATTTCACCAAATGGCCTTGAACGGACCCGAGTGGTTCAACCCTGAGCACAGGAGCAAAAATTGTGCTCTTAATCCCCTCTCTCTCGCCCCCCTCACCCTCCCGCCACCGCGCTCGCCATTCTCCAACCCCCGACGAACGAAATATGTGTAGCCCAACTGTTTGCATCTGGTGTTAGCCCACGTGAAACTGTGCGAACGTTTTCTAAACGCTTGTGAATCGTGTAACTGAGGCCGTAAGTGAATAATAGCCCGGCGGTCATCTAGTCGGAGCCTGAAAACCACATCCAGGCTGGCTGGCACATCGGTCCCAGTCGTTAATCCGTGATGCGGTTTCGATCCGAGGCCGCTGCACCTCCACGAATCTCGAAAGCGGCGTGCAAACGCCCGCGTTTATCCTGGTGGATGTACAGTCATATTAATTATTTCGAAAATATATTCTGGGCTCAAGTAGAATGCAGTGCGTTATAATGGACGGCAGTTATTACACAGTTACCAAACAAACATCGGGTGTGTTCCTAAGACCGATGCGAAGTTCTCGATGTACTTAAATGTTTTAGTATGTAGGGTCTACGGAATTATCAAATTGTTCTCTGACGACAATCTTATCTACGGAAACGCACGAAGAAATGTAGAAGAAATTTTGGAAAGAAATCGTTAAATTTGTTGATCAATTCTCAAGTATTCTTCCGACGTTCTAAGTCATTCTTAGTAGACACAACAGCAGAGAACACTTTAAATCTGAGACCCACTTCTATTCTTGTCAAGTGTCGGTAGAGACAACGGAAAGTGTAACAAATAAGTTGAGGGTACTGAAATGAGAATATCTAGGAAAAAGGCGACGTTGTTTTCACGTAACCCTGTACGGCCAAATTTGGAAAGCCGGTAATCCAAGTAGACTGTGAATGGTTATGTTTCTGTTTTATACGTAGCAGAAGTATCGTGAGAATATCATAAGAGAGATCATAGCACGTACCGTGGCCTACGGTGGGTCATTTCCCGTCGGTCCATACACGAATAGAACATGACATACAACTGCCGATTTTGGTGCGAAGTTCCTTGCGGCATGCACTGTACTGTGACTTGCGAATTAAGCTCACCGGCAAAAAATGGTTGGCTCCCTCTTGAAAGAGCATACGTACCGCTTTCGAGCGCTAGGGACTGCGTGAAAATGGTACCATGCTTTCACGGGGCTCTTCATGCTGACGTAAGCCATACGAGTGAAATGGTGTGTGTGTACCAGATGGCTGTATGGTACCAGGGAAGTAACATTCGAGGACGTGGAAACGTGACTGAACGAAGAAAGTAGTTATCGTGTTTGGACGTTCGCATGACCACACTAAGAACGAAGTTGCCCGATTTTTTGATAGGTAGACGTGGGCTGTCCAGCTTGTCTCTAAACAAAGAAGTACCACTCACAGCTTTGTAGCACAGCGTAAGACTATTGGTGATAAAAATATCATAACCGGTGGCTCCTATAATTGAATATAGGCCCATTTCAATTAGTTTCCGAAGCAACCTTTTGAAGAGTCAAAAACATAGCTACTGAACAGGCGTGCGGTGCAGTTCACCGAGTCGCAATTCTGCCTCTTTTCCAACGATACAAGACGGCGGGCGCACAGACACCCAGTGGGACGTTCAGCGAAGCTTTGTTGGTGTTTCATGCCTAATTTTGGACAATTCCATCAGGTTTACCGTATCCAACAACCAGGATGTTTATTTCAATATTTTCAATGTCCAGGAGTTGCGCTTTCTTCTTCATCTTCTTGATGAGTTTCTATGGAATGGCCACTCTTCCACGACGGCAACAGCTGTGTTCACAGAGCTGCAAGCATACGTTCCTAGTTTGGCAAACACTCAAGGAAACTATTGCATCTCGAATAGCCTGCTAAGTCACTCAGTCTTAATCCCATAATAAATGTTTGGGACTATTTGTAACAGCTGGTGAAACGGAATCAACAGTCCAGAAATTTGGTAGATCTACAGAATCTAATCATGGGTGAGTAACTTCAGCTTGACAACGTATAGCTGAAGAAACTTTCGGACTATGTCGCTCACCTAATCGGCACCATCATGAAGGATGGAAGTGGTCTTCCACTGTATTAGGGTGTGGTCTTCTAGGAGAGACTATTGTTTGGTTCGGTCTGCTAATGTAAGTAGGGAGGCGTAGAGGATAATAGAAAGCGATGCGTGAAGAACATCTTGTGTTATAGTTAGAAATAATTACATTCATTATTGGAGTTTTGCTGTAATCTTTCTTTATTTGTTATTTAATTTTATGTTGAACTGTCGTTTTCTGTCCCTCATCGCGGAATTGTTAGAGAGTCGAACATTCAAGCAATCGTTGTGCCATATTTTCAGTCTTTTGTCACTACCTTGTAAGTGTATTTTAGAGTATCTGCAGGGAATAACCTGTTTATCGATAGTAGTAGTTAGAGATGATTAGTGTCCGCTTAACCAGCGAATAACTGCAAATTTGCGAGAGGTGCGCTCCCTCCGGTTATATCCGACGATCCGACGAGCAAACGGAGCTGACTCATTTGACAGGAACAGAGCTGACTAGAGGGTAATCTCCGAGCAGGTAACAACAAATAAAAGTAAAAACGCTAGCTTTCACTTCATGACAAAGAGCAAACGGACTTTCACACTCGCGGTTCTAGGCGCGCAGTCCGGAACCGTGCGACTGCTACGGTCGCAGGTTCGAATCCTGCCTCGGGCATGGCTGTGTGTGATGTCCTTAGGTTAGTTAGGTTTAAGTAGTTCTAAGTTCTGATGACCACAGCAGTTGAGTCCCATAGTGCTCAGAGCCAACCATTTGACTTTCACAACGTGTCTTGCGGATAACCACGTACCACAACGAGCAGCATTTCATCTGCAGATACTATTACTTTTGTTATCACGAAGTATGTTAAATAGAATCAAGAAAAATGGCCCATGCCTCAGTGAGTAAATCTTCTTCTTCACTTCATAGAGTATTTTTTCATGCTGTTGCGTCTTCACTAAAATCCTGTTCTTCGCTTAGTAATTGATTACTTGTTAAATAATCTGTTTCCCTCCGTTGTGCGGATATATTGTTTCCATTTTATGCATCCTTCTTCTATTTGTTTCTTTTTTACGCTATATACTGTGACACGTATATTTGAAAAATATTTATTGGCGTTAGCGTTGTCATGTTCATACTTAATCCACAGCGTAGCAGCTGAATGCGCTACTGGTTGTTCATCTAACACTATTTTGGAGCGTAATAGAAATTTTCATTTAAGGCTATTACTTCAGTTTTTATTGAAATTTTCAGATGTCTGCAAATTTCAACTTGAATTTCGGAGATGTGTGGTTTGGCCCCAAGTCAGTCTTCGGATTTGTTACTTGTCACATTCCGCGTCTTCCACCTCCGGCAACAGTTTGCTGTGTGAAAAATGCCAATTTTCACCGTTAAACAGGATAAAATCTTCTAAGGTTGACGGTTATCAGGACTAAAACCGATAGTGGATGTAATCGTCGCACTTTTTGACGGTGCTTATAAGTGTTCCGTCAAACGTGTTTATGGAAAACAGCCATTCATGGCTATGCTGTTTTTTATTTGAGGGAAAGATGTATTGTTGACCTTAAAAATATATGTAGATATATTAATTTTTTGGCAGGTAGTTTTCACAGTCACATTTAGAGTTGCTGCTGGCTGACAAGGGGGTTCAGCGTCCGATTTTCGATGGACACCTCATTTTTCTGAAATCAGAAAATCTGGAAGGAAAATGACAATTGGACTTGGCTGAGATCAGTGCGAAATTTATTTATTATTTGAGAATCAACCAACACTTTCTATATCATGTATTGTTTGTGATGAAGTAATTTGTTGACTAAATCTTTCAAGACTGAATTTTTAACGATATGGAAACAGTCTCATGAGAAATGTTCTCTCTGTTCAATCGATCGCCAGCGTTTGCTAACCAAATAATAAATTTATATGGGGGGCATAAATAGGTCACACATTCTCATAAATAGCACTTACAATTGATAGTGATATTACTCTAAATATAGTAATGAGGAAGCGAAAATGTAATTCACAAATGTCTAACATGAATCGAGTTACAAGAGTACGTTTAAACATCAATGTCTATATGAGGTCATCTAGAAGAGGAGTTTATTCTCATAGATCTACAAATTTTTTGTGTCACGTTTTCTTCTCTCAGAACTTATTTTGTGTCCACATTCATTCGAAATGAAGATGAAATTGTTTTTCCCGCCAACTGTGCAGAAGGACGAGGAAATATAGCCCTAATCTGTGCATGGTTACATAACTGCACAGGAGGTAGACTCGACGACTAGTCAATAGTTGTTATGCTGAGAAACGAACGACGAGTAATGAAGCACAGGGGGATAATAACGGAATCCGGAAAAGTGGTCCGATTTGATCCTTATTAATATAAAAAGCGGGAGTCTCGACCTGCTTGTAAATGCCGTCTCCAATTATTAGAAAATATTACTTTGTGGTTTTAATGGTAAAAGAAGTTACCTGACAGCTATCGAAGATGAATCTCGAAATCGCCATTAAATCCTTCCACGGTCGGCATTACTTGCGCTGCTACACGCGCTGAATTATCTAGCGTCGATTTAATTGGTGATAGATTAAATCCTGGCTAGTTAGCTACTGGCACAAAACGATAAAACACACGAGGCGTGCCGCCGCCGCATGACGTACGGCAGCCTGCGGAGTTAGCGTCCGTTTTAGTTTGTATGAGACACGTACACACGCTAGCTCGTTACCGATATTGTTGTCTTCGTGCACTTTACAAGCATGACATCACTTTCAAGGGCAGCGCTACTACAAATTTCTGACTGCTGCGCTGAAATTCCAGTGCTGCTAGGACGAAAATTTTGCTTTTGTTGTTGTCGTTACCAGAACTTATCCTAAGTATGAAAAGTTTTCGGTGACGACGTTAGTTAATGAGGTGTCACATTTGAAATAATGCTCGGCTGCCTATATTGACACATAGCTTCTACGATTTCCTAAGCTTACGAGCTTAAGATGTGGTGAGAACAATGATATTACGTAACATTTTTATTTAGCTTTCGCTGGATAATACACTGAGTATAATAGTAGAACACTTGAAGGGAAATGACAAAGGAAACCACAAATGTAATATTTTGTTTTCAAGCTGGATGATACGAAAAATCTGTTGTACAATAACACGGAAAGAGGGAACACTATCATAGGAAACCCACGCATCGAGAAAGCAGAAGCTGGTTATGGATAAAAAGGGAACACAAGGAAGTGCAAGTCAATGCAACTTCTACCACCGTTGGCAAAAAAAAAAAAAAAAAAAAAAAAAAAGGGAATGTGCTTTGCATATGTTAGAAGTATCTACCGAAAAAAGATCATATCAAGCTACATTGGACTTTATTGCTGAGAAGTGACAAAGATGATGTTTTCCGAAGATGTTCTTTCCCCTTACTTCACGAATAAATTGTTTCTTACTTCGTAAAATATTACTATTGTGTAATTTTTCAAAAAACTATAATGAAGTTTCCGAAATTTTGAGATTTTAGAACATAGGTTAACTTTTCTTATATCAAGAAATAACAGTAATAATTTCCACAATCTTGTTCACTTACCAGCATGAAAAGATATTTATTTTTCCTTAGTAAACTAGAGTAATAATTCATTTTTAGCCATGTGCTTTTTCTTTTATTAGCATCTCCATGGCCTGATACAATATGTGACCATATCATTATCTCCATTGGTGCCAGCGAACTAGTTAAAGGTTCAGTGCATCAATTTGCTGTACAAATATGGCTTTATGTTTCTAGAGGATACACCGATTTGTACGTAGTATTCGTAGTATTAGTTGTATGGATACAGAAAACGTGTGAATTGGCGTTCTGTCTCTGAGACTACGGTTGTGAAAGTTGTTAATTCTGTTTGTAGTTGAAATTCATGAAGAGGAGTTTCACGTTCTTTTTATTGCCTGAATATCTTCAACTTCGGGCCAATCACACTTGCTGTGTTCCCCTGAAATACTTCGGAATTATGGCGGAACTATTCCCGTAAAAAGATCTAGTTCTTTTCACCCTTTATCGTTTTACTATTACATACACTCCTGGAAATTGAAATAAGAACACCGTGAATTCATTGTCCCAGGAAGGGGAAACTTTATTGACACATTCCTGGGGTCAGATACATCACATGATCACACTGACAGAACCACAGGCACATAGACACAGGCAACAGAGCATGCACAATGTCGGCACTGGTACAGTGTATATCCACCTTTCGCAGCAATGCAGGCTGCTATTCTCCCATGGAGACGATCATAGAGATGCTGGATGTAGTCCTGTGGAACGGCTTGCCATGCCATTTCCACCTGGCGCCTCAGTTGGACCAGCGTTCGTGCTGGACGTGCAGACCGCGTGAGACGACGCTTCATCTAGTCCCAAACATGCTCAATGGGGGACAGATCCGGAGATCTTGCTGGCCAGGGTAGTTGACTTACACCTTCTAGAGCACGTTGGGTGGCACGGGATACATGCGGACGTGCATTGTCCTGTTGGAACAGCAAGTTCCCTTGCCGGTCTACGAATCGTAGAATGATGGGTTCGATGACGGTTTGGATGTACCGTGCACTATTCCGTGTCCCCTCGACGATCACCAGTGGTGTACGGCCAGTGTAGGAGATCGCTCCCCACACCATGATGCCGGGTGTTGGCCCTGTGTGCCTCGGTCGTATGCAGTCCTGATTGTGGCGCTCACCTGCACGGCGCCAAACACGCATACGACCATCATTGGCACCAAGGCAGAAGCGACTCTCATCGCTGAAGACGACACGTCTCCATTCGTCCCTCCATTCACGCCTGTCGCGACACCACTGGAGGCGGGCTGCACGATGTTGGGGCGTGAGCGGAAGACGGCCTAACGGTGTGCGGGACCGTAGCCCAGCTTCATGGAGACGGTTGCGAATGGTCCTCGCCGATACCCCAGGAGCAACAGTGTCCCTAATTTGCTGGGAAGTGGCGGTGCGGTCCCCTACGGCACTGCGTAGGATCCTACGGTCTTGGCGTGCATCCGTGCGTCGCTGCGGTCCGGTCCCAGGTCGATGGGCACGTGCACCTTCCGCCGACCACTGGCGACAACATCGATGTACTGTGGAGACCTCACGCCCCACGTGTTGAGCAATTCGGCGGTACGTCCACCCGGCCTCCCGCATGCCCACTATACGCCCTCGCTCAAAGTCCGTCAACTGCACATACGGTTCACGTCCACGCTGTCGCGGCATGCTACCAGTGTTAAAGACTGCGATGGAGCTCCGTATGCCACGGCAAACTGGCTGACACTGACGGCGGCGGTGCACAAATGCTGCGCAGCTAGCGCCATTCGACGGCCAACACCGCGGTTCCTGGTTTGTCCGCTGTGCCGTGCGTGTGATCATTGCTTGTACAGCCCTCTCGCAGTGTCCGGAGCAAGTACGGTGGGTCTGACACACCGGTGTCAATGTGTTCTTTTTTCCATTTCCAGGAGTGTATATTGATATTAAGGCGGCGTTGTGGGAGTACCTCCTTAATTCCTGTTACATTTTTCTATATCTTCCACTGCTGGTATTACAAGTATAGTACGTCTGGTTACAAGATCCCAATAATGACTTCCTGAGTCTGTTTGTAATGTGCATCTAAGTGACGCGGCACTTCGATCTTCTATTACCCATCTTTATCTTTTAGTTAAAATTTTTCATGACTGGCAACTCCTGAGTTAACTGAAATTTTGCATGTACTTATTCATCTTCATTTCAGTATCACTGTTATATTTGTAAGGAAATAAGATATTTCACGATTTACTAACATGTTCTTATATGGTTTCATTATTTGCTCAACAAGTTCAACTCATTTACTTCGAAAAGAAAAAAATAAACAAATAATTATGCATGCATGTTCTAGTTTAAATGAAACTGAGCTTCTTGATTTCACGGTCATTATTCAGAATATTAATATAAACCTTTTTCACGGAACTGGAAATCAATCATTCGTACAAGCACAACTGAAAAAGCAAATTTAAGGAAATTCACAGCAGAAAATATAGATTTATGGGATTATCTTAATGGGTCGCACTTTCCAAAAAGGATTAAGGACTGATGTCAAAGGCTTTCCTCACAGGCCTCTTTTGGCGGTGAAACGGATGTTAGCCGCCAATACATAAACGTCCTTTCTGTGGATTTATTCTTTGAGAAGTACATTGCTCTTTGTGGGCACAAATTAATCCGAAAAGAAAGAACACTCTAGCCGCTGCGAGAGTAAAGACGTTACTTCTATATTTGCTAGTGATTCTGTCAACAGATTGTTCTGAAATTTACAAGCCATTTCCTCTAAGATTATTTAACAGGCCTGCTGGAGACTGAACAGGTTGTCAGGAGGCAAGAAGCCTTCATAACGCAGGAGAATGTATAATCACGTAAGTGTATATGGTTTCTTTTTACAAGCTACTGCTACTCATTAGAAGAGAATAAGGTACATATTTATTACGCTAATCGTTAGTTTTTTTTTTAAGTACGCCATGTCCTGCAAGAGTTTCTAAGTAATGTTACTTAAACATTAAATTAAATGACGTAAAACTAGCGAACATTTACATTACGTATTGGCCAGCAGTTGCTATATTTTTCATGCACGCGTAATATCAGGTTGTGACGTATTAAGTAATTGACACTGTCGCCTTAAAATCTGTATGAGAGTGAGCGATATACGGTACTTAGAATCAAGAACAATCAGTGCTTGAACACAAAACACAAGTTCTTTTGGCGAGATATAGTTGCAGTGATATGTGCCGTACATTTTAATTCGGAAGTTTGAGATTCCTGAGCATGAACAGCGCAGTGTCTGGTCACTTTCCACCAACTACCCGGTGTTATTTTCTTTCGGCAACGATAGCCTTACTCAGTGTAAAATTTCATTAGGCACATGCGATCACGGTGAGTTATATCGCAGTCTAGTAGCTCGATTAGGAAGGGGGAGGTTACAGTACATTTTAACAGCGATTTAAGTATGAACTACAGCCCAAGCGAGTACTTTTGGAAGGATGCACAGTGTAGGAAAAGGTCTATACTCGTGGCTTCAACAGTGTTCTCATGACTTCAGACCCTGAAGGAAAATATCAAAAGTCAAATGGTTACGCAAGAAATGACGGTATTTATTAAACAAAAAATGTGGAAAATATGAAGAAAGTTGTGGGTACTTATCTAAAGTTACTGTTCCGAAAAAAGAGAAACAGAAAATAACCGGCATTCGATCAACTAAGTACCTATTAATAGTGGCTGTGACCAGTGTAGTAGGTTACAAAAAATTAATCGAACACGAGACTATGAAAACAGAGGCCCACTGTGAGCTACAAAAGAAGAAAATCCCATTGGTCAAACAAAAGATATATTGTTAAATTTAAAAATGGACTCCGGGGAAAGACCACAGAACATGATGGGGCAGAAGCGTCTACGGGTACGCGAAAGGGTCTGGTAGGAAGCTATACACTCTGCAGATCTGTTAAACGATACTCTGCGCTAGCTAAGAAGTTGTCTCAAGTGCTTTAATTATAGAGACGTATGTAAGTTCTGTATTTCAGCTGAGATAATATGTAATCGTTGAGGGGAAACAGATCATGAAAAAAGTAACTACCTATTGAAAACGAGCCCATCAGTCTGTATTCTCTGTAAGAAGCAGGGGAAAAAATACACTTCAAAAGGAAGGGATTACCCGTTATATAAGACTATGTTTTAAAGACAATCTAAGAAGACTAAGTAATATCGCGTAAACAACGTATAAAAGGGCAGTACATTGGTGGAGCTGTCATTTGTACTCAGATGATTCATGTGAAAATGCTCCGATGTGATTATGGCCGCACGACGGGAATTAAGAGACTTCGAAAGCTGTGTGGTAGTTGCAGCTAGACACATGAGACATTCCATTTAGGAAATCGTCAGGGAATTTAATATTTCCAGATCCACAGTGTCAAGTGTGTGCCGAGAATGCCAAATTTCAGGTATTACCTTTAACCATGGATAACGCAGTGGCCGATGACCTTCACTTAACGATCGCGAGAGTTTCAGTGCTAACAGGCAAGCAACACTGCGTGAAATAACCCCGGAAAGTGAAATCTGTCGTTAATAGGCTTTGGCAGGAGATGACCGGCGCGAGTGCCTTTGCGAACAGCAAGACGTCGCCTACAGTGACTCTCCTGAGCTCGTAACCATATCGGTTGGGCCCTAGACGACCGGAAAACTGTGCCCTGGTGAGATGAGTCCCGATTTCAGCTGGTAAGAGCCAATGGTGGGGTTCGAGTGTGGCGCAGACCCCACCACGCCATGCACCCAAGTTGTAAACAAGACACTGTGCAAATTGAGGTGATACCATAACAGTGCGGGCTGTTTTTATATTGAATAATTTGTACTCGGTCCTCTGGTCCAATTGAACCAATCACTGACTGGAAATGGTTATGTTTTGCTACTTGGAGACCATTCATAGCCATTCGTGGATTTCATGTTCCCAAACAACGATGGAATTTTAATGGATGACAATGCGCAATGTCGCCAAGCCACAATTGTTGTTGTTAGAAGAACAATCTGGACAGTTCGAGCGAATGATTTGGCCACCAAGATCGCCCGACATGAAAGCCGTCGATATTATCGATAATAATTCAGTTCGTGCACAAAATCCCGCAAAGGCAATACTTCCGCAAGTATGGACGGCTATAGAAGGGTCATGGCTCAGGGGACTTCGAACGTCCTTTAGAGTCGGTGCCGCGTCGAGCTGTAGCACCACGCCGGGCAAAAGGAGTTTCGACACGATATTAGGAGGTACCCAAAGACCTTTGTCACCTCTGTGTATTCGTGACGTTCCTAGGTATCTTTCTGGCCACGAAAGTTCCTCAATACGACGGAGGGAGTTAAAATAGACCGGTGGCATGCTTGGACGAGTATTGAACTGTTGAAAAATGTTACCACGGTACCATCTTATGAAAGGTAGAACATCAGGACGTTGGATGTCTGTGACGTACAGCTGTGTCTTCAGATTTCCCTTATTCACTACCAGACGTGACCAGAAGTCATACCTGATGGATCCCCACAGCCTGGAGCTGGGAGTAACACCGCTTTTCCTCTCCACAACAGTGGAAGAATAGGACCTCTCCCCAGGCCGTCACCGTAGTAGCCAGTGATTGTCATTTCCGGGAGTGCATAACCGCTGTTCGTTGCTTCACACAGAGTGACTTCATTCACCAGCAGATCATACCTCTTGGTAACGGGACCATTTCAAAAGCAGCCGTTTGTGTGGTATTAATGGCAACCTATGCATTGGACGGTAATTCCCTAGCGCCACTGCTGCTAGTTTCCGACGAACGGTAAGAGATGACATAGACGGTTGCACGGAGTCCATCACTTGTTCTCGGATGGAAGGAGTAGATGTCTATGGGTTACTACGTGCCTGGTGCACAATACGGCAGTTCTCTTTCTTGGTGGTCAGACCCGGTCGACTGGAACCTTGACGACGAGTATGCTTCATCACGTTCTCATGCAGCCCAACATAAGGCCACTGCCACATACGAATGTCTCTCAAATCTCGATATGGCACGATTCTACCAGCTGGCCAAATGGAAACTCACAATGAGGCCTTTTGACACTTTCAAAGTCCCGATTTAAAATGGTAAGAGCTGATGGTAGGGTTGAATTGTGGCGCAGATCCCATGAAGCCATGGACCCATGTTGCCAACAAGGCGCTGAGCAAGCTTCATTATCGTATGGCTTGATTATCGTATGGGTTGTGTTTACATTGAATGGCCTGGTTCCTCTGATCAAACTGAAACAATCATTGACTGGAAACGATTATATACGGCATTTCCAGGTCCTTCATAGTGTTCACTCATCATCAGGCGCTGTCCAAACCACTTATATATCCCAGCAGGCCTAGTACCAACATGAAACATGGACAGCACTAATGTACTGTGTTGGCCGTTCTACCTGGCAATTGCAACTTTAATCATTTAAATACCCGCCGACGATTCGCGAGTGTACGAAGTTACATTGACATCCTACCATATCTTCTGGGTCCTTAACATATTTTGTCAGGCAGTGTACAATATTAAGCCAAAACATTATGACGACTGCCCGCCAGGTGGCGTTGCGGGAACGTGAAGTGGTAACAAAAGTATGTAAGCGGAACGGACACGGACGGGGGACCACCCTAGCCTAGATATCGGCGGCAAATGGGGAAATCGATTGAGATACGCGACTTTGACAAAGGGCGTGTTTCTCGAAATCGGCGCAACTGTCGTGAGATAGAAGGACAGCTAAACTACCAATAGGCACTAAATGGTTGGACGTCCAGGACTCATCACAGAACGTGGGATTCGGAGCCTTGTTTACTCTGTAAATACGGTAGATGCTGATCTGCGGCAGTTCTGCCGAAAGAGCACATTGCTGGTGCATGTACAAGCGTTTTTGAACATACTGTTCATCTTATATTATTGAATATTGCGCTCCGAAGCTGACCACCCTTACGTGTACACATGTTGATTCAACGAGATCGTCAATTACGACCGCAGTGGACACAGGACCATCGGGATTAGGCCGTCTATTAATGGAGACGTGTCGGATCTTCGGAGAATCACAGTTTTGCTAGACTAGGTCGATGGTCGTCTCTACAAACGCCGCCATCGAGGTGAACGGCGACTCGAAACGTACAGCGCCCACGCACGCAGGCTGGTGGGAGCAGTATTATGTTACTGGAGACATTTTCCTGCGCTTGCATGGGATCTGTGGTAGTAATCGAAGCCACACCGACTTCTTCGAACCACCTACATCCCCTGATGCTTGATGTCTTCCCCGATGGTGATGTCATTGTGGGGCGGCGGGTGGAATTATTGTTGTTAGAAATGTTTGTAGAAGATACACTTCATTTCCCGGTCGATGCCATATGTGCGGCGGCGGGTGGAATTATTGTTGTTAAAAATGTTCCTATTATTTATGCTGTCTTTTGCCGTTCTCAACACTGGCTCTCTAACTACAAGATTGGCGACCAGAAAGTGATTAGCAAAACGTGAAGCCTGTAATTAGAATTCCTAGTGCCCACTTCATCTGAGAAACATACTTATAGCTGCAGCATATAGCTCTGAGGAATTAGGAGATTGTCTGGGATTTATAATCAAAAACGGTCGTGAAAAAAAAAACGTTTTGTATTCTGAAAGTCACAGATGAAAACAAAAGAATACACACAATCTAACTAACAGAGCAGTTCAGAGTCTAATGCGCTGATACCACTATAACTGTCCAAATTAAACATTTAAATGAATGCTCGCCATAATTTGATGATAAGGTTCATCAAACGCCACGCTAAATAATGGTAGAATGTTTGTCCCGCGGCGGCACGTGAAAATACGACAATACGCAAACTGAAGCTAGATAATGAAAATCATCCCAGAATTAACACTTCACTCGAAAATGATTTCATGGTTACGCGTATCTCGAGTAACTTAATACGGCATCCGAGGCTGTTTGTAGCAATGATACCGACGCGACGCGACTCCCGACACAGATGGCGTGTTATTCAGCGTCTGGAGAGAATTGGGGCCTTGCTTCCTCACGCAGCGTTCTTATATATAAAGCCGCGGTGCGGACGGCTAAGGGAACGCCTGATCAAATCGGCTCTCCCGACTAGCCGCTGGGCTAGTAATGCACCACTTTAAGTCACTGAATAAATCATAGCTTCTCTTGCTGATGGCCGATGAAGCTCTTAATTTAAATGTGCATTCAGCACGCAGGTAAGTATTGATAATAAAATTTTGACGTGGCTAAGTTAAATATTTTGGGCGAGAGAATTAATTTAATTACACTGCACGCAGTAGACGAGCTCTGAACTGGCCCTTTGGAGATACGCTATCGCTATAGTTTTATAGGTATTCAGATGAAACTTCTCACATCTTCATAGTTATAGCGGATCTCCAACCTACTTAAATATAAACATCCTAGCCTTATTTATTAGCCTACTTAATCTATCTTGCTCCCTTAAGTTTTAAGACAAAAACCAGAAAAATCATGAATTTCCACTATAATCTTAAATTGTGAGATCCAGAAGACTGTTTTTATTAAATAATTATGAAAATGAATCTAATTATCAATTTTTAATTCTCTAGCTCTTTTCTGTTGCGCCAATGATTTTTACAGAAAAACGTCAAAATTTCGAAAATGGCTTAAGTTATCGAACTGATATTCAAAACATGTTGTTTTAGTATTACTCCTGACATGCTAGAAATGTTTTAGGTTATTTGCTTGATTTTTAAAGTATTGCGCAACATTTATGACGTCAGAGCTAGTTACAGCGGACTGGGCTGGCACACAATGCAAAGACTGATGTGAATTTACTACGGCGTGAGTAGGCTGCTTCCCTACATCACCCTCTACTTAAATTTTTTTTTGTTTAAGAATGTTAATGAATGAAAAAGAAATTTAATTACAAAAAGGGAAGCAAGAGTACAGCTTAACTTCCTATGACAATTTAAAATTTAAATGTAAACATGTAGAAACATTAAAAGAAAACTGATTACCTACATTATTTATTTAAATTTCGGGCATGTTCACTGCCTCTTAAGCAACATTATCCCTCAAAATTTAAGCAAAGTCAATGAAACACTTTGGTATACATATTGCCTTAGACAAACAAACACATAAAAATATGTAAAATTATGAAAATCTTAAATCCATTAAATACATTTTTACATACACAAACTCAAAAAAAATAAAAATAAAAGTTATTCAAGATACATAAACAGATGATTATCTCTTAGCAGTCTTTTCTAAACCTGAAAGAAAATTTCACAAATAATTTTTACACACGTGGTTGTAGCCGCTTTGGCTGGCGTCCTACACTTCCATTCACAAGGGTAGAGGAGGGGAAGTTGCTATGGTGTGCGTCCTTCACGTTCACTCTAAATTACATGGGGAAAGGGGAGGGGTCACTGTGAGTTGTGTCCAAGTCACTCCACGCTTTCACGCAGCTACCAGGCTGCCATTATCTGGTTTGTCCTGTAGAACAAACAAAAAGAGTGCCTCAGACTCTGTTCACTTAATATCTATGGGTGGGTCACAATGAAATGGGGATATATACATTTTATCCTTCAATATTTTGCTGGAACAAAGTTGACAGAACCTTTCTATTTTACTCTCATGGTTACTTGACTGTCATAAAATCGGTAAACAAATGGCTCAAAACGCCTTTAGTCACGTACTAGAGAAAATTTATGCTCTTAAGGCATACAGTCATGAATCCTATTTAACATCAATTTATTATTTGTGGGCCGGAACACTGAACCAATGCTCGGTACATTCCTGATACATTTGTACTTTATTTACTTAACTGACTCATCTTTGATTACCTTATTCTTAGAGATAGTATGAGTATATTTGATTAGTGGTTGTTTTCTCAGCTTCTTTGTACATGTGAGTAACTTTTGGTAATAGTACAGTTCTGAGTGTTCAAATCACACTACGTTTAGTTGACTACAAAATCCACTTATTGGTCCTCTGCTGCTGTGTCGGTTCCACATCTGCAATTATGTACTTACTTCATCGAAGTGTATTTATGCTGAGCTACAAATAATGTTTCACGTCTGCCATTAGATTACTCAAATATGTTGCTAGTGTATGTACTTATTTAACACTCACTCTATTAATATTTAAAGCATAGGATAGCACATTTATTCCATATCTATAGTGTATTGCAGCTGATTAGTTTGCTCACGTGGCAATCCATTTCCACTCGATCGGACGCTGAAACCACAGGTAGTCTCTCTCGACCTACCACTAAAGTGCATCAAGTAACTATGGACGAGCGTAATGCTAAATTCCTTAAACCTATAGGACACCATGAGCTGCTCTGTCTCATCTAACATAAGGGTACCTATGGTCGCATTCACGCCTCCAACTCATAACCTCAATACGTGTAGGTGTATCCTGTCACACACTACACCAAATAACGGCCAGCTCCAACCTTATAAATACTTCAGGGACGTGTCCTTCACGTCTCAACCACAAACACTGCTCACTTCTATTACACTGCCATTCCTTGCTACACAAGGTGAGTCTATTCTTACAAATTATCTGCATATTTTTCATAACACTAAGAAATCTCTTTTACTATTAATTAGTTAGCTCTACAGCATACAATAGGTTTCACTGCCACTTCAGATCCTGCTTGTACACGAATTTGTACATCTTTTTTTAAATATTATTGTGGGACCATTTCCAATAAAACAACACTTTGTACTTATAATATTACCAGGGTTCTATACATACTTGTTACTCAAATACATTTTATATCTTAATTACATCATACTTCTCTGTTGTTTATGTCACAGTTGGGTTTGTCACATTAGGTTTTTTTTTCACTAATCGGTGGATAGAATGGTTACAGAACTCATGGCTTGATAGTCATGACGGAAAATTTTTGTATTGCAGAGAAGGAGTCGAAACCTTGACAGATAGGAAAGATGAAGATTGAGTGAGATCTGAAATGAGAAAGAAGATCTCACACAGCTGGGACTGCACAGCTGCCACACTGTGTAGAGGTTACAGAACAACCTCCTCCCTACAGCATTCATTATTTAATGCTGGCTTGATAACCATAACGGAAAATTTAATGCGTTGGAAAGAATAGGTCGAAATTTTTGGGGACAGGAAAGATGAAGAGTGAGTGAGACCTGAAAAGGAAAGAAGATCTCACACAGCTGGGACTGCGCAGCTGCCACACTGTGTAGAGGTTACAGAACAACCTCCTCCCTACAGAATACATTAGTTTATTATTGGCTTGGTAACCATAACGGAAAATGTAATGTGTTGGAAAGAAGAGGCCGAAATTTTAGGTGGATAGGAAAGATGAAGAATGAGTGAGACCTGAAAAGGAAAGAAGATCTCACACAGCTGGGACTGCACAGCTGCCACACTGTGTAGAGGTTACAGAACAACCTCCTCCCTACAGCATTTATTCACTACCTATGAATTTCTTTAGGTCGATCACGTTCCTGAGACCTAATAGCTTTTTACTTTTAGGGTACTCTAGCCTATATGCATTGTCATGTGGTTTTCCTATGATTCTGAAAGGTCCTTGGTATACGAACATGAATTTCTTTGTTTCTGCATTTATTTTCTTTGATTTTTCCTTGGTTTTGACAGGGACTAACTGACCTACTTCAAAACTAGTAGGTACAGCTTTTGCGTCATGACACTTCTTCCTTTCCAACGCTCTTTTTCTTATATTTGCCCTAGCCTTTAATTTCTTCTCGTCTGTGGATATTTGCGTTAGAATAGGGAATTCTACCATATCTGCAATCACATTATGCGGTTCTTGGCCAAACATCAATTCGCAAGGTGCAAAACCAGCTGCATCATGTCTTAAGTTGTTAATTACATTCTCAAAATACTTAATGTGCTCTGCCCAACTTGAGTGTTTCCGAGCACAATAAGTCCTGCAAAGCCTATTCAATTCTCTCATAATACGTTCACCCATATTTACTTGTGGGAAATACGCAGATATTTTCAGATGTTTCACTCCGGCCTTATCTAGACATTCCTTAAATCTATCAGAAGTAAATTGAGGGCCATTGTCTGACAGCAAATTCTTCGGAACGCCAACGTTCACGAAGAAATCTTTTTCCAACTTTTCAACCAATGTTTTTGCATTTGCTCTTTTAATTGGGTATAGCTTAACATATTTACTGAATCCATCCACAATAACAAAAACATGGGTGCAACCACCTCTCGAAACAGGAAGAGGGCCAAACAAATCACAAGCCAGTAATTCTAGGGTTTCACTAGGCTCTACTGAATGCATATCTCCTTGTATTCTGGTGTTAGCAGCACGGACTTTCTGGCACACTACACAAGATGCTAGACGCCTGGCCACACGGCGGTAAATGTTGTCAAACACAACCTTCTCTTTTAAATTTGCAATGCACTTCTTTGCACCGTAGTGCCCATACCTCAGGTGTACATAGTCGATTAGTAAATCTACATGTTGTGAGGGAAAGCACAGCTTCCACTCAGAAACACCTACCTTTTTCCTCCTAAACAGAATACCTTTATGCAGACAATAGTATTGCGAAACCTTAGGATAGTTCGCATCTCCTAAATAGCTCTTCACTAATTTCAGCTGGTCATCTGCATTCTGCTCACGTCTCAAGTTCTTAATCACTCTCTTTAATGCACTTTCTTCCTTTACTTCGTGCAATGCAAACATTCGAACTTCATTTAGGTCTGTTGCTGTAATTCCCGCGTCATCACAGAGCTCCGCACTTCTAGATAACCCATCAGCTACCAGATTGTCTTTCCCTTGAATATATCTAACCTCAAGGTCAAACTGCTGGAGATACAATGACCATCTTACCAAACGAGCATTCCTCAACTTACAAGTCTTTAAAAAGGTCAGCGCCTTATGGTCACTGTAAACAATTATCTTGTGACCTAATAGATACTGCTCAAACTTCTGTACCCCAAATACAATTGCCAATGCTTCCAGTTCTGAGATGCCATAATTCCTCTCTGCTGCCTGTAAAGATCGACTTGCGAAAGCTATAGTCTTGTGCACTTCTTGTTCGTTCTCTATTTCTGTTGTATCTAGACCATACAGCCCAGACAATGCTGTAGCCGATAGGGCACGCAAGGCTAACGCAGACGGGCGTGAAGTCTGGAACATGAGACTTATAAATGCACTAAAGAAAAATACGTAGCTTTTTTAATACTTAACTTTATTCTCTTGTTGGAATACATCTCTCCTGCATACTCGTAAGCTATTGGCACTGATACAAATGGCGCCTTGCTAGGTGGTCGCCATTTAACTTAGCAGAGGGCTATTCTACTGTCTATCTCTCGGCAAATGAGAGCAAGGCTTAGCACGTCCAATCGCTAGCTATGTTGTCCGTACAACTGGGGACGAGGTCTCCTCAGTCTCTCGAGACCTGCCTTGTGGTGGCGCTAGGTTTGCGATCCCACAGTGGCGACACGCGGGTCCGACATGTACTACAGGACCGCGGCCGATTTAAGTTACCACCTAGCAAGTGTGGTGTCTAGCGGTGACACCACAATTTCTACTTGGAATACCTCCACAGCTATACCATAGCCACTAGCATCAACAGACATACAGAATGGTTTTTCAAAATCAGGATGATGTAAAATAGGACTATTAATTAAGGATTGTTTAAGCACCTCAAACGCCTGTTGACATTCTGTTGTCCAAACCCAAGGGGTATTCTTTTTCAGCAGGAGGTGAAGACAGGGCGCATTAAAAGCCTGATCACTAACAAAACGCCTATAGAAGCCGAAAAGACCGAACATCGATCTCAACTGCTTCTTGTTTCTGGGAGCCTCAAATTTTTCAATAACTGCTAGCTTGCCTGGGTCAGGCAGAATACCTTTTCCACCTATCCTATATCCCAAGAAACCTATTTCCTCTTTAACGCACTCTGTCTTTTCAATCTTTAGTTTCATGCCACCTCTCTCAATAGCCTCTAACACTTCCTCTAATAAAGCTATGTGTTCTTCCCCGGTAGGAGTTGCTATTAACAGATCATCTACGTAGACTGTTATTTTATTACTTAAAGCTGGTCCTAAAACATGGCACATCACACGTGCGAAGGCACAAACAGAGATATTAAGTCCGAAAGGTACCACACGGTATTGGTAACAAACTCCTTCGTAGAAGAGAGCTGTGTACTTCCTTGAACTTTTCACCAGTGGCAAATTCCAATATCCACACGTGATGTCCATAGAAGTTAAGAATTTTACTCCCCAGAACTTTTGCAATAACTCGTCCATTTTCTGCGGTCTATTACTTTCCCTAACCACTATTTCATTCAACCAACGAGCGTCCAAGACCAATCTGACACTCCCGTCTCTTTTTGGTACAACAACAAGAGGATTATTGTACTCACTGACCGCTTTTTCAATCACACCCCACTCCAGCATTCTCTGTATCTCCTTTCGAACCGCCTCCTTCCTAGCTACATGTATTTGGTATGGCTTCCTGAAAAACACTTGGCCAGGTTTCACCTTTAATTGACATTCATAACCTTTGACCACGCCAGGTCGATCTGAAAATACCTTATGATGCCTTTTTAAAACCTGTCTCAGTTCTTCCTTCTGATTAGCGGAAATTTTATCGATTTCCTGCAATTTAGCTTTTATTTTGTCCAAAATAATTGCTTCTTCTTCTTCTGTGTTCAGCTTATTTGTACTAAGATTCACACCCAATACCTTTGACCACGCCAGGTCGATCTGAAAATACCTTATGATGCCTTTTTAAAACCTGTCTCAGTTCTTCCTTCTGATTAGCGGAAATTTTATCGATTTCCTGCAATTTAGCTTTTATTTTGTCCAAAATAATTGCTTCTTCTTCTTCTGTGTTCAGCTTATTTGTACTAAGATTCACACCTTCGTCCCAATACCTCCTATTTTTCAGAACTCGTATAGGCAGCTCCCAAGTTTCATCATTAGTCACTACATGTTTATCACTAAAAGGTACTGTAATTACTCCGGCTATTGGCAAGACCATTTTTTACTGGCTTTTTTCAAAGTCAACAACACTCTGATATTTTGACAAGAAATCGATGCCAATTAAAACCTCAATACTGAGATTGTTTACAATTAAACATGGATGAACAATTAAATTATCATTAATGTTAAAGGGCAGCAAAGCTTCTTGCTTTACCGTTTTTGACACCTTGCCAGTAGCACCAATTATTCTTAGTCCTGATACCCTCATTACTGTAAGCTTGTCTTTACCAGGTAATGCATCAAAGAAGAACTGAGATATCGCACTCACTTCACTTCCACTGCCTAAGAGATAACGTACATTGAAACCCAACATATTCACTATTATTATAGGGTGGCTTATTCTAGGTTGTACAGGTGGTTCCTCAAACTCATCCAATAGTTCCTTTTGGATTTGTCTCCAACTAAAGTGATCGACATCTGTCTTCATTACATTTAGGTCAAAGTGTGTAGGGGTTTCCTGAATTACATTTTCAGCTGCCTTTTCCAGTCGGTCTATTAATTTCAAATCGAAACACCGCACGACTTCATTACATTTAGTTTGCTGAACATGACCCAAATTACTGTAGTCTGAGCGATTCTGCACCTCCAGACCGGGCATAACACTAGTTACAGCTAAACCACTTTCACCATTATCGTCGGTTTCCTTCTCAAGTGACAACTGGTCACAGCTACTGGGTTCATCGACCCCCAACAGGCTATCCTCTACATTCTCACTTATCTCCTTTCCTAAATCTATTAGTACAGTATCAACATCCTGCACAGGCACTTTAGATAAGAGCACATCATCCTCATCGTAAATATAAGCATGAATTTCTTCTGCTTCTTCACCTGTCAATTCAGTATTTTGTAGCTCTTCCCTACCATTACACTGCTGCGCCTTCTCTTTCTCTTCCCACTTAGAAAGCGTCTCTAACACGGTATCTATCAAATACTGTGAGTGATCTAATATTTCTGTTGTATCCTTAGATGCTACCGACACTTCATCCACATGTTCAGTTTGAGTATTCTGATCTGTCTTACCAATTATTGTAATTACTGGCTTAGGAAAAGTAACCGCCTGGTGAGCGCCAGTGTCCTCATAGGCGGGAACTAGTTTTCCTGCCTCGGCCTACTACTGTTTCCTTTATTTATATTATAGTTAAATGGCACAGCATTGCCTTCCCCACTGTTGTTTACCTGCATAATTTTGTTTGGAACAAAATTACTATCATTTGGATGCCCTTGCTGGTTCTGATAATAATTTCTCCAATTCCTTCCTCTCTTAGGTTGGCGAACACCTACTGTTCTGATGTTTACATCGCCATTTTTCTCGTTCCTAAAATTACTACTAGTTTTATTTAGATTTCTGTTGTTACGTGCTTGCTCCTCATTGGCAGCAACACGTTCTACACGTTCCAAATATTCAATGAAACGATCCAGATTGTCTCTAGGGGCAGATATAATTCTAGTTTGCCAATACCATGGCAGTTTGGCTTCAAGACCTAGTATAATCATTTCCGGTTTCAGCTTTTCGCCCAAATGTGACAAACGTGAGATCCATGACCTAGCAAATTCTTTAATTGATTCCTTGCCTGCATTGAAGCGTTTTCCACTCCAAAATTCTCTCAACACTTCATTTTGCTTATTACTAGACCAATACTCATTAATGAAAGCTGTTTTAAATTCCGCTAATGTTTTACACTTCAACATAACATTAGCTGACCAACGCATGGCGTCACCTGCTAAATGGCTTCTAATAAATGAGATTTTCTCTCGTTCAGACCAAGTTGGTGGAATCACATCTTCAGAATCGTTCCAGAAATCTAGCGGGTGGATATTTTTATCTGGATCGAACCTCAGGAAGTGCCGACACCCGATAAAAGCGGCGTTTGCAGCTACAACTTGTTGTATACTACCATTACCAGAAGTTACTGAAGCTACTTCACTCTCAATGTTAGCAATGTTAGTACTGATATTTTCTACTCTCATTTCAACATTATCTACTCTTTGTACAATATGAGTAGTATCAGTTTTGATTGCATCTACCTCTGCTTGACATATGTTGACTTTTATATTAACATCTTTAAACCTATCTGAGCACAGTTCAGATTCCGCCTCGATCTTTTCTGTTAACTTGTGCTCCAGCTTCGCATCGTCCATTTGGAAGTCCTTGCGAACCTCAGCAACTTCGGATTTTACTGCTTTATACATTTCAGAAAATTGTTGAGCAACCTTTTTCTTAGTTCCTCATGATTGTAATCAATTTTATAATTCAAACTGTCCAGATCCTCTTTCAACTTATTGCAACTAGCCTTGAAAGAATTTTCTAATTCAGCTTTATTGGATTCTACTTTATTGTCCATTGCCTCAAACCGTTTATTAAAATTGGTTTGGCTGGCCACAATCTCATACTTTAATTCACTATTGCTGGTAGCTATTGCTTGTAATATAACATTTAAATCAATAGCCCCTGCATCTTTGGGTTGCTCACTAGCTGGCTTTTTATCACACTCATGTGACGAAAAACTAGCTCCAACACCATAATCATCAAAACTAAATGAAACTTCTGATTGATCAGTCATATCTAACTTATCCTTTTTAAACTCTACTACCTCTGATGACTGTTTCATTTTTAATTCATCAGAGAAACTATCATCCAATAAATTAACAATTTCTGATTTCTGCTTTACTACAGGGGTCGCTATTATTGAAACATTGCCTCTTCCCACACTACTGTCAGGAGACAATACTTCATATTCCACTTTAACATTACTACTTTCATGCATATTTACACTTGAACCGTTGTCTGGACTTACAGTTCCTTCAACAGATATAGGTTCTGATATAAGGTTAACCTCAGTATCTTTTGGCGGTTCCATCGCCGACAGTCTTTTAGTGCAGGTTAGTAAATTTTTAACAGCTTTTCACTTAACTTAGTTCCTTCTGCACGACGTATGGCGTTGCCGGCGTGGTGTACCAGGATTACTGATGCGAAGCAGCTCGCTGAATTGCAGACAGCACTCCGACGGCTGTTGTGTGTTTGTGTGGCCCGCAACTACAGGCGCGGCTCCGGCTGCTTCGGCGGATGACTGTGCCGCTCGATTTAGTGCCAGCTCCGTCAATCCAGATGCGTCGTTAATCCAATTGCGTCGTCCACATGCACACGTAATACTTTCACTGTTCTATTACACAGTTGCATGTCGCATTTCACTCCAGAATCCGAATATTTAAAAATCACTTTCACTTTGCTCAACTGATTTCCCGGCCGATGCACCATATGTGGGGCGGCGGGTGGAATTATTGTTGTTAGAAATGTTTGTAGAAGAACCACTTCATTTCCCGGCCGACGCCATATGTGTGGTGGCGGGTGGAATTATTGTTGTTAAAAATGTTCCTATTATTTATGCTGTCTTTTGCCGTTCTCAACACTGGCTCTCTAACTACAAGATTGGCAACCAGAAAGTGATTAGCGAAACGTGAAGCCTGTAATTAGAATTCCTAGTGCCCACTTCATCTGAGAAACACACTTATAGCTGCAGCTTATTGCTCTGAGGAATTAGGAGATTGTCTGGGATTTATAATCAAAAGCGGTCGTGAAAAAAAACGTTCTGTATTCTGAAAGTCACAGATGAAAACAAAAGAATACACACAATCTAACTAACAGAGCAGTTCAGAGTCTAATGCGCTGATACCACTATAACTGTCCAAATTAAATATTTAAATGAATGCTCGCCATAATTTGATGATAAGGTTCATCAAACGCCACGCTAAATAATGGTAGAATATTTGTCCCGCGGCGGCACGTGAAAATACGACAATACGCAAACTGAAGCTAGATAATGAAAATCATCCCAGAATTAACACTTCACTCGAAAATGATTTCATGGTTACGCGTATCTCGAGTAACTTAATACGGCATCCGAGGCTGTTTGTAGCAATGATACCGACACGTCGCGACTCCCGACACAGATGGCGTGTTATTCAGCGTCTGGAGAGAACTGGGGCCTTGCTTCCTCGCGCTGCGTTCTTATATATAATGCCGCGGTGCGGACGGCTAAGGGAACGCCTGATCAAATCGGCTCTCCCGACTAGCCGCTGGGCTAGTAATGCACCACTTTAAGTCATTGAATAAATTATAGCTTCTCTTGCTGATGGCCGATGAACCTGTTAATTTAAATGTGCATTCAGCATGCAGGTAAATATTGATAATAAAATTTTGACGTGGCTAAGTTAAATATTTTGGGCGAGAGAATTAATTTAATTACACTGCACGCAGTAGACGAGCTCTGAACTGGCCCTTTGGAGATACGCTATCGCTATAGTTTTATAGGTATTCAGATGAAACTTCTCACATCTTCATAGTTATAGCGGATCTCCAACCTACTTAAATATAAACATCCTAGCCTTATTTATTAGCCTACTTAATCTATCTTGCTTCCTTAAGTTTTAAGACAAAAACCAGAAAAATCATGAATTTCCACTAAAATCTTAAATTGTGAGATCCAGAAGACTGTTTTTATTAAATAATTATGAAAATGAATCTAATTATCAATTTTTAATTCTCTAGCTCTTTTCTGTTGCGCCAATGATTTTTACAGAAAAACGTCAAAATTTCGAAAATGGCTAAAGTTATTGAACTGATATTCAACACATGTTGTTTTAGTATTACTCCTGACATGCTAGAACAGCAAAAGAAGTCAGTGAAAAGTAAGTGGAACGTATGTTTTGCAGATAAAAAACTTAAAAAATATCTTTTTGACAAATATTTTGACAGTTCAGTAGTTGACAGTTCAGTACATGAACTGTCATTATATTTGTCAAAAACGTGTTTCTTACGTTTGGTAAATACAAAAAAATGTTTTATTTACGACAACGTGACAGAATTTTTGAACTGTCAAAATATCTGTCAGAACCGTATTTCTTACATTTTGCAACCACAAAAAATATTATACTGCCACGATTTGACATAAGAAATTTACTAAAGGTACAATATGGTCGTCACTTCCAACTAAACATCACTTGATACTGGCAGTTAAGCAGAAACAAGCATGTTGCGTAAAATATTAAACATGTTAATTAACTGCAGCTTGTTTTGGAGCTTTCATTTTTATTATGGCTTCATCATCATTTCATCCCCATCGACGCGCAAGTCGCCGAAGTGGCGTCAAATCGAAATACTTGCACCAGGCGAGCGGTGTACACGACGGGAGGCTCTCGTCACACGACATTTTTATTTTTATAAGATGTTTTGATGGTCGGTACTTCAATTTAGTGACTGATTTTAGAAGCACACGAAGGCGCCCTGGAGACTACCATCAACACTTTCTAAAATTTTCTACTGTTTTTTGTTGTTGATAGACATGAGGTTGTGTTTTTGCGCCATTTGTAAGTTTTTCAAGTTCTAAACAATTAATTTTTGTGTAATATATTAAAGACATTCAGAATATATTGTGAATTGTTCAGGTACAGAATTTAAAGGTGATTGTAAGGCTATGTAGTTTAGAACTACTTATATAATACGCGGACGGTTAAGCCGTACTTCGTTGGTCAAGTACCATCTTGTACCCTGAAACAAAAGAAGGTCTTTTACAGTTGACAATTGGATATTAGCAAATGAACTGAGTTTCGTTAATGTCTTGACAATTGTACCGGTCTGAAAAATGGAAATTTGTGTTTCCAATAGCTTCAGTTTTAAAATGTATTTAACTTTTAAGTGGTTTCTGATAATATTTCTCCCTAATTTGATGTTCCTTATGGAAAGTTGGTGTGTAGCAGAAAAATAATGTAACACACGACTAAATACGGAAGTGACAAGATTTTCTCTATTGTAACACAAATTTCAAGAGAATATTTGTTCCTAGGTACATGACCATTTTGTAACTTGGAACATTCTTTTACATCTAAAAAACCTTAATTTTACGGAATACCTTTTTTAATTTTAGGAAAAGACCGCAGCACGTAAAAAGTGAGTGCCATCATTTAAAAGTGGAATCAGAATGTATATTAAACTTCTGCTACTGAGCTGACCGTAGTCGAAAGTCTGGAAAGTGTCCCAAGGTACAACGGATTCCCTTTCTGCAGCGAAAGACGCCGCAGGACAGCACACACTCGGGCATCACACCAGATGATATTGCAGACTCCCGCAAACCTTGGAAATGAAAATAAATTACCGAAACATGTCGTGCTACGAATGAAAAAAATCAGTGGTGCGATAGTTTGGTGTTTAAATCATACTTTATTACCTTGGAAGTTCATTACAAATAAAATTTCACTTTGTCTATGAAAGTAATGTTTTTACGATTTGACAGCCCGTCGACTGCTGCCATATGGCGTTATGTGAGCGATGCGCTTATCTTGCTAATATATTGGCCAAATTCTCTCTATATTTTCATGGTAAACTTTACTAACATTTAAAATGGTTCAAATGGCTCTGAGCACTATGGGACTCAACTGCTGAGGTCATTAGTCCCCTAGAACTTTGAACTACTTAAACCTAACTAACCTAAGGACATCACAAACATCCATGCCCGAGGCAGGATTCGAACCTGCGACCGTCGCGGTCTTGCGGTTCCAGACTGCAGCGCCTTTAACCGCACGACTAACATTTAAGATGAAAGAAGGATCCGTATTTTGGGGACGAAGGAAACCATCCAGGAGGTTGTCTAAGTAGGCCTCTTGATGTAGACCTATGGGAATTATGCTGTGGATGTTTTTGCATTTCCTGTACTAACACATATTTATCAATACATTTCATTGATTGCTTCGGTTGGGCTGTTATTTTTTAGTATAAAATAAAACCCTGAGCTACGCGAATGAAGTAGGCTACACTACAAAGTGGTTAATGAAAATTCAAGTCGCTTCCACAAGATCCATCGCCAGCAAAACATGATTCAATTGCATTACAGTATTGACATATACCAAAGCCTGTTGCCAAACTCACAACGTCTGTGGCACTGGTAAGCCACATGCACGCTTGGGGCAGGCCAAAGATGAGAATTTCAAGAACTCTCTCAGCTTAGGTTGGATATGGGTTTGATGAGCACTGGGTTCCCGCGCTAATGAATGGCGAGAGCCGCCAGAAATTTGTAAGCATTACCCTTTGGACATGCTTCAGCAACCGCGCAGAGAGATGTTGATACATGGCGTGTTACATGAAATGGGGATAATTGCTTAACTTCCTTGGTTGTGAGTATGGTAGAATTACCTATACAAGAAAATTTGTATCTCAAGGTGTCCTTGGTGCCAATGGGGTGAATGGTTTTTGGGGGAAAACAATATTTATTAATGGGCAACCTCTGCGAAACATGAAACACCTTTATTTGCAGTGGGATTGCTCACGAAGACAGGCTTTTTGGAGGGGATGTCGTTTTGTGTTACATGTTCGTTCCCTAATTTCTCGTGGAATGAAACTGATCGACTCTTACGAATCCTAAATATACTCAGTGACATTGACTTCCGAATTCTGCTTCAGAACTGCATCAGGTCGTGACAATCTGTTATTACAATCTTTAGTTCAAAAAATGGTTCAAATGGCTCTGAGCACTATGGGACTCAACTGCTGAGGTCATTAGTCCCCTAGAACTTAGAACTAGTTAAACCTAACTAACCTAACGACATCACAAACATCCACGCCCGAGGCAGGATTCGAACCTGCGACCGTAGCGGTCTTGCGGTTCCAGACTGCAGCGCCTTTAACCGCACGGCCACTTCGGCCGGCAATCTTTAGTTGATCATAAATGTTTACAGGTTAACAACGAAAGCATATGATCAAGCTACGAATAGCCAGGTTTTCCTAAACTACATCGTCTACATCTACATCTACATGATTACTCTGCTAATCACAATAAAGTGCCTGGCAGAGGGTTCAATGAACCACCTCCAAGCTGTCTCTTACCGTTTCACTCTCGAACGGCTTGCGGAAAAAATGAGTACTGAAATTTTTCTGTGCAAGCCCTGATTTCTCTTAGTTTATAGTGATGATCATTTCTCCCTATGTACGTGGGTGCCAACAGAATGTCTTCACAATCGAAGGAGAAAACTGGTGATTGAAATTTGATGAGAAGATCCCGTCGCAACGAGCAACGCCTTTGTTTTAACGATTGACACTCCAATTCACGTCTATGGCACTATCTCCCCTATTTCGCGATAATACAAAACGAGCCGCCCTTCTTTGTACTTTTTCGATGTCATCCGTCAGTCCCACCTGGTGAGGATCCCACACCGCACAGCAATACTCCAGAATAGGGTGGACAATCGTGGTGTAAGCAGTCTTTTTAGTAGACCTGTTTGACGCGCGGGATTAGCAGAGGGGTCTCAGGCGCTGCAGTCATGGGCTGTGCGGCTGGTCCCGGCGGAGGTTCGAGTCCTCCCTCGGGCATGGGTGTGTATGTTTGTCCTTAGGATAATTTAGGTTAAGTACTGTAAGATTAGGGACTGATGACCTTAACAGTTAAGTCCCATAAGATTTCACACACATTTGAACATTTTTTTTTTTTTTTTTTTTTGAACAAGTAGACCTGTTGCACCTTATAAGTGTTCTGCCAATTAATCGTAGTCTTTGGTTTGCTCTACACACAACGTTATCTATGTGATCGTTCCAATTTAGGTAATTAGTAACTGTAATCCGTAAGTATTTAGTCGAATTTAGAGCCTTCAGCTTTGTGTGACTTATCGCGTAATCGAAATTAGTGGATTTCTTTTAGTACTCATGTGAATAACTTCACACTTTTCTTTATTCAATGTCAATTGCCACTTTTCGCAACGTACAGATATCTTATCTAAATCATTTTGCAATTCGTTTTGGTCATCTGATGACTTTACAAGACGGTAAATGACAGCATCATCTACAGACAGTCTAAGATGGCTACTAAGATTGTCTCCTGTATCGTTAATACAGATCAGGGACAATAGAGGGCCTATAACACTTGCCTGGGGAGCGCCGGATATTACTTCTGTTTCACTCGATGACTTTCCGTCTATTACTACGAACCGTGACCCTTCCGACAGGAAATCACGAATCCAGTCGAACAGCTGGGGCGATATTCCAAAGGCACGCTGTTTGGTTAGAAGACGCTTGTGAGGGACGGTGTCGAAAGCCTTCTGAAAATCTAAGAATATGGAATCAATTTGACATCCCCCGTCGATAGCACTGATTACTTCATGAGTATACTAAAACTACATATCTTATTGCAATATGATACTGTTTTACAAATAAGTTAAAATTACGTTATAAGGTAAATTATATGTTAATGTGATCAAATGGGTTACGTTCTAATGCCTATATATGACGTAGTAATTCTCCAATATTTATTATCCATCATTATTATATTAGATTACTACGTTTAAGAGTCTCTGCTTGCAGCATGTTAGGGGCGTGAAAACCTGAGCAGATATTTCTTCTTCTAGCACACTGTTCTGGCTTCCATCCCGGTGACACAAACCGTGTATCTAACGCTTGGAGCTAGTACATGTTGTTTTATTGTTGCACTGCTCTATGAGGCGATCATGGGAATGCGTTCATGTGACACAGGGCGAGGAGTCGCCAGCCACGTCTTGTGTCCTCACAGCACTCTGCTTCATTTCCACTCACGTTACTTCCTCGTGCTGCCAGTATTCCATCTTATTAGGCTTTGGTAGTCATCTACAGTTATTAAGGATCGATTCCTGAAATGGTCTTGAAAGAGCACAGACCTAGTGGTCCTACTTATTTGAGAACCCCATCGTCATCGTCCGCGGTTCCTATGTAGCGTCCCTGCAGTGGCACCATTCATATTTCCTGCAGCTCGTCATTGTCCACAAAGTATCTCTGAGCACGCCTTTTCTTCGAAAAGTTGAAAGAGTACAGTACCGCCCGACACTGAAAATAGGTTCAACATTCTTCGTTATTCTTGTCAGAAGAACATATTTTTTCTAATAATAACTCAATTTCAATTAATACAGCGAAGCCGGATACCAGTGTGGGAAAGAATGACAATTTATTTATTTAATTGATCACATGTGCACTCCCACAAAATAAATCCCTACATCCAGTTTGGTGAGATCGGCGAAATGAATGAATGTATGGTCGTCTGCTAACCGCAGATAGTGAATGTGAATATATGATCATCTTTGAGACGGTACTTGGGTCACCTTTGGTGGGACCAAAGAGATGAAATTTACATGAGCTTTGAGCCCCTGAAATGTGGCTGACCAATACAGTAGCAAGGTGCTCCCCCACTTCGGCAGAGGTGCGAGAGGACCTGAAGAACGGCCATGTTTCAGCACTCTGCCGCTGGATCTAGTGTTGGTAAGACCTGTCTTAGGTGTGCTCCATAAAGACAAAAGAGTGGAGACATGGTATGCATGTGGAATACTTAAGAGTAGTTTGAAATAATAATTTCTCTATTTCAGGAACTTTTGTGGGGAGAATTAAATGTCAGGCAGGTAATATTAATGGGATCGTAATAATCTTCGGAAGTGACCAATGGTCACAATGAAACCACGTGCAGCAATAAGTTGAAATACTTCCGTGTGCTTAAGTTAAGCTGAATTACTAGCGTGTGTACTATAAGTTGAAATGTTTAAGAAATGGCGTGTGCAGGACTTGAAATTAGAGACGAGTACTTCCACGTGGTGAGTACTGTGTGAGTCTCAATCTGTGTATGAGACAAAGGATAAAGAGAAGTACTCGTCCATGGTATCAGTTGAGGACTCGCGTGTGTGATGAATATGTTCTTAATATTACTTTGCGTGTTATGTTTCCGTGTGACGCTTGATTCAAACTATAATACTCTGAGAGAGAAGCAAGGTGAGTCAGCCGTCTATCCAGCAACGCCACTTGGCTTGCATTGCACAGGAAGACGTGCATATATCCTCCAGAGTTCATAGTAGGAAAGAAGAATTACGAAGTGGGGCAGTGTCGTGTGAAACTGGGATACATACTAATTGAAGTGGGAAAGCTGAAAGTGATAATGTTGTGACTATTCCTTGCGTTGTATTCCATGTTTTAGTGTGGTGTATGTCATGTAATTTAAGTATGTGTGGTTTGCATGGGAAAGTAGCTAGGTAGTTTCAGAGGTAGTAGGTTATGCGTGTTCCTTTTGTACCGCTGGGTCTGGAGGAAAGTTTCGTGATGATGGTTGTGAGAGTCGAAGTGTGATATATATATATATATATATATATATATATATATATATATATATATATATATATATATAAAAGGATCCACCATCCCATCCAGAAAGTGCACTGTAGCGTTAAATAATTACGAGACCATAAGATAGAGAATCACCAATGTAAAGCCATGCCCACTGGGCGGAATTTCGCATGTGTTATTGTTATAGGTTATAGAATTTGTGTGTTTAGGTAATAGAATTTATCGGAATAAATAAGATAGTGAAAAGAAAGATTGGTGGTCTTTCCCTTCGAATTGTATGTTGTCATGATATCCAGAATTTATATTGTGTGCGCCATTCACATTCAGTGTGATGGCCACGTGTTGATAAAAGCCGTTAAATAAGAAAGAAAATGTGGTAGTGCCAGTGCGTAGTTAACAGTCAGTGTTGTGTAAACTACTAATAGTCAGAGTGCGTTTCCGTTGCGTAATATTCAAACAGGAGAATAACTTGTAACTTAATTGTGAGTACTAGAGTTCATGTTACTCGATAAATAAGAATGATCCCACTCGCATGGCAGACCACTCATGTTGCAGGCCTGACTGCTTGATGCCACAGTATGAGCAAGGCATGTGGGTGCCCTTCAATGTGTCATCAGTTTATATAAAACAACGCTTAGAACTTAATGCTGAAACACTAAAATCGGTCAAACACTTGAGTAATGAAATCGATTGGTGGAGAATACTTCTTCCGTCAAGCCCGAGCAGCTTCGTATCGCTAAATTGTCTGGCGTTTTCTCAGCAGAATCAGATCTGTGCAACACCCTCAACTATAGGAAGGCTGTTGTGTGTTCCATAAGAAGGAAGGACGACGTATTTAACGTCCCGTCTACAACGAGGTCATTAGAGACGGACAACAGGCTCAAATTACGGAAGGATGAGGAAGCAAATCGGCCATGCACTCTCAAAGGCACCATCATTGTGTTTACCTTCAACGATTTAGGAAAATCACGGAGAATCTAAATCTAGATGGCCTTCGTCGTCTCGACTGAGAGCCATGGGACACCTCAGTCGGGTGGTGAGTGTTCTAGAAACTTAATGGGCAACACCACACGAGAACTCCCCGAAGAGCCGGAGGAGAAAATATAACGGATGTGGAGAATTTTACGAAAGAGTACATGCCGAACTCGATAAGACAGTTTCTTTGAAATTAATGTTTAATTCTTCGTCATTGTCACCATATATATTAGCAGGGTTGGTGTGTGATAAGGTAACGAAATATAACGCCAACACAGTGCGCTGTTTAAAGTGCCAGCGTATGGTCACGCAAGCATGTCCGGCATCGATGCACAACTTGTAGGAAATGCACTCAGCTAGCAGATTAAAACGGAACTCGAGAATAAAACTTTCTCAGAAGGAAAGAAAATACGAAAAATCAGAATCATATTCTGAAGCGAAAAAGAAATATGTGCCTGAGAAACAACGCACATTCATTTCATCAGTGGCGTCAGTCGATAAACTCATGAGATAAAGCATTCAGCCGAAATATAAATGGGTCATCTACACCAAACTGGTACAAGAAAGAGTCATCAAAGTCCCATATCACGCTGCACTGTCCATGAGTGGCGAATCGAGTGAAGATCTGAGTGAAGACAATACAGATATTGAAGTCAGCCGAACGGAACCAGTTACCCCTTGGAACCATCATTCAATCATCGCAGTCTCATCAAATCGACGGAAAGGTAAGGGAGACGGTAAAATAATGCTTCAACTGAGAAATGGCTCCGACTTTGCGGCGGAATGTGTATGAGTCCAGGATCGAGGAACCCTGATTGTAGCATAGTATGGACCGCTGTTCTTATAGCTAGAAGGAACATTTTAAACTATCGAAGGCGCCTGTGACGCATTAAAATTAAAGTTGACGACCAGTTACGTGTCTACCCCCCTCCTCTTCCTTCCTTCTCCCCCCCCCCCCCACTTCCAATCCCCAGTCGGATCCAATTGTAGTTGGTAATATTAATGTTCAGATCATCGCTGATGAACTACTACAGTATTTCAGTATTTAGTCTAATATGATGTATATATCAAAAAATCTGAAAAAGTTAATAATTGAAATATTCCGATCCGGAGGATCAAAGAACCTCCAACAATGTTGTTATTATCAGCTATCGAGATGGCAAGGCTGAAAAGTGTTGGAGAATTTCCACCCACTTGGACAGCCAAGCTCTTGCACGTCGAGGTCGTACATGGTATTAGTTAGATATCCAGCAGTTCTGTGTTAAATGAGGTCGCAGATTTTATAGGAGGGAATGCTACAGACTGAGGCAGCTAAGACAGGCTATCCGAAGTATATTCGGAATACTTAAACATGTTGAGGTGCGGTCATAATAGACAAAGCGGGGAACTTTCTGACGTACGCAAGTACACTGACAAAAAAATGCAAACACCAAGAAGTAATCAACATAGAGTAATGAAATTACGGGAATACATTTGTCTCTGTAACATATTTAAGTTCTTAAGTTTTTAACGTAGAAGATTATAGGCCAATGTAAGCAAGGGAAAAGCCATTGTAATTGTGATAAACTGGTACACCAATAATAGGTGTAACCGCTAGAATGTTGAATGCAAGCATGCAAATGTGCATGCATTACGTCGTAGAGGCGTCGGGTGTCAGATTGTCTTATGGAGTTCCATGCCTGTTGCACTTGGTCGGTTAATACACGGACGGTTAATGCTGGGGCGTCGGGTGTCAGATTGTCTTATGGAGTTCCATGCCTGTTGCACTTGGTCGGTTAATACACGGACGGTTAATGCTGGGGCGTCGGGTGTCAGATTGTCTTATGGAGTTCCATGCCTGTTGCACTTGGTCGGTTAATACACGGACGGTTAATGCTGGATGTGGATGGCGCTGGAGCTGTCTTCCGATGATGTCCCATATGTGCTCTCTTGGAGACAGATCTGGTAATCGAGCAGGAAACGGCAACATGTCGACACTGCAGAGCATGTTAGGTTACAACAAAGGTATGTTGGCTAGCGTTATCCTGTTGGAAGACGCCCCCTGGAATGCTGTTCATGTATGGCAGCACAACAGGTCGATTCACCAGAGTGACGCACAAATTGGCAATGAGGTTGCGTAGGATAACCACGAGAGTGCCCCTGCTGTCATACAAAATCGGGCCACAGACCGCAACTCCAGGTGTAGGTCCAGTAAGTCTAGGCTACGGACAGATCGGTTACAGAATGTCACGCAGCCTCCTTCTCACTGGCACCGAGGCAGACCCGGCTTTCATCAGAAAGCTCAACAGGCCTCAACTCAGCCCTTGAATGAGTTCTCGCTTGGCACCACTGAAGTTGCAAACGGCAGTGGTTTGGGGTCAGTGGAACGCATACTACATGGCGCCTGACTCGAAGCTGTTCTTACAGTAACCAGTTTGCAACAGTTGGTTGTGCCACCTTGATACCAGATGCAGAACGAAGTACTACAGCCATACACCAGACACAATGGTCTTCGCTCCATGGCCATACGGAGTCCGGTCTTTTTCCGACCGCGTACCTTTTCGTAGCCACTCTTGCGAGCAGTCATGTACAGTGGCTGCCAAACCTTTCTGCATTATCGTGGAAGGAACATCGAGCTTCTCGTAGCCCTATTACACGACTTCGCTGAAACTCAATGAGCTGCTAATAATTGTCCTCTTCATCGTCAACACACTATGTCCAATCTCAAAGGTAACTAACGCTCACGTTACAGCGCGCATTTAAAGCAAACCTGATATGCATCGTCATGGTGGCGCTACTAGCACCACTGTTATACGACTGACGCGAAATTTGAATGCACATCATCTTTCTGATGTAAGAAAACGCCTACCAACTCACGTAACTCCTTCTTGCTGCTGGGATTTCTTTTTTCCATCAACGTAATTTTTAACGTTTTTAGCGGTCGAATTATGCCTCCCATACACAGAACCACTTCTAAAGTCAAATTTGCCTTCCACTTTGTACTCGATTTAAGTGAAACAGAATAAAAGCTCATATCCAGTCATGCTGATGGATTCGTCCGTGGCTGGTTGGTAGAAAAATATTGTCAATTCGAAGAACATTCACGGTTAATGTTTTCATTGATTCGTATCCCATATTAAATAAAGTGAAATAATGAAGGCAGCAGAGGATCAAGTAGGTAAAAGGATGAGGGCTAGTATAAATCCTTGGGTAACAGAAAAAATATTGAATTTAGTTGAAGAAAGGGGAAAATATAAATAAAAATGCAGTAAATAAAGTAGGCAAAAAGAAATACAAACGTCTCAAAAATGAGATCGACAGAAAGTGAAAAATGTCCTAGAGGAAAAGTGTAAGGATGTAGTGGCATATATCACTAGGGATAAAATAGACACTGCCTACAGGAATATTAAAGAGACTTTTGGAGAAAAGAGAACCACTTGTATGAATATCAAGAGCTCAGATGGAAACCCAGTTCTAAGCAAAGAAGGGGAAGAAGAAAGGTGGAAGGAGCATATAGCCGGCCGGGGTGGCCGAGCGGATCTAGGCGCTACAGTCTGGAACCACGCGACCGCAACGGTCGCAGGTTCGAATCCTGCCTCGGGTATGGATGTGTGTGATTTCCTTAGGTTAGTTAGGTTTCAGTAGTTCTAAGTTCTAAGGGATTGTTGACCTCAGAAGTTAAGTCCCATAGTGCTCAGAGCCATTTGAACCATTAAGGTGCATATAGAGGGAAATGGAAGAGGACGTGGATGACGATGAAATGGGAGATATGATACTCAAAAAAATGGCTCAAATGGCTCTGAGCACTATGGAACTTAACATCTGAGGTCATCAGTCCCCTAGAAATTAGAACTACTTAAACCTAACTAACCTATGGACAGCACACACATCCATGCCCCAGGCAGGATTCAAACCTGCGACCGAAGCGGTGGCGCGGTGCCAGACTGAAGCGCCTAGAACCGCTCGGCCACTCCGGCCGGCGATATGACGCTGCCTGAAGAGTTTGACAGAGCACTGAAAGACCTAAGTCGAAACAAGGCCCCGGGAGTAGACAACATTCCATTAGAACTACTAATGGCCTTGGGAGAGCCAGCCCTGACAAAACTCTACCATCTGGTGAGCAAGATGTTTGAGACAGGCGAAATACCCTCAGACTTCAAGAAGAATATAATAATTCCAACCCCAAAAAAGCAGGTGTTGACAGATGTGCAAAATTACCGAACTGTAAGTTTAATAAGTCACGGCTGCAAAATATTAACACGAATTCCTTACAGACGAATGAAAAAGCTGGTAGAAGTCGACCTTGGGGAAGATCAGTTGGATTCCGTAGAAATGTTGGAACACGTGAGGCAACACTAACCCTACGACTTGTCTTAGAAGATAGATTAAGGAAAGGCAAACCTACGTTTCTAGCATTTGTAGAATAGAGATAGCTTTTGACAATGTTGACTGGAAAACTCTCTTTCAAATTCTGAATGTGGCAGGGGTCAAATACAGGGAACGGAAAGCTACTTACAATTTGTACAGAAACCAGATGGTAGTTATAAGAGTTGAGTGGCATGAAAGGGAAGCAGTGGTTGGGAAGGGAGTGAGACAGGGTTGTTATTGAATCCCCGATGTTACTGAATCTGTATAATGAGCAAGCAGTAAAGGAAACAAAAGAAAAATTCTGGGTAGGAATTAAAATCCATGGAGAAGAAATAAAAGCTTTGTGGTTTACCGATGATATTGTAATTCTGTCAGAGACAGCAAAGGACCTGGAAGAGCAGTTGAACGGAATGGACAGTGCCTTGAAAGGAGGATATACGACGAACAGCAAGGAAAGCAAAACGAGGATAACGAAATGTATTCGAATTAAATCGGGTGATGTCGAGGGAATTAGGTTTGGAAATGAGACACTTGAAGTAGTAGATGAGTTTTGCTATTTAGGGAGCAAAATAACTGATGATGGTCGAAGACCAGGAATGGTATGGAAAGCGTTTCTGAAGAAGAGAAATTTGTTAACATCGAGCACAGATTTAAGTGTAAGGAAGACTTTTCTGAGAGTACTTGTATGGAGTGTAGCCATGTATGGAAGTGAAACATGGACGATAAATAGTGTAGACAAGAAGAGAACAGAAGCTTTCGGAATGTGGCGCTACAGAAGAATGCTGAAGATTAGATGGATAGATCACATAACTAATGAGGAGGTACTGAATAGAATTGAGGAGAAGTGAAATTTGTGGTACAACTTGACTAGAAGAAGGGATTGGTTGGTAGGCCATATTTTGAGGCATTCAGAAGGATGTAGGTTGCAGTAGGTACTGGGAGAAGAACAAGCTTGCACAGGATAGAGTAGCATGGAGAGCTGCATCAAACCAGTCTCTGGACTGAAGGCCACAACAACAAACAACATTAAATAAAGGACGGAGGGGCATCCTGAGAAACTGTCTCATCGATTACACGGGACAATTTGAATCTTCGTTACTAATCGGAAATGTTTGTGCGACATCTGTACTGTCGCGGAACCATGTCAGGTAAATGTAACTAGGTCATTCGTAGAGAGCGTGAGCAGCTCCTGGAAATGGAAGTTGCTCTGTGTTCCTCCTCCTTGTTTCATCACCTTTGCGTTCTTCTCAGTCTACCCTTCACCATTTTCAGTTACTGGTGTTCCTGTGAGTGACCGCCGTTCTTCTTCTCAGAGGCAGCTATTAGTAAATTTCAAAAGGTATGTTAAAAAGCAAGTTACGTTATTTGCTTGTGATAAGAGCTCACTAAGAATATCTTTGAGCCAATACCAGATTTTATGTCGTAAGCATGAAAAAATTTACAAGCATATGAATTTTTGTGTGACGTTCAGCAACCGTTCTAAACTGCCATGCCATCTGCATTCGCGTCTTCGAAATAAGTGCACAGATCGTCGCGTGATATGAAGCTCAGAAACGTGGACAGTTCCAAACCTTTACAGAATGTTTTACCAAAACTGTAGAAAAAGAGAGTGATCAGGTAGAAACTTGCCTATGTGACAGGGAACGTAAAGAAGAAGACGTCTGGAAAGGAAAATGAGCCTTCGAATAACATTATCCGACGTACTTGTCTGACTGAGACTTTCGCTCTAAACATCGGCCGATAGTGATCTTTCGGATGAATGTGTATCTTAACGTGCAGTACTTCCACTCTTTATGTACTACGTAAGAGCCGCTCGATTTTCTGCCCACAATGTGAATTCCTGTTTCTCTACCTTCATTTCAATAATACGTAAATTCTGAGCTCCGGTCGAAGATTTTATCTAGAAATTTCATACGACTGCGTAGGCAATTCTGCAAAAGGATTAAGTCGGCCTACTGAATTATTCATGGCTCTGTGGCTGTTTACCCAGCGTTTGATGGAACTGCCAATTCCTGAACATGTTCTGGCAGGCAGAAAGGAGGCCTGACTCAAGAGCCGACCGTTCCGGGAGCCGCAGGATCGTCACAGCCGGGTACGCTCGATTCATTTCCTTTTGCAAAAAGCTTCTGTTCCACCCTTCAGGCTAAAATGTATTTACTTGAATCTCTTAAATCTATGTTAGAAACATTTCACCCAGATTGACACACTAGACCTCTACTACTGTGACAGAAAACTGAATTTAATGTCCATATCTACGAGATAGGCTATTGTTCACATTATAACATTTTTTGAGGGGGCTTTGTCTCCTGTGGATGAATATGATAAAACTACATCACGGTACCCATGTACGCACAGAAGATCTAAATTTGAAAGATTTCTGTATTAACTTTATCCTCTACCTCTCAAAATGTCTTTTAAGTGTACTCTAAACATCGTAGACGGTTAAGACACCAGTTCGTAATCAAAAACTGAACAAAAGTGGATAACAATTGAAATACATCCAATAATAGTTTTTCGTACAAAAAGCAGAGTATACTATCTACATCACGAAGTGGCAATCCCGGAACCCGGAACCAGGTACCAGTAGCAGTTAACTTACGCAACGGCTTCCAGAGACAACAAAATGTTATGTTCAATATATCACGTAACTATTGAGTGAATTTAAAAATTTTAAATGATGCCATGATACATTCATTAAGAGGTATAATCTCATTTTACAAGTGTAACACAGTAAGACAAGTATTAAAGCTAGAAACTGTTTTTCTGGAGGCAGCGTAACTGGTGCCTCGCAAATATCCGGAATTCATCCAGTATTTGAGAATGAGAGTACTTAACGACTTCCAATCAACGTTACACCTAGTTTCAAACCTTTATGAAACATTTTTCTCGCTGAAACATCTAAAAATGCTGAAAGAAGGAAAGTTTATCTCTTACTACATTTTTGCTAGTCATGAAACATGCTTCAGCATCAAACATGACGATTTAATTTGTTACTTCTTTCCTACCGGCTCTATTCGCAACACAGCTTGCAAAATTATTTCTCTGTACGACACATATAGAGCGGGTGGAAAGCTTCTCCCTTTCTCATTAACAGAACCGCCGAGATTTGCTGCTCTGTGGAGGCAGTACCGTTTTACACTAAAAGATGGTGTTTGCTGTGTAAATTTTATGCTAGTCTTTATTACTTGGTGAATCATAGTGAACATATTCCCACAGTTGTTTTCCTACTGCTGGCAACCGTTGTTATGGTGATTATGGTTATAACTACTTTTACGTAGATAATTTGCATAAGTTTATCGCACTTGCCAGTTAATGAGAATTTGTCAATCAATATTTTCTACTTATTATTATGTTTTCCACTAATGAAAAAACAGAAAAGTAATTTCAATGTTAAGTCTACATTTTAATTAGGGAGATGAATAATGACATTTTTACGAATGTTTAACTTTCTTCAATTTTGTGGTTTTAGACGTTGCATATATAAAATAATTTTAACTTTCTCTGTGCACTGCTCTGTGGTTATTTGCGTTTTTCTCATTTTTAAGTAGGTCATTAAGCAGTGGGACGTCAACGTGAACACATTCGTTCCTAGATTCAAGGCTTCCAAACAGAGTTGGACGACCAACAAAACCCACACCAAGCATTAAAAAAAGGATTGTATGTATGGTAAAGGATAAATCTGGCATCAGTGATCGTGCAGGTGCCACACGTCTGAATTTACTGTGTGAATACCAGAAAAGACAGAAGACCATGGGAAGGACAAATGAAAAAGACTTTATTCGTAGACAATTCTGGTTGAAAGTAGCTTACGCCCAGTCAACAAAACCCACGCAGTCAGAAAAAAAGTATTGTTTTGTCAGGTATTTTGAGAAAGAATAACATACTGACGACAAAAAAAAAAATCATGGCATCAAGAAGGAGTGTGAGTCATAAACGAAAGTTGGTAGGTTTAATTGTGTATCAGAAATATTATCGCACTATTCGCATAAGAGTGGCGTTAGTAGCGCCACTATGAGAATGCAAATCAGATTTGCTTTCAATACGTTCTGTAACGGTTTTGAGAGTTAGTTACCTTGGAGACTGGACGTCGTGAGTTGATGTTAGTCAAGAATGTCTCTAAGGCGACAAAGACGCCGTTATCAACACGTCACTGAGTTTGAATGAGGTACTGTTCTAGGGCTACACGAAGCTGGCTGCTCCTTCTGCGATATTGCAGAAAGACGTGGCAGGGATGTAGCCACTGTACATGATTGCTGCCAACGGTGGTCACATGAATATACGGTCGCAAGAAGACCGGGCTCTGGACGCCCACGTGACACTGCCGAGAGGGAAGATCATCGTGCTGGGCGCATGGTTCTGGTAATCGTAACTGTACCTGCAGCAGCAATTTGAATAGCGATTTGCACCTCAGTGACGCAACGAAATGTTACAAATCGGTTACTTCGAGCCAGACGCTCCGTAGCGTGCATTCCACTGACCCCAAACCACCACCATTGGTGACTTCAGTGGTGTCCGGGAGCTCATTCGAGGGGTGGGGGGGAATCTGTCGTGTTTTCTGATGAAGGCTGGTTCTGCCTCGGTGCAAGTGATAGTCGTGTGTTGGTTAGAAGGAGGCCAGTTGAGGTCTTGCGACAAACCTGTCTGCGTGTTAGACACACCGGACCTACACCTGCAATTATTGTGTAGGGTGCGATTTCGTATGACAGAAGGAGCGCTTTCGTTGTTATCCTACGCAACCTGACTGCCAATTTGTGCGTCAGACTGGTGGGTCGACCTGCTGTGCTGCCATACATGAACAGCATTCCAATAGGGGTTTTCCAATAGGATAACGCTCGCCAGCATACCACTGTTGTAAACCAACATGCTCTGCAGATTGTCGACATGTCGCCATGGCCTGCTCGATTACCAGATCTGTCTGTAAGAGAGCACACATGGGATATCATCGGTCGACAACTCCAGTTTTATCCACAAACAGCATTAACCGTCTCTATACTGACAGATCAAGTGCAACAGGCAGGGAACTCAATTCCACAACTGCCATCCGGAACATGTACAACACAATACGTGCACGTCTGCATGCTTACATTCAACATTCTAGCGGTTACACTGCTTATTAGTGTGCTAGCATTTCATATCTGCTACGATTTATCTCGCGCTTTCATTAACCAATGATCTCGCTATGTTAATCTCTTAAATATGTTACTAGAGTAATGTATTACCGAAATTTCGTTACTCTACATTAATTATGTTGCGATTTTTCTATTGTCACCGTATCTGAAGGTTTCTGCAATACCAACGTTGAAGGAAAGAGAAAAAGGATGCACATATTGTTAACAGACGCGTCTCCAGGAGGGATTTGGCCATGGCCAGCCCACTGACAAAAGTAAGGCTAGAAGATAAAAATGGCTGATGGGGATGCAAAAACTGAGCTGAGTGTGGTTAATGCCGAAAGGACTGTCAGTAGCGATTCTTATTGGGAAAGAATGTTCCTGTCTATGATCAACAGTCCAGAAAGGTATTTTCCATAATTTAATCAATGCTGTTCTTACGGAAGATGGAGAAACAGATCGTACAGCTAAGCAGACTACAGAACTTCTGATGAGAACGTTCACTGTTGCTTGGGATGACTGGTCTGGAAACAGACCAGACCTAAACCCAATATCGCACATGTGAGGTAGACTACAGGATGCAGTCTTCAAAGACTCTCGTCTATGCAACAGAGGCATGCTTACTGCATGTGTTCAGGAGGAATTGAACTCAGTTACGTCTGAAGAGACATCATAATCAGAAAAGCTATACAAAACACTGCAAAGTGAAAAGATGACTGTCCGAATCATTCATGCAAATGTAGAAATGTGTTTTTGTAGAAAAAATTCTATGTAATAAAAATATTCTAAAAATCTGGAGGGAGAAACTTTCCGGCCATCCGGTAGTTTAGCAGACATGACATCATAAAAAATAATGAGATGGTTGAAAAACTTCCTTTTGTTTGTAATGGAGAGAAAATAATTCAGATTATATCCATCAAGAGTTTCATAATAAGCGACTTTCAACAATCTTTAAGTATAATTTCGGATCCATCAAGAGTTTCATAATAAGCGACTTTCAACAATCTTTAAATATAATTTCGGATCCCTTCTGAGCTTCTTCCCGTTTACATGCTTCAAGACAAATATTTAACACATTAACTCATTTGTAAAGCAATCGGACGTTGAAGGTGTGCTAGACATGGGAGTCCTATTCTCTGAAGAATCGAAGGTATACCGGTTTATTAATATTCAAATAAAGAGGCCTTTATATTGTATTTACTTAACTCACGATAGCCATATTAAAGTACCAAAACTATAGGGAAGTATGACCTGAATCTCTTTATAGCCCGATAAAGAAGTATCTAAACCTGACAATGGGCGCGGGTAGGTTTTGGTGGGATGGGAGCAGGGCGGTGAGGGGGGGGGGGGGGGGAGGGGGGAGTGAAGAATGGGTTAGGTGAAAGTAGAGGGGTGTGGGAGACCCGTTAGATTAGCTATTTCTTACAAACTACAATATAATGTTTGGAAAGATTACAAGCAAGTGCCCTGAATCAGAACCTATTAAAAAACAGCGATAAACAAGAATGGCAGAACCGAAAGCAGGAAAGAAGCACGTTGAGCCAATAAAAATTAAATGACTCTCTCTCTCTCTCTCTTCCCTCTCGATGGTAAAAGATGTTCTATTTTGAAAGTGGGTGACTTCAGCTCAGGAAGATTTTGCTGTACCCTCTTTGGCAATGTAGTGTGACAGTTGTGCAAAGTAGATGGTGTTACGGATAGTCTCTGTATATCTTTCTTTAGAATATGCTGCTGTTAATTACCACAAATGTCTTGATAAATTCTGTGCTACATCACATGATTGACAATTTGTAAAATTATAAGTGTATTCACCAAAATAAAAATTCCATATGACGGTGAAAAGCGTAATTAGTGCTGGTGAACTAATAATAGTTGTGTGCTTGGAGTTGAGTATTTTCTTTATACTCCCAGACATTTAACTGAACAGTGCTAGATTAGCTATCGTTTCATAGATTTATTTACACGCGATATCGGTAATAGCGTGTGAGGTAGCTTCACCAAAAGACAAAATGTCTCTAGAATCGGATAGCAAATTTTCAGTCTAGAAGCCTTAAGCAGGTCCTGTCTACTACCATTACTTCTAAGCACACATGTCCACCCTTGATGACGTTAAATGCGAACAACTGTATAGTGAACATATAAATTAAAGCCATACATACAAGTATTCAGTATGTATCTACATTTTCATTGACTGTATCGTTTAAGTAAACAGACAGTCGTATTCCGCATCACAACGAAGAAGCTGGAACACGTCTCATCTGTGAAGGATACCACATATAGAATACTTGTGCAACCCATTCTTGAGTACTGCTCGAGTGTTTGGTAGCCCTGCCAGGTCTGATTAAGGGAAGACACTGAAGAAATTTAGACGCGGGCTGCTAGATTTGTTACCGATAGGTTCGATCAGCACGCAAATATTACGGAGATGCTTCGGGAAGAAAAATGGATTCCCTCTACGTAAGACGACGTTGTTTTTGGTGAAGTCTGTTGAGAAATTTAGAGAACCGGCTTTTGAAGTTGAGTGTAGAACGATTACAGAAATTAGGGCTCATACGGAGGCATACAGACGTTTTTGCTCCGCTCTATTTACCTGTGGGACAGGAAGGGAAATAACTAGTAGTGTTACAAAGTACCATTCTCGACGCACCGTACGGTGGCTTGCGGAGTATGTATGTACGTGTAGATACAGAGCTTAAACGAGGCTAGCTGTGCTGTTACTATTCACGACTCGTTTCGAGAAAGAGTAGCAGAAAAAGAAAATGGACCGTCTCTCTACATCTTCATATAACTCTCCACTTGACTATATATCTATACTAGAAACGTTGGCTGAGGCGGATGGTACATAGTGAACTATTCTCAATTTCGCCCTTTCTTGCTCCATTAGTAGATGACAAGTGACTGACTGTTATCAGTAAGAGGACGAGTAAGTTTGTATTTTACCACTTTTACGTCTTAGCAACTTCTAGGGTGGTTTTGAAAGGACTGAAAATGTATTTGACTCGTCTTGATACGTAAGAACTCGGAATTTTAAGAATGCGCCTTTTCGTAATGTGTGAAATCTGCAGGACTACACCACAGAAACTGCAGGAGTAAACCCTGAATGGTCTGCTTATCTCGTGTTTTCTGTAGATGTCCCAGTCGTCTTTCCCATAGATCGCCGAGTCATAGGTGACATGTTAACAGTGATATCTGGGATGGTAATGTGGATCACTAATTATATAATGAGTGATAAATTCCAAGTATCATGACTTAAATGAAAGGACGCCACCTCATTTTGTAGGTGTAGCGAGAAAATATGTCGCATAGCAACATATAGCCGATCGACAGCCACTGAGGTCAAGATCACGATATCTATTCATAGTTCTCAGCATTTTATCAGATGAAATAATGACAACTTTTACTCATCCTAAATCTTTAATTGTCACGTTATAAACGTGTGAGACACTTTTAAAACTAAAAAATTCACCACAGTTGACGAATTTCAAGTAGTGCAGAATACTGCCGGTAGTCTGCAACTTATGGCTGGAGTAGAATGCATCAGACTGAAGGGTACATCGGACTTCTTTGCCAACGCAAACTATGGGTCTTCAGTGCTCGCCTGTTAAAAAATGGTTAAAATGGCTCTGAGTACTATGGGACTTAACAGCTGTGGTCATCAGTCCCCTAGAACTTAGAACTACTTAATCCTAACTAACCTAAGGACATCACACACATCCATGCCCGAGGCAGGATTCGAACCTGCGACCGTAGCGGTCACGCGGTTCCAGACTGAAGCGCCTAGAACCGCACGGCCACAGCGGCCGGCCTCGCCTGTTACCACCACTGCTCAAGACACTGCTCTTATTCATCATATCACGTTCTTAACATTATTAATATGCCAAAATTATCAGAAAGAACAAATGCTAGTATGACTACAGCTTGCAGCTAGATCAGCTTACTGTTTAATTATGGAGATTTAAATTTATCCAACTTGTAACCAATTTTATACGCCTTTTTTAAAATATACGTTTATCACAAGGTCTCATGCCAACATTCCTGGCTTCTGTGCATGACCGTAATTAACGCTAGACTACATTATCCGTCCATCTCCACTTGAAAACCATAGCTGTATCAGTCCATGTGACTCAATGCTAAAACAAAATTACTCCAGCGAAGTGGCATAAGCGACATACGCTGAAAAAATTCAGTGACGACTGACACTGATTCTCTTAAAATTTTTTCTATCTCATCAGTTAATCCAACTGAGTAAGGGATCCGTACACACACAGTCTCCTGTACTCACACACTGACGAATACTACTAATGAACATGTCAGAAGGGAATTCGGTAGATGACTTACTTCGTTGACGAGTTATAATTTCTTCATTATCTTTCAATGAGTATCTGGGATGTGTCTTTCCTACAATTTAAATTTCGTGATCATTCCGTCTAGTATAACATCAGAAGGAATCCCGTAGATAGGAAAAGTAATTTAATGAAGTAGCTGCTAGGCGGTGCTGTAGCGATGTAGTATAGCGTTTCCTTACCTATTAAAGCTCATTGTCTTACATTTGCTTGCGATGGAGGACGGGTACCACTCTTTGTACCTACGTACGTCATCAACCACTGTTTCGGCATTTATTAACATTCTTCATCTGAAGCGATTTCCTTGTATATGAATGAATATCCCGTAGTAAGAAACAGGGAGCTACTGCCGTAAATTCGAAGTTAACCGCGGGGACCAACAATTTATAGACACCTGCCCACCATTACGACCGACAAGCGTCAAAGAGTCATGGATACTGGTTGCATTCCTTGCCAGACCTACTCTTCTCGTTGGCAAACGATAACACCAGACATCTAAACTGAGGAGCACTCGCGAACAAATAAATCCTAGCCCACTGTGGCTTCCCATTATTTACGAAGTCACTAACAAAAGTTACGACCCTTTGTTACAAGCAAACGGCTCGTGTCTGGTAACGTAGAGATCCCATGTACAGCTTAGCTGCCAGAGCACCGGTCACCACTAGACACAGTCCTCATTTCTGAATGTCGTGACGCCTCAAAACTAACGGAATGTTTGTACAGTTCACGTGTTGGAACTGACAAACTGTGGGAGGCGAGAGAGAAACGTCGCGAAACTCGAGACAAGTGGAAAAACTTATAATACTTGTAGAGGGCTTCCGAGCAATGTTACAGAATTATTAATCGTTGGTGTCTCGGGGTGCCGAAGAACGGATACCGTCGGATTGAAAACTTGGCACACAAAAGAAAAGGGCTTATTCGCTTTTTAGGGAGCCTTTGTTGGTTAATTATCTAGTTTACCAGACCGTTTTATATTCGTATAGCCTGAGTATTAACTCGGTGATTTGCCGGATGACCGGGATGATCCAAGGAAGACTAATGATGGAAGCCTCCTCTGAAAGATTAAGTTGATGTCAGAATCGCTTGATGGTACAACCACACCAGCAACTTCAAGCCACATGAAGTGAACCACACTGGTGTGTCCGCGAACACGGAAACGTTGCCACTCGCAGGGACCCACCTGCAACAGTTAATGTACAATTAATCTCACACCCAGGCCAAATGATTGAGGTATACCAGACAAAAGCTTGATCTTCTTGTTTAATACAGGACACAAATTAATAACAAAATTATTAGTTCGGATGTATGAAATTCATTATTAGCCGCTTATCGTTTATGGTACACAGCTAGGGATACTAGTAAATTTGATCTTTGATGGTTGACCATAACGGTCAGCTGTGTAATAGGGAAACGACCGGTAGGACAGGAGGGACACTACAACACACAGTGAGTAGTAACGATTCAGTAACGTCTCTTGTAATAAACTATGTAGCTAAAAGCTAATGCCAGTTATTTGGTAAGCATCATCCATCCGAGGAATAGTGTATAAGACTTCCTTTATGGAAGTTTCTGGAGGATTAAAACTGTGTGCTGGACTGAGACTCGAACTCGGGACTTTAGCCTTTCGCGGGCTAGTGCTTTACTGACTTTTTTTCCAGCCCGTCGCCACCCCCACACAACTTGCTCTTTGCTCTAGAATTAGGAAAGGGAATAGGCAGGTTTTTTTTATTTTTTTAAATAAGACGACCTTCGCTACATGGAATCGATTGCAGCGTAGTGACGACTTCAAGCTTGTCTTCTCGAATAACTGGATTCCACTGAGTCCACAATCAAGTACGGATTGTCCTGTAAGTCGTTTTCCTGATTAAGTTTACTATTTCGGCTTCTTGTAACTTGGAGCGCGCCACTCGCTCGACGGTGCATACTTGAAGTTGCATCGTCTTTGCTCCAGATAATGACGAAGGTACTCTCCTGTTCTTTTTCTTTTTTTTTAAGAATTTAACTCAAACAGAAATGGTAGTTTCTGGCATGCCTGTGGTCGAAGACCTAAATGTGACTTTATATTTCTCCAAAAAAAAAAAAAAAATGGTTCAAATGGCTCTGAGCACTATGGGACTCAACTGCTGAGGTCACAAGTCCCCTAGAACTTAGAACTACTTAAACCTAACTAACCTAAAGACAACACACACATCCATGCCCAAGGCAGGATTCGAACCTGCGACCGTAGCGGTCGCGCGGTTCCAGACTGTAGCGCCAGAACCGCTCGGCCACCAGCGGCCGGCTGTTTCTCCAAAACACAAAACGTTATTCTAAAGGCACTAACCGTAAGCCATGCACTCATAAATAAACAAACAAACTTCCTGAAAATTGAAACATAGACGTTATGTGACTATAAAGAACAATGAAGAGACACCTCTTCCATTTAGGATAAGAATGCTTGCGTTACATCAAATTCCTTCTGTAGTGCGAGAAGGCAGTAAGACACGACTACATACGTAGACTGTGCTCTTTGCTTTATCACACTGTGTTCAAAACTGCCGGCAAATAGCCACCCATCTGGGCCTTCCATTTTATTTGCTGGGAAATTTTCGCGTACTCTTGCACGAGGTCGTATTGAAATTCGACTAGAGATTTGCTCTTCCTTGTCAAGCAGAACTCTACGAACTTACCCATGAGCCAATAGGTTGAAAGTCGTTTCTGATCTGGATGAGGCCATCTTGTGGGAGGCAGCAGTTCTTCCAGAGCTATATTGTTATCAGTCGTGTTCATGATAGCCAATTTATGTCATGTCTATAGCCATACCTCGTTAGCGGAGCCTCAAGTAAAACGGTGAAGTAGAGTATCAGTCGTCTGACAGTCCAAGCATTGGTCAGAATTTGACAAGTCGAACTTAAAGAGACGCTCATTTCTGCTTATGGTGTTGTATAAAGCATAAGACCACGTAGCTCTTACATGTGACGGTAAGTTTGTAACATGAACGTTTCACCAAACTCGACTCCCAGTGATTGTGGGGAATTTATTCGCTAATTTGCTTATAGACTTATCTTCCGTAAGTACTTTATAAACTTCCTTGCTTATGTAGTTCCTTACACTTTGTCGGATGTAGCTGTTCTCAATAATATATATTTTAATATGCGACAACCTATAATTTATATGGCCTACCACAACTGGCACCATGTTCGCTGGAGGAGACGCTGCATTCAAATCGTAAGCTGTGAGATTTCCGTCTCCTATTGCTAGGTCCTTTTCCGTCCGAGATATCAACAGAGTTCTGCATTTGTCTCTAAAGTTGGTGAGACCTAAACCACCTCTCTTTTCGGGTAGAGTCATGGTTTGATAATCTACCCCAAAGATTCGCCCTCTCCATATGAACCACGCTAGAGCAGATTCAATTCGTTTCCCTATTGTTGGAGGCAAAGGGAAAATACTTGCGAGGTAATTTACCGTAGGAAGTATAGCGAGATTTATAAGCATTGATGTTTTGTATCATATCTAGAGAACGGGAGGAATTCTCTCGTACACCGCCCGGAGACTGTTGAGCTTCATTTTCCAAAATGGTTCAAATGGCTCTGAGCACTATGGGACTCAACATCTGAGGTCATCAGTCCCCTAGAACATAGAACTACTTAAACCTAAGGACATCACACACACCCATGCCCGAGGCAGGATTCGAACCTGCGACCGTAGCAGTCCCGCTTCATTTTCCAATTCCAGTCCCCTGTCTTGACAGAAAATTTGCTAAACCGTACCCCAAGAAGTTTGATGGTATCCGCTTGTTCAACTGGTCCTGTTCCTACGAATCCTATCCCTCTGTCTAACGGTAAAATGCAATATTTACTGGCATTAATTTCAGCTCCAGTGCAAGAACTATATGTCTGAATAACGTCCTGTATCTTCATAACATCAGTCGGATCAATCAGATACACGACCAGGTCTTCAGCGTAACATCTGCAGACAAATATGTTGTCTCCAATTTCAATTCCAGGGACCTTGACAAATAATCATCGTAACAGAGGCTCGATTGATAACGAGAACAGCAGCATCGAGAGGGGACAGCCTTGTCGTATCTGCGCTAGGATGTGAATTCTCGCTGTGCATTGGCCATTGACAAGAATTCTTGAATTTGCATGAGTGTATAATCTCCTGATGATATCGACGAAAGAAGGTTTAGTTCCCGTTTTCGACGTAACATGTAGCAGGTAGTTGTGACGGACTCTGTCAAACGCTTTGTCTATGTCTAACGACATGATCGCCACTCAGCAGTTGTACGCCGAGGCGACAGCCGTTACATCCCGGTATTCTTCCAGCGCTTGCTGTATTGTCCTCGTTGGGACGGCACGAAACTGATATGGACCGATGAGGCGCCCAGCAATGGTGTTCAATCGACGAAGCAATACGATAGCAACTATCTTGCAGTCAGCGTTTAGGAGCGATATACGATTCATGGTGGTCAAATCATTAGTACATGCACTTTTAGGAAGCAACACTATAAGCCCTTCTAAAAACTCACAGGGAATAGTGGCAGACGTACGTAGTTCGTCGACACTCCAGTGAGCGTACTACTGATTAAATTGCAGTACTTTAGGTATAAATCTACGGGTAACTCATCGGGTCCAGCGGATTTGTTCCTCGAGCTTCCTTTCAACGCTTCGTACAGTTCTTCTGTAGTGATAGGAGTGTCCATTTCTGCGTTTTCTGCATCCGTCACAGTCGGGTCAACGCATTTTAAAAAGGCCTCACAACTGTCATTGTCGCCAGTGTCCCCTTCAGCATAGTCTCGTGAAATAATCATGGGCAAACTTTTTGATGTCCTGCTGGTGGATAAGTTGGATTCCATCATCATTTCTGAGAGAACTTGTGTGCAGCCGAAAAGCGCAGTTTTTTCATTCTCAATGCCGCTGTTGTCTCTCGATCTTATTTTAACTCCTTCTATTTGCTGGCGTTTCAGAGCGGTTATTTTGGCCTTGATTCGTTTTATTCTCATGGTGTGACGTGATACATTGGCGGTATCTGCGTATAGTTCCCTTAGGCACTGGAAGTAGAATTGCACTGTGTGTCTTTCCCACTGTTTCTTTTCAAAAGCGTAGCGTTTGAGTAAAGTTCGTATTTTAGGTTTTGCATGTGTTACCCACCATTCCATTTTAGTTCTGTAGCGCCGTATATTCCTTAAGCACATCTCCCAACCTAACGTTAACACGTGCTCAAGTCCAGTGTCCATCAGGTGTGAGATATTGAATTTCCATACGCCCCTACCCCGAAATGTGCTTTGCCTGGGCATGTTAATCGTAGTCACAACTGCCAAATGGTCAGAAAAACTCACTAGAGAACTTTCAACGCTGAGAACATTATTTTTTAGGCGACGAGAGGCGTAGATGCAGTATATCCTACTCATGGAATGGCTAGTAATATAAGTGAACCCTGGATTCGCTCTTGGCTGGCTTTTCCAGGTGTCGATGTGGTGCAGTCCGTTCACTAAGTCTCCCAGTTCCAGGCATATATTAGGATTGGGCGTTTGGTCCGCGGCGGAAAGAACACAGTTAAAGTCACCAGCAAGGATGATGTTCTCGTTGGGGGGAGTGATTAACTCAACTTTACTTTCCTGAAAGAAGGTAGATCGATCCAGTCTGGCTTGCGAACCGGACGGGACGTAAATATTATAAAGCTGAGCTGTGTCTGTTTCGACAGAAATTCCTCTTCCACTTCTAAATCTACAGCTACATATACACTCCGCTAGCCACCAAGCAGTGTCTGGTGGAGAGCACAATTCGCGCCAAAGTCATATCCTCCCCTCTGTCTGAACGTTTCAGTACGAGCTCTAATTTCTCTTATCTTTGAATGGTGATCATTGCGCGATTTGAAAATTGGTGGTAATAATATATGCTCTACATCCTCGGCGAAGATCGGATTTCGGAATTTAGTGAGCAGCCCCTTCCGCTTAGCGCGTCGTCTATCAGCAAGTGTGTCCCACTTCAAACTTTCTATGGGATTTGTAACGCTCTCGCGATGGCGAAATGTACCACTCACGAATTTTGCCGCTCTTCTTTGGACCTTCTCAATCTCTTGAATCAGACCCGACTGGTAAGGGTCCCATACAGAAGAACAATACTCGAAGACTTGACGAACTAACGTATTGTAAGCAATTTCCTTGGATGAAGGACTTCATCGCTTCAGGATTCTACCAATAAACCGCAATCTGGAGTTCGCCTTGCCCGTTACTTGTGTAATCTGATCATTCCATTTGAGACCATTTCGAATAGTCACACTCAGATACTTGACGGATATTACTGCTTCCAAAGACTGGGCATTTATTTTGTACTCGTACATTAATGGGGATTTTCGCCTTGTTATACGCAGCGGGTTACTCTTACTAATATTGAGATATAACTGCCAGTCATTAAACCACGCATTTATTTTCTGCAAATCCTCATTGATTTGTTCACAACTTTCGTGTGATACTACTTTCCTGTAGACTACAGCATCATCGGCAAACAGTCTAATGCCGCTGTCAATACCATCAACCAGATCGTTCATGTAAATCGCAAAAAGTAGCGGACCTATTACTCTGTCCTGGGGCACACCCGAAGTTACGCTTGTTTCTTTTGAAGTTACCCCATTCGGAACGACATAATGCTCTCTGTCTGTTAGAAAACTTTATATCCAACCGCATATGTCATCGGATAGACCGTAAGCGCGCACTTTTTGGAGCAAGCGACATTGCGGAACTTCGAACGCCTTTCGAAAGTCGAGAAATATGGCATCATCTGGGAGCCGGTATCTAGAGCCTGTTGTACATCATGCACAAAGAGGACCAGCTGTGTCTCGCATGACCGCTGTTTCCTAAAACCGTCCTGGTTTCTGCAGATGAGTTTCTCATAGTCTACAAAGGTCATTATGTCTGAACACAAATTATGTTCCATGATTCTACAACAAATCGATGTCAGTGAAATTGGCTGGTAATTATGTGCATCCGATATACGATTTTCTACTCTGTTTATTGATTGCTATGACCTGGGCCTTCTTTCAGTCCCGTGGAAATTTCCACTGTTCCAATGATCTCTGATACATGATGGATAAGAATGGTGCTATATTTGTAGCATAGTCAACATATAATCTTACGGGGATACCACCGTCTGGGTCAGATGCCTTCCTGGCGTCTAAGGATCTTAACTGTTTTACAATCCCAGATACACCTAACACTATGTCAGCCATCTTTGCGTTTGTTCGATAATTGAAAGGGGGAATGGTGCTGCAGTCCTCTACCGTAAACGAGTTTTTGAAAACTAGGTTTAGAATTTTGGCCTTCTGCTAACTTTTTAACATCTTTAGGTATAATCCCGTCCTTGAATAACGTGGCAGTGCCATTTTCAGGTCCTCTGTTGAGGATAGCACTGTATCCTGCGGTACGTTCCACTCTGTCCATACACACTTCTTGCAACAAGACTTCGTCTATATCGAAAGCATATATAAAATCACGTAGGCATTCAATTATTGTCAAACTAGTAATTCTTTTAATGTTAACTGTAGCTATACTATACGATTGTAGATCAGTGCTACTACACATTTCTGTCAGGCTTCGATTCACAGTTGCGCGTTAATAGAAGTTATCTTCCATGTTTGCATCAGTTACACCGAGCTTCAACGGATCGCGTCCACCACCGTGTGTTGCCGGCGGATTACACTCCTTCATATCCTCATGCCAAGGTGAGTTGTCCTGTGGCGTTCCAGACACGTCCATACTGTTAGAAGCGACGCTGTCAGTACAGCGATCACTATGTTCTGTGCCAAAAGTTGCGGATTCGCTGATTTGCGATGTGCTACGAAACGTTTCTCCAGAGACGGTAGATTCAGCGTCTGCTGCATGCGATGGGGGGTCTCGTGTTGGACGGAGTCCTGCTCCACCCATTCTTCGTGCCTAGCCTTCAGGTGTTGCTGCATTGCTTGGTTTTGAATACGAACGTCCTGATCCCATGCCCCTAGATGGTTGGCTCTCCGTGGTTCTTTTTTTCCCATTCGGTGCGTCTGTAGGTTGGTTGTTCGTGTTTGCTGCCTTTTTGAATCATTATGGTGTTTGTGGATTCCTCTAATTTTCCTGTTCCTCGATCTGACACTACTGCTCTTCTTGATTTCTTCGACATTTGTTGATGTTCTTCCTGGCTGTCCGATGGCATGTCATGTAGTTTCTGACGTACCTGCTGCGCTCTTTCTCTCAAAGTGGGCGCAATTGGCGGCCGAAGTGGCCGTGCGGTTAAAGGCGCTCCAGTCTGGAACCGCAAGACCGCTACGGTCGCAGGTTCGAATCCTGCCTCGGGCATGGATGTTTGTGATGTCCTTAGGTTAGTTAGGTTTAACTAGTTCTAAGTTCTAGGGGACTAATGACCTCAGCAGTTGAGTCCCATAGTGCTCAGAGCCATTTGAACCATATTTTTTGGGCGCAATTTTTTCACCTGCTTGACGGGCAGTCCTGGGCTTTTTGTTTTCATTTTCGTTGGTGTAACTTGCTGGTGTTTCTTCGTTTGTCATCTATGCTTCAATTTCATGTCAAGACTTTTTCTCGTTGTTCGGAGCTACTGCCATGCCACTGTCTGCCCCACTGCCTCGTTCAGTGTCAATGGGAATATGCTTTATCAATTCAATTTTAACCTGCCGCACACCATTTAAGACCGGGAATTTATGTGCACTGGACCACTTCTCAGCAATGTTAGTTACAATGGTGCCATACGGCTTCAACACTGCACTGATCTGCTCTGAGGTTATTTCAAATGGTAGTTCTAAAACTCAGATACTTCTGATTCCAAGTCCAGTGTGAGTAACTTCAACGTTACCGACACTGCCGTCAGAATGTTTGAACTTTAAGTTGTTCCCATATAATTCTATAATTTTTCGGGATTCTTTAACTTAAGATAGACGGCACTAACACTGATCGATAGCCCGCCGGAGTGGCCCAACGGTTCTAGGCGCTTCAGTCTTGAACCGCGCGACCGCTACGGTCGCAGGTTCGAATCCTGCCTCGGGCATGGATGTATGTGATGTCCTTATGTTAGTTAGGTTTAAGCAGTTCCAAGTTCTAGGGGACTGATGACCTCAGCAGTTAAGTCCCATAGTGCTCAGAGCCATTTGAACCATTTGAACTGATCGACAGATAAATTCCCATTATATCCTCAGCTGTTAACTTAACTACTTCTTCCAGAAAGTCCTCTACTTCAAAGAATTAGGTCATGCATAATTATTGTCAAACGTAGGGTTCAAAGTATCTTTCCTTATACGTTCTGCCATTAGAAATCGAATCTGCTTTGCACGAATAAGTTACGAACGCTCTACAGCAGGGCTTAACAACTGGCCGGTTTTGAGCGCGAGTACTCGCGTCTGCTCAGGCACGTACTCGCGAGCAGCCGCAAGGTCGCGGAGTAGGGAGGGAGGGGAGGGAGGGGAAATGCGCGCGCACGTTTGAATAGGGCCGCAGCGTGCCTATTGAATTCGCGCCGACTGTGTAACGTTTAAAGTACTACGATCAGCTCTTAACAGTCACTTCGCTGGTTAAGAATCATGTGAAGTCGCCGTTGTGTAACCCCAACCATACTTTCGCAGTTCAACCCCCATTGGGAGGAATTGTATCTGTTTACTGAAAAAGATGGTGTTGCAAAATGTTTAGTATGTCACAAAACGCTGAATTCTTTTACGAAATTTAATTTGCAGCGACATTATATGTCGTACCACGCGAAAGACTACGGACGCGGAAAATGTGATTGACCAGATCGTGCACAGGAAGTTTTTAAACTTAAAAGGAAGCTATCCGAAGAAGATCTGGACGACGAAGAAAAATCAACTGAGGCAGCTCTCAGAGTGGGTTACAAAATTGCTTTGCTTTTAGCAAAATCCCTGCGCCCCTTAACTGATGGCGATTTAATAAAAGAATGTTTGGTAGTTGCAGCGGAACATCTGTGTCCATCTCAAGTTGAACAGTTTCGGATTGTGCCATTATCTAACATGACCATTATGCGTCGCATACAGGACATGGCAGACGACGTCCAGAGCCAGCTTGCAAATACCTGTAAAGATTTTATGGCGTATTCTCTAGCTCTGGACGAAAGTGTTGCTATCACTGGAACAGCGCACTTTGCCGTATTTATTAGAGGTGTTAATAGAGATCTTCAGGTGAGGGAGGAGCTCCTTGATGTAGTAGCCATGTAGAACACTACAACCGGAGGTGATATTATAAGTAGTGTTGAAGAAAGTGTTGAAGATATAGGATTGTCGTGGAATTCTTTAGTTTCTGTCTACAGATGGTAGAGGCACACACTAAGCTAATCAAATTATGTGGCACGTGTACATTCTCCTTTATTTGTTTCATTTGTCGCAGTAATAATTCGTGAGTGATGTCCCTGCAGGTGGCCGCGGATTTACATTGACTGGCGGCAGCTATTGTGTGCCCCACGCGACTCTCCCCACTCTCCGCCCTGGTCCTGTAGTGGGGGTAGCGTGCTCGCGCTGCTCCGTGCTCGCGCCTGGCTGCTCACAGCTTGCTCCGCGAGCACGTATGTTGTGAAGCCCTGCTCTACAGCGTTACACTCACTGACAACAACAGCGCACTGCTGCTAGCAGCGGAGACGTAAACACGGTTCACTTCACACACCACGGCCACCAGGGGACGACTGCCAAACTGAGCTACCCAAACACGACTCACGGCCCGTCCTCACAGCTTCAATTCTGCCAATACCTCGTCTCCTACCTTCCAAACTTCACAGAAGCTCTTTTGCGAACCTTGCATGACTAGCACTCCTGAAGAGCACTCCTGAGGAGACATGGCTTAGCCACAGCCTGGGGATGTTTCCAGAATGCGATTTTTACTCCGCAGCAGAGTGTGCGCTGATATGAAACTTTCTGGCAGATTAAAACTGTGTGCCGGACGAAGACTCGAACTGGAGACCTATGGACCTCTGCCCTTCGCGGAGAAATGCTCTACCAACTGCCGCGCGGGATTAGCCGAGCGGTATGGGCGCTGCAGTCATGGACTGTGCGGCTGATCCCGGCTGAAGTTCAAGTCCTCCCTCGGGCATGGGTGTGTGTGTTTGTCTTTAGGATAATTTAGGTTAAGTACTGTGTAAGCTTAGGGACTGATGACCTTAGCAGTTAAGTCCCATAAGATTTCACACACATTTGAACATTTTTTTTCTCTACCAACTGAGCTACCCAAGCACGACTCATGACCCGTCCTCACAGCTACAATTCTTCCAGTATTTCGTCTCCTACCTTTCAAACTTCGCATAAGTTCTTCTGCGAATCTTGCAGAACTGGCACTCCTGGAATAAAGGATACCGCCGGCCGCGGTGGTCTCGCGGTTCTAGGCGCGCAGTCCGGAACCGTGCGACTGCTACGGTCGCAGGTTCGAATCCTGCCTCGGGCATGGATGTGTGTGATGTCCTTAGGTTAGTTAGGTTTAAGTAGTTCTAAGTTCTAGGGGACTTATGACCACAGCAGTTGAGTCCCATAGTGCTCAGAGCCAATAAAGGATACTGCGGAGACATGACATAGCCACAGTCTGGGACTTGTTTCCAGAATGAGATTTTCACTCTGCAGCGGAGTGTGCGCTGATATGAAACTTCCTGTCAGATTAAAACTGTGCGCCGGACGAAGACTCGAACTCGTAGGCAACCTGTTTTGATGCGGCCTGTTTCGTTGAGAGCGCTATCAATATGCTTGGTGTGTGCAGAGTTCTGCCAGACTGGTGCTGCATATTCAGCTGCGCAGAAACATGAAGCTAGGGCAGATGTGCGGAAGACGTTTGAGCTATTACTGAGATCGCTTATTATGTTATTTCGGCTGCAGACTTTGAGCTTTGTTTTCTCGCAGTGATCTTTGAAAATGAGTGTTCGGTCAAAGTTTACTCCCAAGGATGTTGGGGTGTATGTATGTTGTAACTGCATTCCCCTCCAAGTTATATCCAGTTTTCTTCTAGCTTGTATATTTCTCAAGTGAAACGCACAAACCTGTGTTTTGGATGGGTTTGGCTTCAGGTGGTTGAGGTCATAGAATTTTGTCAGGTCTTTGAGAGCTGCAGTCAGTTTTATTTCCACCTCTTCAAATGTACGTCCTGGTGCTGCAACTGCTGTATCGTCGGCATAGACGATAGATCTTGTATCTGTCCCGACGGGTTGGTCATTGGTGTAGACATTCTACAGCAGTGGTGACAGCACACTGCCTTGGAGGAGAAATTTCTTTGTATTCTCTGTCGACTTCTCTCGTTGATCTGGATAACCAATAACTGTCTGTTTTGGAGTAAGCGTTGGGTGAACTGCATTAATCGACAGTCATTGGTGATTTTATAAATCTTACTTATGAGTTGATTGTGATTTACTTATCGTACGTTGCTGTTAGTTCCACGAATGCCACACGTGTAATTTGCTCTCTCTCTCGTTTGCGTTCTCAGTGCGCTGAGTTAGGTTGAGGATCTGGCCACAACATGATTTTCCTGGCCAAATATTTCCCATTGTTTGATTTGGCTCCGGTTGTATAGATGACACAGAAGAGAGCTGGTCGAAGGTTCTTGGGATCTGTCGCATCTTTCCCAGGTTTCAGTAAGGCTACCACTTTCGCTTTACGTCAGATTTTTGGTATCTGTAGTTAGAAATTCAGTTGTTAATTAGATTTAAAATCCACCTTTTAGTGCCCTCCGAACTTCTTTATTTGTTCTACTCGTTGATCACCTAATCCTGGAGCTTTGTTAGTCTTCATGCAACGCATGGCGTCCTCTAGTTCTGCTAATGTGAAAGGGCAGACAATAATGTCATTTTCTTCAGCGTATCTTTGTACTTTGGTCTTGATGCATATTCTTTTCGTTTTGCCAATTAATAGCAGATGATGTGCTACTTGATCAGGAGTTACATTAGCGATTTCAAACGGAACTTTAGAGAGATCATCGTTGAGATTTTTCAACAGTTTCCAGGCTTTATGACTGCTATGCTTCATGTCTAACTGTGTCACTAGATTGCACCACTTTTCTCTTCTGGAGGCAGATATGCCAGACGTCAGCTGTTCACCTGTTTCAATTGTTCCTTCAGAAAAGGGGTCCTCATCCAATAGTTGTTCATATTTTTTCAGCGGTGCTTTTGAATCTTTGTTGAGTCCTGGAATATATGTAGTTCAGCATCCCCTAGGGATAAATCTTCGTGATATGGTTTTCACTAGGTCGACTAACTGGTCATACATTTCTGTGGTACGTTCCACATTTTCCTCTTCCTTATCCAGATCTGAAAAATTGCTCCACTTAAAATTAAATAGTCTCTTGAATAGGAATCTTTCTGGCACCACAGCTGCTTCCACAAAACAGATTATAGGTCGATGTTGAGAATGTGGGATTGGTTCCATAACATATGTTCACTTACGAAGATGTTATTAGGGTTATATCCGGAGCGCCACCTTCCACTGTTTGTCTGACAGCAGAGCTTCATTCTCATATGATATTCCTTCGATGTTAACGGAAACTTCTGTCAGAGTTGGCTTTGATAAAAGCCTTTTGGAATTCTCATTTTTGTTGCCTTGGTGGCGGGGGATCTGCCGCTAGGATGACTGCTAACGTTACCCAGAGTACGCCCGAACGTTTGTGTCGGCATATTATTAGCAGAACGATCTTCGGGGAGGCTCCTTCCTTGTATCCCGTCTTTCAATTAAAACTCGCTAAAAGGAAAATATCAGTTCGCTGGGGGCAGCTAATTTCCTCTTCCCTCCGGTTGTTTGTCCATATACTTTCTGCTTTGCTAATTGCTTCCCGTCCTCCAAGATCAATACTGCTGGCCCCGTAATGCTTGAACAGCTGTTTGTGAACTTCCAAAAGCCTACGGCTTTTCTTTCGTTATTGTCATGCAATTCGAATTTTAAATGTTCGAAAAATTCAGTTACTTTAAATTCTGTTTTCCAAGTGGGTAACTGAACCAGATCGCAACGATGTAAACGAGTTTGTGAAGTGGTTCTAGGTTATAACATACAGCTGGAATTCAGATTAATGTGACACCAGATATTTCAAGAAACCTTCATTATGTTACTGGTGCAAACCACCGGTTTAATCTCGAGATGATCAATGATTGCTGACATGCGTGTTTTGTAAAAATAAAAAAAAATTAAAAATTTATTTACTATGTCCACGGGAATTCTACAGTTATCACAACCATGACGTCAGTTCTTTTAATAATTATATAGAATGCTTTTATTTTTATGTCAGCAATAATCGAACCTTGATTTATTCTTGTGTTTGAAACCCGTAAACTTTACCGATGTTACTGTTGTGAATACAAAAGTTGCTGCCGTGCCAGCAAGCCTTAGTGTAATATGCTGTGACATACACAATTCCTCTTATTAATACACAAGTTTGGAGTCAATATCTTAAGTAGGTAGCTTGTTATTATTATTGTGATTAATCAGTGAATTTAATTATTATTCATTTAATTGCGAGAGATGTTCAATGTTCGTTTAGCAATGTTACAGTTATCGTATGGAATTGAATCGGAATACACGTAAGTAGTTGTACACGAAGATACATTACTGTTGAAATCTAATTACGTTTTGCTTCGTGTGATGACTTAGGTAGAGGGTGGATAGGCTTGCTCGTAGGCTATTCTACGTTAGTGGTCTGGAACTGCAATATCCGTTGTTCCTCCATTACAAAACAAATATAATCAGAAATGGCATCCAAGTGACCTTCTCGTCACTCAGGCATCTAAGAAGTGCGAAATTCGATTGCAAGTGCTATGAGATACAAAACAGATAATATTTGTGAAATAGTGAACCATTTCCAGAATGAATCTTTCGGTCTACAACGGAGAGAGCGTTATTTTGAGTCGCGCCTGGATAGCACGTACGTTAAGAGCGTTTCCCACGGGAGGCAAGGTTCCAGGTTGAGTCTCGGACCATTAACTTTTAAAAAATATATTTGTGAATTTTACACGTGTTTTTCAGCTCTTAGATCATTAAATTGCACTAATGGTAATGTCTCAACTGGAAAGCAGTATAGCAATCTGGTCAGGATGATTTCGCAGTCATTATTTCTAGTGTATCAGTTGCGCAGTGAGTATTGTTACAATGTGTTGTGGCTGAAAGTGTTTAATGAAAGGCTATAGAAGGAAGAACTCTACTTGAGTCATATTAGCTATGAATTTACTGTGTTGATTTTAGGTAGGTGCTGTATGGAACTGCATTTGAGTCAAATCTGGGCACGAATTTACTATGTGGTTTTGAGATAGGTGTTCTGTGGGGTCGTAGCGAAATGTGTGATTTAAAACTAAATGAGGAGCAAGGGAATTGAGAACTACAGGAAGTATTGCTGAAGCAAGTAATCAGGTTGTCAGCAGTCAAGTATATCCCAAAATTCAGTTTATTGTTTCAGTTTAGTATTATCGTAACAGGTAGTTCTTCCACGGTAATAAGACACTAATTCGACAAATTTTTGAGTATTCTTAGACAGTCTGAGAGCCTCATCATGTTATACTATCAGAAGATTATGAAGTTTCGCCTGTTTTGGAAAACATAATACGTTCACATCGTGGAAAATAAACTAGCGTCCATGGATTACAAATATTTCGCGAGGAAAATATAACGGACGATCTTAGAAGGTACTGCGAGAATGAAGAAAGAAGACAGCGGCAGCCGACGTGGCGAGGCCAGGCACGTATCAAGAGATATCACTTCTTTCAGGGAGCGCGCGACAGCCAGTCCATCGCCGCGGCAGTGAAGGGGTGCGTGGTAAGGGAACACACAAAAGTCTGGAGATCGACGTGCCGGCCGAACCATCCACACATAGACACGTCACCCGAAGATCGATGAAACTTACCTGAGGTAATTCGTAATACATATAAGCTATAAGAGAGGGTGTAAGTTTTTAATACATAAAGGTATGATACTAAGAATGGTAGGACAAGCTAGAAAGCCAAAATGAATAATTCATTGAGAAAGATAGAGCAAAACATGGCTCAAGAAAATGTATATTCATCTGAAGATATTAGTAACTTAAATACCACCGCGAAATCTAGTGAAGCTTCGGCAGAGAGAATGCATGCTTTAAAGATAAATGAGGAGCAGGAAATGGCTCAAGGGAATTTTGGTATTTCAGGTAATAGTGCTGAAGCTGGTAGTCACATTTTCAGTAATGGGGAACTTTGCCAAAGTACATCGTTGCAACATTTTATAAAATTTATGAGAGAAATGAATGAGACGAACTTTCAAACATTGCTGAACAGTACAAAAGAAGACACAGAATCTTCTAGACCAAATGTGGATAAATAGAGGACTGCGGACCGCATGCGGCCCCCCTAATTGTTTTTGTCCGGCCCGCCAAGGCAGTAAGAATTTTTATTTAAAAACTTATACCTTTTCTAAGAGACAAAGTTAACTATTGCATACAATCATTTTAAAATGTGAGGCCCTCCGCTAACCTCTGCTTCCACCAAGTGCTGGCAAAGCCAAAACTATTTTCCACTTCTGTTCTAGACAAACTAACAACAGAACAGTAGAATCTTCTAGACAATTTAACAATGGAATAGAAGAATCTGACAAATCTGCTAGCGATGAATTTGTTACAATGAGGGAAAGTAATGAAACACCTAAAATCAGTATAGAAGAATATTCTTGACAAAATAACAACAAAGTAGAAGAATTTTCTAGGAACATTAATAAAAAAATTGGTGAGATAAGGAAAATCTTTAGGTAAACAATGAGCATATGAAAATTTTTGATAATCCTGTGGGAAGTAAGTTAGCAAGTACAGAGAATAGATGTGAAACCCTTTAGCTATAACCTAGTGAAGTTGATAAGGAAACTGAAAATACTATTAATACTCTGCAAGCTGCTGTCAGTGGCTCTGAGCACTATGGGACTTAACATTTATGGTCATCAATCCCCTAGAACTTAGAACTACTTAAACCTAACTAACCTGAGGACATCACAGAACACCCAGTCATCACGAGGCAGAGAAAATCCCTGACCTCGCCGGGAATAGAAGCCGGAAACCCGGGCGTGGGAAGCGAGAACGCTACCGCACGACCACGAGCTGCGGACTGCTGTCAGTGATGAGACAGAAGAATGTAACAGGGCAGTCTGTGATGGAAATAATAAGTCAGTTCCAGATACTCAGGTTCAGTCAATACTAAATGTTACGATAAATTCTGATTTAAATTTGAATATAAATAATATCCTAGCCACAAATTAGCAAATCCAAACCACACAATAACATAAGGTAGACTCTGTTACGAAATTTGATGTCAGTAATACAAATAGGGGGTTATGAAAGTAGCTGGTGTTCAGCCCAAGGTCAGTGATTTTAATAACATAGACACTGCACATTCTGCTGAATAGGCGAAGATCAAAATCTAGAAGCGGTGCAAAAGTAGGAAGGCACAGTGGAAATGTTAACGAAGGAACCACTTTGTAAAAATAGTTACTTTTCGCAAATTTTGCTAATAAGAGAAAAGTACACACTGCAGATAACCATAGGAAGAAAATGGAAATATTATTAATAAAGACCGCTATCAGGAAGTAGTTAGTACAAACTTAATACCAAGATAACAATACTCTCCATAAGAAACTACAGAAAGAAAAAGGAAGATGTGATTAAAACTGCTCTTTTACAATTCATGGTTTCCGAAAATTGGTCACTAAAAGAAAAGTACGTCACAGCGCGAATCATAGAAGGAAAACTGGGTTACAGTCTGAAACTCTTGCGAAAACAGCTCTGCACAACTTTTCCAAGATTTCTGTTAGGCATAATATTCGACAGTGAATACGCGCTGTTTTATCGTGAGAAACATCTTTTATTTCATTCAAGTCGTTACTAAATACGTCTGCTCCTCTTACTCACTCAAAGATGACGTAGGAAACTATTCAGAACAGAGCGTGCCGGAGATGTGCCTGCGCACGAGAAATGGTGTCTTTATGCTAAATTGAGGAAAAGAAAGGATTGGTTGAGCCCAAATAATGCAGAAACTCCCCGCACAAAGACCTCTGTCATACTGACTAAAGCTACACAGTTCAGATGAAATTTAAATTATTCACAAATTGGTTCTTTTTATGGGCTGCACTGTTCACAGAGTTATTTTTAAAAATGAACCTGAGTCATTTTCATAGCCGTTCTACAAAAGTCTGCTGATCACTTTCCTGTGACAAGATCATGATAATCATGAATCAGTCAATGAGGCGCGGTAGCTGTATACCAGTATAAGTTTATTGGTCTTACTAGTTGGCTTAAATTTTGCAGTAAACACATATTCTTCACTATTATGCTGCACATGCAGTGAATAACCAAAACATTAGGAACACTGCTCACCGAGACGTTGGACGCCTCCTGGTGGCGTTGCGGGAACTTGTGTAAGCGGAGCAGAGACGGATGGGGGATCACCCTATCGAAGATATAGGTTGCAATTTGGGAAATCCACTGAGATACGCGACTCTGTCAAAGGACCAGCTGTTATTAAGCAGAACCTGTGAACGAGTATCTGGAAAATGGCGAAGGTGATCGAAGTTTCGTAAGCCACTGTCGTGGGCATCTACGGAATGTGGTAGAAGAACAGTGAAGCTTACACTTGACGCTAAGTCGTCTAGGACTCTTCATAGAAAGCGGCGTTCGGAAACTTGTCTGCTCTGTAATGTAGGATAGATGGTGAGGATCATTGGTTTCTCTGCCGAAAGAAGACAATACTGGTGCACGCACAAGTGTTTCGGAGCAAACTGTTCATCGTACATTGTTGAAGATGGAAGTCCGCAGCACACCACCCCTGCCGTGTCCCCGTATTGACCCAACGACATCAACAATTACGACCACAGTGGGTACTGGACCGTCGGGAATCGACCGTGGACCTTTGGAACGTGTTTGCTCTTCGGATGAAACATGTATCACGCTACACCAGGTCGATGGTTGTCTCCACAAACGCCTGTCATCGAAGTGAATGGTGGATTGAAGCTTGCAGGGCGCCACGGGCGCAAGCTGGTGGGAGCCGTATTATGATACGAGAGATATTCTCCTTCCCTTGCATGGGATCTATGGTAGTAATCGGTAACATCAATTCAACAGCGGGCCACTTGCATCCCTTCATGCTTGATGTCCTCCCTGACGGTAATGTTATCTTTCAGCAATATAATTTTCCGTGTCTTGAAGCCAGAATCGTGCTACAGTGGTCTGAAGAGCACGATGGTGAAATCACGTTGACACGTTAACCACTAAATTTGCCTGATGTGAATTCGATGGAACCCTTCTGGGTCGCTATTGGACACTATCACCACGTACACAAGCCAGCGGCCTCTTATTTACGGGAGCTAGATGTCTTGTGTGTCGACACATGATGCCACATATCTCCACAAACCTATCAATGAATCGTAGAATCGATGGTACGCAGAGTCGCCGTTGTACTGCGCTCCAAAGATGGACCAGCAAGCTAATGTGCGGGTGGTCATAAGGTTTTGGCTCGTCAGTGTACGTGCACACACCACCAAAAATTGCTTTTTACCACGTAACCAAACTTCCAGCTACAGCTCCCGCTTCGTGGTCCGACGATCGAGCAAGACTTCCACTACTACCACGTAGTGACATAAGTGGTGACGGTTACCGCCATAAGGCAGAATGCTGGGGTGCCCCGATATAGTATCGGAGGGACATTCTGCCTTTTTGGGACAACTGTCACAATTTGTGTGCCGAAGAAAACAAAAGCGACGTTAACGGCGGACTATCGATACATAAAACGACATGCAGCTTACAAATCAGTTTGTAAGAATAAAACCCTCTGAAACAGGTGCAGACTGAGATGACATTTTTTACTGTACATTGTCACATAACCCATATTATTTCTGTTTGATACATGACTTGTGTTCCTATGTTTTTAACGTGTTAATCTCTGACCATACTTATCATCTCGGCATTCAATTTTGATTTGAAATAGCACATTGAACAATGTCCCTCAGGTCAACACCACTTATAAAAGAGTGCACGAGAATGACAATTCGTTCTCGGACTAGTTCTTATGATCTTTCTTATTTATTTCTTGCCTTAACTGCCGCTGTTTCATTAACGTCACTATCATCAACAGCACCAATAAAGTCGGAGTATAGCTCTTCCATGCCAGTGACATTAGAACAGATTCTAATGTCACTGGCATGGAAGAGCTATATATATCATGTATGTCTCTAATTGGCAGCTATAAAGTATATTACAAACTACTGTTTCCATTTTTACCACTTCAGTGCTTAATAGGGGGTGTTGGTAGAGCCACTTCCAATCTTTGTTGCAGTTCAGTAGAGAATGGATATTCCGGTGGTAAACTACTATGAAGAAATATAATGGCCCATCGTAACAGAATGTATCAAATAACCCAAAAATATGTGAGAAATTAAACGAAAACTGTTCGTTGCTGACATGTCAGCGTGGACCGGTGATCGGTTGACTAACTTGTGACACCTGTTTGCAGAGCACTAATTCAGTGTAAAGCAGTTAGAAAAATGTCTTGATGACGTTCACAGATATGTTGAGTCTGGCTTTAAACAGATGAAATATTGTACAGTACAGCGATAAAGTCATATGGAAGCACTCATAATTAAAATCGAAGGTCTATCATAAGAAGTGGATACGTTAAAGAAATCGGAACACTGTTTATTATATTACTCTTTACGTCAAGAGAAGTATCTTCGTGTTATTATGGAAATTTCAACTAAAATGAAACTATTCCTCGAAAAAGTAACACTCATAAGATTATGCACTGGACAAAGAACGATAAATTGTAGAAACTCAGCAAATCCAGAAAACACTGCAAAAGTTATCAAAATACGGACGTATACATCAGAACTGTAGGCCTACACCACAAAAATTCTATGCATGACACCCATATACTTTCGAAAGGTTTCAAAATTTGTCGCTACTAACATAAGTATATCTGGAAACTTGAGGGATACGACTACAATAAAAAAGACAGTAGTGCCCAAAATTTCAGAAATTTTCAAAGTAATTTAATATACCATAAGAAACACCAATTGTTATGTAGTCTGTGAGTACTATAGTTGGAGTCACGATGTAAGGCTTTCAAATTTCGGCTCGTTCCGCGCGTCTGATGTGAAGTTCTCCGACAGCCAGTGATCACTAAGATGTTCTTTAAGAGCTCTTGGTTGGGGGATGGGGGGGGGGGGGGGAAGGAGGTGATACTTTATGTCTTTTTTAAAATATTGTTGTCAAGTCTGGATCCTTATATCTTAAAATTTAGAAAGAATATTTATTGTATTTAATTAAGTCTTCTCCAGATTCTTGAAATGTTTTTAATCTTTCCGTCATGCTCAACCCAAAAATTTTAAGTGTTAGTAGTAGATGTGACTTTTCACAATGAATATCCTATTACATTGTTTCAGATTGAGATCCCTACTTATATATTAGTATCTATTTAAAAACTATGGTGTTTGTAATAGTCAACAATAATTAACGAAGTATGTATGTTTAAAATTTTTGTGGAGGCCATAATATTCTCCTTCTTTGTTATATGCGTTACTGAAAATGCGTTGGTATTGCTAAGAATGTGCTTAAAGATATTTTCGGATTCTGGACCTTAGTTACACTTGTGTAACACTTTAACAATTATGTTGTTAATGTAAGTCAACAAAAGTTAACAAATTTTTGATAAAAACCTTTTAGGATGGGCGTAATATAACCTCCCTCACCCCACCCCCTCCCCATCAACTTAGTAACACATGTTATTGAAAATGTGTTGGTGTTGCCTACCATAGATAAACGAGTTAAGTGGAAACGTGTAAGTGAATATTTATGAACAACTAAATGCGAGATATTACTCACATGATACATGCTTTTTTCAAGCGTTAAGCCGAAGACGGTAGTCTGATCACAGATGTTGAAGACCTCAGGTTCGCCCTGCAGAAGCGATTGGAGGCAGCTGTATAGATCCGTGAAGGCTCAGTTTTCAAATTGCTATGGAGAAACCTTCAACGAATTTAGACGATTTGGATTTACATGTTCTAAGATTTGTTGTTGTCAGTATGTATACAAGACGCGAGTTTCCTACTGCTAAAAATTTACGTTGCAATTGCACGAAACTGAAAATTTAAAAGTAATTGTTACCTCAATGTAAAGAATTTCCGTTATGGTTTAGCCAGCAGCTTCTCCCTTACTATCGTGCAAAATTCAGTTATTGTTATGAGCAATGCGAGCTATCATTCAACTGTTGACAAGACACCCACAAAAATACACTCCTGGAAATTGAAATAAGAACACCGTGAATTCATTGTCCCAGGAAGGGGAAACTTTATTGACACATTCCTTGGGTCAGATACATCACATGATCACACTGACAGAACCACAGGCACATAGACACAGGCAACAGAGCATGCACAATGTCGGCACTAGTACAGTGTATATCCACCTTTCACAGCAATGCAGGCTGCTATTCTCCCATGGAGACGATCGTAGAGATGCTGGATGTAGTCCTGTGGAACGGCTTGCCATGCCATTTCCACCTGGCGCCTCAGTTGGACCAGCGTTCGTGCTGGACGTGCAGACCGCGTGAGACGACGCTTCATCCAGTCCCAAACATGCTCAATGGGGGACAGATCCGGAGATCTTGCTGGCCAGGGTAGTTGACTTTCACCTTCTAGAGCACGTTGGGTGGCACGGGATACATGCGGACGTGCATTGTCCTGTTGGAACAGCAAGTTCCCTTGCCGGTCTAGGAATGGTAGAACGATGGGTTCGATGACGGGTTGGATGTACCGTGGACTATTAAGTGTCCCCTCGACGATCACCAGTGGTGTACGGCCAGTGTAGGAGATCGCTCCCCACACCATGATGCCGGGTGTTGGCCCTGTGCGCCTCGGTCGTATGCAGTCCTGATTGTGGCGCTCACCTGCACGGCGCCAAACACGCATACGACCATCATTGGCACCAAGGCAGAAGCGACTCTCATCGCTGAAGACGACACGTCTCCATTCGTCCCTCCATTCACGCCTGTCGCGACACCACTGGAGGCGGGCTGCACGATGTTGGGGCGTGAGCGGAAGACGGCCTAACGGTGTGCGGGACTGTAGCCCAGCTTCATGGAGACGGTTGCGAATGGTCCTCGCCGATACCCCAGGAGCAACAGTGTCCCTAATTTGCTGGGAAGTGGCGGTGCGGTCCCCTACGGCACTGCGTAGGATTCTACGGTCTTGGCGTGCATCCGTGCGTCGCTGCGGTCCGGTCCCAGGTCGACGGGCACGTGCACCTTCCGCCGACCACTGGCGACAACATCGATGTACTGTGGAGACCTCACGCCCCACGTGTTGAGCAATTCGGCGGTACGTCCACCCGGCCTCCCGCATGCCCACTATACGCCCTCGCTCAAAGTCCGTCAACTGCACATACGGTTCACGTCCACGCTGTCGCGGCATGCTACCAGTGTTAAAGACTGCGATGGAGCTCCGTATGCCACGGCAAACTGGCTGACACTGACGGCGGCGGTGCACAAATGCTGCGCAGCTAGCGCCATTCGACGGCCAACACCGCGGTTCCTGGTGTGTCCGCTGTGCCGTGCGTGTGATCATTGCTTGTACAGCCCTCTCGCAGTGTCCGGAGCAAGTATGGTGGGTCTGACACACCGGTGTCAATGTGTTCTTTTTTCCATTTCCAGGAGTGTATAAAGAGCTGACATCATTCTGTGCTTTGCACATGAAAGAACGCCTCGTATTGTCGACCAGACACTTGCTAAATTGTTCAATCTCGTAGCGTTTCAAAAGCCCCGTGTAAAATTTAATGAAATCCCTTGTACTGTAAAGGAACATGCGGGGCCAGTTTGAGAACATTTTTCCATGCACGCGACTATTCTTCTGGCGCCACACTTCCTTCTTCCCCCGTACACTTTCGCTGGTGTCAGGTTTTACTACTAATTGTGAAACGCACTGCATACAAAATTAATATTGGTATAGGGTGTTCCTGCAGCTCCTGTCACCTCGGCGGCCCTATGCAGCGGCTACTAATTTTGATACGTACTGTACAGAAATCTTAGAACTGTGACACCTCTTTGGGACGTTCTCACCTAGTGCTCCCTGCCGCCGTTGGATAAGCAGCTGCAGCAGCAAGTCGTATACTCCTATCTCACTCATTTGTTACATAGTTTAATTCTTAATTTCTTTGAGTGTTTTTGGTACTTGCATTGTTTGATACATAAATTTCGGGCGTATTATAGTATTTGAGAGTTGTAGCATCGCGTTTTAGTACCTGAATAGTGTAAATTCGCGTAGTCGTTTGTCTTTTGTTTTTGTTTTGAACGGCCAGTGTCGGTTGGTCACAGTCAGTGTGCTCCCTGCCGCCGTTGGATAAGCAGCTGCAGCAGCAAGTCGTATACTCCTATCTCACTCATTTGTTACATAGTTTAATTCTTAATTTCTTTGAGTGTTTTTGGTACTTGCATTGTTTGATACATAAATTTCGGGCGTATTATAGTATTTGAGAGTTGTAGCATCGCGTTTTCGTACCTGAATAGTGTAAAATCGCGTAGTCTCCTTCCGCCGCCGAGCAGTGTGTCAGCAGTGCGTAAGTAGCAGCATTACTGCATTTACTAGGCAATCTTGTATTTTAATAACCGTTTAAATTTTGTCGATTTGTTTGCGCTCTCTGTAGATTAGTTCAGACGTTCTCTGCAAAACAGTTTTTAGCATGGATAGGGACTGCAACTGCTGTGTTCGGATGCAGGCTGAGTTGGCATCCCTTCGCTCCCAGCTTCAGGCAGTGTTGGCTTCGGTCACACAGCTTGAGGCTGTTGCCAATGGGCATCACTGTGGGGGTCCGGATGGGGGTTTGTCGGGGACGGCCAGCTCGTCCCACGCATCCCCCGATCGGACTAAGACTGTGGTTGCCCGGGATACTGCCCGCATTGAGGCTGATCCCTCACCTGTGGTAGAGTGGGAGGTCGTCTCAAGGTGTGGCAGGGGGCGAAAGACATTCCGGAGGGCTGAACGGAAGGCCTCTCCAGTTTGTCTGACGAACCGGTTTCAGGTTCTGTCTCAGGCTGATACTGATCTTCGGCCTGACATGGCTGCTTGTCCTGTTCCAGAGGTTGCCCCTCAGTCTGCAAGATCTGGGCGGTCGCAGAGGGTGGGCTTACTGGTAGTTGGGAGCTCCAACGTCAGGCGCGTAATGGGGCGCCTTAGGGAAATGGCAGCAAGAGAGGGGAAGAAAACCAATGTGCACTCCGTGTGCATACCGGGGGGAGTCATTCCAGATGTGGAAAGGGTCCTTCCGGATGCCTTGAAGGGTACAGGGTGCACCCATCTGCAGGTGGTCGCTCATGTCGGCACCAATGATGTGTGTCGCTATGGATCGGAGGAAATCCTCTCTGGCTTCCGGCGGCTATCTAATTTGGTGAAGACTGCCAGTTTCGCTAGCGGGATGAAAGCAGAGCTCACCATCTGCAGCATCGTCGACAGGACTGACTGCGGACCTTTGGTACAGAGCCGAGTGGAGGGTCTGAATCAGAGGCTGAGACGGTTCTGCGACCATGTGGGCTGCAGATTCCTCGACTTGCGCCATAGGGTGGTGGGGTTTCGGGTTCCGCTGGATAGGTCAGGAGTCCACTATACGCAGCAAGCGGCTACACGGGTAGCAGGGGTTGTGTGGCGTGGACTGGGCGGTTTTTTAGGTTAGATGGCCTCGGGCAAGTACAGAAAGGGCAACAGCCTCAAAGGATGCGGAGCAAAGTCAGGACATGCGGGGACCAAGCAGCAATCGGTATTGTAATTGTAAACTGTCGAAGCTGCGTTGGTAAAGTACCGGAACTTCAAGCGCTGATAGAAAGCTCCGAAGCTGAAATCGTTATAGGTACAGAGACCTGGCTTAAGCCAGAGATAAATTCTGCCGAAATTTTTACAAAGGTACAGACGGTGTTTAGGAAGGATAGATTGCATGCAACCGGTGGTGGAGTGTTCGTCGCTGTTAGTAGTAGTTTATCCTGTAGTGAAGTAGAAGTGGATAGTTCCTGTGAATTATTATGGGTGGAGGTTACACTCAACAACCGAGCTGGGTTAATAATTGGCTCCTTTTACCGACCTCCCGACTCAGCAGCGTTAGTGGCAGAACAACTGAGAGAAAATTGGGAATACATTTCACATAAATTTCCCCAGCATGTTATAGTCTTAGGTGGAGATTTCAATTTACCAGATATAGACTGGGACACTCAGATGTTTAGGACGGGTGGTAGGGACAGAGCATCGAGTGACATTATACTGAGTGCACTATCCGAAAATTACCTCGAGCAATTAAACAGAGAACCGACTCGTGGAGATAACATCTTGGACCTACTGATAACAAACAGACCCGAACTTTTCGACTCTGTAAGTGCAGAACAGGGAATCAGTGATCATAAGGCCGTTGTAGCATCCCTGAATATGGAAGTTAATAGGAATATAAAAAAAGGGAGGAAGGTTTATCTGTTTAGCAACAGTAATAGAAGGCAGATTTCAGACTACCTAACAGATCAAAACGAAAATTTCTGTTCCGACAGTGACAATGTTGAGTGTTTATGGAAAAAGCTCAAGGCAATCGTAAAATGCGTTTTAGACAGGTACGTGCCGAGTAAAACTGTGAGGGACGGGAAAAACCCACCGTGGTACAACAACAAAGTTAGGAAACTACTGCGAAAGCAAAGAGAGCTTCACTCCAAGTTTAAACCCAGCCAAAACCTCTCAGACAAACAGAAGCTAAGCGATGTCAAAGTTAGCGTAAGGAGGGCTATGCGAGAAGCGTTCAGTGAATTCGAAAGTAAAATTCTATGTACAGACTTGACAGAAAATCCTAGGAAGTTCTGGTCTTACGTTAAATCAGTAAGTGGCTCGAAACAGCGTATCCAGACACTCCGGGATCATGATGGCATTGAAACAGAGGATGACACGCGTAAAGCTGAAATACTAAACACCTTTTTCCAAAGCTGTTTCACAGAGGAAGACCGCACTGCAGTTCCTTCTCTAAATCCTCGCACAAACGAAAAAATGGCTGACTTCGAAATAAGTGTCCAAGGAATAGAAAAGCAACTGGAATCACTCAACAGAGGAAAGTCCACTGGACCTGACGGGATACCAATTCGATTCTACACAGAGTACGCGAATGAACTTGCCCCCCTTCTAACAGCCGTGTACCGCAAGTCTCTAGAGGAACGGAGGGTTCCAAATGATTGGAAAAGAGCACAGGTAGTCCCAGTCTTCAAGAAGGGTCGTCGAGCAGATGCGCAAAACTATAGACCTATATCTCTGACGTCGATCTGTTGTAGAATTTTAGAACATGTTTTTTGCTCGAGTATCATGTCGTTTTTGGAAACCCAGAATCTACTATGTAGGAATCAACATGGATTTTGGAAACAGCGATCGTGTGAGACCCAACTCGCGATATTTGTTCATGAGACCCAGAAAATATTAGATACAGGCTCCCAGGTAGATGCTATTTTTCTTGACTTCCGGAAGGCGTTCGATACAGTTCCGCACTGTCGCCTGATAAACAAAGTAAGAGCCTACGGAATATCAGACCAGCTGTGTGGCTGGATTGAAGAGTTTTTAGCAAACAGAACACAGCATGTTGTTATCAATGGAGAGACGTCTACAGACGTTAAGGTAACCTCTGGCGTGCCACAGGGGAGTGTTATGGGACCATTGCTTTTCACAATATATATAAATGACCTAGTAGATAGTGTCGGAAGTTCCATGCGGCTTTTCGCGGATGATGCTGTAGTATACAGAGAAGTTGCAGCATTAGAAAATTGTAGCGAAATGCAGGAAGATCTGCAGCGGATAGGCACTTGGTGCAGGGAGTGGCAACTGTCCCTTAACATAGACAAATGTAATGTATTGCGAATACATAGAAAGAAGGATCCTTTATTGTATGATTATATGATAGCGGAACAAACACTGGTAGCAGTTACTTCTGTAAAATATCTGGGAGTAAGCGTGCGGAACGATTTGAAGTGGAATGATCATACAAAATTAATTGTTGGTAAGGCGGGTACCAGGTTGAGATTCATTGGGAGAGTGCTTAGAAAATGTAGTCCATCAACAAAGAAGGTGGCTTACAAAACACTCGTTCGACCTAAACTTGAGTATTGCTCATCAGTGTGGGATCCGTACCAGATCGGGTTGACGGAGGAGATAGAGAAGATCCAAAGAAGAGCGGCGCGTTTCGTCACAGGGTTGTTTGGTAACCGTGATAGCGTTACGGAGATGTTTAATAAACGCAAGTGGCAGACTCTGCAAGAGAGGCGCTCTGCATCGCGGTGTAGCTTGCTCGCCAGGTTTCGAGAGGGTGCGTTTCTGGATGAGGTATCGAGTATATTGCTTCCCCCTACTTATAACTCCCGAGGAGATCACGAATGTAAAATTAGAGAGATTAGAGCGCGCACGGAGGCTTTCAGACAGTCGTTCTTCCCGCGAACCATACGCGACTGGAACAGGAAAGGGAGGTAATGACAGTGGCACGTAAGGTGCCCTCCGCCACACACCGTTGGGTGGCTTGCGGAGTATGAATGTAGATGTAGATGTAGATATACTTTTAACAACTGATTGGCCACTTGATTGTTTTTCCGTTCTTTCGGGATTTTCAGTCGAATGAAACACCCTAATGAAACCTGTGACCACATCAGCTGTTTGACTGTTTTCACTCACTCCTCGGATTTGAGTTGTTTTTCACTTATGTGCGACAACAGACTGGCACAAGCTTCTTATGTTTACGTCTCTTCTGTGAATGTTTTCATTCAGCCTCTGTGTTTCATTGATTTCCCTTGCACACTAATTCAGCTTTTACATTTGTTAAATGTCAACTATGACTTGAGTTGCCATCATTTTTAGGGAAAACTAATGTAAAGGAGGGGTGAACAAAATCTATAATTCCAAAAATAATAGGTTGGTGGGGAAAATAGTCATTTACTTGTGTCACATGAAGGAACTCTCAGTAAACCATTGCTGCATACTGTCTGAGCTGTGAACGCCAATCATTGTGGTGGGAGCTACTTCATATGAGCGCTGCCAAAGAAGTTGTTTAGACAACATGGTTGCCCGATCTGAAACTGAAGTACCAGACTTGCTACTATGCTTTCAACATTGGTGTTATATGACTTATATAAAGAAATGGTGTTTGTGAATGTCTTGTTGGCTTCTGCATTTTTGCTAGTAACTTGCCTTTTTGGCTGATGACACAGAAGTAAAAAAAAAAAAAAATTGAAGTTAACATGATAAACAGGAGGATAATTTTTTGCATTTTTTTGGTTCTATAATATTTGTTCTTTTTGGATTTTGAGTCTTTCGTTTTATTTTCAGTGTTTTTGTATTTTTTATTTTAATTTCAGCTGCTCATACGCTACTAAGTGGATAACTTATAGCAACGTTTAATGGGATGAGTGTCTTTATTGAACATACTTATTGGATTTACGTGATGATGTTCACTCACATTTGTGATGGTATGGAGGTGAATGATTGGATTGGATCCCTTTTATTAAGTCTCCTAGGGTGAATAAACCTAGGAACCTTAATCGTAATGGAAATGAGTGTCATTGTGTGTTTAGAAGAGCCGGTCTCTAGCGATTATTTTCTCTGATATTGTTTGGGACGGTGATGAGTTATTGCAATATATAGAGGGTTGCCATTTAGTACTAACTTACACCTAATACACATTTGATTTAGATCGCTTAATTCTATAATATATAAACAATAAATAAATGGGAGTCAGGGTCCTTGTGACCTACAGTGTAAACCAACGTCCCCAGCCCCCCTACCCCACACCGTCCGGTAATTTCTGCGCCTGCCGCTCAGAACGGCGACCAGTAAGCATCCTGGTCCGTCAGGAGAGCAGCCGAACACAGGAGGTAACGAGATATAGAGATAAAGAACTCGCGCACCCAGCCCTCTGATCGGCCAGGAGAGCAGCCGATAACGAGCTCTAGAGGTAAGGAACGCGTGAGCCCAGCCTTCTGTTTGGTTGGGAGAGTAGCTGAACTCAGGAGGTAACGAGCTCTAGAGATAAGGAATATGCGCTCCCAGACTTCTGGTCGGTCAGGAAAGTAGCCAATAAGGATCTCTGGAGGTAAGGAATGCTTGCATCAAGTCGTCTGCTTAGTCAGAAGAGTAGCCGATAACGAACTCTAGAGGTAGGGAACGCGTGCACTCAGCCGTCTGTTTGGTCAGGAGAGTTGCCGATAAACATCTCTAAAGGTAAGGACCGTGTGCACCCAATCGTCTGTTTGGTCAGAAGAGTAGCCGATAACGAGCACTAGAGGTAAGAAATGCATGCACCCAGCTGTCTATTTGGTTAGGAGAGTAGCCGATAACGAGCTCTAGATGTACGGAATGCGTTCACCCAGCCATCTGTTTGGCCAGGCGAGTACCTGATAACGAGCTCTAGATGTAAGGAGTGCGTGCATCGAGCTGTCTATTTGGTCAGGAGATAGTCGACAACGAGCTCCAAAGGTAATGATCGCATGCAGCCAGCTGCCTGTTTGGTCAGGAGAGTAGCCGAACAGGAGGTAATGAGCTCTAGGAACAAGGAATACGCGCTCCCAGACTTCTGGTCGGTCAGGAGAGTAGCCGATAAAGATCTATAGAGGTAAGGAATGCTTGCATCCAGTCATCTGGTTGGTCAAAAGAGTAGCCGATAACGAACTCTAGAGGTAAGGAACACGTGCACCTAGCCATCTATTTGGTCAGGAGAGTTGCTGATAAACATCTGTAGAGGTAAGGACTGTGTACACCCAGTCATCTGTTTGGTCAGAAGAGTAGCCGATAACGAGCACTAGAGGTAATTAGTGCGTCCACCCAGCCGTCTGTTTGGTCAGGAGAGTAGCCGATAACGAGCTCTAGAGGTAAGGACTGTGTGCACCCAGTCATCTGTTTGGTCAGAAGAGTAGCCGATAACGAGCTCTAGATGTAAGGTATGCGTGCACCGAGCTGTCTGTTTGGTCAGGAGAGTAGCCGATAACGAGCTCTAGATGTACGGAATGCGTTCACCCAGCCATCTGGTTGGCCAGGCGAGTACCTGATAACGAGCTCTAGATGTAAGGAGTGCGTGCACCGAGCTGTCTATTTGGTCAGGAGATAGCCGACAACGATCTCTAAAGGTAATGATCGCATGCAGCCAGCTGTCTGTTTGGTCAGGAGAGTAGCCGAACAGGAGGTAATGAGCTCTAGGGATAAGGAATACGCGCTTCCAGACTTCTGGTCGGTCAGGAGAGTAGCCGATAAAGATCTCTAGAGGTAAGGAATGCTTGCATCCAGTCATCTGGTTGGTCAAAAGAGTAGCCGATAACGAACTCTAGAGGTAAGGAACACGTGCACCTAGCCGTCTATTGGGTCAGGAGAGTTGCTGATAAACATCTGTAGAGGTAAGGACTGTGTACACCCAGTCGTCTGTTTGGTCAGAAGAGTAGCCGATAAAGAGCACTAGAGGTAAGGAATGCGTCCACCCAGCCGTGTGTTTGGTCAGGAGAGTAGGCGATAACGTGCTCTAGAGGTAAGGACTGTGTGCACCCAGTCGTCTGTTTGGTCAGAAGAGTACCCGATAACGAGCACTAGACGTAAGGAATGCATGCACCAAGCCGTCTGTTTGGTCAGGAGAGTAGCCGATAACGAACCCTAGAGGTAAGGAGTGCGTGCACCCAGCCAACTGTTTGGTCAGGAGAATAGCCGATAACGAGCTCTAGATGTAAAGAATGCGTGCACCGAGCCGTCTGTTTGGTCAGGAGAGTAGCCGAACGGAGGAGGTAACAAGCTCTAGAGGTAAGGAATGCGCGCTCCCAGTCCTCTGGTCGGTCAGGAGAGTAGCCGATAAAGATCTCTAGAGGTAAGGAATGCTTGCATCCAGTCATCTGGTTGGTCAAAAGAGTAGCCGATAACGAACTCTAGAGGTAAGGAACACGTGCACCTAGCCGTCTATTTGGTCAGGAGAGTTGCTGATAAACATCTGTAGAGGTAAGGACTGTGTACACCCAGTCGTCTGTTTGGTCAGAAGAGTAGCCGATAACGAGCTCTAGATGTAAGGAATGCATGCACCCAGCCGTGTGTTTAGTCAGGAGAGTAGCCGATAACGAGCCCTAGAGGTAAGGAACACGTGCACCCAGCCATCTGTTTGGTCAGGAGAGTAGCCGAACTGAGGAGGTAAAGAGCTCTAGAGAGAAGGAATGCGCGCACCCATCCTTCTGGTCTGCCAGGACAGCAGCCGATAACGAGCTCTAGAGGTAAGGAATGCATGCAGGCTGCCGTCTATTTGGTCGGGAGAGTAACCGAACTGAGGAACGAAGGAGCTCTAGAGACAGGGAACGAGCACAGCCAGCCTTCTGCTCGGTAAGGAGAGCAGCCGAACACAGGAGGCAACGAGTTCTGTAGGAAAGGAAAGCCCACAGCCAGCCTTCTGGTCGGCCAGGACAACATCCGAAGGCAGGAGGAAACGAGGTCTAGTGGCAAGAGCGCCCGCTGTTGTGATATACGGCTGTTGCTAGCGGTCTGTATGCGCCATACGCCCACTGCCTACTGCCCTTGGCTGTAGGTCATCGATTTAACGTTGCTCCGAACGGTCCAGTGGGGTGCGAATGTGGCTGGTGAGTAGGGATAAGCTTAACAGTGAATCTGACCTAGCGAATATGAATGTCCTTGAAATACTACATCTACCACTTTTCAAAGGCTGTAAAATGTAGACAGATTTCGTGTGCGTGCGTATGATATGCACAAATGTAGACGATAACATGATTTTCTGTACAATTTATTTACCTTCCAAACTGATACAAGGTGAATTAATGTTTAAGGTCTGGACTCAAAAAGTTTTTAATTAATGGACATCCCCACACCTTTTGTGTAAAACGAAATGCAAAGAGTCGTTAAAATTTATCAATGGTACTTTCTTTTTCACGTTCTCCTAAGAGAACTTACATGCTCAACTTTGAAGCTCCAACGATACATCAGCTTCGTTAGTTACATGTTGACTGCATCTGGAAACACTTAGTCCACAGTAATATATGAATCGCTTTTAAATGACTAATAAAGGAAATAGTCTATTCAGTAAATAATTGAATGAAAATCAATAATGTGGTTCCAGTAGTTATTCGGAGATGAAGAGGTTTGCACAGGACTGAGTAGCATGGAGAGCAACATCAAATTAGTCTTGAGGCTGAATGGCACAGCAGCAACATCAACAACAGTGTGTATATTGTTTAATTTAACATTGGAGTACTCCCAAATATGTCCCGTCATACACAAAGATCTTACGGTTATCCTCGCGGACATCTGTATCCCAGTTGTATACCACTATGGCCTGTGTAGGTTTTTGATGGGAATACCATGAAAAATTTGTATTTTCTTTTAAAAATTCTTATTCACTGAAATAATTTTTTTATGCCAGTAATCTTATAGCTATGACATGATGCGACCTGAAATGTGTGCTGGTTTCGTTTCTTCTTTTATGTAACGGACTTCGTGCAGTCCACCACGGGCTTGCCAGATTTCTCAGAGATTTTCTCTGCCTCGTGATGACTGAGTGTTGTGTGGTGTCCTTAGGTTAGTTAGGTTTACGTAGTTCTAAGTTCTAGAGGACTGATGACCATAGATGTTAAGTCCCATAGTGCTCAGAGCCATTTGAACCATTTTTTAGATTTCTCAGAAATTTTCAGTGTAATTATTACATAACTTAGTCTCATTGTGGAGGATGCATCTTAAAGAATTAATCACATCTGCAGACCAGTAGAAATACGTGTATTTTATTAGACTCAAACTCTTGAATCTCATTATTGATAATTTATGAAATTTTAACGATTCGTACTTAGACCCTTTTACTATTTTTGTCTAGTGGTTCTATCTTACTAATCAATCTACTGCTGCTGTCGTAATTTATTCACAATAGAAATTAGTGTTAACGGTGGCCAAGGACACGTAATGAATAAATAAGACATTATTTTGGGAAAAACAAAACGACAGATATACCTGAGGACAATTTGATATATATAATGATTTGAAAGAACACAGCCGCAAGCCGGTCCCAAGCCCGGGCCCATCTAAAAACAAGAGGATGGGGAAGTGTGGAGGGGGAGGAGTAACAACCTCGTAAAAAAACCAGGGTCCGTCCGGCTCCAGATGGTAGCACCCTGTCATAGGGCCCCTGCCTAGGGTTACTAGGTGAAACCCAGCCAACGGTCTCAATGGCGGAAGAGGAACATTTTCCCAACGGCAGAGAGAGCGGAAGAGCTAACTCCAGGGCTTACTACCTTGGTTTTAATTTCGGATTCGGGGCAACCCGATCCCCTAATTTATTATCCAACAATTACTGCAAAGCATGATGGGAACGTCGTCAAAGATAAACACTACTCCAAGAGGTAGACCGAATGGCAAATCCTCCGTTGTTCGTAGAAACAATGCAAAGGGGTCAAAGGATTTTGGAGGACCCCGACCAACATGTATGCAGCCCTCAACACTGAAATTTAAGAAAGCAACTATGTTTGCAACCCTAAAAGTAAACTCTCTAATTAAAGTAGGAAAATTGAAATTATTGATTGAAAAGCTGAACCAGAAAGAAATTTTAATATGTGCATTGCAAGAAACAAGGTTTTTAGATGAAACTGCTTTAGATTTTGAAAACTATCGTTTATTTAAAGGAAAACCAGGTAAAATCTTAATGAAACAAATGCCATACCTGGGAACAGCATTTCTGGTACATCACTCAATTTTAGATTCAGTTACTAACTTCTACTCGAGTTCTGAGAGACTATCCATTCTTGAGATTAAATGTAAAAACAAAGGATACTCTATAATCAACTGCCATGCACCCATAAACCAGGACAACAAAAATAACCCGGAGAAAGTTGAAGAATTTTGGGAGATACTTGAAATGGAACTGGATAGGTGCTCAAAGAAGAACATCAAAATGTTAGTAGGCGATTTTAACGCACAAATAGGAAGGGAGAAAAAATACCAAGGAACAGTAGGCCTCTTCCCAGGTCACAAAAGAACTTCAAAAAATGGAGAAAGGCTTATAGAGGTATGTAGGCATTTCAACTTGAAAATAATGACAACACATTTCAAAAAGCTGAGCCGAAAAACTAAAACATGGAGATCACCAAATCCACTTCTCGGAGAATTCCAAATTGACCATGTGGCTATCTCACTTCATTGTCAAGAAGAAATTCAAAACACTAAAGTGCTGAAAAGCCTTGATGTTGATTCAGAGCACTATTTGACTACGATTAAATTCAGACCACTCCCATTTCGAAAAGAGAAGAAAACCTTTTACAAAATTCCAAAATATAACACAGAAACTTTAAAAAATGAAGAAATTAAACAACGGTTTCAAAGAGCATTGCACAAAGATAGCGATGGCATATCCACAATAAATAAGGAAGCGGGATGGGAGGAGATCAAAAACGAAATAGTTGAAATAGCAAAAGAAAATTGTCTCGTGAAAAGAGTAAGAAAACATCCATGGTGGGACAATGAATGTGATGAGAACCTGGAGAAGAGACAGAAATTGTGGCAGAAATGGAACTCCACAAAAGATCCTCAAGATCTTGACAATTTTAAAATCCAGAGAAGAGAAACAGCTAAGCTTTTCCGTAATAAAAAAAGAAGACAATTTCAGGATAACCTAGAACAGATTGAGGAAGACTTTAAAAGAAATAATTCTAGAGATTTCTACAAAACTTTTAGAAAACAGCTAACCAAATACCAATCCCCAAATTTATGTTTTAAAGATGAAGAGAACAAGCTAGGTTTGACAAACAAGACTAATTGTGAAATATTAGCAAAATATTTCGAGAATCCACTAAATTGTGAACCCCCCAAAGATAAAATGAGTTTTGAAAACCACCGAAATACTAATACCGAGTCAAAACCTCCAGACGCTGAAGAAATAAAACACATAATACACAGTCTAAAAAACAATAAAGCCCCAGGTGAAGACTCCATAGTACCAGAAATCCTAAAAATAATGGATACCAACCTCCCACAAGTTTTGGAACATATGTTTAAGAAGATCTGGGACGAAGAAAGAATTCCTGAAGACTGGCAGTGTGCCCTGGTACACCCACTACACAAAAAGGGGGACAAGATGAATGTTAATAATTATAGAGGGATCTCGCTACTACCAGTAGGATACAAAATTTTGTCAAGGAAATTACTTCAAATCGTGGAGCCAGTTCTGGATAAAAAAATAGGTGAATATCAAGCAGGTTTTAGACAAGGTAGATCCTGTGTTGAACAAATATTTAACCTGAAAACACTAATTCGTTACAGAATCTCAAGAGGCCAGAGATTTGCAATAGTATTTGTAGATTTCAAAAAAGCATACGACTCGGTAGATAGAGAAACACTACTGAAAGTATTGGAAGAATTTGGGGTCGATAAGAAAACAATTCAAATTATCAAACAGACGCTAACAAACAGTAAGGCCAAAGTTAAATTTATGGGTGAAATTTCAAGGAAGTTCGAAATTAAAACAGGTGTTAGACAAGGTGATGGTTTATCCCCAATCCTCTTCAACTGCGTACTGGAAAAGATATTGAGAATATGGAAAGAAGAACTCAAAGGCACCAAGATTGACATCAGAATTGGAACAAAAAAAGAAAAAATAGAAGTGGACTGTTTAGCTTTTGCAGACGATCTGGCAATAATTACAGAAAACGAAGAAACAGCTCACAATTACTTGGAGAAACTACAAGAAGTTTCGGCCAGAGCTGGAATGCAGATTTCATTTGAAAAAACCGTGTATATGTCTAATCATAGAAATAACAAGAAAAATCTTATTACTAAATACGGCAATATTAAGAGAGTAGAAAAATTTAAGTATTTAGGTGAAATAATCCAAGTGAATGGTTTAGACAAGAGTGCAAACCAGGCGAGAGCAAGGAAAATGGAATTTGCTTTTAAAAAAACCAAAGACATATATAACAAAAAAAACATTTCGATTCAAGCTAAATTAAGACATTATAAAACTGTCATTAGACCAGAATGCCTGTATGCATCGGAGTGCCTAACTCTTAACAAAAAGGGGGAAATAGAAAACATGGAAAGGAAAGAAAGGAAAATTTTGAGAAAAATATTAGGACCGAGAATGATTGGAGAAGAGTACAAGCTAAAGAGTAATAAGGAAATATACAAAACTATTGAGAAAGTGAGTGATGCAATGCGTAAACGCAGACTAACGTTTTATGGTCACCTGTCGAGGATGGATGGAAACAGACTAACAAGAAAAGTGTTTGAACATAGTAACAGGAACGAAAAAACCAACAATAAATGGATACAGATGGTGAAAAAGGATTTGGCCTATTTTAATGTCACCCGTGAGTCAATCAGGGACAGGAAAAAGTTTAGACAAATAGTGAACGAAATTAAGTGTTTTCCAGAAGAAACGAAACTAAAGAATAATAACAGGAAATGGTCGGAAGAGCGGAGGAGGAACCATTCGAAAATGATGAGGAAATATTGGAAAGAGAGAAAAAAGATCAAAAAGCCGGGCAAGTGAATTGTTGAACGTGGTCCAAAGATGGCCGAAATCGAAAGAAGAAGATAATGATTTGAAAGAATACTGAAAGTCTAATTGAAAAACCTGTGAGTTTCGTAGAACTGAAATATGGGATCGTGAAGTGCAACAGAAAACTGCCCCGATGAAAATGCCCTCTTTCCTTTACCAATATTGACCCACAATAATATTGCCCTACCGCAATCTGACTATTTTTCAGGACTAACTTTACACAGGTTCACATTAAGCAGAACGATAAAATAGGGCCTCTCCGATACTTATTGTTTTATAATGAATAAACTTACTATCGCAGAAACTAACACCTGATCCTCTAAACGTTTCCTGTTCTACGGCTTGTCGACGTATCACCCGCAAGAAACATGCTTGGCTTTCGGATATGATTCAGAACACTTTTCTATAAAGATGTTGACAAAAGATATTTCCATAGAACACTGCTTGGAACACGGAACCACAACTTCTGACCCAAAGGTCTTGTCGGAAAATTACCTTCTGTAAACTAAAAGAGATTTCCTAGAATATTTTAAGTATCCTTACACTGTCGTCAAGTATGTACTCCGTGAAAATAATTCACATGTTGGTAATGGTCGTGCTGATGCACGACGTATGTGCATATAGCCTCGTGGTCCTTCAGAGACAAATTTTATAAAAATGCGCTACTATACTTAATTTTCTGAGGTGATAATATGTATATAAACTGAAAAGATTTTGCATCACCAGATGATTATTGAATCTGACAAGATGCAAAGTCTGCTTTTCAACTCATACCTCAATTTATATCACAAAAGACAAGTGGTATCCATAGCCGCACTAAGGCAAAGACTTCATTGGCAAGGTATTCATAAAGCTAACAAAGATGCAAGAATCTTGAATGAAGAATGTGTTCGTTCAGCTCAATTACAGATCAAGTACACAGCATAAAGAGAACAGAAAATGGCCCACAATATTCGCAACCGCTAGTCCCACTTCGCAACACATGCTGATTCAGTACAGACAAGAGCCCCTTGTTCCAACATTGCGTGCCAAACTCTCATCTACAAAAAAATGCTACCCTGCTTCCCATTCAGCTGCATATGCAAACCCAGGGTGCATTCGTACATCACTCTCATGCCTTTGTACAATTCAGAACACCCACGCTTATTACTACATTATAACATACACAAGAAGTGAACACTACCAGAGCCAAAACAGAAAAGCCTAGAAAGAAGCTTGTTCACCTTCAGACTCACAAGCCATGTGATCCACACATCAGCCGCTAATTGTCATTGCTTGAGCCTGCACTCGCGCAAAAGATCTTAGTCATAACAAAGCAGCTATACACAGATAATCGACTAGCAAGGACAGATACCATAGCAAAGACTGCCCGTGAAAAACAATCTGAACGTGTGCTACTCCCATTTCTCATTTCATGTAAAGTACTTCTTGTAGTCCACCATAAGCTTGTCACCTTTCTCAGCAACTTGGAAGTAGGCAAATATAACAGAAAACTTTAAATATACAGGGTTTTGGCTTCAGAAGGGGCACAGTCTCACGATGCAATGTACTCTGCTCCTCTTACCCTCAAACCAACTTCTGAGGAGGGTCACATATGTCTGTGCGGTATCGGCAATTATCCGGTCGGCCGCACTTTCAAATACGCGCGTCCCTGTTAAGCCGCAGCGTTTCCTACAGCCGCCACGGCGTCAGGCGGGAGCTGCTACGAACTATTGCTGTCAATGAGATGCAAGCAACCTTTATTATGAAATCGAGCGGTGGGTGTACCTAAGTTCGAATTTTCATACACTGACCCCTTCTTTGTATTTGCCAGTTGAATAACATTCACAGACTTTCATAGTGGCTAAGGTTCGACATCTTTTGAATAGACATTGTATTGAAGAGTGACAGGTATATAAATCTTTTGTATCTGTGTATATTCAAAGTGACTGTTAGCAACTGACGCTGCAAGTACAGCAACAAGGTTGTGTATTAGGCTTACTATTTGATATTAGATGAGGCGCTTCAGTCCGGAACCGCACTGCTGCTACGGTCGCAGGTTAGAATCCTGCCTCGAACACGGATGTGTGTGACGTCATTAGGTTACTTATGTTTCAGTAGTTCTAAGTCTAGGGGACTGATGACCTCAGATGTTAAGTCCCATAGTGCTTGGAGCCATTTTTTATATTAGATATAAACTAATTTAGTATCTGAATTCTCTGTTCATGAACAGTATCTGTTCCTCCCTTCTGTACCCACTAAAGAACCATACTACGTGCAAAGGTGATCATAAACGTCAGATATCTGCAAGATGTGATACGACAGGCTATTGTACAGGGAAGGGACACGTTGACATCACAAACACGAGACCGTGGACACACAGGCGATGTTTTTCTTTTTTTCCCTTTATTGTTATTTTATACATGCACATACCCACGAACCTACTACGGTGTCGTAGCAGGCGGAGAGGTGATACTCCGACGTGGCGCGTCCCAGGTGGCGGATAGGGGGGTCCTCACTGGTTTACCGGCGGACTTGAGCGAAATAAAATAGCTCTCGCGGACGAAACACTAAACAACCTCTACGGCTAACAACCGCAGTTGTAACTCGGAGCTTGCTCCATACAAGGTTGACTACCTTTGAAAGTCAAACATGGAAGGAAATCTTTCAAGGAATAATCCACCGCTTGGCAATAACCAAGGAAGACTGCACTCGGATACGGTGGGCAGTCACCTGAAAGATAACTTGGATGAGTCGGAGCATCTGAAAATACCCAAAACGGACAGACGACCAAAACTCAAGACAAGACAAATAAACTACATTGCGACACACAATATAAATTCCCTCATACAACCAGGCAAACTCAAAATTCTGACGGATGAAATGGATCGCAAGGGGATTCTCATAACCGGACTTCAAGAAATGAGAAATACTGATCAGGAGCCGATAGAATCACAAGGATATAGGATTTATAAGGGAATACCAGGGAAAAGAGTCATGAAACAGTGTCCACAATTTGGAACAGGATTCGTGGTGAGTCTGAAAATAATAGAGTCCATAATAGAATTTAAAGCACAATCTCCCAGGCTCTCAACATTAACTCTAAAAGCTGCAAATAAAATGTACACAATAATAAATGCCCATGCCCCGACAAATGAGAAAAATAATAAAAAAGAACACAGAGAAGAGGTAGAAAAATTTTGGGAGCTCTTAGATCAAACGACGAATAACATTGTAGAAAAATTATTGAGAAACTCTGGAAATTGAAACAACAAGGAGGATGGCTTAAGGAAATAAGAGAGGATATGGAAGAACTGGAAATAACTCTGGATGATTTGCAGAACAAAACGCCAAATTTAAAGAAGTTGAGGGACACAGAAATAAGATTTAAACCAAAAATTGACAAACGACATACAATGAAAAGGGTATTTACAGATAAGGAACGACGAAAAGCATCGGAACGAATGAAGAGATACTGGGCCACTCGGAAGGGGAAAATACCAAAGAAGAGGACCAGAAACGATTGACTGAAGTGGTCCAATGAGGCCGTAAAAGCAGAAGAAGAAGAAGAACATGCACATACAACGGGTAGGCTGGCAGTAGCATTCTACGCCGCTCCTCAGCTTTAGAGGAGACAATGATAAAAGACAGAAAGAATGCTCAGAAATGACAGAATGGTGAGTAAAAAACAGTAGACATAAAACACAAAACATGGAGCCGTTCACACTCGACGAGAAATCACACCACAAGCTGTTGAGACGACGCACAAATATCGATGATTGCGATGACACATGGGAAGGATGGAGCGTGACGGTGATCACTGAACACAAAACACGACGGCACACACACGAGACACTGATGGCCATGATCTCCGGCGTGCGAATGTCCACGTAACGTGTGCGAGTCCGGGGGCTGCCAAGAGGGAAAGAAGGGTGAGGGGGAGGGAGAGGGGAGAGCAAAGATGCCAATGGCAGAGGAGAGGGGAGGAGGATTTGAGGGACGGGGGTAGGGGAAGCCCGGGGGAGGAGTGGGGAGAAAGGGAGGAGGGAGGGAAGGGGGAGAGAAGGGAGAGAGGGTGCCCAAAGGAAACAAACACAGGAAGAGAGAGGGAGGATCAAAGTTGGTAGGAGGGGTAGATGGAGGGGAGGAGGGCATCATCAGCGAGGGGGAGCTGGTGGAAGCCACCTTGGGAGAGGGTGTGGAGAGTGGAGAGATAGAGAGCTGGTGGGACATGGAAGTACAGGCACGGCAGCGGACAGGGGTGGGAGAGGATGGGAGAGACCAGCAGGTGAGGAGGATCGAGTTTGCGGGAGGTGTAGAGGATCCGTATCCGTTCGAGGAAAAGGAGGAGGTGGGGGAAGGGAATTAGGTCGTACAGGATCTGCATGGGGGAGGGGAGACGGATGCGATAGGCGAGGCAAAGAGCATGGCGTTCCTGGATCTGAAGGGATTTGTAAAAGGTAGGGGGAGTGGAGATCCAAGCAGTGTGGGCATAGCAAAAGATAGGGCGAATGAGGGATTTATAGGTATGGAGGATGGTAGACGGGTCCAGACCCCAAGTTCGGCCGGAGAGGAGTTTGTGGAGACAGAGGCAGGAGTGTGCCTTGGCTTGGATCGTCCAAAGGTGGGGGGTCCAGGAGAGGCGACGGTCAAGGGTGACAACAAGTTACTTAAGGGTGGGGGTGAGGGCGATAGGACGGCCATAGATGGTGATGTAGAAATCTAGGAGGCGGAAGGAAGGAGTGGTTTTGCCCACTATGATCGCCTGGGATTTGGCAGGATTGACCTTAAGCAACCACTGATTGCACCAAGCGGTGAACCAGTCAAGATGGGATTGGAGAAGGTGTTGGGAGCGCTGCAGGGTGGGGGCAAGGGCAAGGAAGGCAGTGCCATCAGTGTACTGGAGAAGGTGAATGGGGGGGTGAGGGCGGCGGCATGTCTGCCGTATACAAGAGGTACAGAAGAGGGGAGAGGACGGAACGCTGGGGCAGACCGGCAGAGGGGAAAAAGGTGTAGGAATCCATGCTGTGGACGGTGACGTAGTAAGGACGGTGGGAAAGAAAGGAGCCGATCAGACCGACGTAGTTAATAGGAAGGGCGAAGGTTTGGAGCTTGAAGAGGAGACCGGAATGCCACACACAGTCATAGGCTCGTTCAAGGTCAAGGAAGAAGAAGATAGCGGAACGACGGGAATTAAGCTGTTCGGAGAGGAGACGAGTGAGGTGAAGGAGAAGGTTATCGGAAGAGAAGGACGGCAGAAAGCCACACTGGGTAACGAGAAGGAGGCGGTGCTGGCGGAGATGCTGGTGGATGCGTCAGGTGAAGATGGATTCCAGGACCTTGCTGAAGACTGAGGTAAGGCTGATGGGACGGTAGGAGGAGACAGCAGATGGCGGTTTAGCGGGTTTAAGGAACATCAGGATATGGGAGGTTTTACACAGGGCGGGGTAGTAGCCGGTGGACAGGACTACATTGTAGAGCCTGGCCGGGGTGAAGAGGAAAGAGGCAGGAGCTTGACGAAGGTGACAATAGGTGACACGATTGTGACCAGGAGCGGTGTTGCATTTCGTGTGGAGTGTAGCGATGAGATCCTGTGTAGTGATAGGGGCATTGAGTCCTGTGTGTGCAATGTTGTCAAAGTACTGGAAACCAGGTGCGAGGGGATGGACAGAAGTGTCAGTTCAATGGCGAACATCTGGGAAGAGGGAGTAATCGAACTGGGGATCGTCAGGAATGGTAAAGATATCAGAGAGGTAGGAGGCAAAGTGATTGGCGTGACTAATGGCGTCAGGGAAGGGTTGGTTGTCATGAAGGAGAGGATAGTATGGGGGGGGGGGGCTTAGATCCGGTAAGGCCACGGAAGGCGGACGGCGGACCAGTACTTGGACGAGTTGATAGGAAGGGTAGCATTTAAACGGGTGCATGTCTGTCGCCAGTCCCGGCGTTTCTTAGCCGCGAGCAAGTTACGGATGTGTCTCTGGAGTTGCCGGTGGCGTCGTAGTGTGTCCGGGTCACGTGTGCGGAGGAAGGCATGGTAGAGACGGCGGGATTCACGGAGGAGGAGGACGGCCTGTGGGGGTAAGGTAGGATGGTGGGGGTGGATGACGATAGAAGGGACGTGGGCCTCCACGGCCTCAGACAAGGTCTGCTGGAGAAAGGAGGCGGCATGGGTAACATCGTCAGGGTGGTGGTAGGTGAAGAGGTGGCCTTCGACCTGGGTGGAGAGGGTATCCCGGTAGGCATTCCAGTCAGCACAGGAATAATCATGGACGTACTTCGGGGGAGGGTCATGACAGGGGTCGGGGCGGGGGCGACGACCTTCTGAAACAATGAGGAAGACAGGGAGGTGGTCACTACAATGGGGTCCAGGACATCCACCGTTATGCGGCCAAGGAGGTTAGGGGAGGAGAGGACATCAGGAGTGGAATTGGATTCGGGGCGGGTGTGCTGGGGAATGGGGACGAGGTCGCCTTGGAGGGAGGAGAGGAACTGATGCCACCACCGTAACTGGGCAGCGGAACGACTATGGATGTTGAGGTCGGCGGCGATCACGTAGGAGGAGAAGGTACGGTCAATGTGGGAGAGGAAGTCAAAAGGAATAGGGGTGTTAGGGCGGATATAGATGGTGGCGCAGGTGATGGTAAGGCCAGGAAAGAAGAGACTAAGGATCAGGTGTTCGGTGGGGTCGGGAAGGAGAGGTTGGAGCTGAACTAGGATTTGGTGGTGGTGACTAATGGTAACCCCACCACGCACTATCGGGAAGGGATTATTAGAGCGGTGAAGGAGGTAGGGTGAAGTGTGGAGGGTGTGGTGGGGTTGAAGAAAGGTTTCATTGAGGAGGAAGGCATCCACACGGTGGGCACAGGCGGTGGCTAAGATCGTGTTGACAGCTGAAATCAGCTTGGCAGCACCACGTGGAGTGTCAGTTTCACACTATGCTCCACAGATGGCGTTGTCTCTGGACTGCCACCGGCTGCTAACGTGACCGTGTGACAGGGAAAACGCTTCCGTTGGGCAGAACAATGGCTGCTCGTTTCTCATGGACGCTTTTCGCGTCGACTGCTAAATTAAATCTGACCCCAAAATTAATAAATGTTCGACCATATGCGTCACTGAAGAGTCAGTAGGCACATTTGAAGTGGAAAAGATGGATACATCCCGTACAACTGTATCTGGCTGTGGTAGTACATATACTGAAATTATTCACGTAGTTAATCCGCCATTTTACCATTTAAGTCACCGATTTTATCGCAAGCTTTTATTATTTATTATCTTCATCTTTTTCTAACAAGTTCTGTAGGCTGAAGAACGGCGTACTAAGCTGCTGCCAGTCCGCCTCCTTCGGGGGGTAATCGAAACTCAATAAAGAAAAAAAAATTAAATTAAAGACGGAAAATTGGATTTCGCACAGTTAAAAACATATTTTCTTACAATCTAAGTAGAGAATTATTAAAAGTATCGGCAGTACTGTAAACGTAAGATATATAGGAAATCATTTAATGTTCAATTTAAACCATTTTTTAATATTTACACTTATAAATGCGAAAACGGAAGAAAACGATAGAAATTACTGTTTGTAAATGAATTATGGAAGATAAAAGAAAACTGATAGCAGTATAATATTTCTCAGAAAGTTTGCGTATAATTTGATGTATCATATGTGTATAAATCGTTAAAATGAATAATTTCAGCAATTTTCGCCTTCAGCAGTGTAACTGACTTAAGTAGTGCTTGACGGAGGGTTCCTGCGTGAACAGCGGCAATTTGGAGGGGAGTCTAGGTTCTGACGCCGCTGGAGGCTGTCTTAGTCTGTGTTAGGAGAAAGTTAAATCTGATGAGCGGTGAAGTAGCCGCTAATTCACGTGTGTCAATTATTCTTAGAACCTACTTTCGCACATAGATATTTTTTGGTATGTGATGAACTTGTTTCTTTTCGGGTTGTGTCTGATAAAAGCCGCACTTATAAGACTTCAAGTGTATAGCTTTTGCGGAATTTATACACATATAAAAAAAAAATTGGCATCACCCCGGTTCCCAGAACTCCTGAAGATAGACGTTGACTGTGGATATTGTATCACAGACACAGTCTCTTTGAATGTTCAGAATATATCACTGAACCCGCCCGAAGATGTAAACAACCATGCACTAGCAGCGCCTATTAGACGGAGGCGACATGCCTCGCTCAAGCCGCCCGAGGGCTACTACTGCAGTGGATGACCACTACCTGCGGAATATGACTCGAAGGAACCCTGACAGCAACGCCACCTTGTTGAATAACGCTTTTCGCGCAGCCGTAGAACGTCGTGTTATGACTCAAACTATGCGCAATAGGCTGCGTGATGCGCAACTTCACTCCCGACGCCCATGGTGATGTCCATCTTTGCAACCACGACACCATGCAGCGCAGTACAGAGGGGCCCAACAACATGCCGAATGGACCGCTCAGGATTGGCAACACGTTCTCTTCACCGATGAGTGTCGCATATGCCTTCAACCAGACAATCGTCGGAGACGTGTTTGGAGGCAACCCGGTCAGGCTGGACGCCTTAGACACGCTGTCCAGCGATTGCAGCAAGGCTGGGGTTCCCTGATGTTTTGGGGTGGCATTATGTGGGGCCTACGTACGCCGCTAGTGGTCATGGAAAGCGCCGTATCGGCTGTATGATACGTGAATGCCATCCTCCGACCGACAGTGCAACCATATCGCAGCATATTGGCGAGGTATTCGTCTTCGTGGACGACGATTCGCCCCCCGTCGTGCACATCCTCTGAATGACTTCCTTCAGGATAACGAAATCGCTCGGCTAGAGTGGCCAGCGTGTTCTCCAGACATGAACCCTATCCAACGTGCCTGGGATAGATTGAAAAGGGCTATTTATGGACGACGTGATCCACCAACCACTCTGAGGGATCTACGCCGCATCGCCGTTGAGGAGTGGGACAATCTGGACCAACAGTTCCTTGATGAACTTGTGGATAGTATGCTACGACGAATACAGGCATGCATCAAAGAAAGAGGTCGTGCTACTGGGTATTAGAGGCACCGGTGTGTACAGCAATTTGGACCACCACCTCTGAAGGTCTCGCTGTATGGTGGTACAACATGCAATGTGTGGTTTTCATGAGCAATGAAAAGGGGGGAAATTTTTTGTACAGGTTCCGGAACCCTCGGAACCGAGGTGATGCAAAACTTTTTTTAATGTACGTTGTTTGATATACGTTGGAACTTTAACGGTTTTTAAAGAAAACTCAGTCAATTAATCGTGGTTTATTCAACGCCTTCAGGCTCTGAAATGAGCTTATTGTGAATCATTTTAGGTCCTCCACAACCGAAAAACGTAAAATTTACAAATATGAATATTGTTATTAACATTCTGATAACTATTTAATATGTATATGACTATTAAAAATAATACTGACAACTCATGCATGTTTTCTTTTTCAGTATTAGAGAGCTGTGGACAATTTGTGATCTGTTATCCTCTTCCTCCTAGTAGACAAGTAGCAACAAGAGCAGCAACTGCAGAAGTAGAAGAGCACCTGAACTTTGTGGATATTGTCTTCATCATCGTCTGTGTCATTTTTGTCGTCAACATTAGTATAAGTGAATTATTATAAATTATCGGTGAACCACCTACAAAACGAATTAAAATCAGTGAAGATAGTGTAGAATGTGTTTGTGAGAATTCAGCTTCTAAACATCGGTTATCTACATGCGTAATACTCAGTCATTATGGGTTCAAACATCCCAAATAATTTCTTGTCAGAAGTCTCACGGTTTTCACCCATATCCGCTGCGTGCTGTGCACCCAGGCTCTGCCTTGGAAAGGAACTCTTTTGAAATAATTAAAATCGCCATTTCATCTACAAACGGTTTATCGAAGAAGGTATTTAGTCTGCTGAGTTCGATGACAACAATATTTTCTTTAAAAATGACGCAGGTTTGAAAATTAGGTTTTGCAATTGATGAAGCCGCTCCAAATCAGCCCTCCCATGATGCTGCGAGTCTAATGCCCCACATATTTTGCATGGTGTTGCAGAATACGGTATTGTTAATGCGTTTAAAAAAATTTTTTTTTCAAACTTATTTTGTGCACTCATGCCATTTTATGCGTAATCTAAATGTATTGCTTCATCCCGAGAGCTTGCCTAAACGACAAGATTGAGTGAATCTTTTTCAACATCAATTTATTTTTTGTTTTTCGAACATTGTTTTAGTTTTCTATAATGAATGATATAATTTCTCTTGTCTTTCTGGGCTGAAGACAGTGTCTTTCGTTTTTTACTGTCTGATGGTGGCACCATTTTTCTCCAGACATAAGAATAAATTTGAATGTGTATCGTGAATACCTTCAGACGTAGTGCCAGTATGTACCTCATATTCGAATTGTCTGCTACCTTTTCCACATCGAAAACACTGATGCTGTCTGAGGGAAACTATTCAAAATTAAATACTGTAAGATAATGTGACATCAATCGGCTATGTAGGTTATTCATGTGAAGGTATAAAATTTAAGATTCATCAATGTTGTCATCATAACTGAACATGTATCTAGTGTTGGCAACTCATATCTGCAAGAACAATGAACAATTCCACCTATGATGCCTCATTCTGAAAACTAGAGTTGTTTGATATCGCCCATTAGCTGTAACTCCTCTTTGCTAATTTTCAGCAGAGTGTCCCACGTCAAACCAGGTGAAGTAACATAGCTCAGAGTCCAGCTCATGTGTGTTGAGGCAAAAACCGCGAAAGTTTTGGAATACGTCAGCAAGGAGCAGAACATCGATTTTCAAATGTAAATCAGAGTATCTCCGAATGTCTTACAATTGAACGGTTTCCGTTGTTATTTGACATTATCAGATTGGAAGATATGCGATCTGTTGCGTTAAGATTTGAGCATAAAAAAATCTTACGTCAGGATTACTAAAACCTCTTTATTTGATAACTAATTTCAGCTCATCGACGAGCTATCTTTAAATCTAAGATACAGAAAATTGCGTAAATGTAGATTAACGCTGTAAATTTTATACCTAACTTCCATTCTATGATACACACGAATAAAAATTTTATTATTTGATTTCATGAATACCAGCCACCGGGCATTACGCATCTTCATAATCTGCTCAGTTTAATCGCTCTTATCGTCGTCTACAAACTAAAGGAAGTCGTTGTGGTTACACACAGTCTATCAGTAGCTATGTGTGTCACTCGCAATGCTACAGGAAAAGGAAGTAGCTGCATGACCGTCGTCATACAGCTACTTCCTTGTTTTTGTAGCATTGCGAGTATGACGGCAGTCAGTCAGCTACTTCCTTGTTTTTGTACATTGCGAGTGACACAAATGGCTAGTGATAGAGTGTATACAACCACTTTAGTTTGTACATCACGATAAGAGCGATTCAGCTGAACCGATTACGACGATGTGTATTGCATGGTTGCTGGTATACCCACAAGCAAATAATAAAATTTTTATTGATTTATTGGTACATATCATAGAACGGAAATTTACGTATAAAATGTACTACACTGACGTTCATTTCTGTTATGCAATTTTCTTTATTTTAGATCTTCTGATGGATTGTCAATGAGCTAAAACTGGTTATCAAATAAAGGAGTCTTAGCGATCTTAACCTAGGATTTGTTTTATCCACATATTTGATTGCGTTCCATACACAGCACGCTCTTTGGTACTTAGCCTCTGTTATTGTTTCACCTGTTACCAAACTCTTAAGCTTTTTGAGTGATTGTAGGCGATCTTCCAGAAGAATCGATTCATTGTTTAGGTATTCATATTGGGAAATTCCCTACTGGTCACCTAAATTGAACTCGTGATCAGCTGGAAATTATGCCTTCATTAACTTGAGTTCTTCTGGTTTCAGGTAAAATCTACACTTTTCAAGGGAACGCATCACACAGCTATTGAACCAAGAAATCGGAAATTTATATTGCATCTCTTCTCCTGACGCATTACTTGGACACCCTTTGTGAAAGATTTATTTTTATCCACATTCGATGGTATAATTGAAAGGAGACCGGGTTTTAGATTACCTTATTCTTAATTCTCGTCTACCACTACTTGTTCACATATGTGTGTGATCAAGAAATGCCCATCGTAATTGCTCATATTGTATAACATGACGGGCACAATATAGTGATGTCTCTAATTCACTGCAGCTGGAAGGTATTGCACTTATGTATGCGCCTTTGAAATGACAATGATCCTGGTGCTTTAATACGTTTTCCTCAAGGTATTTCTCGCAAATGTAAAAGGATTTTGCGGAACAAAATACCGATTCTTCCATGGGGCTTAATAACATATGTTCATGTTCTAACAAAAAGTGTTTCATAGTATTAGCAATTGCATAGAGCTGTTCAGTAAACCGTTCCATGTAGTCAGTGCCTCTACATAAGTTAAACTGGAACTATTCCTGACTCTAGATGCATTGTGTACTGGGTGTCTGTGCTAAGAGTCGTCAGGCACATTTTCTCTAGTGTTTTGGCAGAAACCTGCCATTTCGCTTTTGCATTGTGTAACTGGAGTCAGCACAGGCAATTACTGCTCATCATGTCTTTCATGCGACACCCACTGTCAACAGAAAGCGTCGATTTGTTCCCCATTAGAAAAAAAAATTGCTTTAGAAACTGACATATACATGCCTCTTCGATCAGTCGCTCACGAATATGTCTAGTTCAATATTCGTTTTTGTAGGTATGTACACTATTGGCCATTAAAATTGATACACCACGAAGATGACGTGCTAAAGACGTAAAATTTAACCGACAGGAAGAAGATACTGTGATATGCAAATGATCAGCTTTTCAGAGCATTCACACAAGGTTGGCGCCGGTGGCGACACCTACAACGTGCTCACATGAGGAAAGTTTCCAACCGATTTCTCATACACAAACAGCAGTTGACCGGCGTCGCCTGGTGAAACGCTATTGTGATACCTCGTGTAAGGAGGAGAAATGCGTACCATCACGTTTCCGACTTTGATAAAGGTCGGATTGTAGCCTATCGCGATTGCGCTTTATCCTACCACGACATTGCTGCTCGCGTTGGTCGAGATCCAATGACTGTTAGCAGAATATGGAATCGGTGGGTTCAGGAGGGTAATACGGAATGCCGTGCTGGATCCCAACGGCCTCGTATCACTAGCAGTCTAGATGACAGGCATCTTATCCGCATGGCTGTAACGGATCGTGCAGCCACGTCTCGATCCCTGAGTCAACAGATGGGGACGTTTACAAGACAACAACCATCTGCACGAACAGTTCGACGACGTTTGCAGCACCATGGACCATCAGCTCGGAGGCCATGGCTGCGGTTACCCTTGACGCTGCATCACAGCGCCTGCGATGGTGTACTCAACGACGAACCTGGGTCCACGAAAGGCAAAATGTCATTTTTTCGGATGAATCCAAGTTCTGTTTACAGCATCATGATGTTCGCATCCGTGTTTGGCGACATCGCGGTGAACGCACATTGGAAGCGTGTATTCGGCATCGCCATACTGGCGTATCGCCCGACGTGATGGTATGGGTTGCCACTGGTTACACGTCTCGGTCACCTCTTGTTCGCATTGACGGCACTTTGAACAGTGGACGTTACATTTCAGTTGTGTTACGACCCGTGGCTCTACCCTTCATTCGATCCCTGCGAAAGCTTACATTTCAGCAGGACAATGCACGACCGCATGATGCAGATCCTGTACGGGCCTTTCTGAATACAGAAAATGTTCGACTGCTGCCCTGGGCAGCACATTATACAGATCTCTCACCAACTGAAATGGGCTGGTCAGTGGTGGCCGAGCAACTGTCTCGTCACAATACGCCAGTCACTACTCTTGATGAACTGTGGTATCGTGTTGAAGCTGCATGGGCAGCTGTACCTGTACACGCCATCCACGCTCTGTTTGACTCAATGCCCAGGCGTATCAAGGGGTGGTTGTTCTGGGTACTGATTTTTCAGGATCTATGCACCCAAATTGCGTGAAAATGTAATCACATGTCAGTTCTAGTATAATATATTTGTCCAATGAGTACCCGTTTATCATCTGCATTTCTTCTTGGTGTAGCAATTTTAATGGCCAGTAGTGTAGTAACAGGGACAGTAAGGCACGAATAATAAACAGCAATCCACCAGCGTCTCAGTAGCGCTGCATGTTTAGCAGTTGCAGTCAGAATGGGCCAGTAGCCCTATACTGTATCGTCCATACCGTTCGGTGCTGTAGATTAGCAACAGTAGTGATGTCATTTTCGATTCGGTAGCCGAAGTTGCTATTCTGCACGCTACTGACGCTTGTTATCGATTGGCCCGTCTGCCGATTTTTCGGCTACTGTAGCGAGAATTAGTTAGGTGTCAGTAAGGCCATTTGTTCCATTTGGTGTGCTTTGATTGCAGAGACATTATTATATTTTAGAAATATTCAGTGAGCTTTAGTTGTAGATGCAATGTTTAAGTTTTATTCAAGAAACACTGAGAAGGATCCAAGTGGAATGTGAGTTCATAAATGTTACTATGCATGCATTTTAGCCGAGAATCTTGGATGTGGACATCTTGTGCACGGTACTGTAAAGGAGGAGGCAAGAGCAACAAAGGCAGGCAAAGCAGCTCAAGGAAATGCAGCGCCATGCAATTTCCCAACGCAATTCGCAGGACGAGATGAACCCTTTTGAAATGCCCAAGAGCAACTTATTGGCGAGCAGGATAGTGGCCCATAATTTTGTTGGGGATCTGCGGCCGCACATGAGAGTCCATCAAAGAGCTGCAGCCATCCCTTTGCACCTGAAGGTATATTCGTTTAGCAGGTCATGAAATGACTGAATCAGTAGAAAAATGCTTATTAGTCATCAAATTTTTAACACAGGTAGTTATTCTGAAGATGGAAAGACATACTGGTCGAAACTAGTGAATAATAAAGTGTTTCACTCCATCCTGTTTTCGTTTCAAATACAGCACATACAAACAACAAAAACACATTGGCAATATGTGAAGCCATTTCAGTTTCACTGGGATGTGAATGTACCAACCTTCTTATTTTCTTCCACCATTTCCACTAATATTTTACATGACCAACACTATTCACTGTAAACACACTGTTCAAAAACAATTATGGCAACTGAGTACCTCGTAGTTGTGTTAGCTAGCCACTTCAGGTGTGGGGCGCTGTGTGCACTGCACTGTGTCCGAGCTAGGTGAGCATGCCCGCAGCTGTGGTAACTTGACTTTGATTGGCTGGCGCGACAAGACATGGCAACAGGGCACACCATAACCTCCATATCTCGGGAGCCATACCAAATTGCTACCGAATGGCTTATAGAATTGCATGGAGGCTCGGTTGTGGTAACTTTAGCACTCGATGAACTCACCTACCGAACCGGTCGGCAGAGCGACCAAATGATGCAGAATAGGGCTGCTGGTCAGTGCTGTCGCTGCTGGAATACTGGTTATCCTTCGAGTTTTACTGCCAGTTTAATACATTTCGATAAAAGAAGTATTGCACTGGACTAATCTGGGACTGTTCTATCCAATGGGCATGTTAAATGACGCTGTAAAAACCATTTTCTTAGTAATGTTAAACAAACTGACGCTTTTCGTCGACCCTGGGTGTCACATGAAAGATGTAAAGAGCTCTGTTTGCTTGCATGGACTACAATTACACCCTGTATAACAAGTGGCACAGAAGAATCTATACAAATGCATGTGATTGGAAGACGGACATGAGTCAGTACTATGACCTAAACCAGTGACTAGTTCCAGTGTGTGATCCATATCAGCATAAATCATGAGAGGCAGTTTCAGTTTATTACTAAATTTTGTAAATTTTACAAACTCGTTTTTGCCAGTAAGCACTACACTGGTGTTTGCTTTAAACGGGGCACATCCAACTGAGTGTGCATCTAAACTTTCCTGAGAATAAAAGTAAAATAGTTATCGTTTACAAATTGCAATATAACGAACCGTACTAACACCAAACAACTCCTTTACGTTCTCATAAAACAAATGACATATATCTGTATTATCAGGAACCTGTAATAATCGTAGATCACTGTCGCTATAGAGTTTTGTAATATGTAGTGGTACAACTCAACCATATTTGTCATGTTATCTTCTAATATCATCCATTCATAATTTGAATTCTGGATGCTACAGACGTTTATGGAGACACCTTCATCGTGTTTTCCGAAATGTGAACATGCTTGAGCTCTGTACTTAACAGTATGTTGGCAAATTTTAACTTGTTAGTACAAGAGTACATTTACACACACTTTCTGGATGCTTATTTATGGGCTACAATAGTAAGTAGTGCTTAATGTTCGATGTAAATGTTCCTGATAAGGATAAAACCATAGTCTTTACTATGATTTTAACCAGTGACTGGATCCAATATGCATTCTATATCAGCATAAATCACAAAAGGCCGGTTCAGTTTTTTTATTAAACTCATTTTCTTATCGTATTGATGGGAAAAATTTAATGATCCGCTGTAATTTCAATTTATATAGGAAAAAATTGAGTATACAAATACAGATAATCTATATTATACACATTTTCGATGAAGACTCAGTTATGCATTGCATCTGTTCATATAGTGCAAAACATTTGTGAGTTAAAACACTGTATGTAAATTTTTCATGTAACAAACTTCATATGTAGCGTATTTTGTTTCTTTCGGCTTCCCTTCCTAATCGCTGTGTGCTTCGATTTCTTAATATAATGTTAGCAAGCGTCCGTCTGTGTCCGTGCTGTTCTGCGTCAATCAGGATAGCTGAAACACACACTGAATGCCATCCTCTCACTCCACTTCCCAGAAGCAGGTGGCGACATTTAACAACGACACGTTGATGGATAGATGTCTTCAAACTCATATGTGAGATTAGATTTAGTGAGGAATTTATTTGACGAGAAAGTAAAGAGGGGAACTTCATGGGAAATTTGTTGCAGTTTCTGAAAAAATTGACAAGACTTGAATACTGATCACACATACAGAGAAGTGTGTGTGTGTGTGTGTGTGTGTGTGTGTGTGTGTGTGTGTGTCATTTTTCATATATAATGCAATGTTTTTACATTGGAATCATTTTAATGTCACACCAAGAGAGCTATATATGTGTAGGTAAATAACATATTACTTTGACACTACCTTCACTTTAATATTATTAGTCAGAAGTAACAGAGAGATAATATGATCACTTTATCACAGGTGTGTTTAAGTAGTGCAGTAAAATTTTTGATGTATGAAATACAGAGAGAACACAAAGAGCACAAAACTTTTTGAAATAAAGAGAAACTTTTTCATTTATTTAATGCGTATCATTGATCTTGGAGTAATTTTAAGGTAATGTCAGATGTATGTCTGTGCTTAAATTTAACCTTGACTTCTCTATAATATTAATCCAGAGATATATAACTTTCACGTAAGTAATGGATGCATCTCTCAGTTCAGTCTGGGGTTGATTAGTATTTTTTATTAAATATGTAGAATCATTTTAATATTGGTTGGAAACAGTAGGAGGAGTGTGTAGACAACACACAACTGATCTCTACGTAAATTACAGAGACGTCATTTATATATCATCATCATCATCATCATCATCATCAGCCAATTCAACCATTAAATGATGTGGCCTCTTCGAGTCGTGGATTCAGGTAGGCTTTCAGCAGTCTTCTCCAAGTGGGACGGTCTTGGGCAGTTCTCTGCCAGGTGTTACCAGTGACCTTCTTGATGTCTTTGTCCCATCTGTCTGGTGGTCTTCCTCTAGGCCTCCGATGCTCTCTCGGACTCCACTCCAGTACTAGCTTCGTCCATCTGTTCTCTTTTCTTCTAGCGACGTGGCCAGCCCACTGCCATTTCAAGGAACCTACTGTCTCTAAGATGTCATTAACCTTCGTCACAGACCGGATGTCATCTGCCCTTTTCCTGTCCTTTCTTGTATAGCCCAGCATTGATCTCTCCATGGCTCTCTGTGCTGTCCTAAGTTCCCCTTTTGTAAATGAGTTCAGTGTCCATGTTTCGCAGCCATACGTCATTACAGGAAGAATGCATTGATCAAATACTGCTTTCTTCAAATTTACTGAAATTTTTGATCTGAATACTTTTGAATTCTTCCCAAATGCTTGCCAGCCAAGCTTGATGCGTCTATAGATTTCTGGCCTTATGTCTCCCTTCATATTTATAATCTGGCAGAGTTAGACATATTCACTGACCTCTTCTAGTAGACTGTCCTTGACCTTCACATCTCCAGCTGGGACCCATTTGTTGGACATTACTTTTGTTTTGGAAAGGTTCATGTTCAAGCCAACCAGCTGACATTCCGATGCAAGATCTGTAACTAAGTTTTGGAGCTCTGCGAAGTCTTTGGCCAGTAAGGCAATATCATCAGTAAATCTCAAGTTGGTAAGCCTTCTTCCATTAACTCTAATTCCCTTACCTTCCCACCTCAACTTTGACATAGCCATTTCCAGTACAGCAGAGAACAGTTTTGGGGAGATGGTATCGCCTTGCTTGACACCCCTCATGATGCGGAATTCTGAGTTGATTCGCCAATGTTAACATAAGCTGAAGAATTCTCGTAGATTTTCCTGAGCACTTCAATGTATGCTGCTCCCACTCCTTGCCTACTCAGTTATTACGGCACAGGCAGGTAAGTGCATAACGTGGATCTTGCCTTCTCTTTAATATTGAGACAGAGGTATTTGACTGTCATGACTATAATGGCTATATGCTTTACCTTAAACTGAGGTTACATGATTAGTTTTTATGCATATGTGGCGCATTATTTTAATACTGCATGGGAAAAGAGAAGAGGGAGTGTACAAAGCACACAATTAGCCTGGTTTCATCATCTTGAATTTTTTTATACTGGGTTATGATCTGGTGGAGTTAAACAGGGGGAGATGGGGGATAATGGATGTGACATGATGTGGATGACAGTAATAACGTTATCTGACACCATTTTAAGCATCATTCTATAACTACTCTCAAATTGGTTGGAAAAAGTAGGGGGATGGGGTATAAAAAACAACTAGTCTCTTTCCATCGTCTTGGTTTTGTAACACCCCACCCATCACTTATCTGGTTTTCTCGTGTGTTCACCCCGGCTAATTGACTAACAGATCAACAGAGAGTGCAAAACTGCCGCAATATCGGCTAACGCAAAGAAAGTAATAAGGCCCTGTGACTCCTGATTGAACTGCGGTGGCAGTGTTGACTTTAATTGATTTAGAATTGATCACTTTTAATTAAAAAGGTGTGCACATTGATGTTATATGCAGCTATTGAACACCAGATCCAAATGTTTAACATAAAATTAATTAAGAAAGTTTTTTTGGGATTTCAACTACTTGATTGAAAACATATGCAGTCGATTATCACAAATTTATTTTAACTCATGACCTTCAATCACCACATTACATGACTCTCCTACCAGGCAGTGGTAATAAATCGCGTTTGCGTGGAGTAAAGCTCGATAACTCAAAAGTAATTCCTATCGACTGACCCAGGCGTAATGCGAATTGCGAGAAGAATTCTACAGTACACGGCCCATGAAACCCTCGTGGAAACTTGGCCGACGTGATCCAACAAATTAATCAGTGGCCGGAGCGGGCACAATATCACCGAATACAACGTGGCAGAGTGGCGTCGTTGTGTGAATGTCGGCCAACCTCGTGGTGCTGCAATGCTGCGCTCATCTGTTCACTCCTAGCTGTCTTGCACAGTACATAGCTGAACCAAAACTTCCTATCTCCAAGCTCAATCGTTCCATTTGCTAGGTCCTAAACTGCAGAGATGCTCACTCTTTCTCAGGCAAGCTGAGTAAAGAACGCCATGTCCGCACTTTAGGCAAGCTGGGAATGGAAGACCTCTACTGAGACTTCTGCCAGTCCGCTCTTTGCCTCAGTTTCCCCTCCAGCAAAATCACTTACGCCAATTGCAGTTCAAGTCGCATTAATTATGCATTGATTCCCAGCGCCAACCAATCTGGGAAGTGAACAAATTCCCACAAAATTTCCCTTCCTCTCAACTTCTTCTATTTAGTTCCCCCCAGGCCATCCATCAAGGTTAGCATCTGCACAAACACCAAGTTTTCCGGAATTCTGACTCCCAGGAGAGTACTTCAAATTCCTTGGTCCTACATTCCCATCAGAGGCCGGTGTATTTCATGCTGTCGCTCTTCACCTGATTTACTTCAGGCTCTGCAGACCGTGAATTGAGCGTGAAGTTGCTATAGTCACAAACACACATATTTTGACCTCTGTTGACCGCTCCACCATAGCTTTGCGTGGCTTTGTCACATGTTTAACAGAAAACAGGACGACGGACATTTATCAACAGGCGTACAAGTTCTCCGTCTGTTTCCCAGTACACTAGCATAGAGTGAGGGTCAACCACCCACTCACTGTCACTCATCTTGAGGCGGCTGGAGGCCGCACCGCGTTAGCGCTTTCTCAGAGCTTGAGCCGCTCTAAGCTGCCTATTGTCGCTTCCCTTTGCTGTTCCCCAGCTGGCCACGGTCAACTCTAAATGTTTCCCTGGGGTAAACTAGAGTCCAGTAAATCGACTCGTTTCCACAAAGTTCTCATGTCATGTGAATTACTTTAAAACCATCACCCAACATTAATTATCCCAATACGTCCATACTATACCCTCTACAAGATGCATTGTGCCATGTCAGTCATTTTTTGTTCAGCCCTACTGTTCACTCAACGTGAGTTAGGTGATCTTTAATGACTTCATGTAAGGGGCATAGTTCTTGCCATCTTACAGTTTTAATGCTACTCTGTGACTGGTTAGAGATATGATGCATGGGCAGAGATCTGGTTTTAAGTTTTCCATCGACACCACAGGGAATTTGACTGTTTCAGGAAATCGTCTTAGATGGGTAATTATGTCATTTTTTGCTCATAACATGCTTTTTTCCTTAATGAATTTCAGTATTCTTTTATAAAACGGAAATGAAATTTAAATAATGTGAAAACCCGCTAAATGCTCCATTCGTGTCATGTGATATCTGTGACATCGCTGGCAAGCTCGCAGCTCCTACTGTCATAGAGCTAATTCACAGTGATGTCTTGTTTTGGAATTAACGTTTCGGAGAATGGATTACAAATGGTATATATTACCACACTGTACAAATATGTCCATAAAAACACTTGAAAAATTGTTTTTTAGTGTTTCAGAGAGTGATAATGTGCGTAAAAATTGGTTGCATTGAACCAGCAAAATGCCACCATGTCGATAAAATTTATCGTTATACCCAATTCTTTGCACATCATTGGTAACTCTGTTGGTAAAAAGGTTTATTGTCAACGGTTAAAATATGGTATCTATAGTGCTCTTGTTTGAATCTTGCCTCCAACAATATTTTGACTTATTTATAAAGCAAATCGACAGTACTTTCATATGAAAATCAAATCACAATTACAAAACTTCAGGGAAGAGATTCGAAACAGAGTATTATGGTGTTTCCCTCAGCGTTTACATGCTTTCTCATTTGCAACAGCTGTCACAGACGTCATATTCAAAAAGATGTTTTCTAGTTAATATGACCACACATATTTTACTTTATTAAAAACAATGATTTCTTATCTTCGTACTGCCCAGTTAGGACCTTATTGTTCAAGCTTTTGAAGTTTCATCATCTTACACAAAATGAAATTAAGTCTGCTTCTGATACTGACATTAGTTTACACTCAGAAACAGCACAGCCCTTACGTTTGTGTTACTTGCATATTGCACATGCACATATCTGTCCGCATACAAAACCTCATCGTCCTACATCTCGTTGTAACTGCGGGAGTATGGTGATACCTTCAATACTAGCAATGCTTTCCAAAAAAAGGTAATTGTTTGTAAGCAAAGTAAATGCATTTATCCTCACCTGCCAGTTTCTAAGATTAATGTGACGCTGTATGCAATACGTCCCACCATCGGAACAATTGCTACAATGAGTTCTGGCTAACGCTATTTTTATCTTTCGTGTAACACTATTAAAAGTACATGACTTACAGCATTCGAACCTGAGTTCTTCCTATCCATACACATATCCGATATCCATGCTTTTGAGTGTATGTCTGCTGAATATTTTGTATAGCGTAAATCAGCATTAAGATTTGCCAAGAATACTTTTGTTGTGCCTTTAGTCGCATTTCATGACTGATAATCGTCAATGTACATATAACATACGGACCTATTAACAAAATTTCCACAATTCCTTAGTTTTGAGCGGGTTTGATGATGTTGCAGGGAGCAGGGAAAAGAATGTCTGTCCTTGCACATATCGCCACTCTAACTGAGTGGAGCATAAACGCATCAATTTTCGGAAGGTCTCCACTATCAGCGTTCACAGAATTCCTTTTTATAGTTACTTAAAAGCTGCAAATGCATTTTGCATCACTAAATAGCTAAATTATTATGAGAAAAAGTACGTAAAAACCTAAGACCTACGGCTAACACTACAGCACAACGCGTATAGCTTCTACATCTACATCTACATCTACATTTATACTCCGCAAGCCACCCAACGGTGTGTGGCGGAGGGCACCTTACGTGCCACTGCCATTACCTCCCTTTTCTGTTCCAGTCGCGTATGGTTCGCGGGAAGAACGACTGTCTGAAAGCCTCCGTGCGCGCTCGAATCTCTCTAATTTTACATTCGTGATCTCCTCGGGAGGTATAAGTAGGGGGAAGCAATATATTCGATACCTCATCCAGAAACGCACCCTCTCGAAACCTGGCGACCAAGCTACACCGCGATGCAGAGCGCCTCTCTTGCAGAGTCTGCCACTTGAGTTTGCTAAACACCTCCGTAACGCTATCACGGTTACCAAATAACCCAGTGACGAAACGCGCCGCTCTTCTTTGGATCTTCTCTATCTCCTCCGTCAACCCGATCTGGTACGGATCCCACACTGATGAGCAATACTCAAGTATAGGTCGAACGAGTGTTTTGTAAGCCACCTCATTTGTTGATGGACTACATTTTCTAAGGACTCTCCCAATAAATCTCAACCTGGTACCCGCCTCACCAACAACTAATTTTATATGATCATTCCACTTCAACTCGTTCCGCACGCATACTCCCTGCATTTAGCTACAATTTTCTAATGCTGCAACTTCTCTGTATACTACAGCATCATCCGCGAAAAGCCTCATGGAACTTTCGACACTATCTACTAGGTCATTTACATATACTGTGAAAAGCAATGGTCCCGTAACACTCCCCTGTTGCATGCCAGTGGTTACTTTAACGTCTGTAGACGTCTCTCCATTGACAACAACATGCTGTGTTCTGTTTGCTAAAAACTCTCCAATCCAGCCACACAGCTGGTCTGATATTCCGTAGGCTCTTACTTTGTTTATCAGGCGACAGTGCGGAACTGTATCGAACGCCTTCCGGAAATCAAGGAAAATAGCATCTACCTGGGAGCCTGTATCTAATATTTTCTGGGTCTCGTGAACAAATAAAGCGAGTTGGGTCTCACACGATCGCTGTTTCCGGAATCCATGTTGATTCCTACAGAGTAGATTCTGGGTTTCCAAAAACGACATGATACTCGAGCAAAATATATGTTCTAAAATTCTACAACAGATCGACGTCAGAGATATAGGTCTATAGTTTTGCGCATCTGCTCGACGACCCTTCTTGAAGACTGGGACTACCTGTGCTCTTTTCCAATCATTTGGAACCTTCCGTTCCTCTAGAGACTAGCGGTACACGGCTGTTAGAAGGGGGGCAAGTTCTTTCGCGTACTCTGTGTAGAATCGGATTGGTAACCCGTCAGGTCCAGTGGACTTTCCTCTGTTGAGTGATTTCAGCTACGTTTCTATTCCTTGGACACTTATTTCGATGTCAGCCAATTTTTCGTTTGTGCGAGGATTTAGAGAAGGAACTGCAGTGCGGTCTTCCTCTGTGAAACAGCTTTGGAAAAAAGTGTTTAGTATTTCAGCTTTACGCGTGTCATCCTCTATTTCAATACCATCATCATCCCGGAGTGTCTGGATATGCTGTTTCGAGCCACTTACTGATTTAACGTAAGACCAGAACTTCCTAGGATTTTCTGTCAAGTCGGTACATAGAATTTTACTTTCGAATTCACTTAACGCTTCACCCATAGCCCTCCTTACGCTAACTTTGACATCGTTTAGCTCCTGTTTGTGTGAGAGGTTTTGGCTGCGTTTAAACTTGGAGTGAAGCTCTCTTTGCTTTCGCAGTAGTTTCCTAAAATGGCTCTGAGCACTATGGGACTCAACTGCCGAGGTCATTAGTCCCCTAGAACTTAGAACTAGTTAAACCTAACTAACCTAAGGACATCACAAACATCCATGCCCGAGGCAGGATTCGAACCTGCGACCGTAGCGGTCTTGCGGTTCCAGACTGCAGCGCCTTTAACCGCACGGCCACTTCGGCCGGCAGTAGTTTCCTAACTTTGTTGTTGAACCACGGTGGGTTTTTGCCGTCCCTCACAGTTTTACTCGGCACGTACCTGTCTAAAACGCATTTTTACGATTGCCTTAAAATTTTTCCATAAACACTCAACAATATCAGTGTCGGAACAGAAATTTTCGTTTTGATCTGTTAGGTAGTCTGAAATCTGCCTTCTATTACTCTTGCTAAACAGCTAAACCTTCCTCCCTTTTTTTATATTCCTATTAACTTCCATATTCAGGGATGCTGCAACGGCCTTATGATCCCTGATTCCCTGATCTGCACTTACAGAGTCGAAAAGTTCGGGTCTGTTTGTTATCAGTAGGTCCAAGATGTTATCTCCACGAGTCAGTTCTCTGTTTAATTGCTTGAGGTAATTTTCGGATAGTGCACTCAGTATAATGTCACTCGATACTCTGTCCCTACCACCTGTCCTAAACATCTGAGTGTCCCAGTCTATATCTGGTAAATTGTAATCTCCACCTAAGACTATAACATGCTGAGAAAATTTATGTGAAATGTTTTCCAAATTTTCTCTCAGTTGTTCTGCCACTAATGCTGTTGAGTCGGGAGGTCGGTAAAAGGAGCCAATTATTAACCTAGCTCGGTTGTTGAGTGTAACCTCCACCCATAATAATTCACAGGAACTATCCACTTCTACGTCACTACAGGATAAACTACTACTAACAGCGACAAACACGCCACCACCGGTTGCATGCAATCTATCCTTTCTAAACACCGTCTGTGCCTTTGTAAAAATTTCGGCAGAATTTATCTCTGGCTTCAGCCAGCTTTCTGTACCTATAACGATTTAAACTTCGGTGCTTTCTATCAGCGCTTGAAGTTCTGGTTACCTTAGCAATGCAGCTTCGACAGTTTACAATTACAATACCGATTGCTGCTTGGCCCCCGCATGACCTGACTTTGCCCCGCACCCTTTGAGGCTGTTGCCCTTTCTGTACTTGCCCGAGGCCATCTAACCTAAAAAACCGCCCAGTCCACGCCACACAACCCCTGCTACCCGTGTGGCCGCTTGCTGCGTGTAGTGGACTCCTGACCTATCCAGCGGAACCCGAAACCTCACCACCCTATGGCGCAAGTCGAGGAATCTGCAGCCCACACGGTCGCAGAACCGTCTCAGCCTCTGATTCAGACCCTCCACTCGGCTCTGTACCAAAGGTCCGCAGTCAGTCCTGTCGACGATGCTGGAGATGGTGAGCTCTGCTTTCATCCCGCTACCGAGACTGGCAGTCTTCACCAAATCAGATAGCCGCTGGAAGCCAGAGAGGATTTCCTCCGATCCATAGCGACATACATCATTAGTGCCGACATGAGCGAGCACCTGCAGATGGGTGCATCCTGTACCCTTCATGGCCTCCGGAAGGACCCTTTCCACATCTAGTATGACTCCCCCCGGTATGCACACGGAGTGCACACTGGTTTTCTTCCCCTCTTTTGTTGCCATATCCCTAAGGGGCCCCATTACGCGCCTGACGTTGGAGCCTCCAAGTACCAGTAAGCCCACCCTCTGCGACCGCCCGGATCTGATAGAAATAACCGGTTACTGAGAAGTAACAGTTACTGCGATAACCGTTCCTCTGATACAGGCAGTTACTTCAAGAACTGTCTAATGTCAACAATGCCTCGCGCCATCTGTTGACCGAAGATCGTACTACGCTTTCCCGTCAACTCATCGGAGATCTGGCTAGGAACGAAGGAGAGGGTAGACCATTTGGAAGGCGTTCTACAGGCCATGGGAATAACTGTGAGACTGCGCGCCATCTGTTGATAAGAACTGTGTACTATATCGTGCGTCTTCGCTACTTTTAGCCCAAATAATTAAATAAAGTTAATGTCCGAGCGGTGGCTGATAGGAGCTGCAGTACAGGCATATACAAGTACGGTCGTTCCCTTAAGCCACCGCCTCATATGTCAATTTAGCTTGGACGGGTAGTATAAAGAGAGGTACTATAAGGAATTCGAGCGACTATGGAAATAACTGTCAGAGATCGGTATTTTCCTCTGGCAGTTATCGTTATTGGCTACAGTTCTCGCTCTCTGTCAGTTATCGGGCTACCATTACAGGTAACCCGGAAGTTGGTAACGGAATAACTGTGTGTCTGTGTTCCTGACACAGTGACTCCAGCCCTAGACCCTGGTGATATTTCAGAGACGATAGTTACTGGAGCGAACAAATATTTACGTACTTCTTCAGAAATAGCAGCTGGCCATCGCGAATAACAAATAACTTGTCAGAAAGTATAACATAATACAGTTGAATATAATAATTATTATCCTCATCGTTTGTCAGGAGATTGTCAAAATATGTGAATATATTACAGTAACTGCTAATATTTACAGAATTGATACACTGTCACAATAAAACACAGTTACGCACTTTTAATAAATTTATCATACACAGAATATCCGATCTTGACTGTTGCAACCAAGTGCTGTTACAACTGAAATATAGCAGAATTTTTACCTAAGCTGGTCTATCAGTCTCTGTTACGATATTCATCTACAGAGTAGAAGGAGGGGTCAATGGAAGCCTCTGATTCCACCCGTGTGCTTCGACGTAAAGGTGTTGTGTGGTGTGTGAATGTCATTACGGCACGGTGTTTATGAGTTGGTTTTCGTGTGTGTGTGGGGGGTGGGGGGCTGCCGATCTAGTTTGCAATGCCGGAATTTGCTGATGGTAATTAATTTTTTTCCAGCTGTGATGTTTTTTGTATTTATGGAGTATTGAATGTGATTTAATTTATGTAGGGATGATTGATTTGTGGACTTTTGGGATTGTGGTTTTATTTTTCGCAGTTGTAGGTGTTGGTTTTTTGGCATCAGTAGCTGTGGTGGACCTATATAGGTCACCGGAAATGACCGATTCCCATTTTCATAGTTGTATGTGTTGATGTTTTGGTATCGTTATCTGAGGTTGACCTATGTAGGTCGAGGGAAATGTCCGATTCCAATTTTCGTGCTTTTAGTTGTGGGTATTGGTGTTTTGGTATGGTCGCCTATGGTTGAACTATAGTGTTCAAGGGAAGTGTCCGATTCCTGCAGATTTTTGTTGGGGTATCATAATGCTGTATTTTTTTCTTTTTGTTCTTCATTTTGTGTTTTGGGATCATGGTGTGTGTGTTTTTTTTTTTTACTAGCTTGTCCTCACCCTAAAACCACCAACTTCCCACAGTTGTCCCGTTGGTTTGATTGTATTTTTGTTGGGAGATGTTATTGTGTTATTTGTATGTATCTTCGTGTTTGTTGCCATGTGTATGTTGTGACGTCATAGACACACTTAAAATAGGCATTTCCGGCATATTGATGATGGGTGGAATCAGACACTTCTGTATCATAAAGTCTTTCAAACACACTGTAACCGTGCTTTATCCGAAACCAAGTTTTTAATGGTTGCTGACTTGCTGGCAGTTTATTGAAAATGCATGTTCCTGACTATTGGACCCCTTTTGGGGAAAGGTAAGTGATTTTAGGTCTTTATGTAGATTGCTGTTCCTATTTGTAGTACTGATATTATGTATTGAGCTATTGGTTGGAAATACTTTTAACAAATTTCATTAAGGAATAAAATATACTAGGAAGCAGTGGTTAGAATACAAAGTTCCTTGAACAGGTTGTTCTTGAATTTATACCACAATCGATTTTTATTACACGCTTTTACATGCGAAAAACTTTTCTACCTTTTATGAGTTACCACAGAATATGCTCCCTTATGAAATAATGCAGTGAAAAAATGTGGTATGCCCTTCCCAACTGAATTTATTATAGTCCCAGAAATGTAACACTGTCAACCTTTTCGATCTGCATGTCTTCATATGTTATAAACATGCTGTAGCTGGAGAAATCGAGCAGTTTCCAAATCTCACATAAAACTTGGATTAGCGTACTCACACTTTCCCCAATAGGACTATCTTCTACAGCACAGGAGTAAACGAATCTGTCGCATTACGTATATTTTTTGTTGTATTACAAAACTATACACTTTATTCTATAATGTGAGCAGCGCAAGAAATTAAGCTTCGAATTTAACCTACAGTACTCAGTTTACATATTACTTCATACTTAAAAACGCACGTTGTTAACATTTTACTTAAACAGTGCTGTGGCGAAGTTCCGCGTTTTCTGTTGCACCTGCGAAGATAATATTTGTAATAGCGACCGATAACTTACAAACATATAATATGAAACACTAATAATCGTTCTAACATCAACTAAAATGTACCCGGGGTTAATAAGCTAAGGTTATGACACGATTAATACGACATTCCTGCCATTTCACACTACTCGCAGTTATACTGATAACTAAACTGATGGATTCCAACAATGTCGTTATTTAACTGTAGCCCCTCGGAGTATTCGGTATTCGCTAGCGAAAAATAACTTGGCAGTTATTAATAACCGTTAACAATAACGGTTATCAAAGAATAACTGGAACTGTGATAACGGTTACTCCAGAATAACCGTTTGGCCCACCTTTATTGCAGACTGAGGGGCAACCTCTGGAACAGGACAAGCAGCCATGTCCGGCCGAAGATCAGTATCAGCCTGAGACAGAGCCTGAAACCGGTTCGTCAGACAAATTGGAGAGGCCTTCCGTTCAGCCCTCCGGAATGTCTTTCGCCCCCTGCCACACCTCGAGACGACCTCCCACTCTACCACAGGTGAGGGATCAGCCTCAATGTGGGCAGTATCCCGGGCAGCCACAGTCGTAGTACTCCTAGTCTGTGACGTCATCACAACGTCAGCCAGTAACAGCGCGTTTTCCATGACATGACCAAACGTCAATATTTAATGATCTTTGCGCTTTAATTATAGTAAAATAAGAGATATTTTGTGAGAATATTGACCGTAAGTACGATTTGAACCTTATAATCATTCCGAACAACAGCAATCCGAACCATATTCTAAACACAGAGAAATAATCTATTGGGTTACTGCTTTTCTTTATTATGCACTATGAATGGCTAGAGATAAGCTGTACTACTTTATAATTGCATGGAGGATATGATTTTTAGTTTCCACTAATGCATTGGCCTATTTCCGTTATCTTCGATTTTAACACTGCATAATTGGTTGGAGATGAGGGGGGTTGGGGACGGAAGGGATAAGGGTAGGGAAGGGATGGTCAGGAATGGGGAGAAATAAAGAGCATTTCTTACCACTGATAATAACTATGATGTCACTGATAACAGTTATTACGTCACTGATGACGTCACTGATAAGGATGACGATACCACTAGGTAAATGTAGTAGGTCACATGATATCACAAATGTAAACAAAGTGGGTCGTAGTTGAAACAGTAATGCCACTCTTTTAATAACTGAGATATGTTACAGTCTTCTTGCCACTGATGAAAATCAATCTGTGGAGCCGCTGAGTACAATTCAGAAGGCGTTTGTTGTGACTTGTTTAGCGAATGTACTAACTTCGTCATTGCAAAGTATGCCCCAGTGACATTTAACCACAGGAATTCTATCGCCTAACTCTGAATTACACAACTGACGCACTGCAAAATGTTTCCTAAGATGAAATTGTTTGTTTTGAAATTCCACCTCTTATGGATTAGAGGTTGTAAAGCTGAGATGTTGTGAGGATCTTGGAGACCACAAGGGATCTTACTCATTTCAAGGCAGTAGAGTTGCAGCATCAGCGAAAAGAAACGACACTTCTTCTGGTAGTTCAAACGTTTTTGAGACTTGAATTCGTGGACAGAGAAAGATACATCACATATTTTCCCTCTCGATATTTTAGGGCCGTCGGTGTGTACTTATGGAAACGTTCGACCTTACCTGGTACACTTGGCACATTACACCACGATACAACAACCTGTAAGTGATGTGCCGTCTAGATGTGTACGCTCTTCGTGGGAAAGGACTGAGTAATTGTGCATATAAGTAGGAAGGGAATGTCTGCTGAGTTTCTTTTTTTTTTTTTTTTTTTGACAGACGACCCCGTGCTCCATGACTAATTACCAGGGAAGGACGGCGGAACGGGGGCGTGCACTATGAGGAGCATGATGTAGATTAAGTCGAGGGCCTCCAGCTTCGAATGCAAAGAATGATTTGAAAAGGATATTCTTTACAGTAGAAATTTGTCCTCCAGCAGCTACCTCCTAACACGTAAGGTTATTTCATGGGTATCAAAAGGCGCCATGGAGTCTACCCCAACAAACGGCCTACATCTACGTCAGTACTTCGGAAACCACCTGACGGTATGTGGGGGAGGCTACTTCTGCAACCAGTAACCGATCTCTCCTTCCTGTTCTATTCGTGAGTGGCGTGCGGAATGAATGAATGTCGGTAAGCATCTGCGTTAGCTCTAATTTCTCAAATTTTCTCGCTAAGGTCATTTCGCGAGGCATATGTGGGAGGAAGAGGTATGTTGTCAGACTCTTCTCGTAAAATACTCTCTCGATATTTCGGTAGCAAAACTTTCCGTGATGCACAACGCCTCTCTTGTAACGTCTGCCACTGGAGTTTGTTGTGCATCTCTGTAACGCTATCACGTTGACTAAACGATTCCGTGACGAAACGCGCCTCTCTTCGTTGGATCTTCTGTATCTCATCTATCATTTGTACCTTGTAAGGTGCCCAGATTGACTAACAGTACTCAATAATTGGTAACAACCGCCTTGTAACATGCTACTCGAATGGGTGAACTATATTTCTTTAAGTTTCTTTCTTTGAATCTAAGTCTGTTCTTCCTACAATTTGTTTTATGTGGTCACTCCGCTTAAGGTCGCTCCAGATAGATACTACTACATATTTTACGGCAGTTATCAACGATGCGTCATATATAGTGCAGATATGCAGTAGTGGATTTCTTTTCCTATGTATGTGCAATATGTTACATTTATTTGCATTCAGGGTCAACTAACAGGCCCTGCACCATTCATGAATCGCCTGTAGGTCCTTCTGCGAATCGTAACTGCCTGCTAGCATTGTTACCTTCTTATAGACAATCTCATCATCTGCGAACAGTCTTAAATAGATGCCGATGCATTCTACTACATTAGTTATTTATGTTGTAAACAGTAACGGTCCTATCACACTTCCTTCGGGTACTTCCGAAATTCCTTTAACATCTGTCGATTTTGTTTAGTTAGTGTTGCAAGGAAGTTTTGAATCCAATCGCAGTTCTGGTAAGATACTCCGTGAGCTCGTACTTTTTCATTAATCGGCTGCGAAGGTCAGTGCCAAATGCCTTCCTGATGTCGAGGGACATCCTGAGCGCCGATGTCTCCGAAGCTGTGGATATCATGGGGAAACGTACTGACCTGAGATTCGCAAGATTTCTGTTTGTAGAATCCGTGTTGATTTTTATACAGGAAATTATAGTTCTCCAAATACAACGTAATACATAAGCGTAAAACGTGTTTCACAGTTCTAAAACTGACTGATGTCCGCGATATAGGCCTATAATTATGTGAATCTGTTCTAAGACCCTTCTTGAAAGTGGGAATCACCTGCGAATTTTTCCAGTCGCTTGATACCCTTCGTTGGTCCAGCGACCTACGGTAAACTGCCTTTAGAGGAGGAATACGTTCTTTCGCAGCCCTAGGAACTGTTAAATAAATCTAAACTGAAGTTTATCTGGTTTCCTCTTCGCCCAGTATCGAACGCCACGTTGCAATAATCCAGTGCATATCGAATTAAGGCGTTGTATAACGTCAATAAATGGAGTAGGCGGGAGCACCACATCCACTCCCTCCAAACTCGGGAGACTGATCAAATAGTGTTTAATTCTTTCTATCTGTTATTAATTAGATTCTCAATATGAGGAGCCAGTGGTAACGGATACTAAAACACGACGCCTAAGAATCTAGCCTGTGACATTAGGTAACATTTAGAAACTGGGATTATTTTTTCGTGCAGACTATCTACTCACGATAATTCGTATTTTGTTTTTCTTGTCGTCGATGAAAATCTAAATCGAAATAAAAGAGTCACAGATCATTCTGAACTAAATTTATAACCGTTTCGAATCTAGATAAACCTGCGGCGTCAACGTACTCTTTTGGTACAGATATTTTTCTAAGTTAATCTCAAGCACTATCATTTCTATTGTCATCACAAAGGACTAACATGACACTATTCTATACACATATCCATTAAAATTAGCTACATTCAAGATATACACTTAGAACACGAGTCACACGCTATGCGGGGAAACGGCGGCACGGATGAAAAAGGTGGGGGAACCCACCGTTAATGGTCTCGCAGCCAACAATAACGTAAGACTCTGTCCTTTTCACTCCTTAAAGTAAGTGGCACTCTAAAAATACAATCGTCGCTCTAATGGGCTGGTGCTAGTAACTGGTAGCAACTACTGAACTTTGAACCGTACAACGAAAAGCTAACATCCTCATCAGCTACTGAAGAAGACTTCCGTTGTAGCTTAGCGACACAGTGCATGATTTAACAAAAATGTTTTGGATAAGAGCATGCTCCATATACTATGTTACAGTTTATTTTTGTATCTTTATCGTAACACAGCTATCTTATAGACAGGAATTGCCTCATGATCCGAACAAATTTAGATGGGTTTGTCGTGTTCAACGTATGAAAATGACTGCGCCGAGCATCCATGAAGAAGAAAAAAAGAGTCTCTTGGGTGCTAGATCAATTTACCTAGCGTAAAAGAATTCCATCTTGAGCGTACCACACCAACCTTCATTAATACGAGGGGCGTTCAGAAAGTAAGCTCCGATCGGTGGCGAAATGGAAACGACTATGAAAATCCGATAAAGCTTTGCACAGATGTGTTGGGTAGTGTCTCTAGTATAACCCCAGTTAGCATCACGTCGCTCTTCTCATTTCTGAGCTCGCAGTGAGTGCGTAAAGATGTCTAGAAAATAGTGTCTGCCGCCAAGTACGAGGGCCTGGTGAGAAATTTCGCCTGAAGCTATGCAGCTAACATTACATAACTGTCGTGCTGTTTCTTCTTCAAGACAATTCTCAGCCGCATTCTGCAGGGGCAATGAAGATGCTCCTGCATCGTTTTCAAATGGAAATGTGAGATTACCCACAATACAGTCCGCAATTGTCTCCCCTTGAGTTTCATCTCTGGTCACATGAACCGCTGTCTTTGAAGACAACATTTTGACACAGACAACGAGGTGTAGGCCAGCGTGGAGAATTGGCGGAAAGCACTGGTGGCTGCCTTCTATGATGAGGCTATTGAAAAGTTGGTACAACGCTATGACAAAAGTCTAAGTCAGAACGGCGACTACGTAGAGAAGTAGCTGAAAGGTGTAGCTAATTGTTACAAGTAAAACATTTCTGATGTTCACTGTGGTTTCAATTTGGCAATCAATCGGAGCTTACTTTCTGAACAGGCCTCGTAAATGCGTTTCCTCTCCTGATGAATTATGCGTATTCCATATGCAGACCATACAATCCGTACTTCTTTCCAGTCCGTAAGGGGGCTAAACATGTATTCTTACCTGTGCAAGAATCCCTAAGGAGCTGTGCCAGAATCTGTTACATAGTTTACGTTTCCTATTTCACATCTGACGGTAAACTTGTGGATAACAGCGTTTCGCTACGATGCCGTGAGTCGAGAGGTCCAAACGAGCTTCCATGACTCTCACTTAATTAATTGGAGTAATCTCGGTCTGATTCTGCAATGCTGGTGGAGAGAGTGGTGTAGTTACGAAGGCATAAGTTCGTGACTGCACTCAAGGTAACTGTCGGAACGACGTTTCTAGCGAAAAACACAGAGCCGTTTCTCAAATAGTGATGTTCTCAATTACGTCTTTTCACTAGATGCTTTCCTCTTTTTTATTTATTTTATAACACATTTGCCGTAAAACACACACTTTTATCGTCAATAACTCCTCCGCGTCATGTCAGTATTTTCCTTTCCTGCTGTTTATTTAATAGGACTTTATGATCAGCAATTTCTTCTTGTTCTTCTTGATTTCTAAATTGTACTGTGGCAGTTACCGGGATCTGGAAGGAAAGAAAAGGAGCGTATACATTTTTTGTAAAGCTATGCACGTTACTGAAAGTAAGACTTCTACTACCAGTTACTCCTGGTTAAAGACATGCCCGTTGGTAACACAAATAATAACTCAGCAATATATTAGGACCAGATACACACGAAAATTAAAGTAGAGGCTATTTTACTATATTTTCCGTCACCAATATCACCAGACTTCTGCATATAATATATAAATCCCCATAGATCTAAGGATGTTGTACCCATATTACCCCTCACTGCGCAGGTATGTTACTTCCATGACGAGATGAACCGATGTGGAAATATGCAGTACAGCAGACGACGAAAGCAACATTTTTGTCTTCGGTAATAAATCCATTCAAAGTCATCACTATGTACATGTTCAGAGACTAATGCTAATATACCGAATATTATAGTGTAGACATGTATCTTGTGTCACTAAGTTCCTATAAATCTATGAGTGAAGGGCAGAAATGTATTTTGTGTAAGTAAATAATTGTAAACCTAGGAGTGCAATTACGATCGTGTGACTTTACTTTCGCTTTTGCACGCTGTAACGTTAGAACATGAACAGTTCTACGCACATGCGATTTAGTTTGCCAGAAGAAGTATTACACACAAAAAATTAACAATGTTGTATTGTTTTCGGTAGAATTACTTGGAACATAACGTCTTTCTTCAGAAACGTTCTATAGGAAAAATATAATTATTCTGCGTCTACCAGAATCGGACACTAAAAGGTTCTTCTCACATAGCATGTAACGATGCTGCACTCTTATATGACAGATAACATTAAGGAATTTGGGAGAAGTTCATCAATGGTCCGTTTCATATCAAGAAAACTTGAAGCGTACAACTGAGTCATTTTTTTAAAAAAGGATGTAAATTTCAATCTTAGTAGGTTCGTGTAAGGTGATGAGTGCCGGAAGATTCTGTCCTTGCTCCTGTGCTTTTCTGATGTGTGTGTGTATCACGCATCTACCTGAAAGAGTAGAATGTAATCTATATGAAAATTTTTTCCATTCCATTGCTGTGGCTGATACAGCAAACGGTGTAAAATTTTAGATAAAAATACGGTTTGGTTGCGGAACCAAGACTACATTTTTATCTCTAGTGTAAGCAAATTAATGAAATGGATAGAGGGTAATATAAGCTTCTGTCTTAAGGGGAAAAAATCATTTAACTACAGTAAAATACTGAGACTGTACTGCCTGCGACAAGGCTCTTGAAAAAGCGACAGGTTATTTTCAAAGTACGTTCAACTAGTCACTTATTCCACCTTTCAAGTTTCAATTACGAAAGAGATTTTCTGGAAGTTTCACAATCAGGATCTTCTCCAGAAAATGAGTGCATTCGTTCTATGTATTAGAATACTCTCCACTGTCACTGAAACTGGAAAATTAAAGTTTATTTACTATGCTTGCTATAACTCCCATTTGTCCTTTCTTGTTACATTTTATGGCTGTTTCGAGGGACGCAGTACCCAAACCTCCCGCAAGCAGGTTGGCGTGGCAAGCAGCAAGCCCCATGTCTCTCGTATAAGTATAAGCAGGCAGTAAGGCCGAGCAGAATGTGCCTCCTCGGAGTGGCGGTTTGTGGGTTGAGGTTTGTGTCTACAGCGGATGGCTTCATAGTGAACATGTTGTCCGACGCTGTAGTAGTTACTGTCACTAGAACGGGAAAGAAAATGCTACTTCAGAAAGGTTATGCTTTCTCATTCCAAACACTGTTAACATACTGTGTAGCACGATGGACGTGGAACATCAAGAATTGCAAAAGCTTTATTATAACTGCCTCCTCTTAAGACACCATTATGCTCTAGAGTCAAGACGACCAAAACCACGCATAAATAGATGTCGATAAAATTAGGAGGCAGAAAATACTTTGTGAAAGTAGAAGGAAGGTCAGCGTTGGTCGTAATTTTGATGATTTATTAACAGCAAAATCGATTTTCGATCACATAATGATCATCTTCGGTGCTTTAGCGTACAAATTAAAGCTCGTAGGCACTAGTGTCTAATTATTAGCAGTAACAGAAGCTATGAAACGATCACAATAACTACTTTGAGTTATTGGAGTTATTGAGTTATTGTGATCGTTTCATAGCTTCTGTTTCTGCTAATAAGTAGACACCAGTGCCTACGAGCTTTAATTTGTACGCTAAAGCACTGAAGATGATCATTATGTGATCGAAAATCGATTTTGCTCTTAATAAAGCATCAAAATTACGGCCTACGCTGACCTTCCTTCTAATTTTATTAATCCAATGGTCGTTGTTCACACAGCACTCTATGGAGTCGCCAATCAATGAATACTTTGTGATCTGAAGAGGAAAGCTACAGAAGACATACGTGGGCGACCATCAAAACCTATACATAGTTAACTGAAAGAGAGCACGCGGAAATGGTAACCACTGAAGATGTCGACAGCTTTCATAAAACAATTACCAAAGCTAGGCGGAAGAGCCCACCGAAATTACCCACAAGTATTCAGGAGGTTCATGTTATTCTGAACACATAAATGTGAAAACTGCAAATGGGTTGGTTTTGTTGTTACATAATGACTCTGACCAGTGAAACTGAAAACCTCAGAATACGTAGTGTGACACAACAGATGTTGATGGAACATCCAAATACTGCACAAAGCTTAGATTTACGATCCATCAGCTTGTTAATGGAGGTTACATTCCAATGGTTTTTTCTATGTTAAACCATAGGGAAACTTCATCTTATCACCTGCACATGTTTTTTCAACAACTGTTGATAAATATGATATTCTATGTCCGAAATTATCTCTGTCAACACTGATTTCAGAGTTTGAGCAAAGCATAATGAAAGCTGGAAGCGAAGTGTCAACTAATTTAAGAAAACAAGGTTGGAAATTTCATCTAACACAAACCTGGTTGAGCAAGATACAAACTTTGGGACTAACCGAGAACTTTCTGTGTTATATATTTGATTTTCTAGTGCTATATCCTGATACCGCTGATGGCTATTTTGTTGAGAACTTAAAGTAAATGATGCCTGTATGTGAGAAACTAAAAACATCCTACGATTACTTAGTAGATAATTATTTAGACAAAAACGCACTCTCTCCTCCTTCCATAGGGCGGAACTAAAAAGTAAGAGGAAATGTTGTGTGACTAAGGCCTCCCGTCGGGTAGACCGTTCGCCGGGTCCAAGTCTTTCGATTTGACGCCACTCCGGCGACTTGCGCGCCGAAGGGGATGAAATGATGATGATTAGGAAAACACAACACCCAGACCATAAACCTAGAAAATCTCCGACCCAGCCGAGAATTGAACCCGGGCCCTTACGACTGACATTTTGTCACGTTCACCATTTTTTTTTAAGACGGGTCTCGAACCAGGGTCACCTGGACGGGAGTCTCGCTTCCTTGTCACTTTTTTTCAATATTTCTTTATTGAACAAACTAACAGTACATATATATACACAATGCAACAGTTCTTCAAGGTACCATTTAAACATATACAAATGATTGTTAGTTAAACAAAAAAATATTTGAAAAACATTAAATACAACAAAATATAACATATTCTTTTTTATTTTTATTGGTCTATGCATGAGAACGTGGATAATGGTGTTGCATTATGTGACGGGTAGGCATGGCACACCCCAACTTTGAGGGGGCTCAAGGAAGACGCTGCGGAGATAACCGGCAAAAGTTTGTCGGTAAGATGGTATTCGGGTGAGGGCGCTATGCGCGGTCACCACTTTGTACCAGAAGTCAAGAACTGTATGCGGACCACTCTGAAAGAGGTATTCTAAAGCCTGTCCTCGAAACCAGATGAGTGTATGATGCTTAGCAAGAGGGTAGTGAAATGTCTGTAGCAACAACAAGAAATCTGGGGTTACCATCGTTGGCGGGGCATGGAGGTAAAAGCCCACGATTCGTTGGATGAGGAGCCATACGTTTCGTTTGAGGGGGCACGTAAGACGGTGCTCGTCGGTGTGTTCGAGCTGACAGTCAGGGCACAGTGGGGAGGTGGCCAGTCCTATGTGATGAAGTCGACTATAAGTCGGGAATTTGCCATAGACTAAAACATATCAGAGTACAGACACAGACGACGGTAAAAAGGGTGCATGCACACACCCCCAAACCGTTCGCGAGTTAATGTCAGGGTGCTGTAGCACCATGGGGTCGCAAGGGTCGGACAGCATAAACAAATGATAATAATCTTTTTTACGGGGAGGACGTGGTACAATAATGGAAAAATAGGTGCCACATTGATCTGTGGATCGAGAGAAGCTGGTCGGAGGATATCTAAGAGACTGTGTGTTAAGGACGGGACCGGTTCCCGCCAGTGCCGCAACGTAGTATGGGTTGGGTTGTTTTGGGGAAGGAGACCAGACAGCGAGGTCATCGGTCTCATCGGATTAGGGAAGGACGGGGAAGGAAGTCGGCCGTGCCCTTTGAAAGGAACCATCCCGGCATTTGCCTGGGGCGGTTTAGGGAAATCACGGCAAACCTAAATCAGGATGGCCGGACGCGGGATTGAACCGTCGTCCTCCCGAATGCGAGTCCAGTACTTAACCACTGCGCCACCTCGCTCGGTCAACGTAGTATGGAGAAAGAGTGCAAAAGATCGTGCCCGCACTTTACGTAGCTGCACCTTTCACTGCAGGGCTTGTGCGGACGACTTCCTCATTCTCACCTGCTCCTCCACGGAACTCAATGACGCCATCCAATGGATCTACCAGTGTGGACGTCTTTCTGGTAGCATGCTTAATGTCCGTAAATCGACTATGATGCACATTTGGCGCGGCCTCCCGGCTATGGTACCGACCCCACTCCCAGTCATTACCACACTTCGTTACTTGGGTATCGAATGTACGAGCTCCACACACCGCACAGTGGCCCTCGCTTACCGGCGGCTTTTGCAGTCGATTCGGTACCATGTCCGCGGTCAAGTGCACCGTAATTTCAACCAACTCCAACGTGTGTCCTATGTGAACATGTATGTCGCCCCTAAACTGGTACACGCCGCCCAGACCCTCCCTTGGCCATCGCATCCAATCAGCCTTTGGATATTTCGTGTCAGCAGGGGCACTTTTCAAAGTCCGCTTCAACACTCTGCCTCCTGCAAAAGGTGGCCTCGGACTCGTCAACGTGCAGGCACGATCTTCTTCACTCTTTGTCCATACTACGTTGCGGCACTGGCGGGGGCCGGTCCCGTCCTTAACACACAGTCTCTTAGATATCCTGCAGTCTAGAGGTAAGACCAGTCGTGAGGGGCTCAAGTGCAATGGAATATAGTAAAGTAGACATAGGGCATCCTTGACGCACAGAGCGGCGTATAGGAATCGGTCCTAAAAGCATCCCATTGACTTGTACCATCAAGACAGCGAGAAGTGGTAACCGGCGAATGGCATCGACAAAAAGTAATGGGAACCCCATACGTGTCGCCACCATTAGGAGGAATGTGTGTCGAACGCGATCAAAGGCACTCGTGAAATCGATGGATACCAGTGCTGCACGAAGGCGACAAACTGCCGCCAGCGTGATGAGGTCACGGCATTCTCCTAGGGCTGTTTGTAAGGTGGCCCCACAACCACGTGCAGTCTGCTCCGGTGAAAGCACCGTAGGTAAGACGGTGCGTATGCGCGTTGCTAAGAGGCGTACATAGAGTTTATAGTCTGCATTCATCAATGTAAGGGAGCGATATGCAGAGACCCTCCCTTCGGGTTAGGCACAGGTAGAACAATGCCAGTGACGAATTCAGGTGGAATTGGGAAGGACAGGGTAAAGAGTTCCTGAATCATTGCCGTCCAGCGAGGAAGCATTAATGTGGTGAACGCCCGGTAAAACTCCATGGCGAGACCATCTGGTCCTGGTGGTTTGTTCTTAGCCCCCTTGTTGATCGCATCTACCACCTCTTCTGCGGTGATTGCAGATATCATGGACGTTGACTCTGCTACGGTGAGGGTCCGATCAGGGGAAGGACGGAGATCATCAGGAGTTGGCGTTGCCACCGGTTCATCGTAATAAAATTGGCGATAACGTTCAGCAAAGGCAGACACCAATGCCGCCTGTGTTGTGCGGTGAACACCGTCGGAGGTCTTGATGTTGGGGACGAAAAGTTGACGTCGACGACGATGGTCGGATGCGGCATGGATTGTGGATGGTGTTTCGTCGGGAACGCACCACGACACCATGCAGTCGTGCACGTTGGAGTGAGAGGAGACGAGCTTTGGTACGCTGTCGTTCCCTATGGGTTTCAGGTGATGGAGGGAGTGTATCGAGCTCACGGAGGAAGGCGTAGTGAAAATTTGTGGGGTCTCGATGCCATGCTGCTGCTTCCTTGCCACACTGCATGAAGACCTTTCTGATCGCAGGTTTGGCACATTTGAGCCACCAATGGAACATGGATGTGTACTGCGGGAGGCGTCTTTCGCAAGACGCCCAAGTAGTGGCAATACATTGTCGGCAGTGTGGCTCATTAAGGAGGGAGGTATTAAGCTTCTAGTAACCTTTGCTGCGCGATACTGACTGAGGTGGCAAAGCCAGGGAGCAAATGACGGCGCAATGGTCAGAAAATGCAAGGGATCGTCGTTCAGCTTGGGCGACTTCGTTGCCAGGGTGAGCAGAGACATAAAACCGGCCCATTCTGCTCGCAGAATGGGCTGTATAATGGGTAAAACCGGGGATATTGCCATGAATTTTCTCCCGAACGTCCACTAGATGAAAATCTTCGATTAAGGTGAGCAGCGGCGGGCATAGCGAATAACCAAGCATTTGGTCCTGCGGATGGAGGACGCAGTCGAAATCGCCTCTCATGATAAGGCGATCATAGCGCCCAGAAAACAGGGGCGCCACGTCATGTCCGAAAAAAGTGGACCGCTGCCGACGGTTCGTGGAGCCTGACGGAGCGTAGATATTGATTACTCGTGTGTCGAAGATGGTAACATCCATGCCCCTTCCACAGGGAAGGATTGTTGTTTCCTTGAGTGGGATTCCTTGGCATGTATAAAGCCACTCCACGTCCCGATTGATCACATGCGGACGTGTATGAGTCGTAGGCGTATACCGGTGTCAGTGTGGCAATGCGTACTTCCTGAAGAAGGGCGACGTCGACGGCAGAGGCCCGAAGCATGCCACATAGGAGCTGCAGCTTGGGTGCAGTGGCGATCATGTTGATATTCAGAGTGGCGAACCGGTACGTTTGTTTCAGTGGTGGTGGACGCGCATCTACCATCACCAAGGGAAGTATGAGGAGGGCACCGACAGGAAGTCCCGTCCCATCTGCTGCAGCACCTCACTTTTGATGTTAACAGGCAGCCTCTTCCGGAAGAGGTAACTCATCCGGAAGAGGGGGAGTACCTTCCTCAACGTCGTCGGCCCATGTTCCTGTGCCGTGGGTCTGTCCAATGTCCATGGGAATTGCATCGTGGTGAGAAAGATCTGGAGCTTTCGGCGGGGACACAGGCGTCTCAACCTGCGCACCGATCGTTACATTGTGCGTGGCGACCTCCATTATGGTCCCGTCCTGCGAAACGTCTTGTTCATCGTGAAAGCTGTCCGCCGACCTTTGCGTGGAAATGTCGGCTGGTTGGGTGTCGTCTTCGTCGTCGCGGGTGGCGACACTTTGAGAACCCGTGGGTGAACGGCGACGGTGTTTGCGCCTACGTGGCAAGCGTTGTTTGCGCACGTGATCCTCAGTGTCGGACGACGGCAAGGAGGAGCGTCGACCTGGTTCGAAGGCGTCGGTGGGTACAATAAAATTGTCAAACAGGTGCTGTGAAGAAGTACTGGTCTCCTCAACGTCTGGTGCGGGAGCCTGTTCGGCGGTAAGGTTGTCAGGTGGGACGTCTGCACCGTCCGTAGGTGACTGGGACGGTGTAACGTGCCGATCGGAAGGACCGGGCGACGGACTAGACGAAACTTTTTACGTTGTTCAAAAAATGGTTCAAATGGCTCTGAGCACTATGGGACTTAACATCTATGGTCATCAGTCCCCTAGAACTTAGAACTACTTAAACCTAACTAATCTAAGGACATCACACAACACCCAGCCATCACGAGGCAGAGAATATCCCTGACCCCGCCGGGAATCGAACCCGGGAACCCGGGCGTGGGAAGCGAGAACGCTACCGCACGACCACGAGCTGCGGGCTAAACTGTAGACGTGGCAAGAGCCGCTGCGTAAGTGTCTGGTAGGGCGGTCATCGTGGGTGTGACGGACGCTTCCGACGACGGGAGCTGCGCGACACGTCGTTGAATGCATTCAGACCGTAGATACCTTCTTTCCCGCAACCGGATCAGGTCCGAGGTTGGCCGTCGTACGTTATAATGGCACGGCAGCCTCCGATACGTAGATAGGAAGGCACGTGTTTCTGCAACTCGATGCTGACCTGTCTAACACCGTTTAAAACGTGATAGGTTTGAAATTGTACCCATCGTTCGGCAACATGTTCCAGAACGTTGCCATAGGGTCGGAGCGCCTCAATGACGACGTCTGTAGGAAGTTCGAACGACAGTTCGAAGATCCTTATCGTTCGTGTGCCGAGACCTGCGTGATCGACGGTAACAGGTCCGACGGTGCCGTCGGAATGAGAGAACGCAGTCCACGTTTTGCCTCCTGAAGCACCTTGTCGCACGCCGCATCGTTGATCATTTTGACGTAGACGGTACTGCTAACAATGGACAAGTGAATACCAATTAGATCCATTGGTGGGATTTTAACTTCATCGCGGGTAAGTCGTTCTACTTCCAGGGCCTTGGTTCAAAATGGTTCAAATGGCTCTGAGCACTATGGGACTCAACTGCTGAGGTTATTAGTCCCCTAGAACTTAGAACTAGTTAAACCTAACTAACCTAAGGACATCACAAACATCCATGCCCGAGGCAGGATTCGAACCTGCGACCGTAGCGGTCTTGCGGTTCCAGACTGCAGCGCCTTTAACCGCACGGCCACTTCGGCCGGCCAGGACATTGGGTCGGGTGAAGTCGGTACAAAAGTTGAAACGTAATCTATTCTTCCAATAGTTGTCCGCAGCTCGTGGTCGTGCGGTAGCGTTCTCGCTTCCCACGCCCGGGTTCCCGGGTTCGATTCCCGGCGGGGTCAGGGATTTTCTCTGCCTCGTGATGACTGGGTGTTGTGTGCTGTCCTTAGGTTAGTTAAGTTTAAGTAGTTCTAAGTTCTAGGGGACTGATGACCATAGATGTTAAGTCCCATAGTGCTCAGAGCCATTTCAACCATTTCTTCCAATAGTTGTGACCCATGATGGGCTAGAAGGAAAACGGCACTTACAGCGAACGAAGTAAACACAAACACACGGTGCGCGCCTTGGCCGCAGCGCTCTGGCGCGTGACCGCCTCGCAGCACTGCCGGCGACAGACTGCACACTCAGCTACAGGGGGCGGAGTAATGGCATGGATGTGACTGCAGTACAACATGGTCATTAATATCCCAAACTAACGACGTTGTTTATCCATTCATCGTTGTTGCCTCTATACAAGAGTAAACTGTAATAGAAAGAAACCACCAATGCTTGCAAAAGTTTCCACAGCAAGTTCAGTCGTCACATCTACCCCTGCAGTCTATATGTATAAAGATTTCTTGAGGTACTGAAGTAAGTCCAAATCAACACCAAAACTGCGGGCAATTCTTTGGAAAAAAAATACAACCCGGTGTCCTGATTTAAAATACATGAAGCAACACATGGGAAACTTCAAAGATGGAAAAATTTCGACAATGCAACACTGAAATTAGTTTCCAGTAAAATAAAACCTGAGACAGTTCGTCTCCACGTGATGGGGCCTGGGTAACACTAAACGAACTGGTATAAAAACCACTAATTCATATTTAAGCAATAGCAGGATAACCAGAGTCACTTTTCCTTATTAAATATGACAGAAAAATGTTTTACGGTGGGACTAGAAGGTATGTACACTGACTGATTAGCAATAACATAATGATCACCTATCTAGTAGCCAGTATGTCTACCTCTGGCACAGATAACAGCGACGACGCGTCGTGACATGGAAGCAATGAGGCCTTGGTAGGTCGCTGGAGGAAGTTGGCACCACGTCTGCGCACAGAAGTTACCTTATTCGCATGAACTCCGGGGACGAGGAGATGAATTCTAACGACAAGTTCAATCACATCGAGATGTGTTCTGTTGCGTTCAAATCTGGCAAGATGGGGGACCAGCACATTAACTGGAACTCGCCACTGTGTTCCTCGAGCCACTGTATCACACTCCTGTCAAGTTTTACCAGTCAGCCCAGCCTACGCCGTCCGACATCTTTAACGAGGGGTGGCAGCCCAACTCCATGACATCTGGTCGTAGTTTCACCCTGGTTTCAAATGGTTCAAATGGCTCTGAGGACTATGGGACTTAACTTCTGAGGTTATCAGTCCCCTAGAACTTAGAACTACTTAAACCTAACTAACCTAAGGACATCGCACACATCCATGCCCGAGGCAGGATTCGAACCTGCGACCGTAGCGGTGTCGCGGTTCCAGACTGTAACGCCTAGAACCGCTCGGCTACTTCGGCCGGCTCACCCTGGTTTCGCCACGTGCTGAAGACACACACCACAGCACTCGAAAACCCGACAAGTCGTGCATTTTCTGAAGTGCTTGTGCCAAGCCTCCGGACCATCACAAACTGCCCTCGGTCAAAATCAGATATCGCGCCTTCCTCATTCTACACACGGACAGCAATCGCGCTGATCCTACGTGCACCATGCATGTGTCTGATGTGTGTCTGATTGGCAGTCATTCTCCGCCAGGTGGCGTTGCTATCGCCTGAGCGGGTTTATATCGAAAGTAGGTCGGTGGTCATAATGTTCTGGCTAATCTGTGTATGTTAAGACTTGCTTTGAACGAAAGGACCAAGTTCTTCCCCTGACGGCGGAGTGCATAGGTTACGCGTCCCATGCAAACCTTGAAGGGTCTAGGAGGCGTGGATCCTATTTTTCTTACCGCGTGAGACTTGGGTCCCGCGCCCATTGTGAGCTTTTGCAAAAGATTTCTTTATCCTGGAGGAAAGGAATATCAGAACGCTAGGAAATGTCATTTCAGAAACTTCGTTTAGTTTTTGGGGGCGGCGCGGGGAGGGGGGGGGGGGGCATCACCCCTACTCACTAGAATGGAAGTATGCATGGACGAATAAATGTGTGAAGGGAGGTGGGTGGATGAACACCGCGGTGCAAGAAGGATGCTGACACATCCTGTGGCATTGTGCAAGACGCTTCAAACACAAAAGACGGGGCACATGTGTCTCTCGTTTCTGGTTGCTTTTAATTACTACTTTCATTTCCAGCAGAGTAGTGTCCAAGTTACCCTCCCCCCCCCCCCCCCCCCAGGATAACTATTAGCTTTGGGAATAGTTTTTAAGAGTTCCTCCTGTTGTCATAGGTAGCTTCATATATGTTTCTTTCCTAGCATAAGCAACCGTGTGCGGTTATTTTTAAGCTTCATCTCCTACTTGGCTCGTCACTTATTCTATCCATTCTATTTTTTGATATACGTTGATCCACGGTTGGGAATATAAGGGCTATTTAGCCACGGCCCATGTATAAAATTTCACGTATTCGTATGCTCATGCGCATTCACGTAACTTCCCTTGTCCTGCGCATGTGCATAGGTAGCGGGTCGGCGCGTAAGTGAGCGACCATTTGTAGCTGCAGTTTATGGCGGGTCATGGCCCATCGAACATAGGCCGGTGTGAGGTGGAGGTTACACCATTAAGTTAAGTAACGGTTTACACTTTGTACATATGTACTGTTTGTGTTTTGGTTTTTTCGTTTTATAAATGTATAGCTATGGTGTTCTTTTAATCATTGACAAAGGTCTTCTTAGGCACTTGTGGGTTTTATTGTTCTGAAGAAGGTGTAGTTATCTACGCCGAAACCTAGGTTAACACTAAGTGCTTTTTTCGCAATCGAGGCGGGTTTCTAGTTTTTTTATATATTAAATCAATTAATGAATGTGATACGTGCATCAACGAACAGAACCATGTAATACAGAATAATGCATACAAAGACCGAAATGTGAGAAAGGACATGCTCGCTGCTACCGTCTTTTAGTACGAGGGTTGCCCAGAAAGTAATGCATCGCAATATTTTTTCAACAATTTCGATCGTAATGCGTCTGTCCTCGCGAGTGACATTAGCTCCATGCAACGTGTCAGGTATGACAGCCGTGGATGGTCTACCCGACCGCTGCAAATTGTGGAACTCTGCCGAACCGCCTCCCGTGAGACGTGCCAGAGATAAGTCCCTGCAGTCGCAATATCCTCTTTGTCCTCGTTGGCTCAGATGGCTAGAGCGTCTGCCATATAAGCAGGAGATCCCGGGTTAAAGGCCCATCGGGGCACACATTTTCAACTGTTCCTGTTGAGTTATATCAGCAGCTAAAGGCATTCATTTCATTATAATTTAATTCTAAAGAGGTGCATGGTCACCGATGGTATCTGTTCTTTCGGACATGTCCGAAAGAACAAATACCATCTTCAAATAACATATAGGTACCTCACCTGGTCCTGAAGCCTTTCCACTACTAAGCGATTGTAGCTGCTTTTCAATTCTGCGATCGGTTATCTCAATATCTGCCATTTCGACGTTCGCACGATGATTGAAAGGAGGGACAGTGTTACGATATTTCGCGGTGAAACAACTTCAAAAGACCGAATTCAGTATTTCGGCCTTCCCACTGTTATCTTCCGTTTCGGTGCTGGGGTGGTCGCTGAGAGGATGAATGGATGATTTTAACCCACTTCCTCATTTTACATATGACCAAAAGCTCTTAGGGTTTTTACTCAAGTCAGTTGACAACGTCTCACTTTCAAAATTATTGAACGCTTCTCTCATTGCTCTCATTACGCTCATTTCTGCTTCGTTCAGCTTTTATCTGTCAGACAGGTTTTTACTTCTCTTGAATGTGAGATGAAGTGCTCTTTGCTTACGTAGCACTTTTCTAACACGGCTATTAAACCACGGTGGATCTTTCCCATCCCTTAAAACCTTACTCGGAACATACTTGTTTAGGTCATATTGAATGATGTCTTTGAAGTTTTTGCATTTATTCCCCACTTCTTCGTCCTCATCACCGAATATTTAATGCTGACTGCTGAGATATTCTGAAATTTGTATCCTGTCATCCTTGCTGAGCAAATATATCTTCCTACTTTTCTTAACATTCCTTGTAGGACGCGTCGTCATAGATGCTGTCACAGCCTTATAATCACTGATACCTTCATGTACGTTAACTGATTCCGTAAGTTCAGGTCTAAGACGTTACCCTCACGAGTTGGTTCTCTAACTATCTGCACAAAGTAATTTTCGAGCAAGACATCCAGAACAATGCCATACGATTCCCTGTCTCTGGCACCAGTTTTCATGGCATAACACTCCCAATCTATACCAGGCAAGTTGAAGTTACCCCTATTACAACGGCATGATCAGGAAAATTACTAATTATATTCTGCAAGTTCTGTCTGAAGCGCTCTACAACTACAGATCCTGATCCAGGTGGTCTATAAAAGCATCCTATCACCATTTTTGACCGTTCTTTGATACTCAGTTTCACCCAGATTAATTTACATTCGGAATCCGTGATAACCTCGCTAGATTTTATCGAATTTTTTAGTGCAATAAACAAGTCGTCACCATTGACGACTAGCCTGTTCTTACGATAACCATTCCAGTCTGAACTTAGGATTTCGTTGTCATTGACGCCTGGCTTCAACAGGCATTTGTTCCCAATACTATCTGTGCATTATAACCTTCAGTGAGCGGTACTAATCTGGGCCCTTTCTTTGGATGCTCCTGCAGTTTACTAAAACCATTTTAATCGTGTCTATCTCTGATCTGCGATGACCAGGATTCTCTGAGGTTTCTGTGGCTGATTTAACAGGCAAATCGTGTTTGACCGCAAGGGAGGGGTCCTCTAACCTAAGAAAGCCCCATGTGCACGCCACACGTAGTCCGCTACCAGCCGCTTCCTGCGTGTAGTGCACGCCTGACCTATTAAGGGAAACCTATAATTCTCCGCCCGATAGCGGAGGTCGAGAAATTTGCATCCGATACCGTCACAGAGCCGTCTGGGCCTCTGGTTTAGACCTTCCACTCTGCTCCAAACCAGAGGACGGCGATCAACCCTGGGTACGACGCTACAAATAGACAGCTTAGCCTGCATCTCGCGTGCGTTGTTAGTTGCCTTCATCAAATCAGCCAACCGCCGAAAGGAGCCGAGCATGACCTCAGAATCCAAGTGGCAGGTGCCATTCGTGCCGACATGAGCCACTATATGCAGCCAGTTGCACCCAGTGCGCTCGACAGCCGCCGGCAGGGCCTCATCCACATCGCGGATGAGACCTCCTGGCAAACATACCGAATGCACACGGGAATTCTTTCCCGCCTTGCCTGCTATCTCCCTGAAGGGCTCCATCACCCGCCTAGCATTGGAGCTCCCAATGACTAACATACCCACCCTCTGTATTTGTCCGGACTGGACAGGAAAATCGACCGCTGTCCCAACAGGAGAGGCATCCCGTGCTGCTCAGAGTTATCATCAACACTGGGAAGCATATCGTACCTGTTGCTACTCCCTCTTTAGCCTTCCGCCTAGTGACACGCGAACACACCACTGTCTGCCACCCACTCTGGAGTGAGGACGGACCGGTCAGATGTGGCGTATATGAAGGCGCGGCGACACACGGGTCACCAGGGGATTTCAGTGGCACCAAAGATGTCGCAGGTCTCGTCACTGGTGCCCCGACGTCACCGCAGCTTTGAGCATTATCTAGAAGCTTGTCGACGGTAGCAAACACAGATTTCGGCTGTTTACGAACAGCAACCAACGCTCTTTGTGTCCGCTAACGCCGGCCGGAGTGGACGAGCGGTTCTAGGCGCTACAGTCTGGAACCGCGCTACCGCTACGGTCACAGGTTCGAATCCTGCCTCGGGCATGGATGTGTGTGATGTCCTTAGGTTAGTTAGGTTTAAGTAGCTCTAAGTTCTAGGGGACTGATGACTTCAGAAGTTAAGTCCCATAGTGCTCAGAGCCATTTTCATTTGTCCGCTCACAACAAGCACAGTCCCTAGCCATATCGTACTGTGTATAAAATAGATGGCGCTACTGGGTTAGAAAATATACCACAGGAGAATAAAGTAACACTAAAAGTTGGTGTGCAGATTTCTCACTGTATTCTGAGACCGCAAGGTAATAAATAGAAGTTTACACTAGGAAGCGGCACTACACAAGACTCATGCAACAAGAAAAGCTACGATTAATTTTCTAACCACTAGTCTACACAGTAAAATACACACGTGCAGTTCACTTCTTTGCAGAAACACGTGAACAAAAAACATAGACTAAATTAGTTAACAGTTTATCAGAGAAGTGCTGCTGCTGCTCTGCTGCGCGTCCTCTCGGCTCGGCGGCTGGTCCTGATGCCTTTCCACTAATAAGTGATTGTAGTTGCTTTTCTGTTCTGCCATCGGTTACCTCACTACCACACATTTCGATGTTCGTAACATAATTGAAAGTAGGGATCATATTGCGATCATCCACGGTGAAAAAATTTCGGAAGGCCGAATACAGTATTCCAGCCTTCTCTCTGTTACCTTCCGTTTCGGTGCCTGTAAGATTAGTGAGTTACTGAATAGATTATTTCGATCAGCTTACTGATTTTACGTACGAACAAGAGATCGTAGCCAGTTGACAAAATCTTACTTCCAAAGTAACTGAATGCTTCTCTCGTTGATCTTCGTAGACAAAAAAAATGGTTCAAATGGCTCTGAGCACTATGGGACTTAACATCTATGGTCATCAGTCCCCTAGAACTTAGAACTACTTAAACCTAACTAACCTAAGGACAGCACACAACACCCAGCCATCACGAGGCAGAGAAAATCCCTGACCCCGCCGGGAATCGAACCCGGGAACCCGGGCGTGTGAAGCGAGAACGCTACCGCACGACCACGAGATGCGGGCTCTTTGTAGACATGTTTTCGGTTCATTCAGTTTTTGTTTGTGTCCTGGGTTTAGACTTCCCTTGAATCTATAATGCTCTCTTTGTTTACGTAGCAGCTTTCTAACACGGCTATTAACAACAACCTACAAGCTTTGCAGAATGTTCCTGAACACTCTGTGTATTAATGAGTGCTGTACGAAAATAAATACGCTGACACCTCTGAAGTCTAGCCTATTCTTTCGATTACATTCCAATCTGAATATAGCATTCCGGTGCTATTCACTTTGGGTTTCGAGGCGTCTTTCTGTTGCTAATACTACTTGTACGTTGTTATTTCGACCTGAAGTGATTTATGGAAACCTGAATAACTATGGCTGCGTGGAATACGAGCGATATGCTTTAAACACAAGTCTAACTAGCCTGCTAGCAACGGTTACCGTATCGGAACAGTGTTTACTTGCTGTTATGGGTTGATGCTTTGAAAGAAACAGTTTTTCGAAACTTTATTCGATGATTTTATGTAGAAAGTATTTATTGCAACCGGTACGATTCATCTGTATCCAAATAACAGAAAAGTTATTGTACATGGCTTACATTGCATTTAAACTGATATTGCCTTTATGTCAGTCGTAACAGATGCTCGGCAAACATGTTATGTAAGGAGAGTAGAGGCGTTCTGGGAACGGTGTAATCCAGACAGCGACCGATTGATTCCTTACGTCTCGTCACTGTGCTGCGCGATATAATGCCAGTGTCACGACGGCTTATGCACGATGTTTCAGCTGTTGTAGAAGAGAAGGCCAACCAGTATCACCGCCATCTTAATGGGAGAAATTGTTTGCCGCGCAGTTCCTAAATAATCAGATTAGCGTGCTGCCAATGTTGTTCGTTTTGCCTGTGCTGCTGTCTAGTAACGGATTCCGGAACGCACCAGGATGCTGCTAACGAGTTGATCTATTTGTGTATCGCCAGCATTCAGCTCCCTGAATGAGTAATTAATGGTCTATACACTATCTGTACATATCATAAATGGATGTTCAAAATGCACTGTAATCACTGAGCTAGAGAGAAACTGTTATTCTGACGCAACAGTCACCTTTGGCAAAAGGCGAAAAATCTATTGCATCCTTACAAAGACGTAAGTCAACATTTTCAAAATCTCAAGGTGACAGAGAAAAGTATGAGATCACATATCTCTCTTGAACCTAGGAGTGAAAACGTGTAACTGAAGTTGTAGTTAAAATAGCAGACGATCTGTACTGGGAGTACGACCAGTCGCTTCACGATCTTTTCTCAAAAATAAACAAGAAACGTTAGCCACAATCTGATAATGCCCTACGGTTACTCCAAAAATATGTAATGTAGTGAGGTAAATACACGTTTGTACATCCTCTTGGGATGTGTGGACTTGATAAAGACTGAAAACTGCACACCATCTGCTGTTGAATGGCAAAAGCTCAAAAATAGCAAAAGTACGAAACTCGAACAACATGGAGAGAAGAAACACTATCTTAGCACTCCATTGACATAGGCGCTGTAACTATCAACTGGATCCCGCAGATGATGAATACCTGGGTTGCTAGAAGGATAATCCCAAGGATATGCGGCAGACAAAAGTTGTGGCACTGTTTAAAGCAGGCAACCCGAAGAACTTCAGACTTGTCTCACTCTTGCGGCATTCGATTCAGTTTCTGGAGAGAATGATTCTGAATCGAATTTATGAGTCTGTCGACAGGAAGATAACTAAAGAACAGTTAAGTTTCAGACCAGGAAAGTTGTCTACTAGTCAGACTTAATTTAACTCAGCACATCAGGGAAGGTTATGTAAGAAAGTAGATTACAGCAATTACTTTTATCGATCTTACGGTTGCTTATGATACCATGAATCATAAAAAACTAACAAAGAAGCTGTACACGCCTACTGAGGACAACGAACTGATACAGTTTAATCAGTGTCTGCTGCAGAACAGACGATTTTTGTCACTCCAAATTACACAAAGAGTCAATGGAGAAAGCAGAAGAATGAACTCCCCCAGGGAAGCGTGTTGTCTTCAATATTATACCAATGATCAGCCATTCAACAGTGGAATCCGTTGATTTATCTATGCAGATGACGTAGTTATTGCCGCTAAGCGAGCGACGTTTGACGAAGTAGAATCCAAGCTAACATCTACTCTCCAAGAACTTACCATCTAATATGTCTACAACTATTTGAAACCCAACCGGGATAAAACTCAAATGTGTGCGTTCCAGTTCCAACTAAGCAATTAGGAGGCAAGAAGAATGTTGAACATCACCTCGAAAGCACGCAATCTGACTCACTGCGCCCATCCCCAGTACCTGGGGCTCACATTGAGTCTTGCCTTAACTTACAAAAAAAAATGTATAGACCAAAGGCGGAAGGTATGCACCAGGAACAAGCTTATTCGCAAGCTGGCAAACACCACAGCGGGAGCGTAGCCAAAATCCTCCGCGCATCCGTAATGGCTCCGTGTTTCTCTGCTGCGGATTACGCCGCTCCAGTCACGAGGAACACTGAACAGACTATACAAGTTGATGTGGCTCTTCACGAAACAGGCTGGTTCGTCACATGATCCCTAATTATCAACCCCAGTCAACAATATCTTTCCAATCATAGGAGTAGCACCTCCAGATGTAAGAAGACAGGTAGTAGCAGATTGGGTTGTTTGGGGGAAGAGACCAAACAGCGAGGTCATCGGTCTCATCGGATTAGGGAAGGATGGGGAAGGAAGTCGGCCATGCCCTTTCAAAGGAACCATTCCGGCATTTGCCTGGAGCGATTTAGGGAAATCACGGAAAACCTAAATCAGGATGGCCGGACGCGGGATTGAACCGTCGTCCTCCCGAATGCGAGTCCAGTGTGCTAACCACTGCGCCACCTCGCTCGGTGGTAGTAGCAGAGAATGAAAATAATAAGCAAGAAGCAAATCCTAGGCATCCTAACGACTGAAATCCAGAAGAAGCTTCCTACATACAATTTTACCAATTCGAAGTTCAGCAGAAGCCCGATGAACTGACCAGTGGAGAACAAAGTCCCCTGGAGGATTATGGGCAGAAAACAGGAGCTGTCATCAGCCTGACATCTCCTAGACGGGACCTAGAAAACTCTCAAAGGTTGAGAACAGGGTTGACAAAGTGCAAGACTAATTTAAAGAAGTGGGGTATCAGTGATATCAGTGATAATTCATATTATGAATGTGGGGCAAGGCAGGACTCTGATCACGTTTCGGTCTGTAGTAACCTGAGCAAATACTGTGACGTGGAGGACTTGTTTGCAGCGAATAACCATGTCAGTCTGATTGCTGAACATTGGACTCACAAAGTATGAAACTGTCTGTAATTAATACAATGAAGAACCAAAGAAACTGGTACACCTGCCTAATATCGTGTAGGGCCCCCACGAGCACGCAGAAGTCCCGAAACTCCACGTGGCATGGACTCGACTAATGTGTGAAGTAGTGCTGGAGGAAATTGACACCAAGAATCATGCAGGGCTGTCCATTAATCCGTAAAAGTACGAGGGGGTGGGAATCTATTCCGAACAGCACGTTGCAAGGCATCCCAGATATGCTCAATAATGTTCATTTCTGGGGAGTTTAGTGGACAGCAGATGTGTTTAAGCTCAGAAGATTGTTCCTGGAGAGACTCTGTAGCAATTCTGGAGGTGTGTTGTGTCGCATTGTCCTGCTGGAATTGCCCAAGTCCATCGGAATGCAAAATGGACATGAACAGATGCAGGTGATCAGAGAGGATGCTTACGTGCATGTCACCAGTCAGAGTCGCATCTAGACGCGTCAGGGGTCCCATATCACTCCAACTTCACACGCCCCACACGTTTACAGAGCCTCCACCAACTGGAACAGTCCCCTGCTGACATGAAGGGGCCATGGATTGATTAGGTTTTCTCTATAAGCGTACACGTCCATCCATTCGACAAAATTTGGAACGAGACTCGTCCGACCGGGCAACATATTTCCAGTCGTGAACAGTCCATTGGCGGTGTTGACGGGCCCAGATGAGACGTAGAGCTTTGTATCGTGCAGTCATCAAGCGTACACGAGTTTCGTTCGGCTCCGAAACCCGTATCGATGATGTTTCGTTGCATGGTTCGCACGCTGATGCTAGTTGATGGCCCACCATTGAAAAATACAGCAATATGCGGAAGGGTTGCACTTCTGTCACGTCGAACGATTCTTGCAGGATCTTTTTTCCGCCGCAACGATGTCGGAGATTTGATGTTTTACCGGATTCCTGATATTCACAGTACACTCGTGAAGTGGTCACACGGGAAAATCCCCACTTGATCGCTACCTCAGAGATGCTCCGTCCCATCACTTGTGCGCTGAGTACACCACCACGTTAAAACTCACTTAAATCTTGATAGCCTGCCGTAACAACAGTAACCGATCTAACAACTTCGCCAGATACGTGTCTTATATAGGGGTTACCCACTGCAGCGCCGTATTATGCCTGTTCACGTACCTCTGTATTTGAATACACATGACTGTACCAGTTTCTTGGGCGCTTCAGTGTGTTACATAGTAGTCTTCATTATATAGTATTTTACTGCTCTTTGGACTCGGATAAATAAAATCCGTTAGCTGTGGAGTACCTTCGGAACTGTTGGAATATTAACTTTTCACCTCTGAGATAACTTCCTCTCTTTCAAGTGATGTCGTTTTATTGGTGCTGCATGTCTACACATAGCAGTCTGCAAAACAAACGATGGAAGATCAGGGTTTAGCATCAAGTCGACGACGAGGTCATTAGAGACGGCGCTCCGACTGTGACAGAACATGCATGCGGGTGAGGACAGATTTCCCTGCTATCAGAGTGAACATGCCGGAATTGATCTCTTCGATTTGAGACTACGGGTAACCGAAATATGTATCTCTGGGCATGGATTTGAATCCGTTGTACGAGCTATATATCATCAAAATTGCACAGCTCTATACACGGGCGTTGGACTTAATAATGTGAACACCGTGCCAGAATCGTCTGTATTCCGGAATTTGTTTCGATAGGTATATGTACCTAAATGACATAGTCATCTGTTGTGTTTTTGTTCAACAAAACACGCCAATGACTTTCGATGAATGATAACGACAAAGGAAAATAGTAGAAAGAAAGCAAAAGATAGAAAGGTAACACCTTTACTCACATTCAAAGCAACCTCCATTGTCTACAATATACGTTTACAGAACTGTGGGAAACTATCAGTGAGAGCATTTCTCGAATTAGTCGTTGTACTGCTGTCACATGTCTCTGGAAATGAGCTGGATGTGATGCACGTAACTTTCCCGTTAGAGGAAGTTAATGATGTTCATAGACAGTATTGAAACTGACGTGTTATTAGAATTGTTTTTAGAGATGTTTCAGAAAACGTCGTTCGTTCTCATTAGTACACAACACCGACTTTTATGTACAACATGTCCTTTCGCACGAAAACATATCGAGAGAAACCACATGGTCAAAGCATTGCCAGATTTTTAAACCATGTAAATGCAAAGAAGAAAAGAAAGGAAACTAAAATATTGGTTGCTGCCAACGAAATCGTGTGGTGTGACGAGTTTACTTGTAGATTGTCAGCATACTGAGCCAAAAGGCGCAGTGGTTAACGCACTGGGCTCGCATCCCGGAGGACGGTGGTTCAGGTTCGCGTTCGGCCATCCAGACTTAGGTTTTCAGTGATTGGAAATTGCGAGGAAAAATATAAAGTACAGACAGTCTTTTACTAAGTGGGAAATTATTTACACTGTATTCTGTGGTCACACAGCGAGGTAAAGGTAAATGGTAATGTACTACATGTCCAAAATTTTAGAGTGTTCAGAGGAGTTAAAAACAAACACATTTTTATGTAAGGAAAATGTCACAGGTTCACCGGTTCCCCGTTACAGCATGCTAATGATGTTCATAGACAGTATTGAAACTGACATGTCATTAGAATTGTTTTAGAGATGTTGCAGAAAACGTCATTCGTTTACATTAATACACAACTGTCATCTGCTTGGTAATGACTGTTTAACACGCTCATGACAACCAGGTGTTTCGTGAATAATGACAGAAGTTTCGGCCCAAAGAGTTCCCAGTTCTTATGGAATGTTCAAATGTGTGAATCCTAAGGGACCATACTACATAGGTTATCGGTTCCTGTACTTACACACTACTTATACTAACTTAAACCTAACTTATGTTAAGAACAACACACACACTCATGCCCGAGGGAGGACTCGAACCTCCGGGGGGAAGGGCCGCGCAATCCGTGACATGACGCCTCTAAGCGCGCGGCCACTCCACGCGGATTGTGGAGTGTCTGTCGATCTCTCGTACACCAAACGCTTCTTGTCCCTGTCTACTGAAGTGAGGTACTGGCCCACACTTCTCAATCCATCAAGTAGGGAAAACATTGTTTAAACGTTTAATGACATCAAGGCAAAATGTGCTGAGGCCCCGTCATCCAGGAGCCATAATTTTTGCCTGCCTACTAGCGGACATTCTCCAAATTTTCCGGTAGTATTTCATGCAGAAAGATACGGCAAAAGATACGGCCCAATCATATAGTCGTAAACAGAGTTGCGCTCTATGAAAACTACGTTTCGGAAATTTTTGTACAGTATAAAAATGACGTAGTAAATGGTACGATTACCGATAATAGTAGAACTGTTAGGGAAATAAACATAAATGAATGTGTAAGAGATAAAATAGGAGCCGAAGTCTTCTATTTTTTTTTCTCCACATAATTAGAACCGCACTTCATTCAGTGTTAGCCCAGTGTATATTATATATCCTTACAGAAAATGAATTGCGTTTTAGAAATAACAAAAGATAATTTATAACGTAACTGCTGCGTTTTATGCAACCAAAGCCGGCCGGTGTGGCCGAGCGGTTCTAGGTGCTTCAGTCCGAAACCGCGCTGCTGCTACGGTGGCAGGTTCGAATCCTGCCTCGGGCATGGATGTGTGTGATGTCCTTACATTAGTTGGGTTTAAGTAGTTCTAAGTCTAGGGGACTGATGACCTCAGATATTGAGTCCCATAGTGCTTAGACCTGCTTTTTTATGCAGCCAAAACAATTGCTTCTGATGCAGTTATAATTTACATGCACGAACGTAAGAAAATATATATAATTAGTTTTGTGATTTTGTACTTAATACAACGTTCTTCATTATGGTCAAAGGAAAGAGTTTCCTCTTCTTACTTGAAAAATGCGAAATTTGTTTATGAATACCAGAAACATGTCTTACGTAAGTTCGCCACAGCACTGAAGCGATGTCTGACATATTTTTGTTCATGTTTTTTTTCTCATTTTACCTTTTTGTTGAGAAAATAGCATTTTCACAGCTGTGCGATTAGTCTGTACTGTTTTATTTATTTTCACTGCAAAATCCTTCTGTTTCATGTTACAAATAACAGTTTCGAATAAAACCAGAATTAAACAATGAAAATTTCAGTTTGCTATAAATATTTTTTATCTCCAAGTGGGATACGAGGAGAACTACGTAGAGCAAAAATGTTCAGTAGTCCACCTGGCACTCTTTACACTGAAGCGCCAAAGAAACTGGTATAGTCATGCATATTCAAATACAGAGATATGTAAACAGGCAGAATACGGCGCTGCGGTCGGCAACGCCTATATAAGACAAAAAGTGTCTGGCGCAGTTGATAGATCGTTTACTGCTTTTACAATGGCAAGTTATCAAGATTGAAGTGAGTTTGAACATGATATTTTAGTCGGCGCACAAGCGATGGGACACAGAATCTCCGAGGTAGCGATGAAGTGGCGATTTTCCCGTACGACCATTTCACGACTGTATTGTGAATATCAAGAATCTGGTAAAACATCAGATCTTCGACATCACTGTGGGCGGAAGAAGATCCTGCAAGAACGGGACTAACGACGACTGAAAAGAATCGTTCAACCTGACAGAAGTGCAACCGTTCCGCAAAATTGCCGCATATTTCAATGCCGGGCCATCAAAAAGTGTCAGCGTGCGAACCATCCAACGAAACACGAGTGTACTCTTGATGACTGCACGATACAAAGCTTTGCGTCTCGCCTGGGACCGCCAACTGCGAAATTATACTGTTGATGACTGGAAACGTATTGCGCGGCCGGATGAGTCTCGTTTGTAATTGTATCGAGCGGATGGACGTGTATGGGTTTTCAGAGAACATCATGAATCCATGGAACCTTCATGTGAGGAGGGGCTGTACAAGCTGATGGAGGCTCTGTAATGGGTGTGGGGCGTGTGCAGTTGGAGTTATATGGAACCCCTGATACATCTAGATACGACTCTGACAGGTCACGTACGTAAGCATCCCGTCTGACCACCTACATCCATTCATGTCCATTGTGCATTCCGACGGACTTGGGCAATTCCAGGAGGACAATGCGATACAGCACACGTCCAGAATTGCTACAGAGTGTCTCCAGGAACACTCTTCTGAGTTAAAACTCATCCGCTGGCCACCGAACTCTATAGACATGAACATAATTGAGCATATCAGGGATGCCTTGCAACGTGCTGTTCAGAAGAGATCTCCATCCTCTCGTACTCTTACGGATTTACGGACAGCCCTGCAGGATTCATGGTGTCAATTCCCTTCAGCACTACTTCAGACCTTAGTCGAGTCCATGCCACGTCGTGTCGCGGATCTTCTGCGTACACGATATTAGGCAGTTGTACCAGTTTCTTTGGCTCTTCAGTGTGTATCCTTACGCAGTTTCTAGATAGTCCACCTCTTCTGGTTTTTAGAGGAATCTAGTAAGACACTGATCGCGTACGTAAAGTGTCGTTATGAGGTAACGCCAGATAGATATGCAACAAACCCAATGTACAGGTGACGTGCGTATGACTTTAATGACCAAAGCTACTGGTTAAACTACAGTAGTCTAATCCTACTAACAACTGTCTACAGTAGTTTTGAACTCCAGTCTTGAACTAATATCAGCCCACACATTTACGGTACATCCTTGTTGGCAATGGAATACAGGAATTTCCTTAGGATTGTCCAGCTCCCAGACAAGGCTGTTGTGAGTATTTAATATTTCTCCCCCTGTGGAGGCAGCCTCATTAGCACACAGAACACGTTTGAAAAACGGGGTTGATTATAATTTAGTGTAGATACCATGTGCGGAATTCCACGCACTGAGGGAAGTCATCAGCTGATAGCTCTTGTACCTTCTGATATTTGAACATATGCATGCTCGTCTCGTGCAGGACGTTCCAAACATTGGCATTGGCAGTATTTAGTTCCTTGACTGTTGCTAGGCTTGACCTCAATTCGCTGATACAGCTTCTTAAAACTGAACAGTTCCCACACTTCGGTGTGTGCCAGATTCCCGTCTGTAAGCTCTAAGGCATCCTGTTTCACGAAGACGACCATCAAATTTCTGAAATGTCACGAGATTTGGTAAGCTTCCCCCTGGAAATAATTCTGCATAGAGGCGCCATGCTGCTCGACTGTTGTGTCATGCCTCTATGTATATGAGTTGACTGTCAACTAACTCGATTAGAGTGTCATCAGCCATGAAAGAATCTATAAACATGAGTCGAAAATTTCATGTAAACACAACATAAAATAAACAATAATAATGTAATTTTTTATCTAGGAATGTGGACTTTGCTAGTAGTAACGAAAACTTCACTCACTCACTGTTGCTTGTCTGTTAGCATTACAGCTCTACTCAAACGTCGCCGACCTCTGTCCTTAAGATTGAACATGGTCGGCCACTGCGTTTTCCGTGATGAGAGGTAATGCCTGAATTTTGTGTTCTCGGCACACTCTTGGCACTGTGGACCTCGGAACATTATATTTCCTAATTTTTTCAGAAATGGAATGTCCCATGCGCCTAGCTACAACTTTCTTCTTGCTTTCAAACACCGTTAATTCCCGTCGCGCTGCCGTAATTACGTCGGAAACCTTTTCATATGAACCTCCTGAGTGCAATCGACAGCTCCTCTAGTGCACTGCTCCTTCACACCTTGTGTACGCGATACTACCACAATCTGCATACGTTCATACCGATATCCAATGACTTTTGTCACCCCAGTGTATATTCACATACACTTTGTCGACGGGTCACAGCCTCTAGTTTCTAGTGGAATCTACTAAGACGCTGGTCGCATACTCACGTAAAGCGATCGAAGTGATGTAACGCCCGATAGGGGTGCAACACACCTAAAATACTGACCGAAGCTACATAAAAACCTACAATAGTCTACGCTTACTAACGATATAGTAGCCTACGGTAGCTGAGGTAGTTTTTCAACAAGTTTAATAAAGACAACAGATGCACCTAACACAGACTTTAATCATCAATATTCCCCTCCACTATTTACAGCAGCCTGTCAACGCTGGGGCAGCTTCTCGATTCTGCGATTGTAGAAACCACGTGGTTTTGAGGCGAAGAACTCGTCGAACCATGTTCGGAGCGTATTTTCATCCAGAAAGGAAAATTCTTGAAACACGTTTGATAGGGAATGGGAAAAGGTGAAATTCTGAGAGCGCAAGATCAGGTGAATAAGGTGGATGGGGAATGACTTCGCTCCAGTTGACTCAGTCTCCCTGATCGCTATTCTTGGATTAGGCGTGGAAGACGTCTCAGTCGTTGAAAATAAATGTCAGCATTATTGGTTTTACCTCGAGGAAGCAATTCGCAATACACCACACTGCTGCTGCTCCACCAGATGCGTAACAGTATCTTTTGTGGGTGTGTGGAGGTCTTTGTACGTGGAGTTGCTGGTTTGTTTGGGCTAAACCATTCATTTCTTTTCCTTGTGTTAGCATAAAGACACCATTTCTCGGAATAAGTAGCGATACAGGATCTACATCTACATCTACATTTATACTCCGCAAGCCACCCAACGGTGTGTGGCGGAGGGCACTTTACGTGCCACTGTCATTACCTCCCTTTCCTGTTCCAGTCGCGTATGGTTCGCGGGAAGAACGACTGTCTGAAAGCCTCCGTGCGCGCTCTAATCTCTCCAATTTTACATTCGTGATCTCCTCGGGAGGTATAAGTAGGGGGAAGCAATATATTCGATACCTCATCCAGAAACGCATCCTCTCGAAACCTGGCGAGCAAGCTACACCGCGATGCAGAGCGCCTCTCTTGCAGAGTCTGCCACTTGAGTTTATTCAACATCTCCGTAACGCTATCACGGTTACCAAATAATCCAGTGACGAAACGCGCCGCTCTTCTTTGGATCTTCTCTATCTCCTCCGTCAACCCGATCTGGTACGGATCCCACACTCATGAGCAATACGCAAGTATAGTTCGAACGAGTGTTTTGTAAGCCACCTCCTTTGTTGATGGACTACATTTTCTAAACACTCTCCCAATGAATCTCAACCTGGTACCCGCCTTACCAACAATTAATTTTATATGATCATTCCACTTCAAATCGTTCCGCACGCATACTCCCAGATATTTTACAGAAGTAACTGCTACCAGTGTTTCTTCCGCTATCATATAATCATACAATAAAGGATCGTTCTTTCTATGTATTCGCAATACATTACATTTGTCCATGCTAAGGGACAGTTGTCACTCCCTGCACCAAGTGCCTATCCGCTGCAGATCTTCCTGCATTTCGCTACAATTTTCTAATGCTGCAACTTCTCTGTATACTACAGCATCATCCGCGAAAAGCCGCATGGAACTTCCGACACTATCTACTAGGTCATTTATATATATTGTGAACAGCAATGTTCCCATAACACTCCCCTGTGGCACGCCAGAGGTTACTTTAACGTCTGTAGACGTCTCTCCATTGATAACAACATGCTGTGTTCTGTTTGCTAAAAACTCTTCAATCCAGCCACACAGCTGGTCTGATGTTCCGTAGGCTCTTACTTTGTTCATCAGGCGACAGTGCGGAACTGTATCGAACGACTTCCGGAAGTCAAGAAAAATAGCATCTACCTGGGAGCCTGTATCTAATATTTTCTGGGTCTCATGAACAAATAAAGCGAGTTGGGTCTCACACGATCGCTTTTTCCGGAATCCATGTTGATTCCTACATAGTAGATTCCGGGTTTCCAAAAACGACATGATACTCGAGCAAAAAACATGTTCCAAAATTCTACAACAGATAGGTGTCAAAGATATAGGTCTATAGTTTTGCGCATCTGCTCGACGACCCTTCTTGAAGACTGGGACTACCTGTGCTCTTTTCCAATCATTTGGAACCTTCCGTTCCTCTAGAGACTTGCGGTACACGGCAGTTAGAAGGGGGGCAAGTTCTTTCGCGTACTCTGTGTAGAATCGAATTGGTATCCTGTCAGGTCCAGTGGACTTTCCTCTGTTGAGTGATTCCAGTTGCTTTTCTATTCCTTGGAATGATCGGTATTGTTCAAGAGCAAAGTGATGAGGAGCAACCGGAGATGCACATACGGCCACCTTACTGATTTGTGTGAGTTTGGCTTAGAGCATGCATTACCCATACACCCTATCTTTGAACGTTTCAAACTGCATGCAAATGTCGCACAATGATGTAATGATCACAGTTTTTCACATTTGCCAGTTCTCGAGTACATTGATTAGGATCATTATGGATTAATTCGTACAAACGATATTCGTCAACACCGAAGGTCTTACTGAGCGTGTGAAGTCACGAATGTCAAAACGATCCCCCTTAAAACGACAGAATCTTGCATTGCTTTGTCCAGTGGCATTATCCACATACAAAAGATCAAATTTTTCTGGCTGCATCTGCTGCTGTCACCCCTGTATCGCCCTAAAACAGAAGAATATGTAGTAAATGGCACTCCATTTTCCAGCGTCTATCGCTCCACTCACTATCTCCAAATGACAAGATGATACTATGTAAACTCAAATTGCAACAGTAAACTACAAATAAAAAATGTCTGTCGGTAAATAAACCATTAGCAGTTTATGCACCAAACCTCCGTTTTGTACTGGTGGACTTGGAAATTCTTCCTCTGGAATGCAAAAAACACGATGCTCACAGGCCACGCGAAAGTACCGAACCAGCAGTTACACAGTTTAGTTTAGTGCCTGCAACCAGCTCAATAAAGTCCCTACAAGACTAAAATCCGACTTAGCAGTCGCTGTTTATGGAAAAATAGGAAAACTAAGGATGTTTGCATCATTACTAGTGACAATATCATAGACTGCCAGGAGACAGAAAAGTTATTTAGATTTCGTGGTGTTTGGTATAAAGGACGAAATGCCATACATCAGATAGTACCAAATTTAAGTATTATTTTGTAACATACCCTTAACGAATGTTAGAGGTTATTTTTTATTGTGTTGCCACAGTTCGTGCCGCCCTGTCAAGCAAGTACTTAAGTTGATAGTCCGACACGCAAGCCGCCGAAGTGGTGTCAACTAAAAAGACTTATAACATGCGAGTGGGATGCCATAGCCACAAGCACATTTCATTTCATTAAGTTGATAGTTATAGTGTACAATCTGCCATCCGTAAAGAACTGTAGCAGTGAAACACTTTTCTGCTACCGTAGATGTTTGGGCTGAATTAATAGTAGCATACAGTAACAAAATTCTTTACAGTATTCTTACATCCTGTGTAAATAAACAGTGTGTTTTGTATCCAGAATGATATTTTCACTCTGCAGCGGAGTGCGTGCTGATATGAAACTTCCTGGCAGATTAAAACTGTGTGCCCGACCGAGACTCGAACTCGGAACCTTTGCCTTTCGCGGGCAAGTGCTCTACCATCTGAGCTACCGTAGCACGACTCACGCCCGGTACTCACAGCTTTACTTCTGCCAGTACCTCGTCTCCTACCTTCCAAACTTTACAGAAGCTCTCCTGCGAACCTTGTAGAACTAGCACTCCTGAAAGAAAGGATATTGCGGAGACATGGCTTAGCCACAGCCTGGGGGATGTTTCTAGAATGACATTTTCACTCTGCAGCGGAGTGTGCGCTGATATGAAACTTCCTGGCAGATTAAAACTGTGTGCCCGACCGAGACTCGAACTCGGGACCTTTGCCTTTCGCGGGCAAGTGCTCTAGCATCTGAGCTACCGAAGCACGACTCACACCCGGTCCTCACAGCTTTACTTCTGCCAGTACCTCGTCTCCTACCTTCCAAACTTTACAGAAGCTCTCCTGCGGACCTTGCAGAGCTAGCACTTTCGAAACAGGCAGCACGGAAATATTTACCGATGGATGGAACGTACATCGATGGACAGGCAAGACACAATACGGGAGAGAGAATGTTCATTGCGGTGGTATAAAAGTACTGTCGAAACTGGGTTTGACTGCAAAGTCATGTAGACGTGAGTAACCGGCCTAGGTAAACCCAAGTTAATTATCGGCTGTTTTTACGGGCCATCCGGTTCTGACATAATAGCTGTAGAATAACTCAAAGAAATTCTACGCTCAGTAGCACGGAAATGCCCCTATCACGCAATGTTAGCTGGAGGCGACTTTCACCTACGGAGAACATCTAGCTACGTTTGCGAATTCATTGCAGGGGATACGGACAGTCTTGTGAAGTAATTCTGAATATATTTTCAGAAAACTGTCTTTAGTAGCTAGTTCGGCAACCCATACGCAGTGGGATTACACAACCTGAAAAATATACAACACCGTCAAGACAAAGTCATTTTATTGACAAGTGATTTGAGACATAGTTCGGCATTGTAGGAGCATATATTAGCAAACTAAATTAAACACACCTTTCACAGTAAAAGGTGTCCAAATTGTCACGTCAATAGGCAGTGTACCCCACTTTGGCAATAAGGTAGGATAGCATTCTCACATGCAAATGATCATAAACATGCCGAATGGGATCATACTATAGACCGTCCAAAACATGTTTTGTTGCAGTTCGGCAATGGTTCTTTCCGGCTCTAGACAACGAGTAAGTTCCCGCTTCATCATGTCCCATACGTGTTCAGTTGGTGGGAGATCAGGTTATCCTGATGGCTGGGGAAGCTATTTAACCCCACGAAGAACTCGTTTTGTCGCAGCAACCCGTAGGTGGGCGTGCACTGTCATGCTGAAAATCCACATCACCTTCCCGTCGAAGAAATGACAGTATTACGGGGATAACAGCCTGTGAAGTATAACAGGCGCTGGTTACTTTACTTTGCAGAAGCACCAAATGTGACCGCGAATTGCAGCTAGAGGCCCCACGCACCATGCTGCCAGGAATGGGACCTGGGCGTCGTGGGCGAATTCACTCCAGAATGGGCAGCTCACTAGGTCTAAGCCATGCACGTTTACGTGCGTCACTCGCATACGGACAGATCTTACTCTCATCACTGTCGACAACAGAGCTACATTGCACTCACCAGGCGACAATTTCACGAAATTAGAGTAGTCATGCATGGTGGTGCCGTATTGTCAGTGAATAATGCATCGACCTTCACGTGCGCCTGTACTACGCCGACGTCCATAACCTGGTCTACGTAATGGAAATGTTCTCCAGAGCACTGGTGAAAGCAGTGACACATCACCCGTACATTGTGCCCCGTAGGCACAGCAATCTCTTCGAAACTTCCATCCAACTCCCTCCAACACCGCGTTCTGAACGCATTCAAACGGCTGAAGCCCCCATTCAAACGGCTGAAGCTGTTCAACACGAGTACATACTCATGGGCGGGACTTGGTTGTATAGTAGCATGAATGTTGCACACACTGTTCGCCTCTAAAGTCAGTAATGTTACTGACTGCAGAGTCAAAGCAGGTGGTCCACAGACAGACCTCCTGAGCTTCTTCTGGTCGCCGATGACCATGACAAATTGAATCACTAACACTACAATCACCAGTACGCACATATTATACCAAGGTGCCGCTGAATGCAGTCCTTGATGGTGCTTCTTTTTCGGCAGTGTATTTTACATCTTGTAGCTACAAACAGGTCTGACTTTGTTGACAGTGTTAGTACACAGGCACGATCAGTGATCATGGTGTCACCACGGCAACAGTAGGTACTAAAGTGATGAGTGCTTGCTGAAAAGTAAAACCTCCACATTTTATGTGAAAACTTCTACATCTTTTTATGTAGCATAAACGTTATTAACATTCTACACCTTTATTCTTCATGTCTAATATTTATTTCTCATTCTAGTCTCCTCGACGCTGAACATATTTCTCTCAAAGAGAGACCAGTTTGTTGATACCGTTACTGTAGAAAGTTCGAATTTATTGAGGGAGCCACAACCACACATCTGCTTGCACCGCTTCATCAATATCAAAGTAAAGTCCTCTAAGGTGTTCTTTAACTTTTGGAAACAGATGAAAATCAGATGAGGCTAAGTCGTGTCCGCGTGGAGGATGATCAGCGACAGTGAACCCAAGGTGTCGGTTTGTTGCAGATGTCGCAGCTCTCTTATGTGGTCTGACCGTGTCATGCTGAAGGAGAGGGTGCTCCATATGTGGATGAACTCTTCGAATTCGTGCTTTCGGTCTTCTCAGGGTCTCTCGCGTACCGACATAGTTAAGGTATACGCCGCCATATTATACGTTTTGATTCGAAGCTTTATAGCAGCAGAAGGCTGCAGATACACTGCCGGGAAAAAAAATAATAAAAGTGGAAAGACTACGTCAATTGTTATATATATGCCACCTGGGTAATAGTAGATGTGGTGATAATGGTATCAACGTTGTCCGTCAATAGACAGCGTAGTGGCATAGCTACCAGAGCGTCACCTGTGTCTAACCTCTACTAGGGAATGGTCACAGCCAGAAGGCTCAGTGTGGTGCAAACGTGTGAAGTAAGCAGGCAACCACGCCACAAAGACGAACGTGTACTGTTAATAGGAAGCCAACCGAGCGAGTTTGGAAGGCTGTCATATTGTGGCTTTCCTAACGGCGGGGTGGTCCTTTCTGGGAATTGCCATACCAGTTGGGCCTGCTGAGACAGATGAGCAACTATGCTGGTATCAGTGGTCATGTGAATCAGTTCACACCTGCACACGAGGTTCTGGACGTCCACACAGCACAGACGCACGCCATGATCGTCGTATTCTAAGGACAGCAAGTCCAGATCGTCCACCTACTACAGCACAGATAAGAGGGCTTGTGAGCCCAGACATATCCACACGAACTGTTGATAACCTGTTATTAGCAGCGGGATTATGGGTACGCACACTTCTAGCCCATCTTCCACAGGCGCCCCTGAATCGACTTGCACGGCTTGACTAGTGCCGTCAGAGGATCACTTGGAAGATGGAGTGACGCCTCGTGGTATTCAGCGGTGAAAACAGATACTGCCTGCGCGGAAGTGATAGTCGTTTGTTCGTACGTTGTACACATGGTGGTCACTGTCTTGTAGAGTGCATTGTCCAAGACACACTGGCTCCACCCCAGGTCTTACGGTCTAAGGTGCGATAAGCTACAACTCTCGCTCACCTTTGGTGCTTCTGGAGGGGACGCTAACCAGCACTCGGCACTTGCAGAAAGTTGTTAGAACCATTCTTTTTGCCGTTCTTGCAACAAGAAGGCGATATGTTGTTGCAGCAGGATAAAGCTTGCCCACACACTGCCAGTGAAACTCAACGTGCTCTGCAAGACGTGCAGCAACTTCTCTGGCCAGCTCGATCTCCGGACTTGTGTCCAGTCTAGCATGTGTGGTATATGATGGGACGAGAAGCGACTAGTGTAACTTGTCAACGAACAACTCTTACAGAACTTTATGAACAGGTCGAGCAGGCATGGAAACACGTTTCCAATGATAGTGCTCGCCATCTGTACGATCGACTGGATTCTAGAGTCTGCACCTACATTGCTGCATGTAGAGGTTACACTATGTACTATTAGGGGTGTTTCAGCATGGGTCGATACATAGTACTTCAGAACCACTTGTGTTATTGATCTGTAAAGGTAATTATTTCATGTTCTCCATATGCACTCTTGCAACATTAAAACCTTAGTGAAACTTCCGGACAGAGACTCGAACTCGGGACCTTTGCCTTTCGTGGGCAGCTGCTCTACTGACCTTTTTAAATTTTTTGAAAATCTAAGAAACCGCAGGAGGAGCAGGACGACTCGTAGGACAGGAATTGGCACAAAAGACTTAACCATCGTGCTCTGAGATCATAGGATCAGGGAGAGGATTTAGCGGGTTTGTCAATTTTTATTCATTTGTTTTATTTCATTTTTTATATTTTTCGTATTTATTGATTTTTTTGTATTTACAAAAGATCCTACAATTACTGTGGCGATCGTTCGAATCGTCTTCTCGTCTGTTGGTAGGGGTTCCCCCTATTCCGTCCGTAGGGGATCAACACGGTCCAGGACTCTTCTTTAGGTACAGCGTCTCATAACCGGAATGCCCCAGTTAGCAGGAGAGTCCGCAAATACTGAGTCTAAATAATTAGCGAAGGGGGTTCTGTACTTCGGGTCGCGGCTTAAAGCTGCATGTGTTATCATCTGTAAGGACCAAAAGTCGAGTCTGCCTTTGTGTGCATCATGAAATATCTAGTAAAGGGCCATGCCTTTTAGCCAGTTAACATCGTTTGTCGTGGTTGGTGGAAAGTGGTGCCACTTTAGCTCTAAGGGTGTACGTCAGATGGGAGTGGGCAGAGGTCCACGTGCGCAGCATAGTGTTGAGATAGAGCAATCGCGAATGGTTATAGACATGAATTCAACCGATACCGCCCGTCCGCTGCGGCAGTGTCAGGGTGGCGTATCGGATTTTAAAAACAAGACGGGTGTTCACGAAATGTCCTTTCGCTGCTTGAAGTCTGTTGGCCATCGTAGCCGTCAAGGGAAGTATATGCGCAAAATAATTCCATTTAGAGATAAGATAGGTGCGCCAATAACGTGTTCGTAGGAGCATGTCCCTTCGACGCAATTTGTTGTCTAGTATCAGAGCACGTGTCTGGTGTAGTAGCTGGCGGTACGTAGCTGCCGCCGTGTGGCGAACATTGCAGTAGAACAGCACACCTTAACGTTTGAGTACGGGTACCTTGTCAAAGGGCACAGCCGTTGCATGCGAAATCTCCCTTCCGACATCCATGTATTTTACCTTCATCGGGTCGATTACGTTCCCAGCCTCCGCCCCGTACTGGCGTAGCCACTGAAGCGTCATGTGTATTTTATCCCCTGATCTGGCCAGGAACGCCACATCGTCAGCGAAAGCATCACAACGGAAGGTCACGTCCCGCATGAAAATGCCTTCTAATCATTGTCGTAGACCATGTGAAGCTGGTTCTAGCGCTTCCGCAACTAATATGCCCGACAAGGGACATCCTTGTCGCACTGATCGTCCAACAACATTGTGACTAGACTGGTAACAGTTCACCTTCATGCGGGAACGCACCCCGTGGATCAATCAAAGGACCACCTGTGCAAACTCCGGAGATAGGCTCACGCATTCCAAAACTGCGTGTAGGAATTCGTGGTCGACGCGGTTGAATGCGTGGTCGAAATCGATGGTGACAAGGCCGCCGTCAATCCTATTACGTCGCGGTATGATCCTAATGCTGTATGAATGTTGCTGACACCACCTAAACATATCCGATCGGTGTGAATGGCTTTCCAGATAGTGGTGTGGTGACTCGTGGGAGAATGCGGACGAAGATCTTGTAGTCGTTGTTGGGGAGAGTGAGTCGGCGAAAGTGCTGCCACCTACAACCATCATTCGGTTGCTGTTTGTGAAATCTGTGGGGACAGTGCAATGAGACCAGACCAGTTCTTAAAATATTTGGAGTCACTTGTCACCCATAAGGTCATAAAAAGTGCGCTAGAATTCCAGGTGTAAACCGTCCGGCCCTGGCGATTTGTTCGGGGCTCCATGTGCAAAGGGTGGAGTCAGCTCGCCGTATGTGATGGGCAACAGCAGGGTATCATCGGGTGCCACGTTCGTAAGGGCGGGAAAATCGAGCAGCACCTGGTCGTAATTACGTATGTTTCACGGATTGTCCATTTGTAAGGTCCCATAGTATGGGCGAATGTGGGCGCTAAGTCCGTTTGGGTCACGACACATCCGCCCGCCTCCGTGTTCATCGCCGTGATGAGCTGATGTTTGCAGTGGCGCTTCTCGCGCGCAGTGTGATAGACTGATGCCATTTCGGTGGAAATGCAGTCATGCTCGCTCTCGCGGTCGCCTTCTAGCTGCATTGCCCTGACGCGGAGTAGACGGGCTTTCATGCGGTGTACGGACATCTGATGTTCGGGAGACGGCGGTTGCATCGCCAGCTCGCGTAACGCTGTATAGTAAAATTCCGATGTCCTCCTTTGCCAGCTCGATCTGTCACGTCCGTATGCCATCAGGCTCATTCGGAGTGCAGGTTTGACACGTCCCAGCCACCACAGCGAAGTTGTAGCGAACATGGGCAGGCGCCTGAGACAAAGGCGCCACGTGTCAGTAAGCGCTTTGCGACATGCTTCCTCGCGAAGGAGGGTGACGTTTAGCGTCCATGGGCCTCTCTTGCCTCGGATGAATTGCCGGGTAGGGTGATAACGCAGATACACGTGAGGTGATCCATGAAGGTCATCGGCCAGATTTCTGCATCACACGTTGCTGTGCGGAGGCCATGCGTATATCCGGTCCTGTCGACTGGCAGAGTGGCCAGTAAAGCGCGTATATCTGCGCTGGTTCCCATGATGTAGGAGGCATGTGTCGTGTATGTGTAGAACTGGGCATGGGACATAATGCGGTGTCTGGTCCTAAGGCTGCAACACTGTAAAAATCACCGTACACTATCTAATGGTCCATGTTCCCATGCAAAAGTGGGGCGATCCCCCGGAATAGAAGACGTGCCTGACACCATGCTGTGAAGTACCAGAGAGCGCACAGACGTTAACGATGCGGATCGGGCCAAGTGTGATGAGATGCTTCGCACGTTCAGCAAGTATGTTGTGTCCATCGCTTCCATGTCGTCTCGGAGAAGGATGGCCGTTCCTCCTTTGCCATCATCAGACAGTTGGCTGCAGGTAATGTAGCCATACAGGTCTAAACGCAGCTCTAGAGAGACCTCCAGGGGAAGGGCAATATCCAAGTCTGCCACTCTTATCATGTTGTGTAACATACAGATCTTGACAGTGGAGTGGATACTGTTGACGTTGACTGTTCCAACTTGGTAGGACTGAGACATCTCAAGTGGTTGAGGCAATGCACGGATGCAAGCCCATGGTGGGGCTGTACACGACACAGCCGCCCGATCACATGATGCGCATCAGTACACGACACAGCCGCCAGATCACATGATGTGCATCACTGTGCTGTATGATCCCCAGATGGGCGGGGCACTCTGGGCTCAATGTCAGCCATGGGCACTGGAGGAGTTATGGATGTGGGCTGCCCGTCATCTGCCTTCGTGTCGTCTGCCCATCTCCAAGAGAGTATTGCGAAGTCAGTGGTGCCAGGGCACTTTCACAGGAGCCCACATTCTGGGAGTGGACCCGATGTGCCTTGTTTTCAGGGCCACCAGGAGGGGGCGAGTGTTCCTCCTTCTAAAGAATAAGACTGCTGGAATCCGTTGCAACAGCAGACGCTGCCACAGAGTCGTTGTATTCAACAGAGTCGCTGTCTCCCACCAGTCTCAAATCTCTGTCCCGTTCTTCAGTTGACAATCGCCTATTTTTGTGCTGTTTGGATGATTTTTGCTTTCTAGTCCGAGACTCGACGTCCACTGGATGGCAGGACTTGACACGGTTCTCAGAAATATCTCAATATCTGTTTAAGATCCCGACAGTTATGGCGGCCGGGTGTCCCCGACGCCGCAATGGGCAGCGGCTGCAGGAACCTCTCTGTTTCGTTTGGCCGCGGCGTCGACGTCATCGTCGCTGCCGACTCTCCAGCGAAATCTGTGGTGACTTGAAGTGGTATCAGGTTTTGATCTCTCGTCACATCTTGTCGTGCTGCCTCCTAATGCGTTAGTGGGAGAGAGGTCATCGTTGATCGCTGCGGAAGTTCAGTGTGGGGCACCTGGACGAGGCGGCGCTGCAGACACTCAGTTCAGACGTGGCCCTCTTGGCTTCAGCCCGAGCAGGTCCTTGGATTCTTGGTTGTCCATCATACACTATGTGATCAAAAGTATCCGGATACCTGGTTGAAAATGACTTGCAAGTTCGTGGCGCCGTAAATCGGTAATGCTGGAGTTCAATATGGTGTTGGCCGACCCTTAGCCTTGATGGCCGCTTCCACTCTCGCAGACATACGTTCAACTAGGTGCTGGAAGGTTTCTTGGGGAATGGCAGCCCATTCTTCATGGAGTGCTGCACTGACGAGAGGTATCGATGTCGGTCGGTCAGGCCTGGCACGAAGTAGGCATTCCAAAACATCCCGAAGGTGTTCTACAGGATTTAGGTCAGGACTCTGTGCGGGCCAGTCCATTATAGGAATGTTATTGTTCAAAATGGTTCAAATGGCTCTGAGCGCTATGGGACTTAACTTCTGAGGTCATCAGTCCCCTAGAACTTAGAACTACTTAAACCTAACTAACCTAAGGACATCACACACACCCATGCCCGATGCAGCATTCGAACCTGCGACCGTAGCGGTCGCGCGGTTCCAGACTGTAGCGCCTAGAACCGCTCGGCCACCCCGGCTGGCAATGTTACTGTCGTGTAACCTCTCCGCCTCAGGCCGTGTGCTATGAACAGGTGCTCGATCGTGTTGAATGATGCAATCCCCATTCCAGAATTGCTCTTCGACAGTGGGAAGCAAGAAGGTGTTTAAAACATCAATGTAGGCCTGTGCTGTGATAGTGTCACGCAAAACAACAAGAGGAGCAAGCCCCCTCCATGAAAACCACGACCATACCATAACACCACGCACTTCGAATTTTACTGATGGCACTACACACGCTGGCAGATGACCTTCACCGGGCATTCACCATACCCCAACGCTGCCATCAGGTTGCCACATTGTGTATCATGATTCCTCTCTCCAGACAACGTTTTTCTACTGTTCAGTCGTACAATACTTACGCTCCTTACACCAAACGAGGCGTTGTTTGGCATTTACTGGCGTGATGTGTGGCTCATGAGCAGCCGCTCGACGATAAAATCCAAATTTTCTCACCTCCCACCTAACTGTCATAGTACACTCCTGAAAATGGAAAAAAGAACACATTGACACCGGGGTGTCAGACCCACCATACTTGCTCCGGACACTGCGAGAGGGCTGTACAAGCAATGATCACACGCACGGCACAGCAGACACACCAGGAACCGCGGTGTTGGCCGTCGAATGGCGCTAGCTGCGCAGCATTTGTGCACCGCCGCCGTCAGTGTCAGCCAGTTTGCCGTGGCATACGGAGCTCCATCGCAGTCTTTAACACTGGTAGCATGCCGCGACAGCGTGGACGTGAACCGTATGTGCAGTTGACGGACTTTGAGCGAGGGCGTATAGTGGGCATGCGGGAGGCCGGGTGGACGTACCGCCGAATTGCTCAACACGTGGGGCGTGAGGTCTCCACAGTACATCGATGTTGTCGCCAGTGGTCGGCGGAAGGTGCACGTGCCCGTCGACCTGGCCGTACACCACTGGTGATCGTCGAGGGGACACTGAATAGTGCACGGTACATCCAAACCGTCATCGAACCCATCGTTCTACCATTCCTAGACCGGCAAGGGAACTTGCTGTTCCAACAGGACAATGCACGTCCGCATGTATCCAGTGCCACCCAACGTGCTCTAGAAGGTGTAAGTCAACTACCCTGGCCAGCAAAATCTCCGGATCTGTCCCCCATTGAGCATGTTTGGGACTGGATGAAGCGTCGTCTCACGCGGTCTGCACGTCCAGCACGAACGCTGGTCCAACTGAGGCGCCAGGTGGAAATGGCATGGCAAGCCGTTCCACAGGACTACATCCAGCATCTCTACGATCGTCTCCATGGGAGAATAGCAGCCTGCATTGCTGCGAAAGGTGGATATACACTGTACTAGTGCCGACATTGTGCATGCTCTGTTGCCTGTGTCTATGTGCCTGTGGTTCTGTCAGCGTGATCATGTGATGTATCTGACCCCAGGAATGTGTCAATAAAGTTTCCCCTTCCTGGGACAATGAATTCACGGTGTTCTTATTTCAGTTTCCAGGAGTGTACTTACAGTGGATCCTGATGAAGTTTGGAATTCCTGTGTGATGGTCTGGATTGATGTTTGCCTATTACACATTATGACTATCTTCAACTGTCGTCGGTCTCTGGCAGTCAACAGACGCGGACGGCCTGTGCGCTTTTGTGTTGTACGTGTCCCTTCACGTTTCCACTTCATTATCATATCTGAAACAGTGGACATATGGATGTTTATGAGTGTGGAAATCTCGTGTACAGACATATGACACAAGTGACACCAAATCACCTGACAACGTTCGAAGTCTGTGAGTTCCGCGGTGCGCCCCAATCTGCTATCTACTGAGGTCGCTGATATGGAGTACCTGGCAGTAAGTGGCAATACATTGCACCTAATACGAAAAAGGTATGTTTTTGGGGTTGTCCAGATACTCTGATCACATAGTGTATGTAACAACTGCGCAGCAGCCGCCAACGAAGACATATAATGGGACGTGCTTCTTAAGTTCTGTGTGCACTTGGCGTACCCCTTTAAGTACAGGGTACATTTCAAAGATATTCCATTTTCCCTCCGTATGGCTCCAAACTGTGGCATATGGCCGCAGCACGTCAGCGACAAGGTTGGCGGGAACTTCGAACGGGAGTTCAAAGGCGCGTACTGTACGCACCCCCAGACCAATATGGTCAACTGCTACCACGCTCACATTACCGATAACGTGGCAGAAGCGGAAGCCGTTGGTAGATCGTTGGAGGAGTCTGTCGCAGGCCGCTTCGTCAATCAGTTTGAGGTACATTGTGCTGGATACAACAGACAAATGGATACCTATCAGTTCTTGCAGTTATATATGCATGACGCCTAGAAGAAAGCGTTCTGTTTCCTGGGCCTTCAGTCTTGTGTAGGTTGTGTTGAGCGTTAGTTTGATTGTGGCCTGTCGATATGATGACATCATGGTGGATCGGTACCGGGGCAATAAGTCAATACAGTGGCACACGACTGGGTAAACAACAACTCCTGCGGAGCGCTGCTCGGCGCGCTGAGCCCGTCCGCACGGTGTCACGGCTGAAAGTCGACGATGACTGATCTACCCAAACACGACTCACCACCCGTGCTCACAGCTTTACTTCCGCCAGTACCTCGTCTCCTACCTTCCAGAATTCACAGATGGACTCCTGGAAGAGGGGATATTGCGGGGAGGTAGGATGTTGGAAGGTAGGAGACGAGTTACTGGCGGAAGTCAAACTGAGAGGACGGGTTGCAAGTCGTCCTTACGTTGCTCATTCGGTGCCGGCGCGGTGGTTCAGCGTGTTCAGTCAGAGAGTTAGCTGCCTTCTACAATAAAAAACTGAGTGACTGGATCAAAGACGAAATTGGACGGGTGTCATGGGACGTCCGCACCGAACAAATACAAGGAACGATAACGAATAAAATGAGATTAAAAAAAGAAAGGTCGGTAGCGCACTTACGAGGGAAAGGCAAAGGTCCCGTGATCGAGTCTCGGTACGGCACATAGTTTTAATTAGTCAGGATGTTTCATACCAGCGCACACTCTACTGCAGAATGAGAGTTTCATTCTGGAAGTCTTGAGAGAAATGGAAACCTCTAAAAGGGTGCACTACTTTTTTCCGGCAGTCTATGTATACCTGAATAATAAAGATGTACAATGTTAATAACGTCTGTTAGATTAAAATGGTCCAAATGGCTCTGAGCACTATGGGACTTAACAGCTGAGGTCATCAGTCCCCTAGAACTTAGAACTACTTAAACCTAACTAAGGACGTCACACACTTCCATGCCCGAGGCAGCATTCGAACCTGCGACCGTAGCGTTCACGCGGTTCCAGACTGAAGCGCCTAGAACCGCTCAGCCAGTTAGATTTAAAAAAATGAAAAACATTAAGACCTTCCAAATAAAATATTAGGAGGCATTACTTTTCAGCACGCACACGTATCAAAGCTGTGACGAAGGCTAGGAGACTTTTTACTTTGGAAAGAGCAGATCACTGGTTGCTAGTATCCTACTTACAAGGAATAGATGTAATTTAGTTCCAGTGAAACGTGCATAGCGGGTTTACGAGTTTAAACTGATCGTAAGTCCCGGTCTGGATACGTGTGTGCCGAGTAAGTGAATCAAGGACGGAAAATACCCACCGTAGTTTAATAACAACATTCGAAAATTTTGCCACTCGTCCTTGATTACTCCTGAAATGTCCGGGATTCCCACCAGGTCGGCTTAAAGAAAGACAGCGAAGCTACATCTTTTACCGCTAGATTCGATAAACTCGTGAATATTATCGTGATGCTTCGTGGAGTCAATAGGGAATCCCCAAAGGGAAGATGACGCTGTTTCCGCGAAACACTATTAAAAAAATTTTGAGCACCAGCATTTGCGGTTGACTGCAGATCGATTCTACTGCTGCCAGAATGCATTTCACGTAAGGACCATGAAGACAAGAGAGGAGGACTTAGGGCTCGTGCGGAGGTGTGTAGGCAGTCGTTTTTCCCTCACTCCATTTGCTTGTGGAATGGGAAAGGTAGTGACTAGTGGTGTTACTAGGTACCTTCCGCCATCCACCGTATGAGTGCTTGCGGACTATCTACGTAAATATAGATTAATATGTAGAGGTAAATGGCCGGCCGTAGTGGCCGAGCGGTTCTAGGCGCTTCAGTCTGGAACCTCGCGACCGCTACGGTCGCAGGTTCGAATCCTGCCTCGGGCATGGATGTGTGTGATGTCTTTAGGTTAGTTAGGTTTAAGTAGTTGTAAGTTCTAGGGGACTGATGACCTCAGATGTTAAGTCCCATTGTGCTCAGAGCCATTTGAACAATTTTTTGTAGACGTAAATAACTACTGACTAGTACCCATGTCTGGAAACATACCATTTGGGTACAAAATAAGTCTTTCAATCGGATCACTTTCAAAGCTGCCACTTTGTGGGGCGGTACATAATGGTATGGTAGAAATGCACATCGCATCGCATCAAGAGCGCCCATACACTAGGTTGGGGTGGGGGAGAATGACTAACCGCGGGGGGGGGGGGTATGAAGTAGTTTTTAATATTACGTAAGACGTATGGCGACTGATAAGTAACCGTAAAAATTTTTCGGTTTCGACCGTGTTAATAACCTGCGTAATACCGACTTCGAAATCCTTTTCTTGAAAGAAAAACATCTGATTGCACTATATTTTCCCCTTTCCCTGGAGTCTAGTAGGGGGTGAAGGCGGCTCCCCTCACACTCGGGTGTGGGCGCTTTTGAACGCATGTATCGAAAACGTTTTCCGGATCGCCTCTGTACCCCACACCATTTTACTCCTACTACAACAAAGGCTGCGAGGCTGCTCTGTGGTTCTGCACGGACGCGACCCGAGTTGTTGCAAGTATACCTTGTGGGACAAACAGCAGTGGCGCATGTGGAGCAGCTCCCGTAGAAAACACAGGTCAGAGTTTATTTCCTCTCTCAGTGTGTACTGTGAAGCTGGAGATTTGAAAGTGATCCGATCTTGAAACCTACCTTACGCCCAAACGGTAAATTTACGGACGTGGGTTCCCTCGCAGGACTTTATCTGTGGGTAAGAAGTTTCTCCCGTAACCCCTAGAAGCCCGAAACAGAAATTGAGAAACTACCTGTACATACACTGAGTGTGTCGGTCGGTTGTTGGCTCTCTGTATGTTACATTTGTCTCAATATGGTCCCAATAAAAATGAATTACTGGCGTCCCACATTCAGACTGCTAGCGATCAGAATCACAGAAGCCCATCCGACCGCCGTGTCGCTAGGGTTCTGCTGAGGCGAAGTGGCAGCCGTTCGACACTTGTGGTCGTCCTGTGAGGTGGTATACGCTTGTGGAAACATTATCCGTGCGATACTGAAGACCGTCCCTAAAGATCTCAGAGGTTCAGGTGAAGTGTAAGGTGGGTTAATGTTTTAGTTTGCAGTTTTAGTTTAGTTATGTCATGTTCCATAGATCATTTTCCATTTTATTTTATCGATATGATGTGGAGCAAGTCAAATTAGGAGATATATATACACATGAATAGTGCTAAATATTACTATTAATGAAATGTTTAGTTCTACACATGCAACTACATTTAGACATATAAATTTTTTTTACCATTTCTGAAACAGAAACTCCTCCATGGAGTAGAAGGAATTGTCCAAAAGGAATGATTTTAAGCTAGATTTAAAACTTGATCTTCTACCTGCCAGGCACTTTATGTTGTTGGGAAAATGATCAAAGATTTTTGTTGCTGAATAATGTACTCCTTTTTGAGCAACTGACAGCTTCAATAACGAATAGGAAAGGTCAGTTTTCCCTTTAGTGTTGTACGTATGAACATCACTGTTCTCCGGGAATTGAGATGGGTTATTTGTAACGAATTTCACTAGCGAATATATGTACTCTGATGGTGCAGTTAAAATACCTAACTCTTTGAAAAGGTGCCTACATGACGTCCTTGGGTGAACACCACTAATTGTTCTCACTGCACTCTTTTGTACAATCAGTACTCTATGTCTAAGTTGTGAGTTACCCCAGAAAACTATTCCATAAGACATTATTGAGTGGAAATATGCAAAGTACGTTAGTAGGCTGATCTGTTTATCACCAAGACTGGCGATTATACGAAGAGCGAAAGAAGCTGAACTTCGTTGTTTGAGAAGCTTAGTAATATGCTTCTACCAGTTCATGTTGTCATCGGTGTGAACACCCAAAAATTTGGAAAAATCTACCCTGTGAACTAAGCCCTATTTCTTATTGTTGTTGCGGTCTTCAGTCCTGAGACTGGTTTGATGCAGCTCTACATGCTACTCTATCCTGTGCAAGCCTCTTCATCTCCCAGTACTTACTGCAACCTACATCCTTCTGAATCTGCTTAGTGTATTCATCTATTGGTCTCCCTCTACGATTTTTACCCTCCATGCTGCCCTCCAGTGCTAAATTGGTGATCCGTTGATGCCTCAGAACATGTCCTACCAACCGATCCCTTCTTCTAGTCAAGTTGTGCCACAAACTCCTCTTCTCCCCAATTCGATTCAGTACCGCCTCATTAGTTATGTGATCTACCCATCTAATATTCAGCCCTATTCATATGCTACATCAATTGTCAGTATGACTCTATTCGGTGTACAGAACTGGATAAAGTGAGTTTTTTCAAAATTAATGGAGTCCATTTTCTGAGAACCACTTAATAATTCTTTGAAAGACATCCATAACACTATTTCAGTTATTTTTTCTGGAACGGGATTTATTATAACACTCATGTCATCTGCAAAAAGTACTAGTTCCGCTTGCTGAACGTTATGTGGGAGGTCATTCACATGAATAAGGAACAGCAGAAGACCTAAAATTGAACCATGTGGGACTCCCTTTGTGATAACTCCCCTTTCAATAGAATTTACCACCCTCCCGACATTATTTGTGCGATTCAGTGAGATGAAGAGGTTTCTGTTCATTAAGTATGATTGAAACCAGCTCTGTGTATAGCCTTCAGTTCCATAAAACCTAAGTTTCAATAAGAGTGTGACATGACTCACACAGTCAAATACCTTGGAGAGATCACAAAGAATACCAATTGGCGATAATTTGTTATTTGGGGCTTTTACTATTTGGTGGGTAAACCTGTAGATAGCCTCAGTCGAGTAACCCATCCGGAAACTGAACCTTTTTCGAATATTTTAGAAAGTGAAATCAGTAACGAGATTGGTTTATAATTATTTAAGTCTCTCTTGTCCACTTTCTTATGAAGAGGTTTGACAATCTCGTATTTTAATCTGTCTGGAAAAATTCCCATTACTAGCGAAGCATTACATATATCGCTAAGAACTCCACTTATTAAATTAGAACAACACTTCAAAATTCTGTTAGAGACTCCATCAAAACCACATGAGCTCTTGTTTTTCAGTATATTTATAATGCCCTTAATTCCAGTGGGGTATGTTGGTGCTATTTCTAAAGGCGTCAAGTCCTGGGAATCACTTTTTAACATATTATTTTGCTTCTTCAACTGAACCCTTCAACTCGATTTGTGCTGCTACGTTCAGAAAGTGATTGTTAAAAATACTTGCAACTTGTAAATTATCACTCATATCATCATCATTTAGCTTTATTTCCATGGGATGCTGTGCACTGTCATGCTGCCCCGTATCCCATTTGACAATATTCCATACACTTTTGATCTTATTATCCACGTTATTAATTTCTGTCAGAACACATGAGCTTCTCGACTTCTTAATGACTTTCCTTAAAATATTACAGTATTTTTTGTAGTAAGCAAGTACCGTCGGATCCTGACTTATTCTGGCCTGTCCATATATTTTCCTTTTCCTCTTACACGATAACTTAATTCCCTTATTAATCCATGGCTTACTTGACTTTGAAATGGCTTTTTTTGATAACGTTTCAGGAACGCAACTCTAAATATTGAGACAAATTTACGGTGGAATAAATTGAATTTGGCATCATCATCGTTTTCTGTGTATACTTCATCCCATTCTACCTCTTCTAGGCTGCACTTAAAGCTCTGTATCCTGTTCGCATTAATAAGCCTCCCTGCCTTGTGTGAATCTTCCTGAATCCTGAAAGGTGCTACATGTGTTATTTCCATTAGCTGTGCATCATGATCAGCTAGCCCATTAACAACTGGGTACACATTAATTGTTTCTGCCTGAGCACTGTCTATGAAAATGTTATCGATAAGTGACCCACTATCCTGCTGCACACGAGTTGGAAAATTAACAACAGATGCTAGATTTAAACAACGAAACAAAGATTCTAGCTCATTTTTCGTATCTGTATCTTTTAAGAAATCTACATTAAAATCGCCACAAACCACTAACTGCTTCTTTTTGTCTGATAGGTAGCTCAATAATCCCTCAATAGATTGTTACAAATACTATACAAGTATATTGCAGTAGCAATTCACAATCACATGCTTCAAGGATCTGATCTACACAAAAGCTATTTGTTTGAATATTTTTGACTTTGTGTCCAGTTTTTATATAAGTAGCAAGTCCTCCTTTTTCCATGTTGACTCTATATGAATAAGATGCTAATCTGTAATCGCTTAAATTTAGCTTCTCCATTCCTGCGGTTACATGGTCTTCAGAGAGACACAAAATATCTATACCTTTAGAATTAACCCCATTTCTAGACATACAAGAAGCTCATCTATCTTATTTTTTAGTACTCTAATGTTCTGATGAAACACACAAATTTTATTTCCTTGGATACTGCTACAGACATTATGGCACTGTTCTGTTTTAATCTCTTTCAATACTCTCTGTCTGTAACATGACTCTAACCTAAAAAATGTGTCCCTCTGACTCCAGTAATCACAGATATTTTGTCTTGTGTGCATGTGGCCCCCCTTATATTTCCTGCAAAAAGATCAACTAATCTATCCTTCCCTCTCCTGTTCAGGCGCAGGCCATGACCAGTGTAACCCCACCTCCCAATTGCATCAACAGGCACCAACACAGATATGAGATTTAGTTTCTGCCAACAGTAACCCCCCCCCCCTCCCCAGCTCTTTTGTAAGACGGTTGACAGCCGTATTAACCCAGGGCTGGTCATGGTGATGCAAAACATCCACAAACCCCACAAGAGTGTGAGCTGTTGCCTATTACATCCAGGTCACACCTAATACTATAGGCCGAATGGCTAGCCAGGTTGTTTCCTGCTCCTCCTACAGTACGAACATGGTCCTCGCCATCAAAATCTTTGCACAAGGCCCTAGGTTTTCTATAGCCTGGCTAAGCTTAGCACCGCCGGCCGCGGTGGTCTAGCGGTTCTAGGCGCTCAGTCCGGAACCGCGGGACAGCTACGGTCGCAGGTTCGAATCCTGCCTCGGGCATGGATGTGTGTGATGTCCTTAGGTTAGTTAGGTTTAATTAGTTCTAAGTTCTAGGCGACTGATGACCTCAGAAGTTAAGTCGCATAGTGCTCAGAGCCATTTTTTAAGCTTAGCACTAGGCTTCACAATGCTTGTGACCTGGTACTCGACTCCTAGCCTATCCTATAGCAACTTGCCTACACCTCTCCCGTGACTATTACCTAACAGCAGGACTCTTTTCTTTCTGCTTGACTTTACTCCCGACCTACAATTGTTACTACTAGCCTGCTGCATCCTACTTTTCTCAAAAACTGTTTGAGGCTCTTCTACTTCAGGTAAGAAATCAAACTGATTGCTCACTCGAATCTGAAAAGTGATTTTTGAGGTTTTCTCCTGCTGACTACGACTTTTTACCTGTTCCCAGCTCCCATTGTCATTTTCCTCCTTCAACCTGTCTAATTCAAAGTAGACCATTTCAAAGTTCAGCCTGAAGAGCACAAATCTTTTTTCCCTGTTCCACGATTTTCTTGTCACGGCTACATAATCTACAACTCCATTGGCGAGCCTCATCTGGCACTCTGACAGCTTCCCCGCTACAATCACCCCAGTGAAACACCAACCCAAAATCCTGACATCTCACTCCCGTGCTCACTAATCTACGACAACATCCATATTTGTTACACATGACGGCAGATTAAACAATACAAATTACACTACAAACAAACAACACAAATACAAACAATACAAATTACACTACAAACAAACAACACAAATACAAACAATACAAATTACACTACAAACAATTCCCTTACACCAATTAATAATTAGCAGAAAGTAACTTAGCTTGCGGAGAGCTGAGCAGAGAACTTCTGGACGTCAGGCGAATGTAGCAGCAGGCGAATGTAAACAACGCGAAGTTAATTGCTGGCGTAGGTTATAGTGGCGGAAATCACGAAACGAGTAAGAAACTGAAGAGGCTCGATATTTTCTAACGAAAAATTTGAACAGGCGCTATCACCGAATTATGTATAAATACCCTAATGGAAACAGAAACACCACTTAACGACTTTACTGCACAATATGGAAAATTAACTGTACGGAAGCATAGAAACACAGAAAACACAAACAGAATGCAATGTCACATTGGCACCAAACTTCACCACGCTTAGCTCCATACTTAACAATCGTATACAACTTCCCGCTCGTAGAAAGATCTGTGCCCAAGGACTGGACAGTTGCAAAAGTCACACGAATACCAAAGAAATGAAGTAGGAGTAATCCGCTGAATTACAGATCCATATCATTAACGTAGATTTGCAGTAGGATTTTGGAACATATACTGTGCTCTAACATTGTAAACCATCTCGAAGGAAACGATTTACTGACAAACACCGATACAGAAAATATCGTTCTTGTGAAACATAACTAGTTTCACGAAGTGACAAGTGCTGTCGACAAGGGAAGTCAAATCGATTCTATATTTTTTGATTTCCAAAAGGCTTTTGAGACCGTTAATCATAAGCTACTTCTAATTACACTGCTTGCCTAAGGAGTATCGTCTCAGTTGTGTGACTGGATTCGTATCACAGTTCTTAATAACTGACGGAAAGACGTAGAGTAAAATATAAGTAACATCTGGTGCACCCCAAGGAAGTGTGTTATAGGCGCTTCTTTGTTCCTGATCTTCATAAATGTTTTAGGAGATAATCTACGCAGCCCTCTTAGAGTATTTGTAGATGAAGCTGTCATTTACCATCATATAAAGTCATCAGATCCAAAAAGAGTTGCAAAACGATTAAGACAATATACAAATATGAATAACTTAAATTGAAAAGATGACATAGATATTGTTATGGGGAAAGCAAACCAAAGACAGCCCTTTCTTGGCAGAACACTTAGAAAATGTAACAGGTTCACTAAAGAGACTGCTTACACTGTGTTTGTCTGCCCTCACTTGGAGTATTTTTATGCAGTGTGAGACCTGCATCAGAGAGGACTGCCAGAAATCATCGAAAACGTTCAAAGATGGGCAGCTAGTTTTACATTATTACGACACAGGCAGAGTGATTGCCACAGACATGTTACACTAACTGGAGTTGCAGTCAATAAAACAAAACCTTTTTTCTCTGTGGCATGATCTTCCTATAACATATCAGTCACCAACTTTCTCCTCATAGTATGAAAATATTTTCTTGGTGCCTACCTACATAGGAAGAAATAATCATCATAATCATATAGGAGAAACCACAACTCGCACAAAATCTTTAAGTGTTCGATTCTCCCATGTGCCATTTGAAAGTGGAATGATAGAGAAGTAACTTAAAGATGGTTAAAGAAACCCTCAGTAGTGAATCAAAGCAGGTATCAATCCAGTTTGTTTGTGTGGGTTGCATATATGCAGGGCACACTTGATTGATTTATGACCCCATTCCCCACCCCTTAAGGTACTGTTCTGCTAAGTGGATTGTGGGCCTATCAGGATTGATTTATGAGCTGACCCACTGTTGATAATATGTGCTCATGAGAACCCTTCCCACCTTTGCCCCTCCCCCTACTCCTCTCCCCTACCCTCTGAAAACGTCCAACGTTTTCCCATCACCCTTGCCAATACAGGTACAATTTCAGGCCTGAGTTATTACAATAGCCCCTCCCATTCTCAATTTAGTTTACTAATTAATTAAAGTGAGCAATTAATTTATGCCTCCCCGTCTTGGAAATCCCCCATCCCACCCCTCACCACCCCAGCAGCAAATTGGTGGGTCTGTGCTGGAGACGAAGACCCTCATCACAGGAAATTCAGTTACATGGAAGAGGGTACATTGTTTATTCATAAAATTGAATTTTTAGGAGATGGGATTTCACATCCTCATCATTCTCTAGTGTATTGTAGAATGGAGGGCTTGTAAAACAAGTTGGAAAGGAGTAATTAAATCTATCGCTTTTTATGATTGTGCAAGGAATACTATCAACATAACTCACTGCACATAATTAAAATGTTAAAAATCTTTGTCACTGACCGCAGGACATTGGGCACACACACACTGGTCGCTTCACTGGGCTACACCTTACACTAGACCAAGATCCCACCTCCTCCAACCCTCCTCCCTTCCATTCCCCTCCCCTGCCTCTGTCAGCACTCATGCAGACCTGGTGTTGACGGTCAGTACAGCACTTCGTCCTCACACTTCCACTGCTGTAGAAACCTTTAGTGGATGGAACCAAGACATTCGAGAAGAAGTAGGTAAGTTTACCATCTGCCAAACTAACCCCTTATTTACTCTAGACAAAGTATTGGATACCTGGCAAACCCCCAGCTGTGGATGTCTTGGAAACATTCCCTCCTTCTGTCAGACTGATTGACTAATTAATGAAATAGATACCACTTTTGTGGGACAGTTTTTCCTTGCTTCCTATTGGTGGATATTAGCATAGGAGTATTTGGTGGGATTCGATCCTGCAACCATCTGGTTTCCAAACCCTAATGGATGTTTTTTACTTTGCCTGCTATCGGTAGATACTAGCAGAGTTATGTCATTTGGTAGGAAGTCTATTGTGTTTGAAGTAGCTGAAAATTTCATATTTCAGCTCAGTTGCGTGACACATTCTCAAACAATCTGTGGAGGAGTTGGACTGATGTGTGTGCTTGCAACACCTCTATCAGAAAGAATAAATTGAACAAATAGGAACTTGATGTTGTGATCGGATTTTTAAAACACTATATATCCCGTAAGTTGGTTCTCTCAGATACAGCAGGATGAAAAGTGAGTAGTAGGAGGAGAAGGAGAGAGTGAGAGGAAGGGTGTACCATCTGACGGATTAGTACCAACAATGACTACCACTGCCACCTTTCCACTGCAAGGCTGAGTCCATTGGACTGTATTGAGAAACAGTAAACACCGTACACTTAAATCTCTTTCCATTCTGTAGTAGTAGTTGTAATGGCTAGATGATGGAGATTGCTGAAACACTTGTACAATATCTCCATGCATCGGTCCCAGGACAGGGACTCGAGCATCCCTAGGTACCAAGGGGTATGCACATCTCATCAGAGAATATTCGCAATACACCCAAACCCAAAATCTGCCCAACACATACTGAGTCTTAGTTCGGTATTCGGCTATCCAGGGGACGCTGCCGCCGGGACTTGCCCCTACACCTGCGTGCTACAACCAATAAGCGGCTGGCCGGAATTTTTCTTTTCACCCGCCGCTCACGAGAGCCTTAACCCAGAAAAGCCCATTTGTTTCAGCCACAGACTAGATCTGCCACACGTCCTGTATGCCAAACAGTGTTGTCCTAGGAAACCAGCAATATATTTATCAGTGTAATCACAATTAAATATAAGGATTGCAGATTCAATATAGTGACATTCGACAATGATAAATGTATCGGAAGTTCCTTGTCCTGATGCCTATGGCTCCTGAAACATCAGTGTCTGTACGATTCCTATGGATGGACATAATTTTTCATGTATAATCTTTCACCCAACTTACGTATATTGATGCATTGATATCGCAAATCTCCACCTTCCTTACGTCTGGAAATGGTCATTTCCTTTGAACATATCAGAAGAATGACACCATAACGTTGCACATCAACACAAACTTTATAAGACTGTTCACTATGGAGTAGAATCTTTCGACAATAACGGAATGATGATGTCACCAAACAATACTGAGCGAAAATCTGCGATGGATAGACATGCCTCACATGATTTCGTGACGAATGGTACCAGTTTCTCTCAAGAAGTGAGACGTAATCGTCTTATAAGCGACAAGATGTTAAAAACACGATCGTAATGGCCATGTTGCTGTCACCCTGAACACACAAGTCTTGTTAACGATAGCCGCATTAAAAACTAAATGTGGTTTCATCGAAGTATGGTATAGCTTCCGAATGAAGTGGGCTTCCAAACAAATACCGCGACATTGATTTTAGACAGATCTCGCGAGGTGTTTATTAGCAGACCGAAAGTGTGGGTGCATGTCGCCAGTGGTGCAAGAGCGTAATACAATGATCGTTATTACCGAATTTAGAAAGTGATTCGGCTAAGGAACGTGGTATTAAGCCGATATTTGCAACTCCTTCTTGACTCTGGTAAATATTTTCCACACTAGTCGTCATGGGTCACCCTTTATTGAAATGTTTAGTTTTTTCTTTTTTACATTTTAAAATTAAAGAATAAAGACCTTCTTCAGTGACGAAAATAGTTCATTTTACATTTCCTTTCAATAGCTCCAAATTGGAAGTTTAACTTTTGTAATTTAATTTTTCTTCATCATCAACATTTTTGAAGGCTTTGTCTACTATTTTATATTCTAAAGGTAGCCATGTATCTGGTTTTCATCAATAATTATTATAACTTTTTACCTTTATATATAATTCTGTTACTTTTTAGAGCCAAAGACAACTTCGTTTACAAATAATAAAATTTACAAAATTTTCATATTTAAAATTCTAATAATTTTATTATAAATGGAAAGTGAATATAAAATGATTTGTCCATTGTGCAGTCTAGAAAATATCTCAGAAATAAATAGAAATCAAAATAGGAATAAACCTTCAAAAAAGGGTTGTAGTGATTTTATAAAAAGGGAACAAACAGAATATAGACAAATGAAGCATGAATGTATAAAATATACTTATTAATATATATAATGAAAATTTACTTGTGAACATTATAAAAAATGAATTTAAAAAACCTTATATATATATATATATATATAATCAATAAAAAAGAAATAGCTTTGAATTACCCAAAACAGAAACAAACATAGTAAAAAAAAAGTTGAATATTTTTGTGGAAAATTTGTTTGGAAGGTATATCCGCAAGCACCAAAAATTACCACATCATGAAAACAAATTAAAATCTGATTCATTTTATTATTTCATTATTAGATTTAGTTAATCTACTATTCAACTGCTTAGGTACCTGAGAAGTCGTGGTTATGATCTATTATTTTATTTTAGTTTCAACTTAAATGTCTATATGGGAATGTATCAATTCTATCCTGTAGTATAATACATTTATAATCATCAGAACTTAAAGCAATTTTATTAAATTCATCTGCATATTACTTATGTTTAAATGAGCTAATTAAATTCATTTTTCTATATTTTTTTTTGTTATCGGAAACTATTTTTATAATCATCAAAACCTATTTTAGTTTTTAGAACAAATTTTCTCTCTTCCTAATCAAAATCTTTATATCTATACGTTTTCGATCTTAAACTAATGTGCTCTAACATTATTTTTCCACAATTTTCTTTTTTCATTTTTCCTAAAATTTTCTTATTTACTTGTGGAATTACTAAAATATTATCTTTTGAATAATAACTTTTGTCAAATTCATTTGTCACAGATTTCATATCTTCATAAAAGTATTCAGTTCTTATATCACAAATAAAAAAATCTGTATCACTAAAACATCAATCAACACTGCCAAGCCTGGTTGAGAAAGGATTAAGAGCAGGAGTAACACCTCGTTAAAAACCTTGGTTCACCTGGCTGTGATGATAGTACCTGGTGAGGGTCCCTTGCCAGACATACAGTGAAGACCTCATGGGCAGCAAAGTCAGAGCAGGTGGATTTCGGTACGGCATTGCCAGTGGAAGAGGCAGCCACTTGTCTGAGGCCGAAGTGGACAGACAGCACAATGGTTCCACATGTTAGTGGCGGCACCCCTACAGCATCTGTTCCACATATTAGTGGTGGCTGCAATGGCTTCATAAGTAATACTCCAGGCTGAAGACCTCATCTTACTCTGAGAATTCAGGGATGAGTCTGGATTCCCTACTCTTTACAATTTACAGATTCAAGCTGCAAAATGGATAGTTCATGCAATGGAGCTCTAACCTGGGTGGTAACTCTTATGAGGAATCCACCATTATATCACGTAATGGAATGGGACCTAGGATTCTGGGGAGTGTCAACATTTGTGGTGAAGAAGAGATGGAATATATTGAAAAGCCTTCCAAGTCTCAGTTTCAGAAGACGTAACACTTTGGAACATTAAATGTAAATTGTCTTCTGAAAATTGCGAAACAGAAAGAATTATAATTATTTCTGTAGAAGAACAATATACTAATTATAGTAGTCCAGGAAACACGATTCTTAGATGAGAATGTAGTTGATACACATTTTACAATTTATAAAGGGAAACCAGTAGTGCACGACCGCTACACTCACAGGTTCGAATCCTGCCTTGGTCATGGATGTGTGTCATGTCCTTAGGTTCGTTAGGTTTAAGTAGTTCTAAGTTATAGGGGAGTGATGAACTCAGATGTTAAGTCCCATAGTGCTCAGAGCCATTTGAACCATTTGAACCAAACCAGCAGTGGGAATAATGGTTAACATGCCAATGTTTGGAACAGCATTTTATGTAAACAAGAAAATCGTGCATAATGTAACAGAATTTAGATCCAATTCAGTGAAAATATCCATGTTAACAATAAAGTGCAAAAATAAAAGTTACACCCTCATAAACCGTCATGCACATATAAATATTGACAAGAGAATAAATCTGGAGATAGTAAATCTATTCTGGGATCTTTTAGAAACTGAAATTTCTATCATACCTGAGAACAATGTTAAAATTCTTCTTGGTGACTTCAATGCGCAAATTGGGAGGTAAAAGAAATTTAGTACTATTTTAGGTGAATATCCAATGCACTCAAGAACAAACAGAAACGGTGAAATACTGATCAATATGTGTAAAATATTCCAGTTAAAATTCATGTCCACACATTTCTGCAAACTTCCAACAAATGCCAAAACTTGAAGACATCCAAATCCAAACCTAGGAGAATTTGAACTGGATCACATAGGCATATCTAAAAGGTATATCACAGAAATTATGAATGTTAAAATAGTCAGAAATAAGATTAAAATAAAATTTCTCCCATCTAAAACAAAAAAGGCGACCAAGAAGGTGACCAGATACAACACCACTACAGCTAATATTATAAAAGAAAATATAGAAAAACTTATAGAAGAAATTGGGACAAGTAAATAAGGTAATTGTTGTGAACTCCAGACACAAATACCTCAAGCAGCAGAGAAAACCTGAGGATTGACCAAGAATAAGAAGAAGACATGGTGGAGTGAGGAATGTGAAGAACCACTAATACAAAGAGCTCGAAAATGGAGATGTTCCAAAAAAGAGGAAGACCCTGAACAATTCAGACAACAAAGAAAAGAAACATGAAAAGTAATCAGGAAAATCAAAAGGAACAGTGAAAATTCTCAGCTTAATGAAATAGATGAAAATTTCACCAAATATAGTACTAGAAATTTTTAACAAACTTTTAAACATATACTTAAAAGAAATCAGGCACCAAGTACTTGCTTCAAAGATAAAAATGGCACAATGTAATTAAATAACAAATTAAGTTCTAAATTTTAGCAAAACTTATTGAAAAGCTGATAAACTGTCTAGTTCCAGCAGATAAATTAGAATTTCCAGTCATACCTCAAAATCTAGAGGAAGATTTCCCACCAACAGAATTAGAAATTCATGAAGCTATAAAAACACTCAAAAACAATAAAGCAAGTAGTGAAGACTCCATTACATCAGAATTATTGAAATGGTCAGAACCAGAAATCATAAACGATCTACAGCTAATTTTTAGAACATTTGGAATAATGAAAATATTCCAATTGACTGGAAAACATCATTAATCCTCCTATTACATAAAAAGGGACACAAACAAAATGTCAGTAATTAGAGAGGAAAGTCACTTCTGCCACTGGCATACCAAATATTATCAAATATTATCCTTAACAGAGTGGCGGATACTTTAGACAAACAACAGGGAGAATATCAGGGTGGTTTTCAAAAGAGAAGATACTTTTCAGAACAATTTTTAACTTAAAGTCAATAATGTGCCATTGAATGTTAACCAGGAAACCAAGAAAGCAATTGCAAGAAAGCATTTGACTGTATAGACAGAGAAACAATGGATAAGGTCATTAGAGAATTTGATGTTAAATTAAAATTATCAAATACAATTCGTGTAACACTGACAGGTATAATATCTAAAGTCAAATTTATGGGAGAAGTATATCAGCAATTTGAAATAAAAACTGGTGTTAGGCAAGATGATAGTTTATCACCTTTACTGTTTAACTGTGTTCAAGAAAAAATTTTAAGCATCTGGAATTTGTAGCTAAGAAGCTACAAAACTGAACCAGTAGTTCTGGGAAAGAAACCAAATATAATGAAGGTAAACTACTCGCCTTTTGCAGATGAGTTGCCAATACTTTCAGAAAACCTGACAGTATAAGTTATCCTAATAAACCTTCTGGAAACAATGGCAAATAGAACCGCTCTCAAAATTTCAGTTGGAAGAACAAAATTCATGACAAATATAAAAAATTCGCCTAAATTCCTACTAACACAAACAGATAAAATAGAGAAAGTAAATAAATTTCAAAACCTTGGAGAAACTATACAACAGAATCGACTGGAAAAATCAGCAATAGCTGAAACAATTAACAAAATGGAAGGAACAGATGCTTTAACCAAAAGTATTTACAACAACAAACGTATATCTACAAAAACAAAACTAAAACACTACACCACAGTAATACGACCAGAATTTTTATATGGATCTGCTTTCCTATCGATGAACTACATGATGGACAAACTAGAGTTACTGGAATTAAGGATTATTAGAAAAAAATGAGTGCAATAAAAACCGCAGATATTTGGAAAGTAAGAAGTGATGAGGAGATCTACAATAAATAGAGAAAATAACTGAAGTAATGGCCAAACAAAGATTAAGGTTTTCTGGACACCTATACCAAATGGATGGTAATAGATTAACAAAACAAATACTCCTGTATTTCTGGAAGAAGAAATCAACAATAGCGTGGATTACAGAAGTAAGGAAAGATATAGAAAGAAACAACATAAAAGAACCAGAAACCGCAGCAAGAAACAGTTTCAAAAATAAAATACTAAATTTGGAAGGCTTTCAAAGTAGAAGAAAGAAAAAGTCGGGAACAACATGTACAGAAGAAAAGAAGAGACTTCATGGGGATAAAATGAGGGAATACTGCAAAAACAGGAAACAACAACAGACGATGAAGAGGAACTGAAGTTGTTAATGTGATCCTAGTTGGTCAATACGATTGTAAAAAAATTGTTCAATATTTTACTGTATTATGGTTTCACAACATTATAATGAAAACCATACATTTTTATTTTTGGCATATGTAGAATACTCATTCAAATATTAATCAGTTTATAGAACTCTAATTTATATTTTTTTTCATATGAACTGGAACTATTCCAATATTAGTCGATTTATTGAACTGTACTTTATATTTTTTTTCATATGACCTGAAACTAGATTTTCTGAAAATACAATAGTATGTTCATAACCTGATTTTGAAGTATATTTTCTATACTATTCTGAATCTGTTATTATTTTAATAGATTGTCTGTGTCTAATATTTTTCGTGGTTTTTCCAAATACTGAATTATTCATTAACTTACAAAAATCTTTTTCAAATTCATTAACTGCTTTTTTTCTTATTTCTGTATTAAAATCAATGTACTTTTTCAACCAATCTGATTATTCAAATGATAAAATTCTATCAGTTTTCGTTAATTTTAATCGAAGTTTTAAACATTGTTAAGATTTCTTTAATGTACAACATATTTTTCTATATTTCTTAATGTTGTTAATAATTTATTTCCTATTTCTGGTGCTAATGGTGAATCTTTATTAAAAGATGTAATTTTTTGTATATTCTAAATCAAATTCTGAAATATAACAATATTTATTATCATCTGGTATTTTAAGAATTTTTCACAATTAAAACATTTCATACATGGATGAGACTCACAGAGTATTCTCGCATTCTTACTATAAAGCCTTGTAAGACATCCCTGAATTGTCTTCGAACACCCCCTTCCCCATACAAGACTGTCGTCGATTTAATATGCAGACGACCAGAAATAGGATGGTACTATACCCACTACACTGTACGTCTCGTGAAGGAGCAGAGCAAGCTCAGTCCATAACTGTGTGGACTGTTCTGTATCTTACTCACCCCACCCATCGAAGTGCACACTCTATCCTGATGCGCGCTTGTCGAGAAGGTTAGCACTCTTTATCGGTGTATAGTAGGTATGAGAGTGTTGTTATGATCAAACAGGTGCCTAAGAAGGACATGTAGTTTATGGTTGATGGAACTCCAGACGGACGGAGTTTGAAGCATTTAACGTAAATCAACCGTGATATCAATTTTAAAATATTTTTGTAGTGTCTGGGTCACAACTAAGATTGTATCTGCAAGAGAGAAATGATCATAGAACATAAAGACAAGCCCACACAAAGCTACACTTTTCAGCATTTAAACACGCTATAATGTTAAAGCTATGTGGTTTACAAAATATTAGTTATGTGGAGTGCAATGCTCTTAATTCTCTAATGCAGGACGTCTAGTCAAACTTCTGACATACATCCACCTGGCAAGCTTTCTATCTTCTTCACACCACTGACGTACTTCAGTGCCATATGTCCACGGCCGCTCTCGCTGCCTTTGTTCCGAATGTGGGAACCGTTTCTTACTCACCGCTAAAGTATTATTTATTGCTGCTTAAGAAGTCAAGTTATTCCTGTTAACTGCAGCGTCCCAATACAATGTTAGAATTAGCAAATAAAATATTGTCCGAAGTAAGAGAAAAGTCACAAAATACTTGAAGGAGACAGTTTGATTCTAAATCAAGAAGACGGTTTCAGTGGTTTTTTCATCAGTCTACAGCCGCATTCTACAAGCTGGTTTACGGTATATGGTGGTACCGCCATCACTTCCTCCTTTTCGTGATTCACAGTGCGTGGGTAGAACTTCCGACCGTAAGTATCTGAATGATATCGCATTACCGTGATTATTTTATTTATTTTTTTACCTGATCTGATTACGATCCTTAGACCCTCTGCTACATCGGACCAGGGTTTGACGCATACAGTAGCTTTTTTACACCATAAAAAAACTGAACTCCTTGTGGACAGGCCTCAGTAGGAGCAATGGTACCGACCGACAGCCGTGACATTCTCAGCCAATTGGTGTCACTGGATGCGCATAGGATGAGTATGTGGTCAGCACACCACTCTCTCGGACGTTGTTAGCGGGTACCGCAGCCGCTACTTCTCAACTAAGTAGCTCATCAATTGGCCTCGCACTGAATGAGAGCGCCCCGCTTGCCAACAGCGCTCGGCAGATCGGAATGGTCACTCATCCAAGTGCTACCCAAGCCCGACAGGGCTTAATTTCGCAAGCCCGACGGGAACCGGTATTGCTAGCGAGGCAAGGTCGTCGGATTTTTATATCATAGGTGCCTAAGAAATAACAAATATGATATGATGGATAGGATTAAAATGATTTGAGTGTCTATTGTGACAATGCGGGTAAATAATATTGTGAACTAGGAAAGTGAATACTGGCATTACTTGTACTACTCCTGCTAACACTGACAGTTGTAATGGTAATAATAATAATAATAATAACAATAATAACAATAATGAAAGTGACAGATGTAACAAGAATTCATAGGTGTACAAAATAGAGGTTTTCTGATTTAACGGGTTCTGGGAAAATGAAAGTTAAGGAGACCACACTAGCTAAGAATTCTGGAAAATGAGGAAGACATGGTTGGAAAGAATGATGTGCAATGGTAACGAGTGCGTGCAAGGACAATGACAATAATTACTGTAGCTTTAGCAGGAATGGCTTTCGTCTCATAGCACAGGGACCGACCAGTTGTGTTGATATTTCGTGTGCGATTATTTTTTGAAGTTTTAGTAAGTATTAAATGCAGTGTCTAGATTTTATTAGGTTTAATTGTGTTCAGTAGTGTAATATCTGTACGGGAAAGTGAAGATTTTCAGTTCTGTGCCACATTTTTAAAGGAAATAGCGTTAAACCGTCACCGCTTAACAGCGGTTTTTAGGTCTAAATTTTGTGCGTGATAGTTAAGCAATTCGAAGTGTAATTAAGTAAGTACTTTAATATCTTATTTATATTAGAGCACTATAGGGCATAGTAAATAGGAAATTATCTTTATTTAGCGAAAGCTTAAAAAGTAGGCCTATATTGTAAACAATCATGAGTGTGAAGTGTTTTGGCTTCTGTAGGCAAGTTGGTTCTGGGGTGCTATGCAGCTGTTGCGAGAGATCGTATCACTGGGGGGAATGTAGTGGCATGGAAATTGGGGAACTAAATGAGGCTCTTCCTAGGTACTGTAGAGTGTGTTCACGGGATATCAAAATACCAGAATGGGGGGGGGGGGGAATTAGAGCCATTCAGGCTGAATTAGATAATGATAGCGAGGAATTAATTAGGTTAAAGGGGGTGAAGGGTGAAGACAAGTGGGAAGTGGTAGCAGGGAACGGGGGCCAGAGAAAGAGGACAGTATCGGACAGATTCATTGTTGGTACAAAAAATAGATTTGCCCTCCTGCCACAGTTGAGTAATGAAAAGCCGCATGTAGATGTAGGTGTAGCTGATGCACAGCAGAATTCAGTTAGAAAGCCTGTTGCTTCAGAAAAATTAGGAAGAAAATTCTTCTGTTAGGTAGCAGTCATGGAAGAGGCGTGGGCCAACTTCTGCAAAGACAATTAGGGGACAGCTACCAGGTCACAAACTTTTTCGAGCCTAGTGCATCTCTCAGCCAAGTGATAGAGGGCATAGGATTTTGTGTTGTGTAAAGGTTTCACTAAGGAGGATCATGTTGTAATAGTGGGTGGAGCCGGGAACAGTATCGATAGGGACCAGGGCTAAAGTACTGAGAGTGACCTGGTAAAAATAGCATCAGCAACAAACCATACTAATGTTGAGTATGTGCCTGTTTTCAAGCGGCACCACCGACCCCAGTTGAACAGCTCTATGAAGAGGGTCTATATGGAGTTGGATCGACTGCTTCAGGTTGGTGCTGGGTCAGGGATGGGTTTGGTTCCTGTTGACACTATTGGTAGGTGGGACTTTACTTCTCATGGTCTGAATCTCAATAGAATAATGAAGGATATGCTGCGTAGGTTGATAGCAAATTCTTTAAGGGGGACGCTGCAACTCATGGAAGTAGTTCTTTTTTAGGTTAAGCTCACTATCTACACATTCAGTATTGAAACAAGATGTATCTGAAAATGTTAAGCATAATACTTGTGAAGACAAAAAAAATGCAACACTAAATTTACTACATCAAAATATCAGAGGTTTAAAAAACAAAATTAATTAATTTCAGAACTGTTTAGATGAGCTACAGTCTATAAATCCTGTTGATACTACTTGTATTTCTGAACATCATTTAGGTAGTGAAATTGAAATGCTTAATATGGAAGGGTATATCTCAGCTTCAAAGTATTGTAGAAAACAGATGGAGAAAGAAGGAGTTGCCACTTACATTAGAAAGGATCACAATTAAAAAAGCTCTTACATTTTAAATACTGTAGTGATCAGCATTTTGAAACATGTGCCACACAAATAGAGACATACAAAAGAAAAAAATTATAGTCACAACATACAGGGCTCCATCTGGTAATTTCCAGCTATTCACTAAACAGCTTGATGCAATATTAAATTTCTTAAAAATAATGAACTCATACTAACTGGAGATTTTAATTTAAATTATCTGGAGGACCGTTACTCAAGATCCATACTAGTAGAGTCTTTTACCATTTCTTATAATCTCATTCCCTTAGTACTGTTCCCAACCAGAATTATGGGTACCAGCAGCACTGCTATTGATAAAATTTTCATAGGTACTACCACACTAGCAAATCATAGTATTAGTCCAATATTGAATGGGCTTTCAGATCATGATGCCTAGTTTGTTACATTTAATATAGTGGGGTCTGATTCAACTAATAACAGGAAGTGGGAAACTACACAAATAATAAATGACACAGGAATTGAAGGTATAAAAGACTGTTTGAGGAATACAGACTGGAAAGATGTATACAATTCACTCAGGATAAATCAAAAATATAACTGTTCCTCTAACACAGTCATAGGTGACATAGAAAACTGCTGCCCTAAGAAAGTAATCAAAGCAAATAGATTAAATGTTTCAAAACCTGGGATTACAAATGGAATAAAAGTATCTTGCAAAACAAAAAGAAGACTGTACTTAATGTCTAGGGAAAACGATGACTACAGAGCTAAATCGCATCACAAATTACATTATAAAATTCTAAACAAAGTAATCAGAACCTTAAAATGTATTTATTTTCAAGAAAAAAATAAATGCCTGTAACAACAAGATAAAAACTACATGGAACAGAGTAAAAAGTGAAACAGAAAAAACTAATCAGGCAAATGAGGAAATTATGTTAAATGTAAATAATGAGTTGATTAGAGATTCCTCCAAAATTGTAGTCACTTTCAACAACTTTCTCCTTTCAGTAGCAGACAACTCAGGTTTGCATAGTTCCTCAGAAGACAGCTTAAAATATTTAAAAAATGCATTTCTGCAGAAGTTGGACAAAATTCAACTACATGCTTCCTCACCGAAAGAGATTTATAATATTATTAGCTCTCTTAAAAACAAATATCAAAGGTCTTGTAAGTGATAAAGATCGGTTTGAGAGCGAATTAAAGAACTTCCTATTGGCGAACACCATCTTCTCCATCGATGAATATCTTCACAACGATTATATCTGATAACTCTGTCTGCATTAGAATTGTATAATATCCATGTATCTGAGCAAAAAAACAAAATAATAAAATCAAAAATTAAAAATTAAAATTAAAATTAAAATTAAAACCTTTGACTCCTTCCATATCCCAGAGACTCCTCTCCAAAGGATCCATGGAAAGCGATGAATATAATGCAATGTCATTAACTGTCTCCTGAAGCTGGAGATGTTATTCAGTTCTCTAATATAATGCGGGAGATTATTCCAGAGTTTGGTTCCTGCTACATTGTGTAGTCACGGCAATATGCGGCATTCGTACGCGGGAGAAGCTGACGTTTTCCGTCCTTCAAGTTCCTGTCGCTATTAGTGCTCGGGAAGACAGAGTAGTGGTAATTTTCCTCCTGAACTCGAATCCACTGTATTCTCGCAGTTTTCCTACGCTCTTGTAATTTAAACAGTCAAAGCTTCCGTGAATCATAACGCCTGTTTTTCAGTGTCCATCACGTTAATTTAAGTAGCTGCTCTGTGTCCGTCTCCTTCTTACTTAAGGAGCCAATAGCGAAATGAATCGTTCTTCTTTGGTTCTTCTCTATATATCATATCAGTCATATCAGGAAATGACTCCAGACGGCCAACATGGAACAAGCGGTCGAAAGAGAGTATTCCAAGCTACTTTTTCGTGGGTCATTTACATTTCTTTCGCATTCTTCGAATGAATATGCTTACCAACTGTGCCTCCTACAACTATTATTATAATTTATTCCACTTTAAGTCGTTCCACGGACGTATCTAAGATATTTTAGGGTCCTTTGTTTTCAGTAGTCATTAGGCAACGATAAATGGCGTTCTCTCCTATTTTTGAGCAATAGATTTCATTTGTTTATGTTGAGATCAACTGCTCACCCTCGCACGAAATGTTGAGCCCCTAAACGTTTGTTTGCATTTCGCTAAAATTACCTATTATTGTGACTTTCCCATATGCGAGTACGAAATCATCATCTACAAATAATCTCACAGCACACCCTATGTTATACATCAGCTCATTTCGATATATCGCAAACAGTACTGGCATTAAAATACTTCCTTGGTGAACACAAAAGTTAATTTTAAGTCTGATGATTTCGCCCCGTTACGAAAGTGGTGCTGATATCTTTCTGCCAGAAAGACCTAAATCCAGTGAGACTCTCCAGTCTGATATTCCTGATATCTATATGCAACTGCATCGAATGCCTTCTGGTAATCAAGGTACACGTCTTCTGGAAGTCAAAGTACAATGTCACAGATTTTCAATACGGACGAACACAGCTAGTTGTGTTTCTTTCATGAAATCCGTGTTCAGGACATCCAGGAATCTCATAATACTTGAGCTTAAATCATGTTTCACAATTTTATAGTTATTTAAAGGCAGTTTCCGAATTCATAATCGTTTTTAAAGTATGGGCATCTATATCAGTCCTCACTCCACCAAGTTTCTATTTACAATAATTAGTGGGTTATTATATAGACTGTTTTTCTGATCTATTACTCTAATCTGAATTATTTCATATATCCTCCTTTTAATTCTACTATTCCTGAAATGTTGCTGCATGGGATTGAATGAGTTCATGTTTACTAGGTATAGATGATGTTCATAATATTTTATTGATCCTGGTTTGTCCGAAAACACTGCTTGTCTGTAAAACATTACTCACTTAAGATTTTTCATCCCATAATATTTCAGACATGTTTTTGATAATTTCCTTCAATACATCTTTTCCTCATTGTATGCCTATATTCCTTACGCGATAGTCTTCTGAAATATTCCACAGCTCATTGTTTACTGTGGTGAATATGACCCCTGATGGCTCTGAATAATCTAAATTTTCCATCCTCATTTCTCCTAAATATCAGTCGTTGACTTCCCACACAGTAAGTTTCCCTTTGTTATATGTAATGATTCGTTCTTCAGTTAGCCACTCATTTACTAATATCACCACTGCATTTAATTTCAACAGAACCAGATTTTTGTGAGTAAACGTAACTCATTTTCTTCTGAAATTCATTAATATCTGCATTTTTGTTTCTCCATTTGTTTTCCCACTGACCCTAAAACTTTTTTTTACTGGTGTTAGGTGGCTGGTTTTCTCTGGAACTGTCCCTCAGCATATTTTAGAATATTTTATGCTCCTTTCTCTTGATGAAATATTCAATTGCTGACGGCGCATATGATAACAGCAACTGAGATTCAGTACCGCCATTGACTGTTCATATTACTGCATTCTACTCAGTTATGTTTTTTGCACGTTGAAGGGACTGCTCAGTTGGAAGCGTACGGGCTTGATCGTGGGAGATAAGAATCGGCCGTACCAATATGTCGGGCTTTTAGTTTCTGACGATGCACTAACTACAATTACTGCGTCAGGATGCACTTGTAATTTATGTTGGTTTATATTCACAGAAATAACCGACGCTGGTGTTATATTTCATTGTTTTTCCAACGCAAATCCTTTACCACTACAAAGCTGTCGAATGAAATATGACCAGTAATTATTATCTCGTCTTTACAAATTGGTGCTTTCTTTTCCCATAATTGCTTGTGGCTGATGCATCACCTCATGTTTGGTTTAGTAACTGAATTTTCAAAATCAATTCTAGTATGGTTGTAAATTCTGGTTCCTTAGTTCCCATACGATTATTAAGGGGAGTATGAATAGCGATTCCTGCTATATGAAGAAACAAGCAGTCTTGGCTGAAGTGTTAAAATTTTTTATTATTTCGCAAAGATGCCTTTCACTATTATTTAGGCATCCTCAGATTGGACTGCTCAAGAAAAACAAAATATCTTGCTAATGTTAAATTTGCTAATTTCATGAACCTTTCTTATCAAGAACTAATCATGCAACTTAATGAAACTTTGGCAGGTTACTTACACATGCGTCGTGGATGTACTCCTCTAGTTCGACTGAAGTATGTATTCTGGGGATTGGGATAGATTTTTCTCTACTATATTTTTCATTACATTGTTTTCTTAACTTTTTGTGCACTGTAATAGAAATATGCAAGCTACTTCTGCCATTATGAAAATATAGATAGCTTCATAATGGTATTATAAATTAACTATAACCATATCAAATATTTGTCTTATATAATTTCTGAGAAAACGTGTCATTTGTAATCTCCATCATAAAAATACAAACGTGTCATTTGTAATCTTCATCATATAATACATAATCCGAACGCATCTTCATCCGTCTCTTGAACTATCTAACCTCCTGGGGCAGTGTTTTGTTTCTTGTACATCAGCCTTGTCGACTCGCTCCTAATCGAGTTCCTCCAGTATGGCTCGCGTATTCCCGGAACCGGTCTCCACTCCTACTTCCTCCAAGACTTTCAGTCTACCAGTATTACTATCACCACATGTGATGACACCATCATAAGCACCAGGCCTCAATGTATGCTACCCCACATTTGAGTACTCTTGTCCACACTACGTTGTTGAATGTCTCATTCGCATTTTCTGTTCTCCCTTCCAGATGTTTGTTCAACAGGTATGGATGTTCCGAATCTCCATAAAATGACTTTATAGCCAGCATAATAGTGTCATGTAATGAGTTATTGTGGGGAAACTTACGAAAAGCTCCAACCGACTGAGCTTCTTTGTATTTACACCATCACATGAGCTAAGTTTGTGGATGGGCTTGTGTTCTGTTGATATTTTGTGGAAATAGTTTGCCTGCGTAACCTTTTTCACACCATCTAGGTTATTTTCTTCGCTTTTTATGGCTTCACCGTAGTATTCTGATAGCTGATTAATGGTACTGTCTAGCGTACGACTTCTGGTAGTTTTTTCATCATATAGGAGTGTCTTCAATGGCTCCCGCTTCCCTGTAGAAGTCATCTGCTGATTTTTTCTGTACGTGGCTGACATACACTAAATTTCCTAGTAACTTATTGCCATAAGATCTGCTACGAACAATAGATCTGACTGAGCTAAACTGAGTGTCTCCACTGATCTGCCCTTAGTCAACCACTTGTTTTTGTAGACAGCTACGAAAAATGTTTACACCTATGGTATTTTCCATTCCTCCTTTAGAGTCTGTACAATTCTTGGCGCACGTCTGTTCACGTTGCCTCTTTTCGTCAGTATTTTTGTTTAGCAATATTACATCCATGACAATTTTTGAAAAACATTTTTCGATCTAGGACCTTGCCTGTGTCAATACTTGCGGCAGCTGCATAAGAGTTCAAAGACTGATGACCGCTCTTCTGCCAAGTATGAAGAAACGCAATTGCTGTGTATTTAAATGTCTGACTGTCTCTACTTTCCTCAACAGTCCCTTGTTTTCGATTTTTATTGATTATTCTGCTATTTTTTTACGTATTGTCTAGTAAAATGTCTCTTTGTTTTGATGGGCTTGGCATGCCAGATTCATTATACTACATGATCTTTTACCTGCTGTAGGTCCTTCCACATTGAACCTCAGTCCATAAAAATACCTAATGTATGAATAAAATAAATCATAATCTTCACACTTTTTTGAAGTAAAAAATTGACTGGCATTTGCAGTTTTTACATGAAACTGCCAAGCTACAAACTAAACTGTGTCTGTTAGAGGTATCTAGAGAGAAGTTTATTTTTCCTCCACAACAACTGTAACTTCTAAATTCACTGAACACTGAGCAGAGAATGCTCGGATCTAGAATGAAGTTAATGTCTTTATCACATTTCTCTTACCTGTTGTACCTTCTCTGGAACTTTCATTCCTAACTCCACTCACAACCTCTGATACAAAGGGATTTTTACTTTCTTGAAGACCCCTTTTGCTCTTGTCACGATCAAGTGTAATAAATAATACAAACTTTTAATATTACACTAGCAGCACAGCAGCATAAAGAATGGAGTATTGACACACATTATACCAAGAATATCATATACCCAATGTAAACAAGAATCAGATCTGTTATGCCGGTCGTACCTAATTATGCAGCAAGGTTTCCAGAATTTAAATTAAATCACGGCCTTGTAGACCTTATGGTTCTTCAGATATTAATTTTTAACTAACCAATGGTTTACGAAATTCAGAAGATGTCCTATGCAACTAATTAAATTAAATGAAATGTACTTAAAGCCAAAGTTAATGAATCGTACTCCAAAACAATCAGAAAATTCCAAATACTATTTCTGCATAAAAAAAGAATAATTAAAGTTTTTGAACAAAATAGCCATTTATACTCTAACCTAAGATTTCATACAGCATCACATATATTGACAGGCGCATACCTTTCGGATTCTTCTGTTCCTGCATATTCAGGTGGGACATCACACATTCATTGCATGCGCTATTTTCCTTATTTTCAAAATTAAAATTTCTACTAATAATTTGTGTTTTGACTCCGTACATGTGAAAGTCGGCATGACTTTTCCGCAGTTTGTTCATCTTCGTCACCATCTTTCATAACCACATAGTCTATTTGTGGATGGGACCTGATTCGTTTTTTGAGAATGGATTCGTAATCATTACTCATGGCTTGGCTGGACGTGGCTCTGCATCCTAGCCTTCGGGGTCTTTATCCTCCTTCCCATCTTTCCATAAATTTTGTTGCACCTCTCATAGATCACTACTTCCTTTCTCCGGCTTCACCTCTCTTTGCAACACCTGTTTATGAAAACTGGTGCACATTCGCCCAAGTCCCTCAATATGATTCTCAACACTACTCATCTGAAATACGTGCTGCCTACTGTTGCTACCTGTGCACTCGTTTTCTCTCTTGGGGCAACTTACTGTGCATACCCTTTTATACAACCGATTAGCTCAAGCAACTCGTTACTGTAGCCTTTGTAACACATGCAAAGCTATTGTTTCTTTACAATCATAATAGCCCTGTACCTCACTTTGCCCCCACTTAAGGTTAGCCTGATCATGTTCTTCGGCCATTTGTGTCTTTGCACACTCACTGGGCTCTCAGATTTCCTCATTTATTTGCACTTCACAGTTGCAGTACCCACCGAGTCCATTGTTAGAGGAATAACCAACAACACAATAACAGAACAATTCATCATCAGTGCAGAGGCCAAGAGCACACTGGCAGTTAGAGTAATAAAGTAAACAGCAGCAATATCTTATACAACATCGACAGCAGCTAAAAACGGTCGGTAGCATTACTTATGTGAGTGGCCCTGGTCTCACGTTACGGACGTGTCACATCTGACAGCCTAATATTTTTATTGTGGATAGTAGTAGGGCCACACCTCCGCATTATGCGGCTGTATTCTTCTCTTTACAGACGGAACGCAGCTCATGTTGCACCTCACTGACTATATTATCAAGGATAATGATTACTTAAAAAATCTAAGCTCAATTAAGGAAAATGAAACTTGTTAGCGTTTATTAGATACATACTTCGAAAGAACGTAATACTATATCAGTTTACGTGTAGTTTCTCCAAACAATGAACTAACACGCCACCGAATTTCTACACTGCGTCCAAAGGCACATAAATACCCAAGCAATAATTAAAAATATGGTTTACATGCATCCATTTACATGTTCAGTTTACACATCGTGCTTTTTATTACAGCGTTTCAGTATGAAATGCAAGCTATGAACTTCACGGATTTTAGTCGAAGCTCTTCATTTTTCCACTAATGTGATGATACATACGCATTCTGGAACATAAGTCAGTAGACTTACTTTCATATACTCCACCAGAAAATGCCAATCTGAATGAAACGTTTCGTTTTTGGAAACTAGATTACTTTTGAAAAGAAAAATGTAGTCATCCTATTATATGCAGAATGATTATGGTAGAGTAAGAAAGTGGATGCATCACATAAATCCAACCATTTATTATACGCAATTAAATGTAGTTACTCTCTCTATGTGATGGTATATCCAATCTACGTTAATGCAAGAAACTAAAATGTGACAAGTGGCCTTATTGGCTGTTGGATTTAGATACTTACCGCCGCCAACATTTATGTACTTCTTACCTCTCTTGACTCCTCAACATGAAATTCCGTGCCTTTACTAAGCCTGCAATGCTACAAATGACGCGACGCAGTTTTGTTACGTGTTTTAGAGGTTGCGTCCTTATGATACATGCCAAAAAAGTGTTAACACTTCTGCTAAATTAACAATTAGAAGTTTTCTTTTCCTTTATGAACATATATTTATATTCCGTAACGTGATTAGTTCCTGTGTGTCGTGGCGGGTATTTCAAATTTCAGCCAAGACCATTTTCTTGTGCTGTTAAGAGTGTATGTAATATTTAACTCACCTATATATAAAATGTTGTTAGTAAAGGAATCACTCTGTAATAAGGCAGCAGCTGTTATATTCCAAGGTGCTACACGTTGAACATGGGAAATGACAAAAATCGAAATATCTCAGTACATAAATTTCAGGCAAAACTTTCAAAGCAAAATTACCTGAACATCAGAATTACAAATAGCTGTATATATATATATATATATATATATATATATATATATATATATATATATATATAGACTTTTATTTGTGGAAAGAAAGAAGTGTGACAGTTGTTACAGTTACAAGAAACCAGTCCCAATTATGGTCTAGTAGCAGATAACGCTTGAGAAATCGAGATCAGTTAATTATATAGGAAGCATAAAAATTGTAAGTAATTGTACTTACAAATTCCTATCAAAAATCCTGTGGCTGCAGCGCTTCAGGCTGTTGGGATTAAACATTCAGTCCGGAACCGTGCGACTACTACGGCCGCAGGTTCGAATCCTGCCTCGGGCATGGATGTGTGTGATGTCATTAGGTTAGTTAGGTTTAAGTAGTTCTAAGTTCTAGGGGACTGATGACCACAGCAGTTGAGTCCCATAGTGCTCAGAGCCATTTGAACCATTTTTTTGATTAAACATTGAAATACTACTCATGTGAGACTGTTGAGTACACCATTTTCCAACAGCTATTTAAATAATGGTACAAACCAGTAAAAACAGTTTAAAACTGTTATATACAAGTCAAAACTTCAACCAATCAATTGAAAACAACAGACCGTGTTAGAAAAAATAATAAAAGATGTAAAATAAAACTTTAAAAAATGTGGAATGGACTGGAGCATTATGACTGAAAAGAAATTTATGGCTTCGTAAAATGTTACACTCGTAACATCTACAACAATATACATACTGCGCAAGCGACTGCACTGTGCGTGACGGAGGGTATTCAGTACCACTACTAGTCATCTCCTTTCCTGTTCCACTCTCATATAGAGCGAGGGAAACCCGACTGTCTGTGTGCCTCCGTATGAGCCCTAATTTCTCGTGTCTTATCTTCGTGGTCCTTACGTGAAACCTATGTTGGCGACAGTAGAATAATTCTGCACTCAGCTTCAAATGCTGGTTCTCTAAATTTTCGTAATAGTCTTCCTCGAAAATAACGTTGCCTGCCCTCCGGTGGTTACCATTGGAGTTGCCGAAGTAGAATTGTGGCATGCCATTGCTTAATGGAACCGCATTGATAGATGGCTAGTATTTTCTACATCTACATCTACATGGATACTCTGAAAATCACATTTAAGTGCCTGGCAGAGGTTTCATCGAACCATCATCACAATTCTCTATTATTCCAATCTCGTATAGCAGGCGGAATGAATAAACACCTCTATCTGTCCGTAAGAGCACTGATTTCCCTTATTTTATCGTGGTGATCGTTCCTCCCTGTGTAGGTCGGTGTCAACAAAATATTTTCGCATTCGGAGGAGAAAGTTTGTGATTGTAATTTCGTGAGAAGATTCCGCCGCAACGAAAAACACCTTTCTTTTGATGATGTGCAGCCCAAATCCTCTATCATTTCTATGACACTCTCTCCCATATTTCGCAATAATAGAAAACTTGCTGCCTTTCTTTGAACTTTTCCGATGTACTCCGTCAGTCCTATCTGGTAAGGATCCCACACTACGCAGCAGTATTCTAAAAGGGGCGGACAAGCGTAGTGTAGGCAGTCTCCTTAGTAGGCCTGTTACATTTTCTGAGTGTCCTGCCAATAAAACTGAGTCTTTGGTTAGCCTTCTCCACAACATTTTCTATGTGTTCCTTCCAATTTAAGTTGTTTGTAATTGTAATACCCAGGTTTTATTTGAATTTACGCCTCTTAGATTAGACTGATTTATCGTGTAACCGAAGTTTAACAAGTTCCTTTTAGCACTCATGTGGATGACCTCACACTTTTCGTTATTTAGGGTCAAATGCCACTTTTAGCACCATGTGGTAACTTGATTTTCAGCTATAAATTTCTATTGTTCCTTATATTGTAATTAATAACCCTGCTCCCTTTCATTCTACGCTTTTTAAAGTTTCAGTTTGGATCTTTTATTACTTTGACTGTCTTGATTTTTGTTTTCAGTAGCTTGGTTGAGATCTTGACTGACATGTACTATTCATTTTAACCCATTTTCCAGCCACGCATTATATTTTAAACAGTTGGTTAAAACTGGTATACCGAACAGTCTATATACGCATTGTATTTACATGTGTAATCGCAGAAGTCTGAAGGGCTGCAGCTACGAACTTGTTGGTAGGTATTTGTAACTGTAGTTACTGAAAATTTTTATACTGTATTCATAATTAGTGATCTCAGTGTTACAAACATTGCTTGCTACTAGGTTGTAGTCAGCAGTGGTTTCTTGTAAACGTAATAAGTGTCCCCGCTTCTCTTTTTCCACAATTAAGAGTTTATAAGTATCGACCTATTTGTAATTTTCGTGTGTCACGTAACATTGTTTCTAATGTTTGTCCGAAGTTTAGGTACTGAGGTATTTCGCTTTGTGTCAGTTCCTATGCCCAAAGTAGAGGAGCTTGGAATGTAAGAGCTACAGCCACGTTATAACGTTATTCCTTTGTTAATTAACATCTATATATAGACGTGTTATATAACACATGAACATTTTTAGTAAGTTTTGCCATATAAAATTGTGCATGTTGTCACAGGTAGCTAGTTACTTCTTCCATAGAATAAATGTAGCATAAACGTCATGATATCTCTAACGCCAGCTCCTGGCGAAATTTTTTACTTTGTGCCAAGTAGAACTTCATGTGTCAGTTTCGGCACTGCTATAGTTACGGAATGGAGCAAAAGGCGGCAGGGTGCTTTGCATTAATTTTGGCAGGTACGATTCTCAGCTTGCCTACGTTATTGAGATGTATGCCTTTTAAAATTGTTTTATTTTATATGCTTCATACAAGAGATATGATGATGGGATTATCCCGAACCATGTAATGGGATGATACATTAAATTAACATAAATTGGTGACCAAGACAACTGTACGATCATTCATGGTTTAATGAAATTGGGTTTCCTAATAATTTAAGAAAAATTGGGGGGTATATAGTTCTGTCAGATTTTCTATCCTTAAGAAAGTGGCACAGAGATAAGGCACTGAATTAGGCAGGACGTCGCAATATGGACAACTGAGGGTAATATAGCTTTCCTAACACCATGTAATGAATGAGGCATGGCTATCTCTTTAGGCATCTAGTGAACGAAATTAACCCAAGTAGGAAAGAACTTCACATACCTGCGACGTCACCACTTTCTTCGGGTTTCAGAAAGATTCATCCACTTCACAAGACCATGTCTTCTGTATCAATGAAAACAGAAACCTGAGATAAATTTCAACTAACACTAAGAACAACAGAGATTTGTACTCAAGAGATTTATCCGCCTTTACAAAGAGACGCTTTTTACGTGCACACATTTACATCCTTACGTTACTTTGTACAATTACGTTTACTTTTGCGAGCACATCCGGTGCTACTGCATTGACTGTTGATAAGCTGCGTCGCAGTTCACCCGAAACTGTTGAAAGGGGAGGTACATTCACGAAATCTTTCACACCCTCCCTCCCGCAACACACACCCGCACACACACACACACACACACACACACACACACACACACACACACACGAACACGCACGCATGCAAAATCAAATGCTGTGAACTCAGGCGACCCTGGATGACAACGGAGCCATGAGAGATCCGTACTCTCTTTGTGCTGTGGAAAGGCAATCTCTGCGAGGATCGCAACCCACAGTTGTAATATTGAATGGCGCCTGGTGAAATAGTCATGACGAAACGCTTTTAGATGCTGTGTTATCCTCCTCGACTCGACGTACATTGGATAACAAACGAATGAGCGGACAGGCTCCACCAGGGACACACCTAATGACAACCACATGAATCTCCAACTTACTCTCACCTCGATTTCCTTTTTTTTCGATTATAAAAATTTACCCGAAATTTCTCTTAATTTATGTGGAGGATATAGCATATTTGAACCGTATTAATGTTTTGAAACACCGTACATGTTGGTTACTGTTAATTTTATTACGTTATACCATAACTATTGAAAACTCCCGTTAGAAAAAATTATGAATTACTGTGCTGGTAAACCCCTTAAGTTATTTGATTTTCAAACAGCTGAGCAAAAACTGAAAGTACTCAGACATTTCTCTATTTATTATTATGAGCATCACTAAACTGACACACAATATTTTTTTAGCGCAACGAAATCTGACTTTCAATAATCCCTACAAAATAATGGCCCTGACTATCGACAACCTATACCTTTCATGAATCACTTACCTCACAAAAATCTTCATTACTCAAACTACTGCAATACAGCGTGCGCCAATACTGCCAGCTAAATAAAATATTCTAACTACTGAATACACTAACTACTGATAGGCATAGTTACCAAATGAAAGATTTTGATAGCGAACAAACAATGTATTTACCTTAATAATATTCCAAAGTCATCATATATATATATCAGTTCATGGTATACGGTATTACAAATTTACTCCTTCTGATGGACACACATCCAGATCGTCCGCTCTCAAAATTCTGCCATCTCTCTCCCCACATCCACCACTGCTGGCGGCTCACCTCCAACAGCCGGCCATTGTGGCCGAGCGGTTCTAGGCGCGTCAGTCTGGAACCGCAAGACCGTTACGGTCGCAGGTTCGAATCCTGCCTCGGGCATGGATGTGTGTCATGTCCTTAAGTAGTTCTAAGTTCTAGGGGGCTGGAGACCTCAGATGTTAAGTCCCATAGTGCTCAGAGCCATTTGAACCATTTTTCACCTCCAACTGTGCAACGCTACGCGCTGTTCACGTCCAACTGTCCAACACTACAATAGCGAATATTCCAACAATGCTAACCACCCACAGACTGCACACAGCACAGCCGGTGATTTTCATACAGAGCGCTACGTGACGTTACCAACATAAAAACCTAAACAGCCTACTTACACTATTGACAAATCGTAAGTCCCGATATGCACAAAAATGTTGTGCCAATTCTTATATCTGCTATTTCTGAGGTCTCTTCGTGATATAGGGCGACACAAACTAAATAAAACCCTTGAGCCACGTTAAGGATCAATTGAGTCGCATACCAGCTAAATTCAGTGATGTTATGAGACCTTTTTACCGTAGTCGTTTTGGTGGTAGTGAGTAGGTGCCCTTTCCAGCACGATATATTCATCACATCAGTGTAAAATAAGAATACGGATCATATCTGCTTAATTACGGACGGAATGCGTTATGGTAGAGTTCTACAGAAAGGAAACCACAGCCATAATCGAACACTTATAAGGACATCAACAAAATCAGCGTTCTCGTAGCAATAGGAACTAATTCCTAAAAATAATCCTGTATAAGAAGGATTTTTTGTTTGTTTTATGCAGGAACGACTTCCGTCAGTTTGGAGTAGCAGTTTGCTTCATTAACTTTGTAGGCACTGCATCTGATGGTACGCTCGATTATCGACGGTGGCACAGAACTGCGGCGAAAATACCATCAAGATATACGTGGCGGGAGAGCGTTGCTGGAACCAGCTTGCTGTGGTCTGGCTGGCGCAGCGTTGTCGCATTTGAATGAGCGCTGGCCGTGCAGTCATTAAGGCAAATTACACTGCTTTTAATTAGCCGTAAATTAGTTTAATGCTGTTGCCCTGACGTAGCGTGACGTGTACTGCAAATGAAAGCGACGGTTGCTATTTATAGGTGCTCACTCTTACGCGAAATTAAACAGACACGAGTTCGATACAGTTGGAACCGTGCCAAAAAGTAAAATCACTGTTTCTTCTCTCTAATTCATATACAAATATTATCTATAATCTAATTTTATGATCTTGTGATTCGTGTTTTTTTTTTTATTCTGTACTCCAGAACAGCAGAGTTTCTGGTGTTATTTCTTTCCTTCATTTTATGTAAAATTTAAGAAGAGCGGAATCTGGAATGTCGCTTTACTGACTGATGATTGTACTTTACGCCTGCTAAAAAAGAAGTATCCGTGAACAGTCATTTCAGAAAAAATTGTGTTCTTCGATATTAAAATGTTATACAGGGAGGGGCCTTGAACTTGGTCTGACAAGTGTCCGATTTATTTACCTGATGAGAACAGTTCGTTTCCACGTATTCTTCATAATAAGCGCTGAAGAAAATTAATTTCCACGGAACGTAAGTTTCTAGCTCACTTATGGAAATGCATTATAATTTACTCTTATCTTTTTTAGTAAAAGTCAGGAAACAGTGCAGATTTGTTATTGTAAGAGCTAGGCTGTGCATTTGATGTAGTACGGTTTGGAGATACTATAAAGTTCGCCATTAAACACGCACTGAACACGTGAGACATCTGAACACATGGGACATTTCTAAATAGCACCGTGGCTGGCATTCCCAGATCAAGCTCCATAGCATCATTGACGTTAAATTTATTTCATAGTAACGGGCGCGGAAAACCACGTGATTTCTCCATTACGGCTATTATTAGTACCTTCTACGCAATCTTAAAACTAATGAATCACGAATATTACTTCGCTGCGTACACCCATCCAGAGTGCCCGTTAATGCTGAATATATTTAGGGTACTTAACATTTCAAAATGTACATTATAAACCGTGCTATGGGCAGAATCACTTTTCGCGCTCGTGAAGAGTTAATATTTCTACATGTAGAACAACATTCACAGCTCATCCTTTAACCAGTCACTACACCAATGTTAGTTTTCTGGAGATATTCACTCTTAGGTTGTCCTTGGTAGTGTTTCTCTGTTCCGTAATTTATTTTGTAGGGTTTAACTCTAAGATAATGAAACTTTATGCTCTGTAGAAATATTTCGTGACCAATTCGGTATCAACGGCTAAAAACATGGAATACTGTAAACACGAAGTTTTTTCCACAAAATATGTAGGAACCACGAGACTTTTTTTCCATGAAATGTTGATCTGTTGCTGAGTAAAAACGGCATATTCACGATCTTACGGAAAATAACTCTTTAGTTGTAGCTGGTATATTAACAGACACATGTAATAGTGCACGTGGGTATTTTTGATATTTTTCACTGTTAGCTATTCCTAAATAGTTGTTCAGGGCTCAACAGTGCCGTCTCATGGAAGCTGCCTGTCAAATAGTATCCCCGGGACACATGCAGATTCAATTCGTTTCGGCACCATAGTGTACAGGTGTTGATAATTAAGCTTGCAATTTTGTACTGATAATGTGATTTTAGTAGCATGAAACGTAAAAACTCTTATTTTTCACTTATGAGCAACAGTTTTTATTAAGGTAGAAACAAATAACCTTTGTATTATTACGTGATGCTCTGGAAATCTGTACCTTTCGCATATATCCCGTAAGTCCAAAAGATTTCGAGACAGTATTAACAAAAATTTAGGAAAGTTAAAGTAGTGGTTTTAACGCATCGTGTGGTCTGTGTGGTCTCCCACTACTTGAGTACATCACACAGATCGTTCACAGAACCATGTGAAACTGTCAAAAAAGTTCTTTTTTAGGAAGTGGATTAACTAGTGCCTCACATTTGCACCTTCTTAGGTCTTGGGGAATCATCAGAGACTCATTCTGCCCTTGGTCGTGTTTTGGTAGGATGACATTGATAACATCAAATCTCGTCTCCCGTTATGGTTTTTTTCTGGAAAAGAGTCCGCCTGCTTGGCTGCGTGGTAACGTGTTTGCCTCCCATTCAGCGGGTCCGATTCGATTTCCGGCTGGGTTGGGGATTTTCTCGGCCGGTGGACTGGGTGTTGTGTTGTCCTCATCATCCTCTCATCATCATCGACACGCAAGTCGCCCAATGTGGCGTCGCCTGAAATCAAACTTGCAACCCGGCGGCCTAACTTCACCTGCTGGGGTCTCCCAGCCAACAATGCCACACGATCATTTAATTTTCATTTCTAGAAAAGAACCCTACACGTTTCTCATTTCAATCCAGTCGAGGCAGGCGTCCACGAGTAGTTATTTTTTGTTCAAGAGTCAAGGTGTGCCGGACAAACTTTCCACACACATTTCTTTTCTTCAAAACATTCCGTAAAATTCCCTGAACAATGTATTTGTAGATGTTCAGTTCGTTGCTCGGCTGCCAATTATGACACAACGACGTTGACACATTACGGTCACACGCACACTACTTAACGCTGCCTGATCACCACTAACTGTATGAGTACACATCTGTTGTTTACAATTGATAGTTGAGGCTAGCACCGTAGTTTCTGCGCTGATGTTGCTTATACGCCAGGAATAAAATCATTCTCGGAATTTACTGAACAGGCAGTGTAGTACATTTGTTGGGCATTAGAACAATCGCCACATCTATGGACGATTTGAAGAATTTTCTTTCGTGTGTACAATGAAACACTAATGACAACGAATTAACAGCAATGTCTGTGACTGTATTGCTGACACTGAAGCGCTCCTGGTAGCTTGTGAACAGTCTTCAGCAGTAGGTTATGGAGTTTACTTCAGTGGACACATGCCAGGATACGAGAACACGTGCTAGAGTAAATGTGATGAAACCTACACAGACACAGGCCATCAACAATGTGCTGCATACGACGAAGAACTACAAAGATTCTGAGAAAGATATGTAAATCCGGGTTGTGCAAGCAAGAGAACTGAACAGCACAGTTTTACACGGAAGCATCAAAGAAACTGGTATAGGCATGCGTATTCAGATACGGAGATATGTAAACAAGCATAATACGGCGCTGCGATCGGCAACTCCTATATAAGACAAAATGTGTGTGGCGCAGTTATTAGATTGATTACTGCTGCTACAGTGGCAAGTTAACAAGATTTAAGTGAGTCTGAACGTCGTGTTATAGTCGCCGCCCGAGCGATGGGACATAACATCTTCTAGGTAGCGATGAAGTGGCGATATTCCCGTACGACCGTTTCACGAGTATACCATGAATATCAGGAATCCTGTAAAACACCATATCTCCGACACCGCTGCGGCCAGGAAAAGGTCCTGCAAGGACGGGATCAACGACGACTGAAGATAATCGTTCAACTTGACAGAAGTGCATCCCTTCCGCAAATTGCTGCTGATTTCAGTGCTTGACCATCAACAAGTGTCAGCATGCAAACCATTCAACGAAACATCATCGATATGGGCCACTCGTGTTCCCTTGATGATTGCACGCCACAAAGTTTTACGCCTAGACTGGGCCAGTCAACACCGTCATTGGACTGTTAATTACTAGAAACATTTTGTCTACTCGGACGAGTTTTGTTTCATATTGTATCGAGCGGATGGAAGTCTACGGGTATGGAGACCACCTCATGAAACTATGGACCCTGCAGGTCAGAAGGGGAATTGCCACAGAGTGTCTCCAGGAACACTCTTCTAAGTTTAAGCATTTCCGTTGGCCACCAAACTCCCGAGACGTGAATATTATTGACCATATCTGGGATGCCTTAGAACGTGCTGTTCAGAAGAGATTTCTACCCCCTCGTACTCGTAAGGATTTGTGGACAGCCATGCAGGATTCACAGGATTCACGGTGTCAATTCCCTCCAGCACTACTTCAAACATTAGTCGAGTACATGCCACGTCGTATTGCGGCACTTCTGAATACTCGCGGAGGTCCTACGTGATATTAGGCAGGTGTACCAGTTTCTTTGGCTCTTCAGTGTATTTTGATTTTCCTAACGACAAAAACACGAGTATATGATCTGATGTGAACGGAGAACTGAATTTTCAAAATCTAAAAACTAAATAAAATACTTCGTTATTGTCCTCGGTAATAAATGTAATACAGACATACGCACACATACATATATAATTTTCTCTGTCATTTCATGTCCTGTACCTTCTCTTTGTCCATGTCCTCTGCCTCGTCTCACTGACCACATTTTCCTCCCTCTCCTTCTGTCCATATCCTCCTTCTCATCTCACTGTCAACCTTCTCCATTTCTTTTACTCCATCTCCTCCTCTTCCTCCATCTGACCATCTTCTCTGCCCCCTCTCTATGTCTATCTCTGCCTTCTTTATTCACTCTCTGTCCCTCTCCTCCTCCCCTCTCTGTGTGTCCATCTTCTCCTCCCTGCTTCTTTTTCCATTTCTTTTCTCTGTCTATATCATCCTCCCCCATCTTTGTCTGTCCATCTGCTCTTTCCTACTTTCTGTTCCCACGTCACCCTCCCTCTACGTAGGTATATCTCTATCCACTTCCTCCCCCCCCTCCTCTACTTAGCCATACTGATCCATATGTGTAGCTCCTACTAGGCATGCCAAAACTACTGGCACAATATACATCCTCCCATGTCTTTCTGTTCATCTCCTCCTCCGCCCCCTGTCTGCCCATCCCTTTCTCCCCCCTTTTTCTGTCAATCAGCTACTCTCCCTTTCTGTGGTAACCTTTCCCTTTCCCTATTTCTGCCTGTCCACCTCATCCTCTCACTTCTATATGTCCATTCCCTCCTCCATACTATATCCGTCTCTCCATCTTCTCCTCCATCCTGGCTCACTGACCATGTCTTCCTCCCATCTCTCTCTCTCTCCATATCCATCTTCCCGTCCCTCTGTCCAGCTCCTCCTGCCTCTTATCATTTTCTACCTAGCTGCTACCTTTTACATGTTCCAACTGTTTGCTGCATTTTCCTGTCCTCCCCCACTCTCTTATATGTCATCCTCCCCAGTTCTCTGTCTACCTCACCCTCCCCACTCTATCAATATCCATCCACTCCCACCTCCACCTCACTCTGATCAGCCATGCCCATCCACACATGTAGCCCCTGCAAGAAATTCTGCTACTATCTGCAACAACAGGCCTCCTCCCCTCTCTCCCTGCCCATCTCCTCCTCCCACATTCTCTGTCCATCTCATCCTAACCTTTCTCACAGGCTGTGCCTTCCTGCCCTTCTTTCCAAGCGCTAATAGAAATCACTGAATCTCAAATCGTTATAGATACGGAAAGCTGACTAAAGCCAGAAATAAGTTCAGCCAAAATATTTACAAGGGCCTAACAGTGTTCAGAAACGATAGATTAAACACCGCTGGTGGTGGAGTGTTTATTGCTGTCAGAAGTAGTTTGCCTGGTAGTGAAACTGAACTAGATAGTTCCTGCGAGTTAGTGTGGATAAAGGCTATACCTGACAGACGGAATAAATTAATAATTGGTTTTTTATACTGACGCCCCGACTCAGATGATACAGTTACTGAAAAGTTCAAAGAAAACGTATCATTTCAAATAGGTGTTCAACTCGTACAGTTATAGCTGATGGTGATTTCAATCTACCTTCGACGTATTGGCAAAAATACGTGTTTAAAGCAGACTGTAGCCCTTAAACGTCTTACGAAATGGCATTAAATGCCGTCTCAGAAAATTATTTTGAACAGCTAGTTCAGGAGACCACTCGAAGTGTAAATGGTCATGAAAACATAGTTGACCTTTTAGCAACAGCCGTGCGGGGTAGCCGTGCGGTCTTGGGCGTCTTGTCATGGTGCTCACGGCTCCACCCTGGCGGAGGTTCGAATCCTCCCTCAGGCATGGCTGTGTATATTGTCCTTAGTATAAATTAGATTAAGTAGTGTGTAAGTCTAGGGACCGATGACCTCAGCAGTTTGGTCCCATAGAACCTTACCACAAGTTCCAAATTCTTAGCAACAAATAATCCTGAGCTGATCGGGAGGATCATGGCAGATACAGGGATTAGTGACCACAAGGTCGTTGTAGCTAGACTTCCTACCGTAACAGACTGAACGCCGTAACATCCAAACCCACTAAAAATAAACGCAAAATACATCTATTTAAAAATCAGATAAACAGTGACTTGACACCTTTCTAAGATACAGTCTCCACTCCTTCCAGTCTACGTAAGAGTGGACCAGAGGTAGTTTAAATTGAAAGAAATACTATTGACGAAAATTGAGACATATATACCAAATAAATTAATGAGATATAGTGCTGATCCCCCATGCTACACAAAACAGGTCACAACACTATCGAAGTTGCAACAAAAAAAAAAAGCATGCGAGGTTTAAAAGAAAGACAAATCTCTAAAATTGACGAAGTTTTACAGAAGCTCGAAATTTAGCACGACTTTCAATGCGATATGCTTTTAATAGTTTCCACAACGAAACTCTGTCTTGAAATCTGGAAGAAAACCCAAAGAGATTCTGGTCGTATATAAATACACCAGTGGTAAGACGCAGTCAGGACCTTCATTGCGGCATATCAATAGTGAAGTTATTGACGACAGTGAAACTAACACAGAGTTATTAAACACGTATTTTGGAAACTCCTTCAGCAACAAACAACTGTCAACATGAGAAACTTAGAAGTAGATATCATCGATGTAGCGTAACAGCTTAATGGCAAGGCTTCCAATTCATATCGTATGTCAGTCAGATTTCTTTCAGAGTATGTTGATACAATAGCTCCATTAATAAGAATCCTGTACAGAAAGATCAGTCTCCGAAGACTGGAAAGTTGCACAAGTCATACAAATACTGAAGAATGGTTCAAATGGCTCTGAGCACTATGGGACTTAACATCTGTGGTCATCAGTCCCCTAGAACTTAGAACTACTTAAACCTAACTAACCTAAGGACATCACACACATCCATGCCTGAGGCAGGATTCGAACCTGCGATCGTAGCGGTCACGCGGTTCCAGACTGAAGCGCCTAGAACCGCACGGCCACACCGGCCGGCTGAAGAAAGGAAACAGGAATAATCCGCTAAATTACAGACCTATATCACTAAGGTTGACTTGCAACAGGATTTTGGAACATATACTGTGCTCGAACATTATGAATCACCGGTCACGATTAAGTGACAAATAGCAAACACGGATTCTGAAAATATCGTTCCTGTGGAACACAACTAGCTCTTTATTCTCACGAAGTAATGAGTGCTATTCACAGTGAATGTCAGATTGATTCCATGTATTTGTATTTCCAGAAGGCTTTTGACACCGTTCCTCACAAGCGACTTCTAATTAAATTGCGTGTCTATCGAATATCGTCTCAGGTGTGTGACTGGATTCCTGATTTCCTGTCAGGAAGGTTACCGTTCATAATAACTGACGGAGAGTCACCGAGTAAAACAGAAGTAATATCTGCCGTTCCCCAAGGAAGTGTTATAGACCCTCTGTTGTTCCATATCAACATAAATGATTTAGGAGACAATTTGAGACCATTTTTTTTGGAGATGATACTGTCATTTACCGCTATATAAAGTCACCAGATGATCGAAACGAATTGCAAGACGATTTAGACACGATTACTACATGATGCAAACAGACGCGATTGACTCTAAACCACGAAAAGTGTGAAGTCTTCCACAGGAGCACTAAAAGGAAAGCGCTAAATTTAAGTTACACAATAAATCATAAATTTATAGGCTGTAAACTCAACGAAATACTTCGGTATTACAACTACGAATAACTTAAGCTGGAATGGTCACACAGAGAATGCTGTGGGGAAATCAAGCCAAAACTGCGATTTATGGGCAGAACTCTTAGAAAATGTAACATATTTACTAAAGAGACTCCTTACATTACGCTTGTCCGCTCTCTTCTGGACTGTTGTTGTGGAGTGTGAGATTCGCATCAGATAGGATTGACGGAGGACATGGAACAAGTTCAAAGAAGGACAGCTCGTTTTCTATTAACGCGAAATAAGGGGAGAGAGCCACTGATATGATATACGAATTGGGGTAGCAGTCATTAAAACAAAGGCGTTTTTCGCCTCAATCCTCAGCTTTCTCCTGAGAGTGTGAAAACATTTTGTTGGCTCCCAGCTACATAGAGACAAATGATCATCGTAATAAAATAAGAGAAACCAAAGCCCACACAGAAACAATTGAATGTTCCTTGATCCCACACGCTGTTCGAGAGTGGAAAGGTAGAGAAGTATCTTAAAGGTGGTTCGATGAACCTTCCGCCTGATACCTGGCTATGAAATACAGAGTAATCATGTACATGTAGATATACATTTATCTGTCCATAGCCTCTTCCCCCTGTCCCTCTGCCCATCTCCTCCTCACCCCTTTCTCCCAACTCCTTCTCTCCTGTCGTTTTCCTCTCACTCATCAGACATTCCCATCTGCACATGCAACAGAGCAATAATAAAGCAGGCCAGAACTTCTACTACAACATGACTGCTGCTCTAGACTGCATTCATGTCAGAGGCTTGAATTTTTTTTTTTGTTGGGGGGGGGGGGTGTAGGCTCGCATCCAGAGCGGGCCGATAAGGCTTGTATTCCTTCAGCATTCCTGTCATTAAATACAGCCTACAAGTCTGGCGTTGGGATACAGTTATTCCTGTCTCTGGTGTGTGGGCTACTACTCTCACACAACAACTCTGTTGCTGCGAGCACCCTATAGATATTGGCTGAATCATCATGTGTTTGCCTGTACTTCCACTCCTATTGTAGCTAGGAGATTCTAAATCACACATTGCTGATGCTTGTGAAGTTTGTGTGCTCAGTTTCACACACACACACACACACACACACACACACACACACACACACACATATATATATATATATATATATATATATATATATATATATATATATATCGCATGTAAACAGGATTTCGGCATGATATATTTACGCAACCATGAAAACCCTGTATCAAGATGGGCAGATGAAACCTTCAAATCAGTTCCTCCAGAACAGGAATGTGGGTTTTAACCATTTCGCTATCTCACTAGTTATGAGAGAGAGAGGGTATACATAGGAATCAGGAGGATTCGAAGTCTTCAGTGTATTCTGTTACTGCCTGACATGGCTGATATACAGGAGATTCCAAGAGGATGATCAAACAATCCAGAAGATGAGAGAAATCGTAAGTTGAAGCAACATTCAGAGAGACGTACATTAAGTTTCGAATGTTGCTTGGGATAAATTATTGTGATTGTTTATTATCATTATGAAATGGTTTCATACTGTGATTTTCATTTTAGTTATTATTTATAGCTAGGTTACAAATTTACAAACGTTCACAACAGATTTTACAAAGGAGTCAATAACTCAGTTATGTGTCTCCACTACAAATTCACAATAGTTGGGAGGGTGTTGCATTCTGCATGGTGGGAACCCTTCGGATTCACGCATAAATGTTTTTCAATGTTTTTGCGTAAGATAACGGTTCCTGTCACCTCCGTGAATATTGTCCTTTCGTCCTGAGACACCCACTACGTCTCTCTTCCACCAGCACATCTAAAAATAAACGATCCGTCATTCATTACTCGTTCTAGAACGTGGTAGAAATCTACTATTTAAATTTGTGGAAGTCCTGGGCAAACGTACGTAAATATTTACGCATAATAGTGAAAGAAAGCGAAGATATTTTCAGTGATAAGCAATAACTAACTGCCAGGATTCTGGCATTCTCTGTCGACAGGACGTTAATCCCTGGTCATCCTTCCTTCTTGTCGTCTGATACGCTCCAGAAAAAGCAACGTACAAAATAGACATAAGTTCGAGCGCTGGTGTTGAGTTCCTTGTGACTTTACACTGAACTCTATACGAGAACCAGCTATTTCGTGTCATCTGATGATAAAATTGTGAAAATGTCATTGAGTTGTCGGAGAGTGTAACAAGGAGATTAACACTTATGAATCTGTCGAATTGGCGTTATAATGAGATTATGTCACACCGACTGACGAGTAAGGTGGATCCTAACGAGTGACGTCTTGCACGCAGTAGCTGAAATGGCTGATGAGAATAAACGAAAAGGGTCGAGCAGTTAAGACAATACTATAGAAACAGATGTTTTCAGTTACAATATACGCTAGCAAAGTCTGCTGTGATAATGCTTCCGTATAACACATAGCAAGCACCTGGAAAATAAATCACTGGGTAACTGCATTTTATGATATACCCTGAGGCACCCAGCGAGATAGCTGCACACGTTAGCGGACTTCAGAAAATGCACGACATGTCGGGTTTTCGAGTGCTGTGGTGTGTGTCTTCAGCACGTGAGGAAACCAGGGTGAGCCGGCCGAAGTAGCCGAGCGGTTCTAGGCGCTACAGTCTGGAACCGCGCTACCGCTACGGTCACAGGTTCGAATCCTGCCTCAGGCATGGATGTGTGTGATGTCCTTAGGTTAGTTAGGTTTAAGCAGTTATAAGTTCTAGGGGACTGATGACCTCAGAAGTTAAGTCCCATAGTGCTCAGAGCCATTTGAACCATTTTTTTTGTCGTTTTTAGGCGGTTTCACACATCCGACTAAGTGAATATTGGGCTAATACCTGCAACAGTTACACGATTCGGAAACATTTCGGAAACGTTCACACATTTTCCATGGGATAGCAGAAGACGAAGACAAGATTAGTGAGGTGTAGAGCCTATCACTTACCAGGGGGATGGGGATGGGTAGAAGGGATGACGGCAGGAAGTGCACCAGACCATTTCTGAGTGAAACATCGCCAAATCCAGATTAAAAAGTCGACCCTGTAGAGACACTAGGTAACGATGAAAGGCGTTGTCGTTTCCAATCTTGTCTGAATTCTATACAACTCGTGACTATGTGCGTCCGATCACGGACATTCTACTGCGTGTAAGATGCAAATACTTGCCCACGGTAGCCAGAATTGGTAACGAGCATTCTGTCGAATGGCCAAGAATTATTTGAAAGACAAACTATGATTTCTTTTTATAAGAACTATGAGTGAGTTGCAGATGTGAACTGTACTATCAAATCTTTGCCTAATTACGTTGTTGTTATACAAAGTTGGTAAAATTTGAATGCATCTATCAATGAGCATTTTCAATTTCATATCATTAATTACGTTGTGAAATGTATCTCTTTACTGGACCTTTAAAGTCAACATCATAGCTTCTGCAAAAACATGTTTTACGATGACCATATACGTTACACAATGTTTATAACTTTAATGTATTTGCTATTTTAAGGTCTTTGGAACTAATGTTCTTTGGAACTAATGTTCTGTCCAACTGGTCGGTTTAGATCGTCAAAATCCCGCGCTGATTGGAGGCCCTACCCAGAATGCTCCTAACGTTCTCAGCTAGGGAGGGATCCGGCGATCTTTCTGACCAAGATAGGTTTTGGCGAGAACTCGTCGTGTACTGCGTCGGGAGGGGGGGGGGGGGAGGCCCATTATCTTGCTGAAATGTAATGCCAGGGTGGCTTGACATGAAGGGCAACAAAACAGGGCGTAGGATGTAGTCGTACTTCTGTGCTATAAGGGTTCTGCAGATGATAACCAGAGGGTCAGCTATAAAAAGAAATGGCACCCCAAATTATCACACTTGGTTGTCGTGCTGTATGGCGGGAGACGATCGCTGTTTGGGGCTTCTGCAGACACGTCTTCGGCGTGGTATCTCTTTGAATGGGGTAGAATTTTCGTGATGGGCCCCGCTTCGTAATGAGACCTGATGACCAGAGAAGACGTGTCTGGAGACGCCCCAAACAGCGATGGGGTAGCAATCTGACTGTAGCCCACCATACGGCCCGACGACCAGGAGCGGTGTTGTGAGGCGCTAATTCTTTTCATGGCAGGACCCATTTCGTTGTCATCCGCGGCATCCTTACAACACAGCACAGCGGTACGTCGATGAATTCTAAGTCCCGTTATATTACCCGTCATTACAAGCCTCCTGGGCTTACATTTGAGGACGATAACGCCTGCCCGCACACGGTAAGAGTTTCTTTCTACTGCTTGTTTCGTGCTTGCCAGACCATAGCTTGGCCAGTAAGTTTGTCGGATCTCTCCTCAACTGAGAACATTCGGAGCATAATGGGTACGGCTCTACAGCCAGCTAGAGATTGACGATCTAACGGTCCGATTGGAAAGAATTTGACACGATGTCCCTCCGTAGGATATCCGAGAACTCTATCAATCTGTGTCAAACCGAATAACTGCTGGAATACGTGCCACAGGTAGAACGACCCCTTATTGACTTGATCAAATTGTGAAACTGTTCCTCTTCAATAAATCAACCGATTTTTCAGAAATCGTAATCATTTGTTTGTCTATACATGTAAATCACACATACCGATCTCCGTCTCTTTCGGATGGTTTCTTCATGGTGCGTCGCTTTTTTTTTCTTTTTGTCTTAGAGTGTGTATTAACCGCTTTAAGGCCGTTTCCTGTTTGAATCCTCAAATTACTCGTACAAATCTTTCAATTAAGTTTACTGAATTAAAAAAAATTGTTGATCACGGAGCAACAATCTATTTAACATTACAAAGAGAGGCTGCAACATCTAAGGCTGTAAGAACAATCCGACAATGGAATTTTAAAGATCCGAAACAGGTAATGAGTGAACGCGGATACATTTTTTTCCAACACAGTTGTCAGCCGCTGCTGTATTTGAACTGTAACCTTTGCGATTCTACTACAACAAAGTTTCTTTTAAGGTCCTTTTTCGGCAAGACAGCGTATATACCAGGTCTATTGTTTCCAATTTGCAGCCATTCTTGCAGAGTAAGATTCACTGTAAAGTCTTCATGTAATACGCTCAACAGATTCAAAATCTGAATGATGCAAAATAAACGTCATAGCTGTGCCAGAGATGTTTTGCAAACTCTCGGAGAATTGTAAACAGTCTCATTTCCAGGAAGTGTGATTCGTGTTGTGAGTGTTAAATCGTCCCATCCCGCGGAAAAGCTATAGAACAAGCGTCATTAAATTAGCGTCCAGAACTAAGTACTTTGGTATAAGTAATCAATTGTCAAAAATGAATATTTCAGGCTATACAAGCTCCTGAATGGACAACACGTGTGAGGTATCTAGTAGTGAACAACTCACGCTTCATAACATGCAATTTTCTACCACGTATCGACATTGTTGACATTACCCTGAAATCCAACATACACTTGCCTGCGATTGGTCCTCGGTGGAAAGTATCGCTGTTTACAGTCTGCCTCGCTGTTGAAGATGAGGAGCTTGAAGATATGAATTTAATGCACGGTGCAGCAGTGCTAAGAGACGGGAAGGCATACGAATTTACAGAGAAAAGTTTCGGAAGAGACGTCATCACAACCGGAAGGAATTTTTCACCGTAGAAGGCAACTAACGATAAACAGGGTCGTCAGGCAGCAGACAGTAGGTTAGATTCGTAGAAGAACAACTGTTCTCGTGACACATGCGGTGTCGAACAGAATAGGAGAAAAAAAATGAAATGATCCTGCCGCATTGTTGGCCGAGAGAGACACCTTCCGGGGAAGTTCGGCCGTCATCTTGCAAGCCTTATTTCTGGTGACTTGCACATCGGTGATGATGAGATGATGATGAAGGCAATACAGCACCCAGTACACTAGCAAAGAAAAATCCTCATCAGGCCGGGAATCGAAACAGGGCTTCTTCATGTTAGGCAAACACGTCAACACTCAGTTCAGCAAGCGGCGAGTAGGAGAAGATTCAACACCAAGCACCCGTCAGCTGCCCTTGAAATGTACACGTCGGCGAACACCCCATGGAGAGCACTCGTGGAGATGTAGTTGCATTCATATCACAAATAACATGTAAAAGGGACCAAATGATCTAGGACGAACAGTTTGTAACCCTCTCATATCGTCAGTTATTCGCCATAATCAACCATCATTACATATACCTGATCTGTCGGAAAGGGACCGATTCCAAAGTAACTTGTACAACTAAACACCAAATTCATAATTAGGTAAACTGTCTCAATAAAGACTTAGTACAAGGACTGTAGTCACATAGATCAATTTGGACTGGCCAGTCGAATTTGATCAATAATAAAAGAATTAATTTTACTAAATTTCCATCGAGCGATGAAATAATTCGGTCGTCACACGTAAAGCGAGCAATTTATTCGTCAATCCAATAGATTATATAATTAGTAATAATATGAACATCCAAGCTCAAGAAAAACTTGAGTTCTTCTTTCTGGTAAAGCTACTGCCTTCAATGCCGGCCGGAGTGGCCGAGAGCTTCTAGGCGTTTCAGTCTGGAACCGCGCGACCACTACGGTCGCAGGTTCGAATCCTGCCTCGGGCATGGATGTGTGTGATGTCCTTAGGTTAGTTAGGTTTAAGTAGTTCTAAGTTCTAGGGGACTGATGACAACAGATGTTGAGTCCCATAGTGCTCAGAGCCATTTGAACCATTTTTTACTGCCTTCAATAGTGATCAAATTTAGCACTAATGTGACGCTTACAACAAAGGACGATAGGACACGTATCCTGGTCCAGGTTATAACGAATCTTGGTCATTATGACTACGAAATTACACTGAAATATCACACAGAAATATAGTTTCGAAATTACTCAAAACAACGGCAAGCCTTTGGCAAAGCTAAGGATAATGCACGTGCGAAGTAACAGCCCGGAGGCAACAATGTCCCTAATTCCTAATTATTATATCTTCAGATGCATATATTCACTATACCTTCTGTGGCCAAACAGAACTTTTCCTTTTATTTCCCTCAAAGCAAAATTATACGTCACCCAAGTAGTGGGGCCGTCGTAACTTGCAGTACAGTGCTGCACGCATTCGCTGCTAAAGAGGCAATCACACTTTGTAGCTTGAACCATTTCCGTCTTACGGTCTTTTGTTGTCACAGACCGAAAACACTCGAAGGATTTCATTTTAATCGCCTACATAGTTTTGGAGAATCGATACAATAAACATCCCTGATATTCCTGTGTTTCTACTGCATAGATATTACCAAATTGTTTTCAATAGTTCCATATAAAATTTCATTTATAAAAACGCATTTGTCTTATTTAGTTTGCAATGTTTACACAAGAGTGAAGATAATAATACACAGGAGAGAAATAAAAAAGATTGCATTCGTAAATGCAATAGAATTAAGTACTTCAGTAGCATTGTTGTACCAGCCAGGGTAGCCGAGGGCGATAACGCGCTGCTTCCTAGACTCCGATAGGCGCTCCGGCCCCGGATCGAATCCGCCCGGTGGACAAACGACGAGGGCCGGTGTGCCAGCCAGCCTGGATGTAGCTTTTAGGCGGTTTTCCACATCCCGCTAGGTGCATACCAGTCTGGTCCCCACGTTCCGCCTCAGTTACACAACTCACAGACATTTGAAACTCGTTAGCACTCTTCCATGGCTTACACTACACACTGACACTTGAGGTACAGTGATTCCATCCCAGGGAGTACGGGGTGGCAACGGTAAGGGCATCCGGCCACCCCTCAAAACTAACATGCCTCGTCCGTTTAACCATAACAGCAGACCCCGCAAGTCGGGATTAATGCTTGGAAAGAGGGAGAGAGAGAGTAGCATTGCTGTGTTATAATGTCGCAAGTTCAGTTCTGTCAGTGGGTGATCCAGAGCAGTACTTCAGTGCCAAACGTCCTGCCGGTTGTCCTGTTCACAGATGCAGCATCTTTCAAACATGATGGTCTTACGAAAAGCCTCAGTAGCCATGTTTGGAGCGATGAAAATACGCCACGTTCGGCTCAGTTCACCAGCAACGGTTCGGTATCGGCTTCCGGGCTGAAACTGCAAGATGAACGGATATCACACTATTAGCTGCCACCTCGTTCCAATAGTGCACGTTATCTGGTGTTCATTCGGGTTATTCAGGAATGTTCCAGTTGTCGTCCGCCAAAAGATGTGGTTTCAGGACGATGGCGTACCATCTCACATGGATGTTAATATACTTTATCACCTGTATAATATATGCTTTTATCATAAGATTATCCCACGACCTATACTAAAATCCCGGATTTTAGTGTTGTGCATTTTTTCCTATGATGTTAAACGAAGTATGTGATGTATGAAACAGCAAACGATGATGAAGGCAATCAGGTCGGCTACGTCTTAGTTCATTATCTTATTGTACAACAGGGACCTCTCAGATAGTGCAGCAGAATTCCACGGGCCATTAAAAATCATGCATTGAGATTAGCGGCCGTCACTTTAAACTTTTGCAATGAGTTAAAATTGTCATGGGGCCACTTAGCTGGTTGTTGGATGGTATGGGGGGGGGGGGAGAGGGGAGGGAAGAGTAGCTGATTACTCCAGCTCTTTCAGAAATAATTATCTTTCCCTACCTAACAAGCATTCTATTCCGCCACACGTAAATTCAGTGTCAGTTTTGTGAAGTCAATGAAGTAATGTCATCATGGGCGTCTGGAAGCAAGTATTATTACGGGAACAACGTCATATATGTAGATATGTGTCTACTTACGTTACTTTTTCAGTAAGTACTGGAGAGTACATAGAGTAACGGTACATATTATAGTCACACCCTGGTCCGAGGTGGGACTTGAACCCGAGAGCTTCGTCTCACGAAGCAGTGGTTATGCACTGAGACAACGGAGACCGAAGACACGAAAATTTTTCTGCAGCAGAAAAAAATATTGTATTTTCCGTTTGTGTTAACTCACAAGTTACGGTTTTGGCTTCTTCTACTGCTGTGCATGGCACAATATTGGATGAAACGACCATTCTGTGGTACGTATATAACCGATGCAGAAAACGTTCTGTTGGCTCACAATCGCTCATAAAAACACATTTAACGAACTTAACTGCCGCAGTAAACACTTAAAGGATACCTGAATGGTTGGCTAACAGTAGGTTTTGTTTTGATCTCAGTAAAAGATGCTAGGGAAAGATTAACGTTTGTACATTAGCTGGCATTTCGAGAATGTAGTCTGGATGAATTATAGTTTGTAGCTTCCAGCATTAATTTCTGTATTTTTGTTGTTATAATTTATGAACGCGTTAGTGAAGGTCGTCAGAATTTCATTTGTTGTTAATTACAGAGTGCTGCAGCCAGTATTACTTAGCTTACAGCATTTCTAGATTTATATAACTCCTGACATTCATGTTTACAGCTCACTTAGTCAGTGTAGGTGTCTTCGGGTGAACACTCATCATTTACGTTGAATCAAATTATGGGCCTCTACCGGGCGACGCTTTTGAGAGTGCTACAGGCCACAGACACAGTCCATTTAACACGTCTACATTAGATCAATAAAGTGCAGTGACATCAACGTTTTTCTGTTTCGACTACAGCGATAGATGATGTAGCAATCTGTGCATTTTGAAAGGTGCGAGGCTTTAGAACGTGCTTTATTAAGCGCAAAACTTACGGACGAAAGGAACTTTCGCATCACGTGTCACTGCCTAGTGACATAGCTCGATGAAACTTGGACCATACATGGTAAGTACTGTTACAGTTTACTACAGACTGTACCTAAAACAAATGGTCAGTGGGGCGAACAGAAATGACAGTTTTATTCAAAGATAATAATTATACTGAAGTCATCACGATTCACTATGGTCTTCTGCACATTACAAAAGGCGGGACATGGTTCTTCATAGGATGTGTGGGCATCACGGGCAACAATACATGCTGTACAACGTGCTCACATGCTGGACACAAAGTTGATAACAAGTTCTTGTGGTAGGGCGTTCCGTTCCTCCACCAGCGCAGTTGAAAACTTCTGGATAGTCTTTGGGTCTTTGGTACATACGAACGTGCTGTATTACGTCTCCCTAACTGAACCTACACGTGCTCGGGGAGATTTAAGTCGGGACAACGGGTTGGTCAGTCCATTTTCCGAATAACATCTTGTTCCAAGAGGTCCTTCTGTTCGATGTGGTTTGCACATTGTCATCCAAGAAAATAAAGTCAGAGACGAATGTGCCAGCGAAAAGATGCACGTGAGGAAGGAATACTGCTGCATACTAACTTTGACCAGCGAGTGAACCGATGTCAAAGATATGGACGTCAGCACATTCGTGTAATTTTATGCCTCACCACAACATAGTATGTCTATCACCAAAACTATCATATTCGACAATATTCCAGGGTACATCAGGTGTTCCCACTTCTGGCTATACGACAGTGTGTCCAACATTGTGGAACATGGTCGTTTTGTTGGTCCAGGTGTTACTGCGTGGGGAAGCATGATGTTGCAAGGGTGTACTGACCTCAAAATCTTTGAACGCGGTGCACTCACAAGTCAAAGTTGCTGTGACTCTGTGCTCCGTCCCCATGTACGCCTTTCTCAGCGGTGCATTCAGCCTTGACTTAATTTTTATGGAGGACATTGTCCGACCGCATCGGACAGCAAAGGAGGAGGCGCTCTGAGCACGAAGATATTCGGCGAATGGACTGGCCTGCCCGCTCCCCTGATTTGTCTGATAGGGCACGTGTAAATTGAGTTGGGGAGACCATTTGCAGCCATTCACGGACGTCATGTCTCCAAACAAAGATGGAATTTTTATGGATGGAAGTGCGCCATGTCAGCGAGCCACAATTGCTGGCGACTGGTTTGACGATCGAATGGTTCGGCCACCCAGATCACCCGACATGAGTCTCATGTAACATTTATGGGACATAATCGAGAGGTCAGTTCGTGCACAAAATTCTGCAACGACAACGCTTTCGCAATTATGGCCGCCTATATGGGCAGCATGGTTCAGTGTTTCCGCTGGGGACTTCCAACGACTTGTTGAGTTATGCCAAGTCGAGTTGCTGCACGACGCCGGAGAAAAGGTGGTCCGACACGATATTAGGAGGTGTCCCATGACTTTTGTCACCTCAGTGTCTAGCGCCGCTGCTCTTATACATTGATGCCATCTGGTGGCAACATCCGTTTGTTAAGCATCTTAACGCCGTCCTACTGTCATCTGAGTTCTGATGGTGACGCCTAACACATATGGCTCCATACTTTCTATGAATACTTTTACACTCCCAGCCACGTTAATGTGACCACCGCCTATCCTCGACGTCAACGCTCACTAACCTCCCACGGAAGGCATGTGGCACCACTAGCAGTGGAGGGCATAAAAGGCATGTCGGGAAGGGGGGGGGGAGGAGGGGGAAGGGCGAGAGGGGACGCAGAAAAAAATACAGTCCTTGTCGTAATGCGGAAACGGAGCGATTTATCTGACGTCCAAAAGACGGCGATCGTTGTGTTTAGGGCCAAGTGTGAAAGCATTTTTGTAACGGTTAAGTCTGTAAACCGTGGGTAAAGTACACTGTGCATAGCAAAATGGCGCTATCCAAAACCGGTGACGAGGCAACTGTGGTACACCACGGGCCGTAGACGGCAGGGGTGAAAGACGGCTGTAGAGATGTGTACGGGCGAGTAGACGTGCAACTACTGAACAACCAAATGGCCAGATCAACCAAGGGGGCTACCAACAGGGCCTCCTCAACGACCGTTCCTTGAACGTTGCTACTTATCGGTTTCTGCAGCAGGCGCCTAACTCACGCTCACTCCTGTTCATCGGCGACGAACGCTAGAATTAGCACGTCAATACCACAAGCGGTCGTTCTCTGATGGACGACAGATGGTCTATTTTTTATGCTCCATCGGACAGATGACCGTTGGCGTGTACGGTTGAAAGGTCTGAAAGCAAACACCCTGCAAAAACCGTCTTAAGGCTTAATACGGGAGGGCATTCAGTGGGTGATCTCGTCATTCTGGAAGGAATGTGGATCAACGAAAGTATGTATCTATCCTTGGGGACCTTGTCCGCCCCTACATGAAGATTCTTCTTCCTCGGTATAATAACATCTACCAGAAGGACAATACTCTGGTTCGAAGAGCACAGGTATGAATTTACCGTTCTCTCCTGGCCACCAAACTCCCCGTATTCAAATCGAATCGAGAGTCTGTGAGGCCATCTCGATCCAGCAGCTGACGCCATGGCTCATCAACCAAGGTACCTAGCACAGCTGGCCACCACAGTGCAGTCGGCTTGGCTCCCCATCCCTTGCTGGTTGGCTCTGAGCACTATGGGACTTAATATCTGAGGTCTTCAGTCCCCTAGAACTTAGAACTACTTAAACCTAACTAACCTAAGGACATCACACACATCCACGCCCGAGGCAGGATTCGAACCCGCGACCGTAGCAGTCGCGCGGTTCCGGACTGAAGCGCCTAGAACCACTCGGCTAACACGGCCGGCTCCCCATCCCTATCGGCACCGTCTTGCAAAAGGTGGTTATTCAAGATTTCACATTAATGACTGGACAGAGTACTTTTGGTGCGTGTATTCTTTGAGCGTTCATTGTAACACCTTTTGGAAATTTACTCAAAGTAACTTTCTTCAATGACGCTTGATTTAATGGCTTTGTGTTTTTTCTTGACAAAACTTCTCATGGTGGGTTGGGCCTGAAACGCTGCAATAAATAAGAATTTTTGAAGATCATGTGGCTACTTGATGTAGCGATCCATTGAAGATTGGCATTAGTCTCCTCAGGGTTATGTCATAGTCGTAGGTCTGCTACGCAACTTTAGGTCGCACTTTAAAAACCCTGTACAATTCTCAACGAGGCTCAACCGTAATAATTTCGTCAAATGTTAAAGTTTGAAGTTCAATTTACGTTGATGCAGCAATTACTCAGTTATAACAATAGATTCAGCGTGCCTTATAAAATACTTAAATACACTCTAATGGAAAGAAAAAGCTTACGCACCACGAAGGTTTTACGTGAATAGGTCAAAAATTTGTAGATCTGAAGTACACGTACAGACAAATAAATGCCCGCATCTCGTGGTCGTGCGGTAGCGTTCTCGCTTCCCACGCCCGGGTTCCCGGGTTCGATTACCGGCGGGGTCAGGGATTTTCTCTGCCTCGTGATGGCTGGGTGTTGTGTGCTGTCCTTAGGTTAGTTAGGTTTAAGTAGTTCTAAGTTCTAGGGGACTGATGACCATAGATGTTAAGTCCCATAGTGCTCAGAGCCATTTTTTGACAAATAAATAATCATAGTTTCAGAAAAAGCTGTGAATTATTCAAGGGTAAGAGCTTCATAGATTGAGCAAGTCTGTAACGTGTTGTCCACCTCTGGCCTTATGCAAGCAGTTATTCGGCTTGGTATTGATTGGCGGAGTTCTTGGATGTCGTCATGATGGATATTGTGTCACAGTCTGACCAACTGGCAGGTTATGTCGTCAATATACCATGTTGTTTAGCAGTTACCAGTAGTTTTCTCCGACATTTACCACTGCTACAACAGTCGTCTCTGTTCACTATTTGACGGTATAAAACTTTTAATTCCATTACGTTTGCTTATCCATATTTATTACTTAGATGAAGTGCATAATTTTGGTGACTATTTACCTCCAAAGAATATTAATGTTTAACGTTTTAGAGACATAGTCTGCAGATGATTATTTATACAATCAAAAGCGGTTACCATTTGGATGTATAATTATTAATTTTAATAAGCCCTTGCGTTGAAGACTGATTAGCATTTTAATTTAAAATGGTGATAAACACTACCATGTTGAGCGTAGTGTGATTGCCGTGATGGGCAGCGTAGTGGTGGTTTTGGGCGTCGTTGATAACATGCATTGTTGACTTTTCCATATTGAGGTCCATATGAACTCTGACTGTGATGTGAGGAGAGGCTGAAGCACAAGCATCCATCCCCTCCCTCAGGCCATTCCTCTTACGAAAATCTGCAGAACTATACCGGGCTATGATTCGTGAGGAATGAGGTAGTAATCTCCGAAGAAAGACGGTAACATTGTCTTTATTGGCTAGGGAGCTCGTCTGACATTTCTTAACATTATCTTCAAAGAGATTCGCAGAAGCAGGTACGCTGTGGCTAACTTAGTTTACGCCCCTTCTCTTCTGTTTGCAAGCCGGTGAGGTCCCAAAATTCGGATTAGTGGCCGAAATCGGGAATAATCAATGTGCTACATCTGAGTAAGAAACGGTTACGAGGGTGGAGAGTGGCCAAAAATTGTAGAGAATTTTGATGATTTCAGCTTTCTGACATCGATTTACATAACCACAAATACAACAGTAATGGATGCTTAATTTTAAAGAACATTTTGAGGGCATACATTAACCACAGTGACCTCATATATATTACTTAAATTTTTAGTGATATACATGTGGAAGGTGACAAAACACTGTATCACTGTAACTACTCCGTCGGTCAGATTAATATTCATATTTTAGGTCATGATCTCCGTGTTCCCCAGTACTACATTTCGTATGTGCGGCTTATGACTTTTTCCCTGATTACGTTGTGAGCAGAATGTTCTTACAACTGCATGTGTAGCCTGTAGGGTACTTGTACTCAAGAGGCCATAGTGGAGGCGATGGAGGACAGGCAGAAAGACGGATTGTGGACCATAAATGACGTGTCCAACGACCTGGATCTGTGAGTGATTTGGGGAAGCAGTGCTCTGTGAATTGTAGCTGTAGAGCGACCTCTGACCATGCACTCCACTCTTCCCACATAGGGTCATTGCAAGAGGTCACTGGCCCACAAAACATTTTATCTGGGCAAGGCGACAGTCCGCCACGAAGGCAGCCAGATGGCGGAAAGTGAGTGGAGGAAGCTATTTAAGAGAGACTGCTGTAATCTGAGCTTTTGTGCAAATGACGGGACGGTCATAAAACTAAAATCATTCTCATATTAGAGGCTGCGACGATAAGATCAGAAGGGCTGGTGCATATGTTTAGTGGAGGCAACTCCCCTGATGCCAGGAAATCGCCAGCTTCTTTTAGCGAGCAGAAAAAAACATACATTTCACAGGCACGACTTTCTGGGAAGCTTAACAGCCTCTTCAGAAATTGGAAATGGTCAAAATGGAAAGATTATATCTCTTCATAAATGTGGGACTGTGGTCCCGTCTAGGCGGGCGTTTTTTGCCGAAACATTGCCATGCCTACTATGAGAACGACGCCTCCCAAGTCTAAAATCCTCTTGTTTCAGACAAGAGAGATTTTGAGTCGCTGGTTGGCTCCCATCAAGATATGCAAAGCAGAGTCACGCCCCCACAGCGTGGGAACTCTGGTGCTGTGTCTCGATTGGCTACCAGGCCAGCAGAGTAGTCAGGCAGGGAGATTTAATGAGTGGAGAATAGTTCTATTGGTTTGTACAATATGGAGGTGTTTTTTTCTGATAATTCGGCTCCTGTACGAGGCTTGGTGGAAAGTGATTATGGTACTTTATGTCTTAGTCTTCTCGACCTCCCCTGGTGGAGTAATTCTGGTCTTCCCCTAGTGGGTGTCACTTGTGGTAGCAACTTGTGGTGGAATAAGAGCTAGTGGCAGTTTCCAACTGTAACAACAGGGGAACTGCATATCACCTTGGACATATCGTGTGTCACGAGGGTGGAGTTACGTGTCATGAGTCAGCCATTTGACGTTTGACAATTCCGGCATGAGCAGTCGTGCCTGTGAGTGAAAGTGGATGGTCAGACCAATGAACAGGAGAACCTCACACTGAAATGTGCCGGAATTTCAGGGCTCTGATGGGGAAGTTTCCCGTGTTATAACAATCAGAACGCCAGTCCGCGTAGTTTACAGCTGCCACTCCGCTCCGCTTTTCTGCTGCCGGCTGAATCAGATTGAAAGGGTAAAGTATTTCTGACCGGCGTAGGGTTATTAAATGATATTCACAGTGAACCATAGTTTCTATTGTACCTTTTCGTAGTTGATTCCGTTTGAACAGAATTTGGCCTCACAGTGGATTCATGTAAACGAAGTCTTATCGTGTTGTAAAAGGGATTAATTCATGGGAGAAGTTGTGTAGTTCCACTCCAATGAATTCTTTACTAATCAAGCACCATTCCTTTCCTAATTTATGTTCGTCATTTTTTGTGAGATTTATCAGTTAGATTGCAGTTATAAAAGTATGAATAAAAACTTGTCATTATGTTTGAACATCGCTGTTCTCATTCATACTCCCCCAGTCATTCACTGTTTTTATTTCGTTGTCGTGATACATGGATACACCAGCAATTCAGAAATGCAGTTGTACTAAATTAGTTAATTTGATGGTTATTTTGAGTTCTGAAAGTGACCGCAGGCAAAGGCAACAAAAGTGCCATGAGTAAATTTACTTATTTCATATATAAAAATCATGGGTGTAGCTCACGATGTGAAGATTGTTGAGAAGATAATACTACTCTATACGCAAAGATAATAACATTTATCATTACTTGGACATATATTTATGATAAAGCAAACGACCTCTTGCATGTGCATGTACTCAGATAGCTAACAAATGAGCTGTGAAACGGGTAAGTACTGGAAGTAGCTTCATACACCCAATAACCATATCTCACATTAAACATATCGCTGAGATGTATCTGACGCAGTGACTTCAGTGAAAGACGCTGTAGCATTTCCCGTCTAATGAGAGTGATATCTCTAATTAACACATAGTGAATGTCCATTAATTAAGTATAAGATATACATGTAGTTGTGTAGTACCACGTGGTAATGAGAAGAAAAATACTTATCACAGAAGTCATTTGCGTTCATCAGATTAATCAATTCAGAAACCATTTTAGAATATTTGGACAAGTAATACAGACTATGCGAAATACAGTGAAAATTACAGCAAACATGAATGCATCACTTTAAAGCTTACACTAAATTATGATAGTTCGAAGTGCTACAAATTACTTCAGTGTTAGTTTCAAGGGCATGTGATATGAGTCAGTACTATAGCACATCATGTAAAACTTCCCACGATTAGGGATTCCAGCTAAACAATTTATATTAAGTATGGTTGGTTTAATATCTTGGTCGTCAGTACAGAAGAGACCTGCTCACTTCAACAATAGATGTTATTTATCTATGTTGTATCAAACTGTCTAAAATTTCTTGCTGCTTATGAAAAGTCGGCCTGGGTGAAAAATTATGTCCACATTTTTTTAACACTTAGAATCCTCTTGTGTGGTGAGATATTAATGAAACGTTGGTTCAGTTTGTTACTTAGCGACATTTTCTCTTCGGACATTCACATTTTTCATTAACTGCACGGTGCTGTGGAACAGGATTCCTCTCACTGAAGAGGAACTTGTAACTGAAAAAGTGTTAGGCATAGTAATTACTAGTGAGTTTAGAAGTCTTATCACTGTCCCCACTTGGTGCTGGTCTTTGTGTAATTAAAAGTGAGGAACGGACTTAAATTTATCATCTGATGGTTATTCTACATCATATTCACTGAACCATCAATAGCATAAGAAATTATTAAGATTCTGGTGAATAAACATTTTGAACGCAATTTGGGCATCCATGCACCAGGCGAGACGTCCGTGTTTCTGCTCTCCCGTAAAGGTAAGATATTTAGATTGTAATAACATTTAGTTTAGGACAAATTGCTCATTACGTACGCTTACCAGTGTGTATTCTAAGCTTACGATTAAATGTATCACTTTTCTTTACGCTCTTATTGTAAGCGGAAACAATTAACTTTCCATATCATATCATACCTATGTAGGGATAACCTGTAGGACTATTTTTTGCGGCCCTTAAATAACGAGAACTATTGTAATGAAAAGTTTGTTAAGTGATTGAAATCTATTTTTATGAGTGTAATTTGTGATGCAACTTATATGATAAGCGTGGCTGCTGCCGTTCGATAGTCAAAGAGGGAGTGGTATGTTTAGACTGCGGGTTGGAATTTCATTTGGGTGACTTTAGTGTGGGACTGATTGGGAAATTCAACGAGGCTCTGTCATGGAACTGTAGGCTCTTAAAAAAGAGAGGAGAATCGCTGAACAGGAGGCAAAATTGAACTAAATAGATTGAAAGGTCGAAAAATATGGTGGAACTGAGTAAAGGTAAAATGCAATGGTGAAAGGGGAATATGTATTCAACTTAATCAGCATGTCAGCTTACAGTGTCGAATAAATTTGACTTGTTGCCTGAAGTAGGAGGGGAAGGGCCTCATCCAACTTTAGGTCACAGTAGAGTGCTGCAGACTCTGTGTAGGTCAGTAACAAAAGTGAGTAGGAAGTCTTGCTGCTCGGTAGCAGCTATGGAGAATGGTGAAGGCCAGATGGTTTGGGACAAATTAGGAGGGGGTACCAGGCCACAGGTACTGTGAAGCTAAGAACTAACCTTAACCAGGTCACAGAGGACATAGGGAATTAGTGAAAATATTTTAGCAAAGAGGATCAGGTTATTGCAGTAGGTGGATCGGAAATAGCCTGGGTAAGGACAGTAATTATGGCAACAGAGGAAACCTGGATGGAATAGGAGTAGCAGTTAGTTACACAAATGTGAGTATTGTGGAAGTCCTGCAGCGCTATGCCCAACGCAGGGTTAACACTGCTGTGAGGCATGTGAACACCGAGCTGTGCAGGCTGCTGCTGACTGAAATGAAATCTCATATGAGTGCAGTACCGATTGCAACTGGGAGATGGGGATGTACTAGACACGGCCTACAACTGAATATAAATGGGAAAGATAGGCTGGGTGAGCTTCTTGCAGATAATATAAGGGGGGGAGGGGTGCGGCAAGTTGGGGCAACCATCACACAAAGCAAGATCGCTGTGGTTGCTGGTGTGAAGGAGGTATCATTAACCATTTTTATGTTAGAATCAGGCTTCAACTGCTCTGTTTTGAAAGAAGTCAAAATAACAGAAGAGTCCCACAAAATGTTTATGAATGCATAGAAGAGTAAGGATGACTTATTACATTAAAATATTAGATGAATGAATATTAAGGTAGAAGAACTTATCTGTTTGGAAAATTTAGAGATCAATGAAAGGATGGATATCCAGTGCATGCATGAGCACCACACAACCACAGAGTTAGATAAGTTCCATAAATTCTATCAGCTTACTCATGCATAACTAATATGGGAAAAGGAGAAGTTGTTTCATATATTTACACGGAACACAAGTTCAAAAACATCAATAGAAGTAGATTTTGTAGTGATCATCTTAAAGAAATGTGTTTTGTTAAGTAATACTGAAAAATGGTTCAGTTTTAATTGTAACTGTACGTAGAGCCAAAGTGGGAAAGTTTTAACTGTTTATGAAGAATTTGGATTCCTTACTATGCTGTCAGTTGGACACCAGCAAACGGTCTTTTATGAATTCAATGTAAATTTTCTAAGGGGTTCTGATACGAAAAATGATGTGGAAACCTCGTTTGGATCCTACAATCTGATCTCAGTACTCCACTTTCCATCTGTGGATAGAGACAGTAGGACCCCAACTGATGTTTTCCTTGGTGTAGCTCAAAGCAAGGAAATAGCTGTTTATGCAGCAACAAATGCTCTAATCATTATATACAGTTAGTTCGGATAAATGACAGAGTGCCTTACTGTATGGATACTCCCCAGTGTACATGAGTTAGAATAATTAATGACTCCTGGGCCATTGTTTTTAAGAGTAGTTTATAAGATATAACTTATTATGAAAGTTATAATGAACCAAACGCTAAGAGAAAATTTAATATACTCCATGGTAAATTTGCGTCATTATTTGAAAATAGCTTTTCACATAAGTTAATCAGAAGGGACTTTAAACAACTATGTAACAATCCATGGACCACTAGTGCGATTAATGTATCTTGTGAAAGAAAAAGGGAAAAGTGTCTGTTGGAAAGAACAAGTAGACACGCTAAGGTAGTTGCACGCAGCAAAAGCTACTCAAAATTACTAAGAAAAGTAACTTTTTAATAAGTTAAGGAGCATGCACATAATGTCAGAAATTAGTAACCCGGACAACAAACTTAAAGCTATACAGAGAGTAATGAGGAGAGAGACCCGATAACCATCAACAGAACAGGATAACATTACTAACGAATCGAATGGAAATGCTGTAAATGATGAGTCACAGGAAGCAAATATATTTCACAATATTTTCTTAAATACACTAGGAAGAACGGCCACCAACAGTTTAAGAAGAAAATCGCAGTAGTATGTTAAAAAAGTAACTCCTAAAATTCAATCATATCAATACGTCGCCAACTTCTCCTTCTGAAATTATGAAAATTACAGAAGGTGAGTCGTAATGAGGAAAAATATTCTAAGGACCGCATGCTGTTGTGCGCAAAAAGTGACGAAACGTTGTTAATTTTGTTCTTGATAATGTATTGTGTATATAAAATTGTGCGTTGTAAACAATGCACAATTTTAACGTAATTATTTTTCCTACTAGCCATCTGAGTAACTTCATTAATATTTGCAATACAACTTACCTCATAACAATACAAAACTTACAGCATCTTCCTCAAGTACAAATTTTTGCAACTATATTCTGCACATTGCAGCCACTGTCAACAAAATCATCTGCCTGCTGACAATTAATCTCTACTACGTCACTGGATATACTCTTTCTTGCCTATCCCCACCAACACGGACACTGGATTCAGTCTCTGTTGCTTCCATACAATTAACTCTGACTTCCACTGAAGGGGGTTCTGTTTTATCTGCTTCAGTACCACCACTAAAACCACATGATACGGTGAACATCGCCTGCTCATAATTAAATTCAACCACATCACTGGAGCATGTGCCTACATGTACACCCCAATTCACACAAACAGTAGATTCAGGCATTATTGTGTGCACTGAAGCGGATACCACTGTATTTAACTCAATAACACCACTAGAACAATTCGATGCAGGAGTGACTGCCTTCGGAATTAATCTCAATTCCATTTCAAGAGTGCTCCATTAAATTGCCACCTGAGCTTGCCACTTCACCTATCATTAAGATTTTAATTCAACAGTGCCAGCCACAATCGTTCCACTCATCTCAGTCAGAGCCTCCCCTACCAAAACAACCCCAGCATTATACTTCTGTACATATGAATCCGTTTCCCCCTCTAATAAAGTCCCAGTTTTATGTTTCTTTTTTTATGTAGTAGCTTCTGTTCTCCCTTGTATGAACCCCAAGTTAAATCCTCTGTATTAGTACCTGTACCCCAAGCTTCATTTTTTAAACTACTTCTTAATTTTACCACGTTACTAATCCTATCCAGTGTTCTGTCTATACTCCGGATAAAAATTCCTAGTTGTGCATTAATTCATGATTTCGTTCTGTAATGTTCTACTATCTTCGCTCATTTCTTGCCATAAACTTCCACTATCCACGGCTTTGAAAACATTGGGCGGCGTTCTCCTTCTCCGCCCCATCTCTGTGGCCAACATGAGAGCTGAAATTTCACAAAATTACGTACTAGCTGCGAAAACGTAGCTTATGGTGAGACAACTATCCTCCTCCTACTGCTGTTGCCGGCTGTTCTCTGTTGCAGTGAGTTGTGAAATACGGCGCCGTGCTATGCGGTGTCGTGCGGCGTACGGCTCATTGGCAGCAGCAGCAGCAGCAGCAGGGTAGCCGGAGATCGGGCTGGTCGGCACTTATACTGCTGGCCGATCGGCGGCACATTTCTTGCAGCTCGCGAAACTGGCCTCATTCGCAGTCCTGCACTGTGTACTGAGTCAGTTCACTGGGACACTAAACGGACAAGTCCACTTTTGCGACTTTGTGAAATATATTATGGAATACAAACGCAGGACTGAATTATCACACCGCTGCTCTTGCTGAGCCCTATCAGATAGATAACTGTCTAATGATAAAGTTAATCACTGTTGCTTTCATCATGCATCGGCTCGTGAGACCCACGTTTATCCCTACAAATAAAACAAGTGAATAGACGTAAGAGAAAAGCACTTTTTAGGGCCACATAATGCGTTGTTGGATCTCAAATTATTGCTTTAGTGACTCTCCAGGAACCAACCAACACATCCGTCGCATTAAACCTGAGTTGAAATCAGTCACAATATTAATAAATATGCAAGCAGGAGTTGGCGAAGAAATAATGACCACCTTTCACAGTGGTTTAGTCTTTTCACAAACTGAGTTTGCTGCGGTAAAAAACGAGATAGCATTTCAGACTTACCACAATAATTTACTGTTAAAACAATATTTGTCAGTGCAAGAACATACGTAAGTTGACCAGCATCACCTTTTCGCTTAACCTTTCGAAAATCTATTGATATTATTTAAAGTTACTTCAGCACACTTCTAAATTGAAGTTCTGTAGTACGGAACAAACGATATTCTAAGTGTGAATCACTGTCAAAGTTAACTGCAGAGCAGTTTAAAGTTGTGACTAAGCCGCTTAACCCAAAATTATTCAGAGTTCTCAAGCTGAAAGCGTTTCAATGTCTTTGCGACCGTCTCACGTAAAATACCACAAGTCCTTACAAACACTTCGTCCGATATGAGTTAAAAATATTTCAGAGTTTTTGCAATCACCATTTTATAATTCCACGACCAATACTTAGAAAATATTTCTGTCACACATACGAGACGACTTCCAGCCACACTTATGTCCTACCTCTTCGGGAAATCCACTCCAACTGACTGCCGAATACCAAGTTTCCCCGTTAAAAAATGGCCTTCGTTACTTATAGCCTCACTATAACATGAGCCAAGCTCATGCACTTCCGACTTTCGAAAGTACATGTAAAACATAAATTTAATGTTCTATATCTTTCACATGCATTTTCATGGCCACTACTTTCACAATTTCGTATTTTATTGACGAGAGAATTTAGTTTTTCATGCACGGAGTTTATATTCTAGCATGTACTTTAAAATCATATTCACAAAATATCTATTATAACAATTCGATAGTACTCACTGACGCCCATCCATTAACACTGCGTTTATATAAATTGCTTAAGGCATTAGTGAATAATTAATTTTTGAATACATTTTGTAGTCAAAACATTTAAAATTAAATAACTTGAAAACTAACTAAAGTAGTGAGAGCGATCTTTACTTGGCACTCGTCTCATTTTTGTCTTTAAAACCATGTTACTGGCTTCTCTGCCGCTAGTTTGGTTCAGTTTTTGTTTAGATTTTCCCTTGTTTGATAATTCCTTTATTCACTCAGTTTGGCTATGGCCGCTACACTCTCCTGTTTATTCAAACGGTCGGGTTTTTCCCACCACACGGTAATCATCGCCGACCCGGCATGGCTCTTTCAATTGTCAAAACACGCTCCTTTGGCCGTTCTATCATTCGCCATTGAGATGCTGGAGTTACATCAAAACGCGCACCCACGGTTACGTCTTTTGTTAGAGTTTTTTATAGCCCTTTCCGGTATGTTTCGTCTCAGTACTAACGACTGGTAAGTGTCCTGTGATCTCTAAATACGATGCATAACGCCAAACTCTCACTTTCTGATGTTCTTTCAGTGCTATTCTCGATTTCAGTTATTTATTGTTTCACTAGATGGTTTAGCGTGCTACAAATGAGACTAGGCTCTGATAATTGCTAGTTTAATTAGCCTTCATTTTACGTTTATAGTTTATTATCTTAGGACTAAAATAGGCCACGTATTCGTGTACGTTACGTTATTGCTATAGGTATAAAGATAAGTGAATAGTACAAGTGGAGCACTTTCTAATTGCCAGTTCTTCACAAAGTGCACTTTCAGCTTTATTGTTATTTCAGTACTCTGTTGCATGTCCCTAGACATGCCAAACCATCGAGGAAGCCTTTCAAACATACGTTACTAGATGGCGTATGGTCTTTGTGCTAAGCATTTCTTTCTCTGGAGCTCCTAAATTCGAAATATATGAGAAATGTTTTCTGTTGAATACAATTCTACTGGTTAAAGCCCTGAAGCTCTATTTCTGTACTTGTATTATAAAAAACATAACGTAGTACCTCACTATTAATGGCACTTGGAACAGAAACTTTTTTCCTGCCACTTTGTCGAAGAGCGACGTTTTTGAGACGGTGCTTGTGTACAAAATACAAACTGATTCTTTCAAAGAAGAAATCAGCAGCCATCCACTATTAATAATGCTATTTACGAGTATTTCCATAAATAGTGTCACCGGTTTCTAACCGACAGGTTCGTCCCCAGATGGCTGTTCACATTTTTGTTACAGTCGTTGTTATTTACATTAGTTGTTGGCTGGTATTTCCAATAAAATATGTAAAATAAACGTGAAAATTCATCTGAAGATAAATCTGTCAGATCTAAACCGGTAATGGCTCTATTTGTGTGACCAGCTTCATTCATTCATTCATCATTCATTCACGCGATGAGGCTCAGTGGACCGCGCGCCATCACAGTTAGAGCTCTCCATCTACCTCTGTCCTCTGCTATCTGTCTCCAGTTTTCCATGACTCCCAGCTGCAACGAGTCTTCTCTCACTCCATCGATCCACCTCTTTCTTGATCTTCCCACTGGTCTGCTGCCTGACTGGATCCAGTCCATTGCTATTTTGGGCCACCTTATTGCCTCCATTCTAACTACATGTCCAGCCCATTGTAGTCTTTTGTGTCTCACCACTCCCAAGATGTTAGGCTCCTTGTATAGCTCTTCTAAGCCGGCCAGAGTGGCCGAGCGGTTCTAGGCGCTACAGTCTGGAACCGCGCGACCGCTACGGTCGCAGGTTCGAATCCTGCCTCGTGCATGGATGTGAGTGATGTCCATAGGTTAGTTAGCTTTAAGTAGTTCTTAATTCTAGGGGACTGATGACCTCAGAAGTTAAGTCCCATAGTGCTCAGAGCCATTTGAACCATTTGAAGCTCTTCTAATTCTGTTTCATGGCGTCTTCTCCATTCTCCAGTAGTCTGATCTCGGAGTGGTCCAAATTTTATCGTGAGTAGCTTCCTTCCAAATGTAAGCAGTCGGTTAAGGTCTTGTTTTCGTGTGCTCCAGGTTTGAGAACCATAAAGTACTGCTGGCATTATTAATGTCTTATACAACCGTAGCTTTAATTGTTGTGAGACACTTCTACATTTTAAAATAGGGTCTAGAGAGTGATAGCATTTGTTTCACGCTAGCAGTCGTGCTTTTATCGATGCTTCAGTTGATGTAACTTACCTAAACATTGATTCAAGATATTTGAACTCTTTCACATGTTTATACCTGGTGTGGTTCACAATTAAATCTTGAGAGTTTTGGATCTTTCTTCCTATGGTCATATACTCAGTCCTTTCGGAGCTAGTTTGTAGACCGATCCTAGCTGCCAATACCTTCAAAGTCTGGTTACTACTTTTCATATCTTCTTGGTTGCATGCTAATAGTGCAATGTCGTCTGCATAAGGCAGATATGTAATGTGTTCATTGCCAATTTGAGTGCCCTGGAACTTTTCTTTGCTGAAATTCCGCATTACCTTCTCAAGTGCCAGGTTGAAGAGGATAGTTGATGGCCCAGCTCCTTGGCGTAATCCTGATACAACTTGGAAGCTTTCTGTTATTTTATTGCCTACTTTAACCTTACGTTTTTTGTCATTTAGGCATACCTCTACCAGTTAAACCAATTTCTTTGGCATATCTAACTCTGTCATAGTTCTAATCAGGCTAGGTCTATGTATAGTGCCGTAAGCCTTCTTGAAGTCTACAAACAGGAAATGTATCTCTCGGCCGTATTCGTACATTGTTTCACAGACCTATTTTTGGACAATAATTTGGTCCGTGGCTGACCGTCCTTCATGCAAATCTCCTTGGTATTCTTCAATTATGTCTGTTGCTAGAGGTTTTATTCGTTCTAATAGGCAGTTGGAGAAGATCTTATAACAGATGTTGAGTAGCGCTATGCCACTATAGTTGCCACATACTGATTTGCCTATCTTATTATATATGGACCATATCACAGCTACCTTCCAATCCTCTAGTATTTCATGTTTTGGCCAAATTTGCTCGATTAGCTTGTGGATTTTGAAACAGAGGATTTCGTCTCCACCCTTGAGAAGTTCAGCGGGAATTCCGTCCTCTCCTGGACTTTTACCGTTCTTAATGTTTTTTATCTGGTTCCTTATCTCTTCAATGGTGGGTGGAGGATATTCTGGGTCTACTGTTATTGGGTCATCAAAGTTGAGTAATTCAGTTGGTTCATCAGAGTTTAGTAATTCTCTAAAGTATTCCACCCACCTTCTCTCACTTTTTTGGTATTCTGTTAACATTCTTCCATTGGCATATTTTATGAATTTGTGTTGATGGTATGTCCCTCCTTTACCTTTTTCCATGAAAGTCTTGTTGAGCTTCCTCCAAGACGCTTTTTACATATTTTCTCTCTGCTGTCCACAATGTGGCTTGTGTCTGCCGTCGTATTTTTTCGAACTAAGATTTTTCTTCTTCCTGCATATTACTTTGTATCCGCAGTAGTTTGGCCTGTTGTCTCTCCTTGATAGCTTCCTCGCACTCTTCATCGAACCACACTCTTTCTCCCTCAGTTCGCGGTGGGATTACTCTTGGGCTGTTTCTTTAACGGTCTTTGTAATCGCCTTCCAGTTCTGATCTGTCACAGAATCTCCTTCCCCTTCATTCAAAGCCTCAAAACGGTCTGTCAGTGTTATCTTGGAAGTTCTCCCTATATTATCTTTAGTCCTCGTCATATGCAGTGACTCTTTGCATTCTTTTGTACTTCCTGGCTCTCCATATTGTTTTCATTCTTCCCCTGACAAGGAATTGGTCTGATCCACATTCCGCACCTCTTGCCGTTTTGACATTTTGTATCCACTTCTTTATTCCCGTCTCTACAATTATGTGGTCAATTTGGTTCACTGTCTTCTCATCCGGAGACACCTAGGTTCCTTTATATATCCTCTTCCTGTCGAAATCAGTGCTACATATAAACAAGCCTTTTGCAGTCGCAAAGCTAACCAGGCTAGTACCGTTATCACTGCTCGCATCATGTAAACTGTGCTTTCCGATGGTCCCCATGAAGACTGCTTCTTTCCCTATTTTCGCATTAAAATCTCCAAGAATAATTTTGTAATGTTCACTTGGTACATTGTCTAAAACCGTTTCTCATTCGTCGTAGAAAATATCTTGTTTGATGTCATCGTTTTCTTCCGTTGGGGCATGACAATTTATATATTATATATGTGAGTTGTGGGGTTGATTGATATAAAATCCATGAGAGTGGTACAGAGCGATTTCTTCACTACAAAACCACTTGTTAATAAGTGGTTTGCTTCTGAGTCTCCATGAAATATGACATAGTTTTCCATTTCTGTAACTCCGGTTTCTGTCCACCTTGTGTCTTGCAGAGCCAGTAGATCTATTTGATACTTATCTGCTTCCTTTACTACGCATTATGCTGCTCCTGGCTGGTATAGGCTTCTGACATACCAGGTCCCTAGTTGTATTTCCTTCCGTAGTCCTTGTTCTTGCTTAGGTCGTCTTAAAGAGATCAGTCCTATCCGAGGTTCTTCCGTGATGCTCGTACAGGTGATTTTTTCTCCAGGACGGGTTGGTAGCCCGTTGCCAACCCCCAACTTGGCGGACCAGGATTCTTCATTCGGGGTTTTCTCCCGCAGAAAGATTGGCCTCTCCACGCCTATAGAGGTCTTTCTGCCCTTTTGTACAAATATCAGGGAGTGACAGGAAAAGGAAATCGTGAGGAGAGGTTTGGCACAGTGAAGGGGAACGACATGTCGTTGTGGGACACACTTTGTCTGGCTCCTTCCCTCTGGCCTATCCGACTTGGTTGACCCTGTTGGTAGCTACGCTACCGTCGGCATAGCCCTCAGGATCCGGAGCACGCAAACCTCCTCGTCCGCACGGACAGTACTACTTATTAAGGCGGTGTCCCCTGAGAAGGTTTGTGTAATCAACTAGCATTATTAATGGTGGGTGGATGCTACTTCCTTCTTTACAAGACTCAGCTTGTAAAATCCGTCTTACTGAAATTTATAACCAGTCATTCTCCTGTTACAGCTCTTAGAATGCTCTTAAAAATTTATTTTCTAATTTGTCGCATTATTTTTTTGTGGTGATGCTGTGAGCGACATAATTCTACGGTATCAGAATATCTTTTCAGGTTTGGGATGCACATCAGTTATGTAAAAAGAGAGACACATTGTTTTTCCATTCTCCTGACAAAACTGAATGCCAGATTTGCACTCATCCAATATTAGATTTTTGTTTGCTACTTTTATAAAAAAGATGATGGCCTGGTATTCACTCAACTCCTTATCCAGGCAACACTGCCTCTATGACCATTATTATTATTATTATTATTATTATTATTACCACTTTCACCACACTTCTTCTCTCAACAGTTTATGTATAATGGTCACCATTGTATTTTAGTATTTAACGAAGTACTTTAAATCATCTGGATTTGTTCTTTGCCACTGGAACAACTAAACAAACAACGTTACTCTCCTTTCTGGCCCCTTGTGTTTCTGTTGTTAAGGCAGACACTATGATTTACAGAACCATCTCAGTACTCCATTTTTGTAAAGTATTCCATTCAAATAATGGATACCCCTGAAGACAAAGATCTTCAGTACCTGCCAACTTCATTTGAGCTCTATTCGTTCGTTGAGTATCTCGTGCGGCAGAGTATTTTAATCTGTAGTGGTCTCCTACCAGGATGTCCTAAACATTTCATCGGAAGTATCGTCCATAAGTCAGTTCATTCCCAAGCGATACTTGGGATCCATAGTCCTCAATTCCCGTCGATCACTCTTTCCTTTCCCTTCGTAACGTTCCACAGTGTGTTCCCAAAAGCGACAACCCTGCGCCACAACCACCGTCGTTGAATCCTTTTGAGTCTTGACGCAGATGAAATAATTTTCAACCCCTGGGTTGATTTGTTTGCACCCTATTACCGTATTTGTATACCTCATGATGGTCTCCCGATCATCTGGTGAATTTCTTTTCTTATTAACAATTGTAAAGGTTTCTGGGCGCCAGGCCGCTGTGAGTAAACCAGTGACGGTCAAATTTGTTTGTATGGAAAGGGATTATATGAATGAAAGGAAATAATGGGGAAGCACATACGTTAAAAGATAGAAATCCATCATAAATTTGTATTTCCCATGAAACAAATACACACTCTAAGGGGAAAAAATGTTTAAAAATGCGGGGTACGATGAAGGAATTAATTGACTGTTACGGAAACTAGTGGATGATTTGGTCAAAAGAAAGAGCTTCTCAAACTGAGCAAGTTAATATAATGTTGGTCCATCCATGCCCCTTATGCAAGCAGTTACTGGTCTTGGATATTGATTGAAAGAGCTGTTGGATGTCCTTCTGAGGAATATGGTGCCAAATTCTGTCCAGCTGGTGCGTTAGATCGTTACAATCCCGAGCTGGTTGGAGGGTCCTGACAATAATGCCCCAAACGTTCTCAATTTGGGAGAGATCCTCCAGCCATGCTGGCCAAGGTAGAGTTTGGCAAATGTGATGACAAGCAGTAGAAACTTTCACCGTGTGGGGCGTGGGGGACGGGGCATTATCTTGCTGAAATGTAAGCCTAGGATGACTTGCCATGAAAGACAACAAAACAGGGCATAGCTTTGTGCTGCAAGTATAGCAACCAAAAGAGTCCTACTATGAAAAGAAATATAATCCCCTAATATAAGTCCTAGTTTTCGGCCCATATGGCTGGTGACTGTCAGGTTGATATCCTACCGCTGTTGAGCACGTTTTTCCGCTGCTTATCAGGCATCAGTTCAAAGTAGAACCCATCGCTGAAGACAGTTTCACTCCAGTCAGTGAGATTACAGGCCAAAGATGTGTCTGGAGACGCCCCATACAGCAGTGGATATCAGCCTGGTTGTTGGTTGCCATACAGCATGGTAGTCATGAGTGATGATCTGGGGTTCCATTTCTTTTCATTGCAGGAGCCTCTGGTTGTCATCCACAGCACCCTCACAACACAGAAGTAGGGCGACATTCTATGCCCCATATTCTTGCCCCTCATGGCAAGCCACCCTGGGGTTACATTTCAGCAAGACAATACCTATCCATACATGGCGACAGCTCTGCTTGTCTTCATGTTTGCCATATGCTACGTTGCTGCTACGAACTGCGCACATTCTGTACACTAGGGAGTCATTTCATTAACATTCTTCTCAAGTACCCACTATATATATATATATATATATATATATATATATATATATATATATATATATATATATATATATATATGGAGAAAAATTATGTCACGAAATTTTAATCCTGGATAGCTGATGCCACTAGGAACCCAAATTACCAGTGTAGTGTAAGTAGACAACGCGCCAGTTTTAAACCTGGCGTCGCCGGCCGGAGTGGCCGAGCGGTCCTAGCCGCTACAGTCTGGAACCGTGCGACGGCTACGGTCGCAGGTTCGAATCCTGCCTCGGGCATTGATGTGTGTAATGTCCTTAGGTTATTTAGGTTTAAGTAGTTCTGAGTTCTATGGGATTGATGACCTCCGATATTAAGTGCCATACTGCTCAGAGCCATTTGAACCATTTGAACTTGGCGTCACGCTCTCCGATTGGCTCTGGGATTGCCCTGTTGCCGTTCGTCAGTTGACGGGCAGCACTGAGGTTGTCGCTTCACATATAAACGCGTCCCTTGCCCTGGCACTGCTCCAGCGTGATACGCACAAGTGTCGAATAGGTCTTGCTGTTTGTCTCCACCTCACGTCAAAGGCATTCACCCGTAAGCTTCGCTTTGGAGCACACACGTCACCTGCGATTTAGACATTCAGTAAGCATGGAGGGACAGTACTGGTTTGAAGAACAACGAGATATGGTTTTTGTTTATGAACTAGCCGACGGTAATGCGCATGAAGCTTCTCGGTTGTATGAGGAGCGCGCTACCACCAAGCGTGTGTGCCGCCTCAGATGCATCGCGATCTCTGACAGGAAAAGCATTAGCAGTGATGCGTTGTCCAGAGCATCCGGCAACAGGGCAATCCCGTAGCCAATCGGAGCGCGCGGTGCCAAGTTTCCATAGTTTCAAAATTGTGCGTAGTCCACCTACACAACATTAATAATTTCGGTTCCTACTGGCATCAGCTATCCAGGATTAAAATTTCGTGACACAATTTCTCTCCACCCCCCCCTCTCTCTCTCTCTCTCTCTCTCTCTCTCTCTCTCTCTCTCTCTCTCTCTCTCTCTATATATATATATATATATATATATATATATATATATATATATATATGCCTAACCACTGGAACACTGAATCCTATTGTTTTCACAACAATTTTACTTTCCTTATTAAGTGTGGTCATATCTTCAACACCAGCTAGATTATGGTCAGCGTATCGAAAAATGTCATCTCCAGCACTTGAAGACCATGTAAAAATTACAGTTAAATCTCCTCCCCAAATAATTTATTTATAATCTTTGAAAATCCACAAAGTAATTCTAAAGGGTGAAGTACTTAATTTTTCTTTTTATCTTCTCGTTATTGATGATATGACCCCTCATGGTTAACACATTGGCAGGAGACAAAATCAGCCAAGTAAGGACAGATGAAGAAATGAAAGGATGTTCCATTGTAGACGAAATATTGTTTCCTTTTTTAAGCTGATAACCTCTAACAGCATTGCCACATAGCTGTCAATCAATTTTTCATTACATTTTTTATGATATTTTGGGTAATCTGTACCATCAGCTCCAATAGTACTGAAGCTGATATACATTTGACAATGATTAGGTTGAACCTAACCATCTAGAATGATTACATAGATCTGTTGTAAGACGTTATGGTCTCCTGACCTTCATTGCTTACATATTCCGCCCTCACATTCATATTCCATAAATCAAGACGCTTCATTCGAACCCAAAATCGATAAGATAAAGTCAATTTTGTATGAATTCATGTAAACGATATGCAGATAACTAATAAATCGCAAGTGCGCACCGTGGTTGAAATACTAGAGGCTGGGCGTACACACATACATTCCAGACGCGACAGTCACAAAAGCTTTTAGTTCAAGAGAGGTAACCGCATGCCAGGAGGCCAGTTCCAACCCATCTATCTCAGCCGGTGGCCGCCTGTGGAGGGGATAGCATTCGCCCGAGGGACAGGAGGAACGACCCCGTGTTCGGCTTAAAAGCAAATTCCGCTACATTGTGTGAGAGCAGCCAGCCTACGCATTCTTTACACATAGCACGCAGTTTCAGAGATTTTCACAGGGCGAGAGCAAATGCCAAACGCTGATACTACAGATTTCTGGATTGGTCACCTTAAACGAAACGTCATTCTCCCGTTTTAGAAGAGCAATGCTGATTGGCAGACGATATTTCTGACACCTTGAGCTGAAGAAGTAATGGAAGAGACCGAAAGATGTACCCCTTCATGTCTGGCGTGGAGAGGCGCCGTTCCGTTATCGCTCTTGGAGCGAGGAACAAGTCTCTCCTCAGTACTTCACTGGGAGAACACCTCTGTCGAAAGCGAATCAAAGTGCGACTCTATATTGAGTCGTTGCTATTAAACATTGGTCACTGTGTTGGCCGACACACTTATTGTGCGGTGTGAACGGACAGAGTTATAGTTAAACGCCTGCAAGCGAATCTTTGAGTGGCATCGCGGAGGAATAGTTATCCAACTGGTGTACCACGCCAATAGTGAGACTAGGGGCGAATAGGAATCCTTGACTTCATCAAGGTATAGAGAGAGTTTGATTGGCGAAGGTCAATCCAGACAGAACGAGAGTTATCTTATTTGTCAGCAGCGAGCAGCGCAGACAGCAGTCATAGCAGCTTACGGTATTGTGCGCTACAGCTATTGTGAGCCCCATATTTCTTCCACAACAGTACACTTCACTGCATTTCACACGCGACAGCCTCGACTGTACCTAGCAACATGCTAAAGGATAATTATTCAAGTTGAGTAGGAGCGCCTCTCAGCCATTCTGCCAAGTCAACAAGCATCTTAAACTTTGTATAGAAATTTCATTAGCGAATCCTATCCTTGAGAGGTAACTTCACATTCCAAAAAGAACCAGGATATAACTTATTCAATTCACAACTAAAAGTGCCATTGTGATTTCTCAGAATTTTTGCAAAATAAATAATAACTTTCGTTAGTTTCATGTTTTTTTTACACTAACTAGCACTACTCCAGTACCCAAGCATCCCACTAGTTACGTAAGAAATTTTGTGAATTTTTGTGTCATTTCCTTACAGCAGACGACTCCAGAAGATATTTATTGCTGAAAGTTTTTCAGGAATTTCTCTTTAGATCGTTAGCAGCGTCTGTCTGACTGCTGTAGTAGTGTGGCGGTGGAAATTGCATCTTGCAGGAGCCACAGGGTAAAGGGTAGATCTCAGATTAATCCATTAATCTCAGATCAACCCCACGTCAACCACACACTGTGTGGCCTTGTTTGGTAGATTTCAGTTTTCTTTAGTCTTCTCATTCACAGAGAGTGAGTAAACCTATAACTCTGTTCATTAATTTGAAAGGCAAAAATTAATTAAGTAGTCTCTAAAATAACTGTTATAATTTTCATCGGTTAAATTTATTTCCAAAACTAGGAAAGGATCAGAAATTGGAATATATACAGGATAGTGTGGTTCATGAATTAGTGGTCCACCAAATTCAGGGTTAGGCTTGGATGAAACAATAATATTAGTTTGTCAGTGATATGATCAGTATGCTTTAGATACACTCCATCAGCTAAATTAAAATATATTAATTAATTACAGTGGAATGAATTTAGGATCATCTTTATCAACAGTTTTTCGTTAGCTTCAGTAGATTGATCACTAATTCCTTGCTAACGAAATTGGCTTGTTCATTTCCTAAGTACCATTTAGCGACTGTATCATAACCACTTATTGGATCTTCTAAACGTACGAATCTTATACTTTCGAAATCAATATAACTTTTAGCTACTTTAAAATGCTACATCATTCTTTGTAAAACTATTTATTTAAACTTTATATTTTTGGATCAATTTTTGATATTTTCTCGATTATTCATACTGCCTTTAGAATCCACCTTAATTCCAAAAGTATCAGTTTATCAGATACAAAATTTCATGAAACCTATAATTATCTGTCAGTACAGATGAACGTAGCAGATGGCATATTAATTGGTAATAATTTTGTACTCCCTCAATATTGGAGTATAGTTTATTTTTCTCAAATAGTTAACTAGTTCTTTTGTTATAGTACCAGCAAATCAATCAAATACCAATGTTTATAGCTATTCTTATAACAACATATCCACTGAGCATCAACATTATCAATTCTCTCCAAATTAAGTAGTCCATATTCAACATTTTTTGATTTACCAGGTATTTCATCAATCATGAGTATACCATAAAAGTGTTTAATTTTGAGTTTCTTAACAAGTTTTTCTATATCAAAATCAGTTAACAATAAGGTTACATGTCGATTATTTTATGGAAATCTTTTTATTCCTGTTCCTTTCTTCTCCACTGTAAAATTATGCCTTATTTGTTCTTGTAATTGTGCATCATGTGTTTTCTTGTCCATTATTGCTTTTGCAATACCAGATGCTATGCCTGCTAGTGAAACAATAGTAGTTAAATATTGTAATGCAGCCAACAGAGATGAAAGAAAACCACCTTCATGGTTTCGTAGTCCTGAAAATTCTTTCCTTTTTGTTAGACATTCAAAAATTTTTTACAACAGTAATACCTAATGTTATGAAGTTGGTTGACGTCAGCTGCCGCAGTTGTCGGTTGGGGACGTCCGAAGTCGTCATTGCGCCGGCCGCGAAGAGGCGGAAAAGACGCCGGATCATTCTCAAATGCTGCTGGTGGGGGTGCTGCTGTAGAGGCGTTGCCCCGCAAGACATCCGCTGCTGTCGGAGACTGGAGGACGTAAGCTGCGCGCCTTTGCATCAGTGGAGCTCGCTCCGGTGGCGGTGCATCGGTGTATCTTCTGCTGGCAGGTGTGCTTCTGACAACGTGGTTCCCAGCTCGTCTATTCTAGGCATGGAGAGGTGGTAAACCCCTCTGTCGTCGACTAGCATCTTTGTGTTTCTGGCAGGAACGATAGCTGGCTGGGTGTTTGCCGCCACACAGTCCGCATTTGCTGGTTCTTCTTTGGGTACGGGACACTGGCAGCTGTCATGAGGGCCGCCACACTTCACACACACAAATGGCATTGTGCAGAGCCGCGCCACGTGGTTAAAGCCCTGACAGCGGAAGCACTGAGTCACTCCTCTTGATTTCCGCAGCAGAAACGGAGAGTGCACAAATTCTGCTGATTTTAAACACATCACCATTTTCTTGCGTGTCCGGGAGAACCACCACACGTAGGCCTGATTTCTGCTGCGTGCCAGGCATCCGATGGTAGTCCACAACCGTCGCCGCAAATCCCAGTGCAGACAATTCGTCCTTGAGTCTGTCGTTCTGGAGAGAATCGACGATTCCTCGAAATACCACCTTCAGAGTGGGCGGTCGAACAGTGGGAAACGTGTAGCACGGTATTCCCTCGGTTCCCACCATGTCCATAACCTTGACGTAGTCCTCTGTGGCTGTGACAGAGAGTTTCAACTTATCGCCTCCAGCTTGCTTCGCAGTGAAAGGCTGCTTCAGATTTTGCGTCAGCCAATCGTACAATTTCAAATAGGTGTCCGGATATTGCAGTACGATCGGTGGAATTTTATGCTGCTGCTGTTGTTGCTGCTGCTGCTGCTGGTGTTGTTGTTGTTGTGACTGCCGTGGTGCCGCATTATCCTTTGGCGCCACCCCGCCAACTTCGATGACGTCAAATCTGTTGCTTACAGGCACTACAGGGGCGTCTACCTGCGCCTGTTGCTTCGCCTGCTTCTTTTTCGGCGGACAAATAAAGCCGTCGTCAGTGGCCGCCACATGGTGCAGTCCTGGTCCGGGATAGCTTCGTTTCCGTCGAAACTGTGATGTCGACGGGCGAGTAGCGTCGTCGTCGAACGACGCATCAGAAGAATAATCCACTGCCATGTCCAGTTCCCTCGCTGTGGTCGTCAACAAATCATTGCCCTTCCGCCTGTGCCGTGTCGTCATCGTTGGGGGGCCGGATGGGGCCGCCGACGAAGCGAGCTTCGCCGGACGGCGATCCGCCACACCCTTCGCTGAGCAAGTCACCGAACTCATCGCGGCGTACGCGTAGCACGTCTGCTCTCAACGGAAGACTAACTCGAACTGGTCCGCACCCGCGAGTGGCGCTCCCCTGCGGCTCTGGACGTTCCCTATTCCGTCCGCGCCCGCTCTGGCCGCCTCCGGTTGCGGCTGAGGCTTCCTGGTGTTCCCTTCTTGGTTCGTGCCCGCAGTGTGCGGATGTCTGAGGCTCGTTGTTGGAGTTCGAAGCATATTCTTACATCGACTTACTTCCTATACTGCCACTTACCAGCCAACATGCTTCCTGAGATACATTGATGACACATTTGTCATTTGGCCCCACTGTCGCGAAAAACTGGAAGACTTCCTGGACCACCTGAACTCAAGGCATCCGAATATTAAAGTCACCATGGAGCTAGAAAAGGACGGTCAGCTTCCCTTTCTGGATGTCCTGGTGAAGAAGAAGGCGGATGGCACCTTCAGCCACAGTGTGTACCGAAAGCCAACACACACAGACTTATACCTACAGGCCGACAGCTGCCACCACCCAGCACAGAAGACCGGGGTGCTTAGAACACTCGTACACCGAGCCAAGACACTGTCTGACTCTGGCAGCCTGGCAGGGGAACTTGAACATCTTCAAAAAGTGTTTGCTAACAACGGATTCTCATCCAGGGACATCTGCAGAGCTCTACATCCCGCCAGACGTCAGGATGCACCGGAGAACGAGCAAGAAGAAGAAATCGAGAAGCTGGCATTTTTACCGTATGCCGGGCCTGTTTCTGCCAAGATCAGCAGAATACTAATGAAACAACATCAAGAGTGTCTTCTGCCCACCTAGCAAAATCAGGGCTTTACTTGGAACAGTCAAAGATGACCTGGGCTTAAGGAAGCCTTGCATTTACAATATTCCTTGTGAAACATCCCCTTAGAAAAATTTATACATGACTGTGCTTAAACTGACACACAATATTTTTAGCGCAACGCTATCTGACTTTCAATAATCCCTACAAAAGAATGGCCCTGACTAACAATAACCTATACCTTTCACAAATCACTTACCTCACAAAAATCTTCGTTACTCGAACTACAGCAATACAGCGAGCGCCACTACTGCCAGCTAAATAAAAGATTCAAACTACGGAAGGCACTAACTACTGATAGGCATAGTCAGCAAATGAAAGATTTTAATAGAGAAAAAACAATGTATTTACCTTAATAGTCATAATATATATAGCAGTTCATGACATCCAGTCTTACAAATTTCAAAACTCCGCCATCTCTCTCCCCACATCCACCACTGCTGGCGGCTCACCTCCAACTGCGCAACGCTACGCGCTGTTAACATCCAGCTGCCGCTGCCCAACACTACAATGGCAGACAACAATGCAAACTAGCCACAGACTGCACAGAGCACAGCCAGTGATTCTCATATAGAGCGCTACGTGGCGTTACCAATATAAGAACCTAAACAGCCTACTTACACTTGTGAATGCGGTATGTCCTACATCGGCCAAACGACTAGAACGGTGGAAATCAGATGTAAGGAACACCAGCGACATACCAGGCTAAGGCAGGCCACAAAATCAGCAATAGCAGAACACTGCCTAAAGTTGGAACATTCCATGGATTATGAGAACACCAAGGTCACGGTCCATACCCCCAGGTTTTGGGGTAGTGTCATCACTGAATCTATAGAGATAAATATGGCACAAAACCTGATTAACCGGGAAGTAAGATACCAGCTAAGCACTACATGGAACCATGCATTTGAACTGCTGAAGCAATACTGGAGGAAATTTGTTTCCAACTCCAACAACGAGCCTCAGACATCCGCACACTGCGGGCACGAACCAAGAAGGGAACACCAGGAAGCCTCAGCCGCAGCCGGAGGCGGCCAGAGCGGGCCCGGACGGAATAGGGAACGTCCAGAGCGGCAGGGGAGCGCCACTCGCGGGCGCGGTCCGAGAAGGGAACATCAGGAGGCCACCACCGCAGTTGGAGGCGGCCAGGGCGTGCGCGGACGAAATAGGGAACGTCCAGAGTGGCAGGGGAGCGCCACTCGCGGGTGCGGACCGAGAAGGGAACACCAGGAGGTCATCCGTCACCGTCACTTATCCATATGGGTCTGCCATGACCCGTGTTGGGAGCAGGCTAAGAATACACTGCTGTTCCTGCATAATCCTGAATTTGTGGAGTGGCTTCCTCACGGTACGAATTGGCCTGAGGTGTTTGCTGGGGTGGAGTTGTCCTCTCTCTGCCACGAGATATTAATCTCGTAACAGGTCAGTCCGCTGTACAGTCCGCTCATAGAAGAGCCGCGCCGATTGTTTAAATCGGTCGCTGAGGAAGGGGATGCCGGTTTGGCGGTGTAGCCGAGCGGTCGAATAGAGCCTCGGTAGGGGCAGAGCGAGTTTGAGCGCCCTGTTCTGCACCCTCTGCAGCTTGTTGATGTGTGTGTCGGCTGCGTTGCCCCACACCACGGCCGCATATTCCAGCACTGGACGAACCAGCGCCAGGTACAGCGTGATGCCGTGGTGGGGAGGCAAGGCAGATGACAGGTTGAACAGAGGGTACAGAATTCGTAGGCGTCCTATTGCTCTGCCCCTGACGTCCTCGATGTGGGCTTTCCACGTTAGCTTCTGATCGAGAATGACTCCCAGGTAGCGGCCAGTCCTGCTCCACGGGACGGGGCTTCCCATGACGGTGACTGGCGGAAGATCTGGTGGCTGTGGTCTTCGTGTGAACACCACTGCCTGGCTCTTCGCCGCATTCTGTTTCAGGCGCCACTTTGTCGACCACGCACCAAGGGCCTCACATCCACGCTGGAGCAGGCGGCGCATCTCGTCTGCCTTCATACTCCGCACGAATAGCGCTGAGTCGTCGGCGTAGAGTGCCAACTTCACCGGCGCCACGCGCGGAGCGTCGGCCGTAAATAAGGAGTAGAGCAGGGGGCCGAGAACGGACCCCTGTGGCACTCCAGCACGGATGGGTCGGTGCGTGGACGTCCCCTCGTCCAGGCGGACGTGGAAAGTCCTGTCGGCCAGATACGACCGGAGTAGGACCCCATGCGACGTCGGGACCCCGTGCACAAAAAGTTTGTACACGAGGCCGTCATGCCACACGGAGTCAGATGCCCTGGAGACGTCGAGGAACACCGCCCCAAGGTATTCCCGCGTCTCCAGGGCGCGCATGGCCTCTTCCACCAGCCGCATCAGCTGATGGACCGTGGAGTGACCCCTCCGGAAGCCGAACTGCTCATCCGGTATCACTCCTTCTGCTGTCATGTGGCGAAGCAGGCGCCTGGCGTAGAGGCGCTCGAACACTTTGGAGAGGGCCAGTAGCAGACTGATGGGTCTGTAATTGGCAGCGTCACGCGGGTCCTTGTACGCTTTGGGGATGGCCACCACCTCTGCATGTTTCCACACAGAGGGGTAGACACACGAGCGAAGGACCAGGTTGAAGATACCTGCCAGCAGCGGATGGGCCCCTGCTGGAAGGTTCCTCAGCAGGTGGTTGGTGACCCCGTCAGCGCCTCCGACCTTCCTAGTATTGAGCGCCTTCAGCTGTGAGGCCACCTCCGCCTCGGAGATGACTTCGATGACGTCCCCGTCGTCCCTTGCCTCCAGGAACACTGTGAGTTGCTCGGCTACCCGCTGGATGTGGTCTTCATCCAGATTGTCGTCCACCAGGGTGAATGACGATTGGAATTGGTCCGCCAGGACACCTGCTTTTCCGTCCGGGCTGCAGACGACGTCTTGCCCAACCAGTATTGGTGTTATGCGCTGTCGTCGGCGCAGGAACGACTTCACCGTGCGCCAGATGCTGCCGTCCTCTGGGTTGAGGGAGGCGTCAAAGGCCGACCACACGCTGTTCCTGTGCACCTCAGCCGCTGCTTTGATGTCTCTCTGCATGCGGTTGAGGCTTCGCTGCGACGCGGGTTGGCGGGTGAGCTGCCACTCCCGGAACAGCCTGTTCTTCTCCGTGATTGCTTCCCGTATCGGAGGCGGTAGGTTGCGGGAGAAGTCCCTGGGCCCCTGTGGCTGGGGGGGGGGGGGGGGTGGCTGAGGGAACGTCCAGAGTGGCAGGGGAGTGCCACTCACGGGCGCGGACCGAGAAGGCAACTTTAGGAGGCCACAACCGCAGTTGGAGGCGGCCGGAGTGGGCGCGGACGGAATACGGAACACCTAGAGCGGCAGGATAGCGCGACTTGTGAGCGCGGACCGACTAGGGAATGGCTAACAGAACACCAGGCACCGGGAAGGCATAAATATGCAACCCGGTCCAGCAAGCAGCCACACGCACGCACGCACGCACCAACGGACACGCGCACGCGAGTTAGCGTTGAGATGTCGGAGCGAGAGGATGCCAGTACAGCGAAGGGTGTGGCGGATCGCCGTCCGGCAAAGCCCGCTTTGTCGACGGCCCCATCCGGCCCCCCAGCTACGACGGCCTTGGCAATGAATATGGATACGGAAATGGATTACGTTTCGGATGCACTGCAAGTTCCGCTGCCCGATTCGGACGACGAGTCGACAGCAAGAACTGACGTTCCCGCCGCCGCCAGGACAGCGAAACGGCGCGCGACTACTGCCCCAGGAACCACCCGCGCGCCCCCTAATGGCAAAAAGGCGAAACAGACCGATGTCGCCGTCGATGACGAAGGGTTTCAACTCGTCAAACGGCCAGCCAGGTAGGCTCAGCTCTCCTCAGCGCCGCCGATTCAGACGGCCAACGCCTTTGAGGAACTCGCTGACGGTGTGGAGATGCCTGCTCAGAAGAGAGAACCCATACCGCCACCCATTGTGATCCAACACAAGGAGGACTACGACGGTCTCTACAGGATGCTACTTCGCCTTGTCGGCCAAGATAACGTCATTATCAAGCCGGCTGGCGCCAACATCTATAAGGTGACCTTAAAATCGGCAGAAGATTACAGGAAAGTTACGGCTACGTTTGGGGCACACGAGAAGCCGTTCTATACTTACCAATGTGCAACGGACAAGACACACGAGATCGTCTTTCGGGGCCTCCCTCGAAACTACAGCCTGGATCACGTGCGGCGACAACTGGAGGATATGGACTATGGATTTGGCCTCCGGTCGATAACCCGCCTCCCCTCTCGCCGCACCCGAAAGGAGACTCCGCTGGTCCTCGTGGTCACCTGTGATATCCCACACAACCGCCGGCTATGGCGGGTCACGAAGATCGCGGCGACACCTGTCACTACGGAAAAACTGCGCTCGAAGAGGGGCGAACCGCAATGCTTCAACTGTCAAATGGTTGGGCATGTGGCACGGTTCTGCACGCTGGCCCTCCGCTGTGTTAAATGTGCGGGGGAGCACGCCAGTCGCGACTGCACACGGCAGCGGACAGATGGACCGGCCAAATGCGCCGGATGTGGTGGGTAACATGTGGCCTCCTACCACGGCTGTTCCAGCTTCCAACGGGCTGCGGCACGGAGCCGTCGTCAACGACCCGGCTCCATAAAGCGGCCTGCACCAGTTCGACCTGGCGTCAGTTTTGCTGCTGCTACTACCTCTGGCTCTTCCCCGCAGGCCTCCGTACCTGCGCCGAAGCCGGCCACTGTTGCACCAGCTCCCGCCACCGAGACGGACCGCCGTCCACGGGCCATGGTGCGACCATCAGCGCAGCGCTCTGCACAGCAGCAGGGTGAAGACCAGGGCCATCACGACCACTCCCAACAGGGACGACAGGCTGACGTCGTGCCGACCCCGGCTCAACACTCACGAGCTGCACCTGTCCCATCCCCGGCGGCCGATTCCAGCATGGCCGAAATGAAGCTCCTCTTGCAAGAACTTCGGGAGCTTCTCAAAGATATCCCACGGCAACTCATTGCCGCTGTCAGTGCAGCCGTTCAGGCACTCTTCACCGGACCACTGGCATCTCAGCATGGCCCGTAGTCAACGAGGCGTCACAGTCTGCGTGTGGAATGCCCAGGGCATCCGCACCCAAGATGGCGAATTTCGACAGCTGCTGCGGGATGAGGCCGTCGACATTTGCCTGGTTTCCGAGACTTTTCTCAAGCCTGGTGTCCATGTCCGGGCTGCCAACTACGTGTGTTACCGGACCGACAGGCCAACTCATGGCGGTGGCACTGCAGTCTACGTCCGGACTTCCCTGGTGCACCATCAAGTTCCTCTTCCACAGCTCCAAGCGATGGAGGCCACTGCTGTAGCTGTCAACACCTCGCATGGGCGCATCACGTTTGTTGCTGTCTACCGCCCGCCTGGCCGACAGTTACTCCTCCCGGACGTTGAAGCTTTGCTGGCATTACCTGGAAAGGTCTTTGCTGGTGGTGACTTTAACGCTAAGCACACCGAATGGCATTCCCGTGTCACCAACAATCACGGACGCAAACTTCTCCGAGCAGCCCAGAGGTGGAACGCCGTCATCCTCGGCCCTCACGAACCCACCCACTTTCCCAACAACGGTGGGCCTCTGGACGTGCTCGACATTGCGGTGGCCAAGGGTGTGCCCTATGTTATCTCCGCCAGCACCCGCACTGCCTTATCTTTGGACCATGTCCCAGTTATATTTGACATTGACGTCGATGCCCAGCCAGTGCCGCGGAGAGGCATCCCGACCAGGAACACAAACTGGAACCAGTATCAGGCGCTGTTGGAAGAGGGTCTCCGTGACACACCTGACGCAGACGATGTTGGGGTTGATGGCTGTGCCCGAATCCTCCACGACTGTACTCTACAAGCGGTACTCCGAGCCACGCCGCGGCCGCGATCTGGCCCCCTGACTAATCCCGGCAACTACCACCGCATCTCATGGAGGCGATAACTACCAAAAACCGCCTCTTTCGTGAATGGCAGCTGACGCGCAACGCAGCGACGAAGAGGGCTCTCAACAGGATGCGGAGGGACATAAAAGTTGCCGTTGCAAACCACCGCCATCAGGAATGGTCCAACCGCCTGGCCACTCTTCGGGTTGATGATGGTATCGCCTGGAAAGCCACGCAGCTCTTCCTCCGCCGGCGTCAGAAGATTCTGCCGTTACAAGTTGGTCGCAACATCGTCAGCAGCCCAGTGGACAAAGCCAACGCCATTGCTGACGTTTTTGAACAAAATTTCCAGCCCGTCATGGACCCCATGGATCCGAATCACGTTCGCCTGGTTGCTCAACATCTCCCGGTGTTCCTCGCTGCCCCTATGGGTGACGACCATATCGGCGAGGTGGATGCTGCTGAAGTCTCCGATCACCTTCGACGGCTCAACACGCGCACGGCAGGCGGCCCTGACCAGATTACAAATGAAATGCTGCGACGAATGCCACCGGCAGCCGCTGAACACCTGGCTCGCCTTTTCAACAGCATCCTCCGCACTGGCTGCTATCCTCAGGACTGGAAACACGCCGATGTCATCCCCATCCGCAAGCCTGGGAAGGACCCTCGTCTCCCGAGCAGCTACAGGCCCATCAGTTTGCTGCCTGCTGTCAGCAAAGTCTTTGAAAGGCTGTATCTCTGCCGCCTCCTGCGTCACATCAGGGCAGAACGTCTCTTACCGGACGAACAATGTGGTTTTCGCCCTGGATACGCAACAACGCACTAACTGCTTCGCCTCGTTGAAGAGACCCTTGATGCCATCGAACGGCGGGAATATTTCAGAGCCATCTTCCTGGATGTTTCACGGGCGTTCGATTCTGTATGGCATGAGGGGCTTCTCTTCAAGCTCCTGGACCTCGGTGTGCCCCTGCCGCATGTCCGTCTCTTAAAATCTTACCTCGCCGACAGAAGTTTTCATGTACGCACGGAGGACCTGTCGACGCGCCGCAGGGTTAGCGCTGGAGTTCCGCAAGGCTCCGTCCTCGGCCCCATACTATACATCCTGTATACCGCAGACATGCCGCGAATGGACAGGGTCCGCCTCGCCCTCTACGCGGATGATACGGCGATGTACACGCGCAGCATGAATGCAGCTCTGCTCCAACGACGCATGCAGGCAGCGGCTGACACAGTTAGTCAGTGGACCAGGAGGTGGCGCCTCAGCTTCAATGGGGCTAAGATGCAAGCCCCCCTCATCACCAAGAAGCATATCCCAGCCGACCTACCGCAGATCACCATCAGGGGAACCGCCGTACCTTGGGGCAATACCGCTAAGTACCTGGGTGTGGCGCTGGATAGAGGGCTCACGTGGAGACACCATATCGACGGCATCGTCAAAAAGGTCAGGGGTAGACTGACTCAACTCTACCACTTTCTCAATCCGACACCTGCGCTCCCGCCAGAACTGGGTGTTGCGCTCTATCTTACGCTTCTACGTCCGCTTATCGACTACGCCGCTGTGGTTTGGGGCAATGCTGCAGCGACCCACGTCGATCGCCTGCAACGCCTTCAGAACCGGATTCTACGTGTGGCATTGCACCTCCCTCGAGGCTTCCCGTCGGACGACCTTAACCAAATCTCCAACATCCCTACTGTTCGAGAACGGTTTCATCAGGCTGCACGGCTCTTTTACGAGAAGTCCGCGCAGTCCGAAAACCCGCTCCTTCGAGCCCTGGGCCACCGGGTGCAGCGTCTTAACGCAACCAGATGGCCCCACCTGCTTCGCAACCACTGAGTTGCTAGCACGTCCAGAACACCGTCCCCGCAGACTGACAGGACATCACACATGAAGTCAGGCCACATCACACGCTCCGTCAGTTTGGAGGAATAGCCTTCCGGCTTAGACTCCACCGGCCCACAGGGGTTCATCTGTCCCTGTCAGGCGGCAGCAGCAGCAAGCAGCCAGTCTCAGGGAACACCTGATGAAGACGTCAAGTAATGACGTCGAAATATCGTGTTTGGAAGACGCTGATATCCGGCAGAAAACCCGATTTCCACGAGATGTCAAGGTGAATGCTGTTGCCCAACGTACTAATGGGTGGGGGCATTGTTGCCAATTAATCTATGGTGAGTTACATTACTTCAGATACTACTGGGACGGCCTATGATGACCAACTGAACACTGGTAGCAGTTACTTCTGTAAAATATCTGGGAGTATGCGTACGGAACGATTTGAAGTGGAATGATCATATAAAATTAATTGTTGGTAAGGTGGGTGCCAGGTTGAGATTCATTGGGAGAGTCCTTAGAAAATGTAGTCCATCAACAAAGGAGGTGGCTTACAAAACACTCGTTCGACCTATACTTGAGTATTGCTCATCAGTGTGGGATCCGTACCAGGTCGGGTTGACAGAGGAGACAGAGAAGATCCAAAGAAGAGCGGCGCGTTTGTCACAGCGTTATTTGGTAAGCGTGATAGCGTTACGGAGGTGTTCAGCAAAATCAAGTGGCACTCTCTGCAAGAGAGGTGCAATGCATCACGGTGTAGCTTGCTGTCCAGGTTTCGAGAGGGTGCGTTTCTGGATGAGGTATCGAATATATTGCTTCCCCCTATTTATACCTCCCGAGGAGATAACGAATGTAAAATTAGAGAGATTCGAGCGTGCACGGAGGCTTTCCGGCAGTCGTTCTTCCCGCGAACCATACGCGGCTGGAACAGGAAAGGGAGGTAATGACAGTGGCGCGTAAAGTGCCCTCCGCCACACACCGTTGGGTGGCTTGCGGAGTATAAATGTAGATGTAGAACCATTCGCTCGCATTCTGCAGTATGTTTTCAGACAAATCGTGACCAATTGTGGCCCAAATACATGGCACATTGTCATCCATAAAAATTCCATTGTTACTTGGAACTTGACGTTTATGAATGGCTGCAAAAAGTTTTCAAGCAGCAAAACATCCAGAGGACTCAGTCCATTCAATGTAAACACAGCCATCACAATTAATGGGGCCAGCACCAGCTTGCACAGTGCCTTCACCACAACTTCGGTCCATAGCTTTCTGGGGTCCGCGCTACACTTGAACCCAAATATGAAGCCTTATCAACTGTAATCTGGACTCATCTGACCAGGCCATGTCTTTCTAGTCGGCTAGGCTACAACAGATACGGTCACGAGTCCAATAGAGGTGCTGCAGGCGATGTCGTGCTGTCAGGAAAGGCATTCGCGGCGGTCGTCCGCTACCATAGCCTAGTAATACCGTATTTTGCAGCACTTTCCTACCCCATACGTTCGTCGTACGCTCCACATTGATTTATGCGGTCATCTCACACAGTGCTGCTTGTCTGTTGGCAGTGACATCTCTACGCAAATGCCACTGCACTTAGTCGTTAAGTGAAGGCCGTCGGCCACTGGTTGTCCGTGGTGAGAGGTAATACCCGAAATGTGGTATTCTCGGCACACTCTTGGCACTGTGAATCGCGGAATATTGAAATCCATAACTATTTCCGAAATGGAAAGTAGCATTTGTCTGGCTCCAACTACCAATTCGCGTTGAAAGTCTGTTAATTCCCATCGTGCGGCCATATTCACGTCGGAAATCCTTTCACGTGAAGCACCTGAGTGCGAATAACAGCTCGGCGAATGCGCTGGCCTTTTATACCTTGTGTACACGTTACTACCGCCGTCTGTCTATAGACCGGTCCGCAACAGGGGCATGGTTCATACACCCATGCTGACTGCTCTTCACCAGAGGCAAAGGCTGGAATTAACGTTCCAATGCAGCAACTGGATGTCAACTGAATGGCAACAGGGAGACTTTTCAGATTCATAACGTTTCATGCCACATCGGATAGATGGTTGTTGGCGTTTATGGCGTGGAACCTATAGAACAAAAATGGCTCTGAGCACTATGCTACTTAACTTCTGAGGTCATCGGTCACCTAGAACTCAGAACTAATTAAACCTAACTAACCTAAGGACATCACACACATCCATGCCCGAGGTAGGATTCGAACCTGCGACCGTAGCGGTCGCTCGGCTCCAGACTGTAGCGCCTAGAACCGCACGGCCACTCCGGCCGGCCCTATAGAACAGACACCCCGCAACCAGGAGGGGGCGTTACGATCTGAGAAATGTTGTCACGGCGTTCCCTGGGTTACCTCGTCATTCTGGAAGACGTAGTGGATCAATGCATCTATCCTTGGGGATCATGACCACCCGTACATGCAGATTGTTTTTCTTCGGTACGATGGTCTCTGCCAGTAGGACAATGCAACATGTGCGTGGTTCGAAGAGCACCAGAATGAGTTTATTCTATTGCCCCGGCCACCATACTAAATCAAAACTAAATTCCATCTTAACAGTATTCGGAAGGCTGAACGATACTGACCGACTGCCAAGTCATCCTCAGAAATTATGCATCAGTAAGTGCAGATGTGGAGGGGCATGTCAGCACACCACTCTCCCGGTTATTGTCAGCTTTCGTGATCAGAGCCATTAGTTGTCAATCAACTTGCAATTGGCATGACAAGGGCTGAGTGCACCGCGCTTGCCGACAGCGTTCGGCAAACCCTGGCGGTCACCCTAGCATGTTCTGGCCAAGCCCGACAGCGCTTATCTTCGGTGATCTGACGGGATCCGGTGGTACCATTGGGCAAGGTCGTTAGCTGGCCATCATGCTGCCTGGATTCAAACCCACCTGAGAATCGGTGGGTCCCTCTCGTTCAGGCTGTTCGTGCCATCTTTAACCGAGAAACCTAGTGCAGCTGGCCACGGCACTGTAGTCGGCATGGCTCCATATCCATATCAGTACCCTTCCCACAGATCTCGCCGCCGTCCGCTCTGCAAAAGAAGGTATTTCAGGCTTTTGACACGCGGTCACACTAATGCGACTGGACAGTGTATGTGCTATGGAACAAACATATGAACATGTAAGTTCTTTAAAATTCTCCAAGGCTTGTGGAACTTAAAGAATGACACATGTAATTGAAATGAACCTTATAGTGTTTACACGAGAACACGCTGGTCACTGGGATTATAGAACAGTACATGATCTCTGACTTTGAGATTTCATTGTGGCGTGGATCTCCGAATCTCTAAAAAGCGTCGCAGGTAATCAAAGAGAATCGGCGACTGTCTTTGGCAAATTTCTTCCAGTTGTTTTTTTATATGGATCAACAGCGTACGTTAGAGAATGGGATTGATCAGGTTGTCGATCACCCACATCCTAGACGTGTTAGAAACGTCTCTCAACTACTTTAACTTGAATGTAAAAATCCGTACCCAAATTGTGACGACCGATTAGGTATAGCTTGCATTCAAATGCGAGTTTCTAAGGACGTTAGACATTCAGATACCATGTATAAAATTCAAGGTTCATTTAGTGTCCAAGAACTGTCGCATTCCCTTCTCTTACATTTACCAATGATAAGATACCCGATATTAGGGTATACTTGTCAAGTAGGACAACGACAACTAAATGCTATATCATAGCAGTGGACACACGTGACTTTTTAGTTCATTTAGGTAATTAGTTTCATGGAACATGGATCATTTTGCACGATAAATCGTAATGATATGGAACAAGTCATTTTAAATTCACATCGAAAATTAATTTGTAGATGCTGAACATGCCAAAGTTTTTTAAAGAAAAAATATATACTTGTGTGAGTTGGTAGTTATTATCTACCCCCTTATACACATTACAGTAACGGAAATTCTTCTACGGATTTGAGTCACCTGGACACAGTGTTTATCGCAATTGTGCGAACCACCTAGCGACACCTATCCACAGTTCCTGCCCATGTCCTCCATGCTCCCTACTTTGAGATTCCCATACAAGGTCGAACGTACTTGTGCACCCGCACTGAAGGACGTGGATTCATTGCCAATCAAGGAGTATCAGTTAACTGGTGTCTGTTTTGTGAAAAGATTAAATCGCTCAGAAAAGTGAACATTATTTCTTTACAAATTTAAGCCCGCATATTTATTAAAATGACTAATTCCACTTTAGTTTTAATGAGCCTGATCTGTTGGTTGCCCCCTGGACAAAGACGAGGCCAACAATTTGAAATCAAACTACGCTTTTCAATGGCCTATGAAAAATGCTTCCCTTTTTAAAACTTTGTTGTCCGGGCCAGATTCGGCTTGTTGCAGCATTATTCCTCTTCACAGAGGATATTTCAGCAGAATACTTCTAGTTTCTTGAACTAAATCTGTAAATTCAAAAGACAGAAATGGACTGACTGGCAGTTTGCGTCAACAGTGTCTGTGTCTTACTCAACAACGTACTCCGCTGCTTATGAAATGTTAAATGGGTGAGCAAATTTATCAAACACTGAATTTTTTTTAAACATCTGTTCAAGTGCAAGACACTTGTTGGTGGAACAGTGACAGTTTGATCTATAGTCGTCTCTTTCATCTAATTTTTTAACTGATGAGACCCAGGTGTAGCAAGGCGTGGAAGAAATTAGCGGAACACTATGTAGCAGTAGAACGACCGCTAGCTCCAGCTACTACTTTAACAGTGAATTATATAAAGTGAGATAATAGACAACTCAAAAACTCAGAAACAAAGCAGCATTGTAAATCCCGCTAATCGATCCAGATCTCTATGTTCTGCTAATGCGGTAGCTAGAACTCTTGTGCTGCTACATACTTACCACTGCGTTCTTTGGATGTGCATTATCTGATCAAAGGTATCCGGACACCCTTATGTAATGCGCGTATTACCAGTAAATGTCGCCAGTATAAAAGGAGGCGGGGAGTATTGTGTTGTCAGTAGAGAGGGATTAACAACAGGATGGGTCGGTCAGGAGAGGTCGGTGACTTTGAACGTAGGCTAGTCTTTGGATGTTACTGAATAACAAGTCCATAAGGGATATTTCAACCCTTATAAAGCTGCATAAGTACAACGTTGCTGACGTGATTGTAAAGGGGAAATGCGAAAGAACGATGACAGCTAAAGCAAGACGAAGCAGACCTCATTTACTAACAGACGGTGACCGCCAAGCTTTTGCGGATGATGCTTGTAGAAAATCACATGGAAGCAACGGAAGGAATTACTTGTGAGTTCCAAAGTACACCCCGCAGCCCCTCTAGCACAATGAGCATGCACAGTGAGTTAAAAAGAATAGCGTACAATGGTCACGCAGCTCCTCATACCCGCGTACTTTTGTAGTCAGCGCTAAACGACACCACTGAACTTAACATGACTGAAAACGATTTGGTGAGATGAATCATGCTATATCCTGTGGCAGTCCGATGGGGGAGTTTTGCGTTTGGCGAATGCCTGGAGAACGGTACCTACCATCATGTATAGCGCCAGAGTGAGGAACGAATGAGATGGTGTTACGCTATGGGGGTGTCTTTTGTGGTTATGGCGTGGTTCTCTCATAATGCTTAAGAAACCTCTAAATGCGGAGAGTTACGATCACATTTTAAAGCATTGTGTATTGCGTACAGTAGAGGAAAAGTTCGGAGATGATGAGTGTGTCAGTTTAACAATTCAGCCTGTCATAAAGCAGCATCTGTTAGGCATGATTTGTGGCAATAACAATTAAAAAACTGTCTCTGCCCAGAGTGCCAACCTGAACCACATGGAAGACCTTTGGGATGAGTTAGAACGTCTACTGCGCTCCAGACAGCAGCGTCCAATATTACTACCTCCTCTGACCTGAGCTACACTCCTGGAAATTGAAATAACAACACCGTGAATTCATTGTCCCAGGAAGGGGAAACTTTATTGACACATTCCTGGGGTCAGATACATCACATGATCACACTGACAGAACCACAGGCACATAGACACAGGCAACAGAGCATGCACAATGTCGGCACTAGTACAGTGTATATCCACCTTTCGCAGCAATGCAGGCTGCTATTCTCCCATGGAGACGATCGTAGAGATGCTGGATGTAGTCCTGTGGAACGGCTTGCCATGCCATTTCCACCTGGCGCCTCAGTTGGACCAGCGTTCGTGCTGGACTTGCAGACCGCGTGAGACGACGCTTCATCCAGTCCCAAACATGCTCAATGGGGGACAGATCCGGAGATCTTGCTGGCCAGGGTAGTTGGCTTACACCTTCTAGAGCACGTTGGGTGGCACGGGATACATGCGGACGTGCATTGTCCTGTTGGAACAGCAAGTTCCCTTGCCGGTCTAGGAATGGTAGAACGATGGGTTCGATGACGGTTTGGATGTACCGTGCACTATTCAGTGTCCCCTCGACGATCACCAGTGGTGTACGGCCAGTGTAGGAGATCGCTCCCCACACCATGATGCCGGGTGTTGGCCCTGTGTGCCTCGGTCGTATGCAGTCCTGATTGTGGCGCTCACCTGCACGGCGCCAAACACGCATACGACCATCATTGGCACCAAGGCAGAAGCGACTCTCATCGCTGAAGACGACACGTCTCCATTCGTCCCTCCATTCACGCCTGTCGCGACACCACTGGAGGCGGGCTGCACGATGTTGGGGCGTGAGCGGAAGACGGCCTAACGGTGTGCGGGACCGTAGCCCAGCTTCATGGAGAAGGTAGCGAATGGTCCTCGCCGATACCCCAGGAGCAACAGTGTCCCTAATTTTCTGGGAAGTGGCGGTGCGGTCCCCTACGGCACTGCGTAGGATCCTACGGTCTTGGCGTGCATCCGTGTGTCGCTGCGGTCCGGTCCCAGGTCGACGGGCACGTGCACCTTCCGCCGACCACTGGCGACAACATCGATGTACTGTGGAGACCTCACGCCCCACGTGTTGAGCAATTCGGCGGTACGTCCACCCGGCCTCCCGCATGCCCACTATACGCCCTCGCTCAAAGTCCGTCAACTGTACATACGGTTCACGTCCACGCTGTCGCGGCATGCTACCAGTGTTAAAGACTGCGATGGAGCTCCGTATGCCACGGCAAACTGGCTGACACTGACGGCGGCGGTGCACAAATGCTGCGCAGCTAGCGCCATTCGACGGCCAACACCGCGGTTCCTGGTGTGTCCGCTGTGCCGTGCGTGTGATCATTGCTTGTACAGCCCTCTCGCAGTGTCCGGAGCAAGTATGGTGGGTCTGACACACCGGTGTCAATGTGTGCTTTTTTCCATTTCCAGGAGTGTATTTAGGAAGAATGGGCTACCATTCCTCAAAAGACATTCACACACATTGAATGATGATTCAAAGGCTCCCCGGCAGAGTACAAGACGTCATTAAGGGGAAGAGTGGACAAACTCGATATTGACGTCCGCTAGCAGCTGTCCGGACACATTCAGTCGGATGGTGTACGCACGATCTGTTTCACATGTAACCGTCGTTTTCCTTATTTACGCTAAAAAACCATCACTTCTCATAATAATCGACTGGGATAATGTGGAGTTAAATGGTGGAGAAATTTAGATATTGGATATTCTGAAAGGCTGGCTTCAAAACCCCGTCCGAACACTGCAGTTATGGTTTTCCGTGCAAACTCTAAATCCTTGGAGGTATGTACCGTCTATGCAACCAATTGAAGGGAGTTTGTTGCCATACGTGATTCGCTTCATTTATTTGGGAAGTGTCTTCAGTGGCCTGTAATACATGTTTCCTTTTTTACACACTACAAACGTATTATGTTGTACATATAATATGCTGCTATATTGCATTTTGTTGTGTCTTTCTCTTGTTATATAGCTTTAGAGTCAACTCTCGTAGCACAAAGTTCTTAATGTGAACTTACCGTTCGGTGTTACTTACAATTTCCAGCGCTGGTAACTCATGTGTGTGGTCCTGGAGATGCATTTGTTAGTTTTCATACTCCCGCTGGCCGATTTCTGGCGTTATTTCACCCACATTTGTCACATGGCACATTTCATTTGCACTTTCCATTTTGTGATCAACATATGTGTGTTTTCGGTGTGTAGTGTTTCCAACTGTTGTTGTGTGTTTGTCTTTCTATTGTTTGTGTTGTGGTTTGATATTGTTTCATTTGTTGTGTGTGTGTGTGTGTGTGTGTGTGTGTGTGTGTGTGCATTTCCTGTGTGCAATTCTTTTCTGAGAGGGTCTTTTCTTTTTGGATATTTGTTCGTTTGTGTGTGTGTGTTGATCACAAAATGGAAAGTACAAGTGACAAATGTGGGTGAAAGAACCCAGAAATCGGCCAGCCGGAGTATGAAAACTAACAAATGCATCTCCAGGACAACACACATAAGTTTACTGCATTGTAAAACGTAAGTAACACCGAAGGATAAGTTCACATTAGGAACTTTATGCTACAAAAGTTGATTTTAACCTGAAAACCAAGAGAAAGACCCGACAAAATGTAATATAGCAGCATATTGTATCTACCACATAATACGTTTATTGTATGCAAAAAAGGAAACATGTATTACTGATAATGCTTCCGAAATAAATGAGGCGAAGCACACATGACAACAAACAAACTGCCTTCAATTGGTTGCATAGACGGTACATACCTCCAAGGATTTACGTAAAGCAACTAAGGCATAGACGGAAAACAGAAAAAATGCGATATCTCTAAATCGTTTAAAGAGGTTATTTTTAGGATACACTGATTTTCTTCTCCATGCTCTCGATCCTGGCACAACGTCTGTGCTGACGTCGTCGTAGTCGAGATGAAATAATATATTTTCCTCTCTCCTTGTTTAAGTGACGGGGCTGTAGGGATAGCGACTGAAGAATGCTATCTGGTTCCACGCTACACTGTAACACACTGACCGCTTTCGCTTTCGTTTGTATTGTTCGTTGAGTCACTGTCAAATCGTTCAAGCTAGTTTTCACAAACGGCGTGTGCAATGATGTCGCAAGGTGATTTGGCGTATCTGCCCCCCTCACTACCTTACCATCGCAAATCACTCTCACTGCATTCTCTTATGATGAGATTATGTTCTTGTCCGTAGGGGATAGGCTGTAATCTGAGACATTTACGGTTGTTCATACGGCGAATGTATATTATCCCGTAGGCTAAAGGCAATCGCAATAACAGCGAACTGCAGAGTAGTTTGTTTTTGTTTCTTTGCACGAAAGACGTGATGAAAAGTCGGCGCCAGCAGCAGGCGGCGTGACTTGCGCCAGTGGCCCTGCCCTCTGTTTAGCGTATTCAGCACTCGCAAGTCACGCCCCAGTCTTTTCACAACCGTTTCTTTCGCACTGTCTTTTTTGTGGCGTTTCCTGAAATGTGACTCCACCGGTCGTCCTGATTGAAGTGTCATCGATGAGAGATATTATATATTTCCCTTATGTACTATAGCTGCCAACCCTTCAGGGAACATTCTTGTGAGTTAGGTGTAAGATTAATCAGGAGATGTGCAACGGGACTAGTCCTAGGAATCTATTCATTGATGTTAATCGGCGTGACGAATGAATCTGCCATATTAGGATGGTATAATTCGGCTACCTTCGTTCCATTCTTCGGCCCCTATCTTACCTGCCTTTTCTTAGATGTTGACTGGAAACTCTGTTGTCCATCAAATTTCTTGGAAAAATTCACGTTTCAGAAAGATGCCGTGTGAGATCCTAAGCTTTCCCAAGCCTATGTGAACACGTATCCTTTGGATTTCTGATGTTAAAAACAGGTAGAGATCGATGGTTCAACCTATATGATCTCATTGTTATCATGTGATCATAGAAAGAGAAACCTCCTCTCCGAATGGTAACTGTTATTTTTACCATATGTGAATGTAGCTGTTTGTTGCGACTTTTACACTAGCAGCTTTTTTACTGGATTCAACACATGTCCAAGAATCTTCTTTCCTTTTGCGTCTGGCAATGTTGCTTATCTCCTTCTTCCTTATGAGGCATTCTTCTGCGTATAAAGATTCCCAAAGGAAGACTGGTAAGTACTGAGTGTTTTTTACGAGTATATGTGTCTTTGGTAAAATGTATGCCACTTCCATCTTTTTTAGACCTGACCTAAAGCCCCTTTTTCACTCACTCTGGTATCAGTGAACTTTATTATTAATATTATTATTATGAATCCTTAAAGGTATGCTTTCATGATTAGTGTTACTCTGGTTAACAACTTCTATCAGTGCCATTGGAGAACAGAAGGAATAACATTGACAGACACTGTAATATGCAGAATTAGAACTGAAAATGAAAAGTAAATAATTTTGAATCCAATTTGGTCTGCGGAAATACTCTATGATCACGTAATGACTTAAGTATGGCAAAAAGTGATAAATCATTGAACACTAAGATGAGGCTGTATTTGAGTAGAACGCTAATCTGGCTCCTATCTGAAACATGCATGTGTAACATGTGCAGGGAATGCGAAGGACCTGAATCGACCCTTTACTGATTGCTGTTGCTAACCGCAAGGATACTGCAATCCCTTTGTTATGAATTAGTGTTACCAGTAATTCCAGAAAATTGGTAAAAGTTAAATGAAATAATAAGACTGTTGATATGTTACAATTTGGGGTCCTAGAAATGTGCAGAATTGACTAAATTATGGCAAGCGTTTGGTGGACATAACCATCCGCCTCGCCATTAGCTATCCGAAGCCTTTTGAGAATGAGTCACTCACGGAGTGATTAACTCGTGTAATCTAGTGGTAGAGATAATTTATGTAAGTTATTATATATTTTAAGGAAGTTGGGTTTGCATTATACAAACATATTTTTGATCTCTTCACGCAAACATGTTTCGCATCTAGGTGTTGCCAGACAAGGTAATCGTTTCTCAGTGGCTACAGACTTCTGATTTGGAAGCTCCATTGAAACGCATTTCTTTAAAGATTAGTGAGATTCGTCATAGCTTATTTTGGCTACATGGTGTGCCTTTGGTTTGAAGAGATGTAGCGTTGCTTCCCTCACATATAATGGCGACGCAGATACCGGTAAGGATTTAACTTAACCAACAGCTGGCATGTTATAAATATACCGTTCCCATTATTTCATGGAATGGAATATTTGATGTTACGAGCTGAACGCACTGTAATGAGACGCTTTACTGCACATCCAAGTCACACTGATACGTAGGATAAGCTAGACATAACACTTGGTAGGATTTTAACGTTGTCATATCGTCAGAGTTAGACATGTAGGGTATCTCATATTCGGATTAATAGGAGAAAGGAAGAAAGTGTAGGATTTAACGTCTCGTCAACGACGAAGTCATTAGAGAAGAAGCACAAGCTAGGACCGGTGAGGGAAGGGGAAGGAAATCGGCCGTTTCCTTTTGAAAGGAAACTTACCGTCAGCGGCCTTCATCGATTTAGGAAGTGTTTCGGATAGAATAAAACTGCCGCTGCCAGAATCAAGTTGCATGGTGGAAGAACTATGGATGAAAGCGGCCACATATAGCTCGAATTGTAGCGACAGATACATTATAATTCAAATTTGACAAACACAGAATAAATATGGCTAAAGCAGGTAGATGTTCCAAGCTACGGTCTGTGCAAATACATGTCTTGTAAACTTATACATGAAGTCAAAGATCCATTCCGGTTTAATAGTACTATTCAGAAAATGTTGCGAAAACAGAATCGCCAAAGAGGCTGCAGGGAATCTACTAGATGAAAATTAATAACAACTCGTTCATCCATACGAGAGAGTATCCTATAATAATGTTCGTACCCAGAACCTGATGAAAGATGTACCAAAAGATTCTAGGAATTTTTGGTTATACTTAAAATAAGTGAATGGGTCTAAATCTTCCATTTACAGTAATCTCTCGTGGATCGGTCTGGTGTTGAAACTGAGCACAGCAGACAGAGAGTAGAAACTTTAAATTGCGCATTTAGGAGTGAATACATGTAACAGAATAGAACCACACCAATGTTTGACTGCAGCGTGTACAGATAGAGAAATCAATATTATCATCCTGCGGTACTGTAAGTCATTTAAGACTACTTAAGGCGAACGAGAACTATGTGATAATGCAAGTCCAGTTACTTCTGTTTCCAAAAAGTGTAAAATATTGTATGCATAGAATTACAGCCAATTTGTGATCACATCCTTCAGTTGCAAGCTTCTAAAACACATTATAAGTTCAAAAATTACAACGTTATAGAGGAAAATAAGATACTCTCAAAAAATCACGATGCATTAAAAAATAAGAGCTCGTGTAAAATATAGCTTGTTTTACTTATGGACAACATAGTGCATGTAAACAGTAAGATTACCCCTTCCTAGATCTACGTAAGGTGTTAGACACTGAACATCGTTGACACCTAAACAAGATACTATCGTATGGTGTATCTTCGGAAGTATGTAACCGTGTGGAGAAATATTTGAATAATAGAATCCAGTAAATAATACTTGATGGAGAATGTTCTGTAGAGACGATACCAACATCGAGTGTGCCCAAGGAATCGGAATACAGTGCGGTGACAAATGGCACGGGATAGTGACATGCACATAGACATATGGCGGTAGTATTGCATATACAAGGTATAAAATGATAGAAGGTTGTGTACATGGAAGAACCCTGGAGATACTAAAAGGTATCAGATAGATTATATAATGGTAACACAGAGATTTAGGAACCAGGTTTTAAATTGTAAGACATTTCCAGGGGCAGATGTGGACTCTGACCACAATCTATTGGTTATGACCTGTAGATTAAAACTGAAGAAACTGCAAAAAGGTGGGAATTTAAGGAGATGGGACCTGGATAAACTGAAAGAACCAGAGGTTGTACAGAGTTTCAGGGAGACCATAAGGGAACAATTGACAGGAATGGGGGAAAGAAATACAATAGAAGAGGAATGGGTAGCTTTGAGGGATGAAGTAGTGAAGGCAGCAGAGGCTCAAATAGGTAAAAAGACGAGGGCTAGTAGAAATCCTTGGGTAACAGAAGAAATATTGAATTTAATTGATGAAAGGAGAAAATATAAAAATGCAGTAAATGAAGCAGGCAAAAAGGAATACAAACGTCTCAAAAATGAGATCGACAGGAAGTGCAAAATGGCTAAGCAGGGATGGCTAGAGGACAAATGTAAGGATGTAGAGGCTTTTCTCACTAGGGGTAAGATAGATACTGCCTACAGGAAAATTAAAGAGACCTTTGGAGATAAGAGAACCACTTGTATGAACATCAAGAGCTCAGATGGAAACCCAGTTCTAAGCAAAGAAGGGAAAGCAGAAAGGTGGAAGGAGTATATAGAGGGTCTATACAAGGGCGATGTACTTGAGGACAATATTATGGAAATGGAAGAGGATGTAGATGAAGATGAAATGGGAGATACGATACTGCGTGAAGAGTTTGACAGAGCACTGAAAGACATGAGTCGAAACAAGGCCCCCGGAGTAGACAACATTCCATTGGAACTACTGACGGCCTTGGGAGAGCCAGTCCTGACAAAACTCTACCATCTGGTGAGCAAGATGTATGAAACAGGTGAAATACCCTCAGACTTCAAGAAGAATATAATAATTCCAATCCCAAAGAAAGCAGGTGTTGACAGATGTGAAAATTACGGGACAATCAGTTTAATAAGCCACAGCTGCAAAATACTAACACGAATTCTTTACAGACGAATGGAAAAACTAGTAGAAGCCGGCCTCGGGGAAGATCAGTTTGGATTCCGTAGAAATACTGGAACACGTGAGGCAATACTGACCTTACGACTTACCTTAGAAGAAAGATTAAGGAAAGGCAAACCTACGCTTCTAGCATTTGTAGACTTAGAGAAAGCTTTTGACAATGTTGACTGGAATACTCTCTTTCAAATTCTAAAGGTGACAGGGGTAAAATACAGGGAGCGAAAGCCTATTTACAATTTGTACAGAAACCAGATGGCAGTTATAAGAGTCGAGGGACATGAAAGGGAAGCAGCGGTTGGGAAGGGAGTAAGACAGGGTTGTAGCCTCTCCCCGATGTTATTCAATCTGTATATTGAGCAAGCAGTAAAGGAAACAAAAGAAAAATGCGGAGTAGGTATTAAAATCCGTGGAGAAGAAATAAAAACTTTGAGGTTCGCCGATGACATTGTAATTCTGTCAGAGACAGCAAAGGACTTGGAAGAGCAGTTGAACGGAATGGATGGTGTCTTGAAGGGAGGATATAAGATGAACATCAACAAAAGCAAAACGAGGATAATGGAATGTAGTCGAATTAAGTCGGGTGATGTTGAGGGTATTAGATAAGGAAATGAGACACTTAAAGTAGTAAAGGAGTTTTGCTATTTGGGGAGCAAAATAACCGATGATGGTCGAAGTAGAGAGGATATAAAATGTAGACTGGCAATGGCAAGGAAAGCGTTTCTGAAGAAGAGAAATTTGTTAACATCGAGTATAGATTTAAGTGTCAGGAAGTCATTTCTGAAAGTATTTGTATGGAGTGTAGCCATGTATGGAAGTGAAACATGGACGGTAAATAGTTTGGACAAGAAGAGAATAGAAGCTTTCGAAATGTGGTGCTACAGAAGAATGCTGAAGATTAGATGGGTAGATCACATAACTAATGAGGAGGTACTGAATAAGATTGGGGAGAAGAGGAGTTTGTGGCACAACTTGACCAGAAGAAGGGATCGGTTCGTAGGACATGTTCTGAGGCATCAAGGGATCACCAATTTAGTATTGGAGGGCATCGTGGAGGGTAAAAATCGTAGGGGGAGACCAAGAGATGAATACACTAAGCAGATTCAGAAGGATGTAGGTTGCAGTAGGTACTGGGAGATGAAGAAGCTTGCACAGGATAGAGTAGCATGGAGAGCTGCATCAAACCAGTCTCAGGACTGAAGACCACAACAACAACAACAAGGTATAAAATGGCAGTACAATGGCGGAGCTGTCATTTGCACTCATGTGATTCATGTGGAAAAGTTTCCGACATGATTATGGCCGCACGACTTGAATTAATAGACGTTAAAAGTGGTATGGTAGTTGGAGCTAGACTCATGGCACATTCCATTTTGGAAATAGTTAGGTAATTTAGGATTCAAAAATCCACAGTGAAAAGAGTGTGCCACAATACCAAATTTCAGGCTTTACCTCTCACCACGCACAAAGCAGTGGACGACAGCCTTCACTTAACGACCGAGACCAACGAGGTTTTCGTAGGATTGTCAGTGCTAGCAGACAAGCAGTAGTACCTCAAATAACCGATAATTCAATGTGGGACGTACGAGGAAAGTATCCGTTACTACAGTGCTGCGAAATGTGGCGTTAATGGGCTATCGCAGCAGACAAAATGGTTCAAATGGCTCTGAGCACTATGCAACTTAACATCTATGGTCATCAGTCCCCTAGAACGTAGAACTACTTAAACCTAACTAACCTAAGGACATCACACAACACCCAGTCATCACGAGGCAGAGAAAATCCCTGACCCCGCCGGGAATCGAACCCGTGAACCCCGCAGCAGACAACCGTCGCGAATGCGTTTGCTACATGCACGACATCGTCTGCAGTGCCTCTCCAGGTCTCGTGACCATTTCAGTTCGACATCAAACGACTGAAAAACCTTGAACTGCTCAGACTGGTCCCGATTTCAGCTGGTAAGAGTTGATGTCAAAGTTCGAGTGTGGCGCAGACTGTACGGAGACTTGGATTCCAGTTGTCAACAAGACACTGTGCAAGCTGATGGTATCTCCATAATATTGTGGGCTGTGTTTACATGGAATGGACTGGTCCGCCGGCCGCGGTGGCCGTGCGGTTCTAGGCGCTTCAGTCCGGAACCGCGAGACTGCTACGGTCGCAGGTTCGAATCCTGCCTCGGGCATGGACGTGTGTGATGTCCTTAGGTTAGTTAGGTTTAAGTAGTTCTAAGTTCTAGGGGACTGATGACCTCTGATGTTAAGTCCCATAGTGCTCAGAGCCATTTGAACCATTGGACTGGTCCCGCTGACCCAAAAGTGCCGATCATTGAATGGAAATGGACTTCATGTTCCCAAACAAGGAAAGAATTTTTAAGGATGACAGTGTGCCATGTCACGGGACTGCAATTGATCGCGACTGGTTTGGAGAACTTTCTGAAACAATTCGAGCGAATGTATTGGCCACCCAGATTTACCAATATGAATCCCATCGAACTTTATGGGACAAAATCTAGAGGTCAGTTGGTGCAGAAAATCCTGTACCGAGAACACTTTCGCAGTTATGAACGGCGACAGAGGTAGCATGGTTCAGTATATCAGTAGGCGACATCCAACGACTTGTCGTGTCCGAGCCACATCGAGTTGCAGCGCTATGCGCGCCAAAAGGAGGTCCGACTCGATGTTTAGGAGGTCTTCCATGACATTTTCACCTCATTGTAAACAGAATACAATCGTATGGAGTATCTTCGAAAATATGTGTCTCGAGAAATATTTGACTAATAGAACCCAGTACAATATACCTAACGGAGAATGTTCCACAGAGACGAAAGCAACAATGAGAGTTCCCCAAGGAAGTAGAATAGGGCTCTTAATATTTTCAGTTTACGTAAAAGATTTGTCAGACAGGATCAGCAGCGTTATAAGAGGTTCGCTGATGATGCGGCTGTGAACAAGGAAGTACCGTCATAAAGAATTGGAGAAAGACTTGGACAGAATCTCCATTTGGTGTACTGAATGGCATCTGTCTCTGAATATGGATGACTGTAAGATAACGCCCGTAACAAAGAGAAACAAACCGACATTATCTGATTAAAAGGTTAGGGTCGAACACCTTGAGCACGTCACATCCTAGAAGTATTTAGAAGTAGGACTAAGAACCGATATGAAATCGGACGATAATGTAAAATCAAGTATGGAAGACTTAAATTTGTAGGGTGGGTTCTGGGAAAATGCAGTACATTTGTAAAGTAAATCTCATGTCCCTTATGTGACCATTTTAGAGAATTTTTCCAGTGCATGGAGTCGTCATCAACTAGACATGACAACAGACTTCGAATGAATACAGAGGCGTGTCGCTAGGATCGTAACAGGTAGACATATACCATACGAAAGTGTAGCAGACGTGCTCAGAGAACCCAGATGGGAATGCTTGCAAGAAGAACGACATGCTTCCTGCGAAAGCCATGAGAGCACTGGAGAAACTTTTGAACTTTCTTCCTGTCCATATTGAGACCACTGCGAGGGTTGGTTCGTGTGAGAACAAACAGACTCATTTGATATAATGACACGTAGCACACAATACGGTCTTCAATGTTTAGCTGCTTATTTGCAAAATTTGTCTGAAATCGGATGTGTGAACTGTTCGAATCTAACATAAAAATTAGCATATATATTGTCTGCGAAAGTGGTAATATTAAAACTGATCGTTTAGCATTTGGAAATCATTTGACAATTCTAGCAGATAATGTAGATGTAGCACAGAAACATAAAGAAATATTTAAGCCAGCTGCAGAAACACCTTACAACCAAAGATACGGAGGAAATGACAGTACAGTCAAATTTAATTATCTAGGCGAATTCATCTAGCCTAATGATGGGTAAAATGAAGTCATTCGAGAAACGTCACGAAATATGAACTTCGGAGAAAGACACTTACAATAAAATGTCACTCAGCAGTAATGCAAAATTTAATTATTAAGAGACGGTAATTCGGCTACTTTGCACTCATATTTCAGAAAGACTAACCTTAGGATCGATAAAAGAAATGAAGAAACTAGAATGAAGGCAAGAAAGATTTGAGGAATGTATTAGAAAACGGAGCAACACTGGGAAGCAACACAGAAAACTATAAACATGTATATAATATGATATAAGGATTTAGTAAAAGAAGAATAATGTTCTATGGGTTCACAGAATGAACCGAAGCAGACTGAGAACAAAACTGTGAAAACTGAAGGCAGACAGTTTTGGCTCAGAAAAGTGCATAAATCTAGAAGTAACTGGCATCGAAACATAAGAAATGGAAAGCAGAACAAAATATAGACACACAATTAAAATATGGGGTGTTCTCAACACAAAATTGTCCTTAGAGGTCAGGGAAGTAATGGATGGAAGTTGAGAGGAACGAAAACCATGAACAGCTAAGGAATATTGAACAAAGCAGAGAGGAAACTCATGTGACTCAAACGTGGTACTTAGCAGGTCCGTAGCAGAGGAAGTATTACTGTTGGCTTTTCCTGTAGCAGAACGCAAGCGAATTACGTTCTTTGCGGACAGTTTCACTAGATTCTGAGGTACATGAGAACTGTTCCTGTTCCTGGAACAGTATGTGCTCTTGACAGGGCGAACATCGCGGTGAGTTTGATTTAAATGGCTCTGAGCACTATGGGACTTAACTTCTTTGGTCATCAGTCCCCTATAACTTAGAACTACTTAAACCTAACTGACCTAAGGACATCACACACATCCATGCCCGAGGCAGGATTCGAACCTGCGGCCGTAGCGGTTCCTGACTGTAGCACCTAGAGCCTCTCGGCCACTCCGGCAGGCGCGGTGAGTTTCAATCGTTTCACTGAAACTCAAATTTTGTACTTCCATGATGAATAAGACAAGAACGCACCACAGCACAGCTACGTCTGTTTTGATAAATATGACTCTGAAGGTACTCCATGTGATAATATGTAGCGTTTCAAACAAATGTTTACTTATTTATGGTTTCTACTAATCTGCTGGACATAATTTTGTGTTACGCGGTACTGTGCTAAAATCAGTTTTATTCCGCTATAGACGTTCAAGCTCCGGTACTTCCCTTGTTAGTGCATCATTTTCCCACTTTCCTATTCCACTTGCGGATGATAAGCGAGAAGAAAGGGTGAGTCTAAAAATTCTATAATTTTAATCTCGTCGTTTTTATGCGAAATGTATATTGGTCGAAGTAGCATGTATCATAAGTCGTTTCGGATTGTAGGCTCTCACGACGTTACAAGCAAGGGTGTGCACTCTTTGTTGTAGCTTCTCCCACTACAGGTCACTGAGTTTTATTATACTCCTACGTTCAATAAGTAAACTCGCAACAGATCTTACAACTCTTTTTCAAATCTTTTGCATATACGTGTATGCCATTAATACAACTGGTATGAAAATACTGAAGAATAAGTCGAACGAGGGCATTGTCAGAGACCTCTTTTGTGTGTCCTCCAGCAAACAGGAGACTGGCATTTGCCATCCACTCTGCTATATTTATTTGATCCACCTAATTTACTCTAGTCATGAATATCTAGATACTTCAAAACTGTGACTGGTTGCTTATCTCGTTGTGAAACGATATCGGATACTTTTCGTCTACACACGTACATCATATTACATTTATTTACGATTTGAGTCAGCTCCCAATCTTTGCACACAGCGCTGATCAGCAGCAAGCCTCTCTGTATTTCGTAACAGGTTCCGTCGATGTCGACTCCCATTGTCGTCTGTGAACAGTCGATGTTCTCCGAGAGGTCATTGAAAATCACCGGGTACCACGTTTAGCTCTGACAGTGTTTCCCCACTGAGAATGGTAAACTTTGTCCTCTTTGCCTGAGAATGGTAAACTTTGTCCTCTTTGCCTCGAAGTATCCAATGCAGCTGAATATGTTCGAATACTCGGTATGTACTTAATTTGTTTACTAGACGACGTTTGGCTACAGTACAGCGATCGTGGAGTCGGAATCTGTAACTTTTTTATCAGGGTTAACTATAACTAGGATTTTATTCAGTTCGTAAGATTTAAATTGTTTTGATAAATCTGTACTATTTAAAGTAAAAGCACAGGAGCAAATAACTGAAGAAACTGATCTCGGACACGTGAATGAACTGTGACTTATGCTCCACATACAGTACAGACTGCAAGACCTCCACTCCCCATTTCTGCCGGAAAATTGATAATATGGACTGGCTGTTACAGCCAGGCATTTCTAACGGGCTTTGTAGGTGTGCATGTTCACTTGAGGTTACTTATTTACTTAATAAGTTGGCAACACAAATCGTAGTCTGTTTTTAGCTTCACCAATTAGCTTCCTTCCTCTTCCTCGGTCTATGTAGTTTTCTCCAGCTAGTCCCATTTACACATATCCTCTCTGATCCCATAGCCGTGGTCTTCCCCTCGGTCTGTTGCCTCTGATGTCTTCTTCTATCACCTGCCGGTGAGCTGGCCTTCTCGCTGCTTTATGTGACCGTAACGCCTCAGTCTCCTCTCTCTGATCAAAGCCAATATTTTCAGTGACTTGTACAACTCCGCAGTTCGCGGTTTTTGCTTTTCCTACAGTCATCTCCATCCTTCACTGACCCAAAAATCTATCTCAGGACAGCATTCTCAAATGAAAGGAGTTTTTCTTTCTATCTTTTGTTTCATAGTTCAGATCTCTGCTCCATATACGATGACAGGTTGCGTTACTGTCCTGTGGATCCTAATCTTTGCGAAAGCCTATTTTAAACGGAAGAGACACTTTATTCGATCACAAACACGAGACCGCGGATGCATAGGCGGCGGCTGAGATCGTGTTATATTAGTGTTGACAGCTGAAATTAGCTTGATAAGAGCACGTGCAGAATCCATTTCACACTATGCTCCACAGATGTGGTTATCTCAGCACTTCCACCGGCTGCTAAGGTGACCACGTGACCGGAAAACCCTTTCCGTTGGAGAGTACAAAAGCTGCTTTTTACTAATCGCAGCTATTCGCGTCCAGTGCAAAATTATAGCTTACCCCAAAATTAATAAATATTAAGCCGTATGTGTCACTCAAGAGCCAGTAGGTTCATCTGAAGCGCAAAATATAGGCCATACGCGTATGAAGACTCACCTTTGATATCCGCATTTTGAAAATTTGGAAATTTGTGGTAAGCTTCTATGGGACTAAAGTCATTGGTCCCTAGACTTCACACTGCCCAACCTAACTTTAACTAACTTATGCTAAGGACAACACACACACCCATGGCCGAGGGAGGAATCGAACCTCCACCGCGGGGGGGGGGGGGGGGAGGGGTTAGCCGCGAGAACCGTGACCAGGACGCGTTAGACCGTAAGGCTACCCCGCGTGGCTATCCACATTAGTTTATAAGTTATTGTACGTTAAATGTTAGAAATACTTCATGAACTGTAAAACTGAATATTTAGTAAACGCATTATCGGAATGCAGTAAACAAGATGACTACGGATACTTGTCGTAGAACTGTATTGGATTGTGATAGTAGATTTACTGAAATAATTCACACATTTAAATTAGAACCCGAAAAGTGTCCTGTGCACAATTAAAAACAGCTTTTCTTACTAAATAAGTAGCTAAACATCAAAAGTAGCGGCAGTACTGTAAACTATAGATACACTGAAGCGCCAAAGAAAGCGGTATAGGCGTGCGTATTCAAATACAGAGATACATGAAGAGGCAGATACGGCGCTGCCGTCGGAAGCGCCTATATAGGACAACAAGCGTGTGGCGTAGTTGTCAGATCGGTTGCTACTGCTAAAATGGTACGTTATCAGGATTTAAGTGAGTTTGAACGTGGTGTTATATTCGGCGCGCGAGCGATAGGACACAGCAACTCCGATGTAGCGATGAAGTGAGGATTTTCCCATACGACCATTTCACGAGTGTACCGTGAATATCCGAAATCCGCTACAACATCAAATCTCCTACATCGCTGAGACCGCTGCAAGAACGCGACCAACGGCAACGGAAAAGAATCGTTCAACGGGACAGTAGTGCAACCATTCCGCAAATTTCTGCAGATTTCAGTGCTGGACCATCAACAAGTGTAGAGGGCCAAACATTCAACGAAACATCGTCGATATGAGCTTTTGGAGCCGAAGGCCCACTCGTGTATCCTTGATAAGTGCACGACACAAAGCTTTACGCCTAGCCTGGGCCCATCAACACAGCCTCCCTAAATGCCTTCACAAAAGAAGACGAAGTAAATATTCCAGAATTCGAATCAAGAACAGCCGCCAACATGAGTAACGTAGAAGTAAATATCCTCGGAGTAGTGAAGCAACTTAAATCACTTAATATAAGCAAGTCTTCTGGGCCAGACTGTATACCAGTCAGGTTACTTTCAGAGTATGCTGATGCATTAGCTCCATACATGATAATCATATACAACCGTTCGCTCGACGAAAGATCTGTACGCAAAGACAGCAAAACTGCACAGGTCACACAAATAGTCAAGAAAGGAAGTAGGAGTAATCCACTTAATTACAGGCCCATATCATTAACGTCGATATGCAGCAAGATTCTGGAACATATATTGTGTTCGAAAATTGTGAGTTACCTCGAAGAAAACGGTCTATTGACACACAGTCAACATGGGTTTAGAAAACATCGCTCTTGTGAAACACAACTAGCTCTTTATTCGCATGAAGTGTTGAGTTCTATTGACAAGGGATTTCAGATCGATCCAGTATTTCTGATTTTTCAGAAGGCTTTTGGCACTGTACTACACAAGCGGCTTATAATGAAATTGCGTGCTTATGGAACATCGTCTCTGTTATGTGACTGGGTTTGTGACTTCTTGTCAGAGAGGTCACAGTTCGTAGTCATTGACGGAAAGTCATGGAGTAAAACAAGATTTCTGGCGTTCCTCAAGGTAGTGTTATAGGACGGCCCTTTGCTGTTCCTTATCTGTATAAACGATTTGGTAGACAATCTGAGCAGCCGTCTTAGGTTGTTTGCCGACGACGCTGTCGTTTATCGACTAATGAAGTCATCAGAAGATTAAAACAAATTGCAAAATTCAAATCAGATGGCTCTAAGCTCTATGGGACTCAACATCTGAGGTTATCAGTCCGCTAGACTTAGAACTACTTAAACCTAAGTACCCTAAGGACATCATACACATCCATGCCCTAGGCAGGATTCGAACCGGTGACCGTAGCAGCAGCGTGGTTCCAGACTGAAGCGCCTAGAACTGCTCGGCCACAGCGGCCAGCAAAAATATTGTAAAACGATTTATAAAAGATAAGTGAATGGTGAGAAAATTGGCAGTTGACCCTAAATAACGAAAAGTGTGAGGTCATCCACATGAGCGCTAAAAGGAATTCGTTAAACTTCGGTTGCACGAGAAATCAGTCAAATATAAAGGCCGTAAATTCTACTAAATACCTAGGAATTACAATTTCGAACAACTTAAATTGGAAGGAACACATAGTAAACGTTGTGGGGAAGGCTAACCAAAGGCTGCGTTTTATTGTCAGGACACTTACAAAATGTAACAGATCTACTAAGGAGACTGCCTACACTACGTTTGCCCGTTCTCTTTTAGAATACTGCTGCGCGGTGCGGGATTCTTACCAGATAGGACTGACGGAGTACATCGAAAAAGTTCGAAGAAGGACAGTACCTTTTGCATTATCGCGAAATATGGGAGAGTGTGTCGCTGAAATGATACAGGATTTGGGCTGGACATCATTAAAAGAGAGGCGTTTTTCGTTGCGGCGTAATCTTCTCGCGAACTTCCAATAACCAACTTTCTTCTCCGAATGTGAAAATATTTTATTGACACCGCCCTAGATAGGGAGAAACGATCACCACCATAAAAGGAAATCAGAGCTCGTACGGAAAGACATAGGTGTTTGTTCTTCCCGCGCACTATAAAAATTGGAATAATAAAGAACTGTAAAGGTGGTTCAATGAACCCTCTACCAGGCACTTAAATGTGATTTGCAGAGTATCCATGTAGATGTAGATGTAGAACACCGACATTGAACTGTTGATGATTGAAAACATGTTGCTGATCGGACGAGTCTCGTTTCAAATGTTATCGAACCGATGGACGTGTACGGGTTGGAGACAATCATATTAACCCATGGACCCCGTATGTCAGCAGGGGTCTGTTCAAGCTGGTGGAGGCTCTGTAATGGTGTGGGCGTGTGCAGTTGGAGTAATATGGGACCCTTGATACGTCTAGATACGACTCTGACAGGTGTCAGGTACGTAAGCATCCTTTCTGATCACCTGCATCCATTCATGTCCATTGTGGATTCCGAAGGACTTGGCCAATTATAGCAGGACAGTGCGTCAACCCAGACGGGCAGAATTGCTACTGAATGACTCCAGTATCACTCTTCTGAGTTTAAACACTTCCACTTCACACCAAAGTACCCAGACATGAACATTATTGAGCATATCTGTTATGCCTTGCAACGTGCTGTTCTGAAGAAATCTCCACCCTCTCACACTCTTACTGATTTATGGAAAGCCCTGTAGGATTCATGGTGTCGATTCCCTCCAGCACTACTTCAGACATTAGTCGAGTCCATGCCACGTTATGTTGCAGCATTTCTGCGTGCTCTCGGGGGCCCTACACAATTTATGCAGGTGTACCAGTTTCTTTGGCTCTTCAGTGTGTATAGGAAATTCTTTACTGTTTACTTTAAATTGTTCGTTAATACAGGGCTATTACAAATGATTGAAGCGATTTCATAAATTCAGTGTAGCTCCATTCATTGACATATGGTCACGACACACTACAGATACGTAGAAAAACTTATATAAAGTTTTGTTCGGCTAAAGCCGCACTTCAGGTTTCTGCCGCCAGAGCGCTCGAGAGCGCAGTGAGACAATATGGCGACAGGAGCCGAGAAAGCGTATGTCGTGCTTGAAATGCACTCACATCAGTCAGTCATAACAGTGCAACGACACTTCAGGACGAAGTTCAACAAAAATCCACCAACTGCTAACTCCATTCGGCGATGGTATGCGCAGTTTAAAGCTTCTGGATGCCTCTGTAAGGGGAAATCAACGGGTCGGCCTGCAGTGAGCGAAGAAACGGTTGAACGCGTGCGGGCAAGTTTCACGCGTAGCCCGCGGAAGTCGACGAATAAAGCAAGCAGGGAGCTAAACGTACCACAGCCGACGGTTTGGAAAATCTCACGGAAAAGGCTAAAGCAGAAGCCTTACCGTTTACAATTGCTACAAGCCCTGACACCCGATGACAAAGTAAAACGCTTTGAATTTTCGGCGCGGTTGCAACAGCTCATGGAAGAGGATGCGTTCAGTGCGAAACTTGTTTCCAGTGATGAAGCAACATTTTTTCTTAATGGTGAAGTGAACAGACACAATGTGCGAATCTGGGCGGTAGAGAAACCTCACGCATTCGTGCAGCAAATTCGCAATTCACCAAAAGTTAACGTGTTTTGTGCAATCTCACGGTTTAAAGTTTACGGCCCCTTTTTCTTCTGCAAAAAAAAAAAAAAAAAAAAAAAAAAAAAACGTTACAGGACACTTGTATCTGGACATGCTGGAAAATTGGCTCATGCGACAACTGGAGACCGACAGCGCCGACTTCATCTTTCAACAGGATGGTGCTCCACCGCACTTCCATCATGATGTTCGGCATTTCTTAAACAGGAGATTGGAAAACCGATGGATCGGTCGTGGTGGAGATCATGATCAGCAATTCATGTCATGGCCTCCACGCTCTCCCGACTTAACCCCATGCGATTTCTTTCTGTGGGGTTATGTGAAAGATTCAGTGTTTAAACCTCCTCTACCAAGAAACGTGCCAGAACTGCGAGCTCGCATCAACGATGCTTTCGAACTCATTGATGGGGACATGCTGCGCCGAGTGTGGGAGGAACTTGATTATCGGCTTGATGTCTGCCGAATCACTAAAGGGGCACATATCGAACATTTGTGAATGCCTAAAAAAACTTTTTGAGTTTTTGTATGTGTGTGCAAAGCATTGTGAAAATATCTCAAATAATAAAGTTATTGTAGAGCTGTGAAATCGCTTCAATCATTTGTAATAACCCTGTATATCCACGTATACATCTGAAAACAGAGAATGGCCATAGAATTTATTGTTTATAAATAAAATATGGGAGATGAAATAAAAATGATCACAGCATAATATTTCTCGAAAAATTTCAGTGCGATTTGATCTATAACATGTGTACGAACTGTTAAAATTAAGAGTTTCAGTAATTTTCACATTCATTAGTTTAACTGATTTAAGTGGTGCCTGACAGAGGGTTTCCCGGGTGAACACCGGAAATTTGGAGGGAAGTCTACGTTCGGACACCATTGGAGGCGGTCAGGCTGTGTTAGTCTTTGTTAGGAGAATGTTTTATCTGATGAGCGGTGAAATAGCCGCAGTTCGCATGTGGAAAGCATTCAGAGTTCCTACATTCGGATGGAAAAATTTTTCGGCGTCTGATGAACTTTTTACTTTTGGGGTTGCGTGTGATACAAACCGAACTTATAAGGCTTTAGTCAACAGTCATTGTGTAATTTATAGTTTGACATACTTTGGAACTTTTCACGGTTTTCTAAACATAACTCACGCAACTAATCGTGGTTTATGAAACCACCTCCAAGACCTTGTGGAATTCGGTGAGGTTCTGAAATTGATTTGTTGTGAACTGTGACTTCAGATTTTTCTTAGTTCTTATTGGAAAAAAACTCGAATTTGTGAAACTTTAAAAAATACGCGATTGCATCCGTGGTTTTTGTTTAGCACATCCTGCCTGCGTTTATGTTAATTACTATTGTGGAAAAGTGGGTACATTGCGACTAAACGTGCAGTAGCGCATGGGGGCTCCGAGCCGATATAAGACTCGTGAACAGTTTAGAACTTTGATTTGAGGGTAGCTGATGAGAGAGATTGTATTTTATTTCGTGATCCACACCCCATGCACTTTACCAAACAACTCATACGGTCCGAGCTTCCCGAGTACAAACCATGACGTTTTTCCTCTCTGGATTCTTGTCATTATTTCGTGACCTACCTCATTGCTTTCACTGAGTACTGCCCCAAGATATCTGAACTCTTTTACCCTTTTAAACATTTTATTAACTACATCTAAAGTTTTGTCATCGTACCCTCTTCTCACAACAAGGTATTTGGTCTTATTCACATTCATCTTAACGCCTATTCTCATTGTCTCTTCCATTAATACTGTTGCCATCGGAACCAGAAGTTGCTCATTATGTGCCATGAAAACCACATCATCCGTATAAGCCACAGCGCTGATTCTTCAACCCAGCTCTGTTCCTATTTCCAGGCTTGTTACCTTTGTCAGTGCTCCTTCAGAACGAGATTAATCAGAAGGAGGGAGAGTTCACGAAAAGACAGTGAACATATCTGAGAAATTCCAAGCTGCCTGTAGTTAATCTACAGTTGTGCTGTCTTCACCAAACACGTCATGCATTCATGACAAGACTATCCAGGCGGTGTGTGCTGAAAGTATCTATACAGGTGTTCGTCTTCTGTGAGTTGATTCACATACCGGATAAACAGTTTCTGGTCATACCGATTTACATCAATGGTTTGATGAAACAATCGTGTTACGATGCGGCACCAGACATTTCGCACTAAACAACATTCTTGAGGATATGCAGTGGCTCTTCAAAGTACAGATGAGGACTTCCTGATGCATGATAACACTAGTTCTGTGAGTTCACATATTCTGACGGGCTGAACCTGGCTTTATCTGAAGAAATGAGAAACGAGGTGTCGAAAACTGTATGACTCCACTTTAGTCAGAAACCATCGGCGGAACTCAATACCAGAAATTCATCTGAGAGCTTTAATTTGTACACAATAGTAAAGTTGTAAGGACACAAATGCACGTCGTTTTCGATAACGTTTCGACACGACGATCCCTTAATTCCCTCTTGCTCAGATAAACAGATTGAGATTTCGTCGGACTTTGTTCCAAGCTTTCATTCACCCCAGCAATATTTCCAGATCTTCGAACACATTCCGGATGGTTACGGCCTACGATTTTTTTTTCTACTCAGCATGTTTAACGTCATTTTGTCACTGAGGTTTCCGCGTCTTACTTCGCTGGTGTTTTTGCCAAAAACTTACAGCCTTAAACTCTTGACCAAACAGTTCCACAGAAGCCCTCCACGAATAATTCTGTATTTTATCTCGAGCACTACTTCTGTTGCCTTCAACTCATCACTAAACACGTCTGACCCTCTCACTTACTCAAACGTAATGACACCTCGAAGTATTTCAAGCACAGCATGCAAAGATGCGTATTCGCAGCAATCGGTTGAGGCATCGAAGTCACAGTTTTCAGCATTTTCTGTGATGGGCAGTTCTCCTGTTTCCGCGCTAGTATAACATTGTACGAGCATCGTTATTTTTATTTATAAAGAAGTCGTAGACGAAAACATCAGCACCTTTCGGACATATAGCCAGTTGAAGGAAAATGATGTCGACATCAGCAAATCGCTAATATTGTCGGAAACAGATAACTTTTTGGTTGGATGTTATACGATTGATATGAGGTGCTTGATGTTGTATGTCTGCATCATTGCGAAACAACACTCAGTGTTCCTAGTCGTCTGGCCGTGGCACATGAGAATATGGATATGGGTGATTTCTATGGGCTCACTGGATCTATCGCATTTCAACGGAATGCTAACAACTGTGTTGATCGGTGGTGGGTGCACACACGGAGGCATTTAAAAATTCTTGCTGCTCTTCGTACGTGATTGGAACTGGAAAAAACCCAAAAACTGGTACAATGGAAATTCAACTCTGTGCGGCCCTGGTCAATTTGGTGGCTTCATTTCCGCTGTACGCGAAATTGCATTTGGTTCATTTACCGCCAGAATTTCCCACAAGAATCGTCCTTTCCCGACTACAACAACTTTTGAGAATGTTTCCAGCTGACGCTCCGTTTCAATCGCACACTGTGATGTACTTGTTTTTCGTACAACAGCCGAATCTCGTTTGCAGGAAACTGGGTACATGTGCTCCCTTCTGCCAATGGGCCACCCTCGTTGCACGGTTTTCTTAGCGCGGAAAGACATGTCTAACTTACTTTATGAAGGCTCTACTTATCTATAGCTTTACCCTTCAAACGACAGGATCAGCTGTCAACAATCTAAGATAGCTGCTCAGAACGCCTCCTAAATCGATTATGTGGATTAAGAACAGTCCTTCTGGAACCCCAGATACAGCTAGACGACTGTCCAGCAGTTATTACTAATTGAGACCGTTCTGACACGCAGTCACGAATCCAGTCGTGCAGCTGACTCAGTACTCCATAGACACATACTTTTGAATAGAACTCGCTTGTTAGGTAATTGAAACGTTACAGTCCATTAAGACCTATTTAAAACTAACATTTCCAAGTCTAATTCACGATCGCACATGTAAAAAAATATGTAACTCGCCTCGAAAAACTTATAACTGAAAAAATAACTGTTTAATCTATTTCAGTTCAAAGTGCAGAAGCTCTGTAAATGAAGGTAATAACTCCAACGAAGGGAGTCTCTAGTAATTAATAAAAATATATATGTATTATTGTAATTTCTTATTTGAGAGTTTATTCTCGAATGAAATAACAGACGTGTACTAATATCATAGTGTACTTACTGTACTGAGCAGACATGCGTTTATGTATATATTTTCAGTTTTTTGTATAAATTTTAATTGTTAATTAATCAAATATTCATTTTAAACAATTCCAAGGATTGTTTGGGATTGTTTAGAACATATATATAGGGGTAGCCATATTGGCATAGAAGAGTCAGTCTGGTTTTGGATTTTAGACAGAAAGCTTGTAGCTCGTTGTTCATGATTTATTTCATTATTGTAAGTATATTACAACTTATTTCAGATTTGTCAAGATGCTTTTAATTAATTTGAGATTATAATAAAATCTTCAGTGGAAACAAAAAACAGGATTAATTATTTAAAAAATAATTTTGTAGTAATTTTTTTACAGTTACTGTTTCAGGACTTACGCAGCTACAGATTGCCAGATACAATGAGTAAAACAACCCCTAAGAACATTATTCCATGGTGTGTGAAAACCAACGTTAAAGTTATGGTCAGTTTTATTTTACTAGTGCGAAATTAGCGAATTCGTAATCAGACATATTCCAGAGTTCAGGTTATTTATGTGTGGTTACGAATGTTCTGAAAACGTGAGTGGAAGAAATTGCAGCGCTTAAAATGGGTGAACATGAGCACAAAGCGGAGCACGTTATGCGCAGCTGGGAGCAGATGCTCGTGGCCTTGCGGCGCTCCAGATGTGTGAGCAAGGCTGCGACCCGTTACCCTTGAAAGATCGCTTCGCCGCCACACCGCTCCGCTCCACGCCGCACAGCAAGGCGCCGCCACACAAAAATCATTTGCCGGTCTCCTTCCTCTCTCCGATCCGCTCGGCCGTTCTGCATGGACCGTCGACTGGGCTCATCCAAATGGAAAATCAGAAGTAAGAGCTGTCGTTTTATTTCAGTCTCATGTTTCAGCACAGCATGGGATTCAACTTTTACACAACGACACTAGCTCGGCACTAATAGGCTGTGGGGTGGCAGGACTGGAGCAAGTGAAACATCAGGCAGTCGCCATCGACAGTTGCACTGAACATTTATTTGGCACATTTAAACAAGACAAATAACAAATAAAACCATCAACACATTTTTAAAATTACCATTTAGGTGAGAGCAACTTACTTCAAAATTTAAACATTCATAAACCACGGCACTTCTGGCCTACTACACATTTAGTGAAATGAGTTACAAGTTGTTTACTCAAAACTAAGATCAACCTGAAGAACAATTTACTAAAATTTAACGAGGGAATATAGTCTTTCGTTACTGTAGTGATTGGTATTACCAAAGTAATTCAGAGTACAGGCAAAAACAAATCAGACACCACAGCACACAACCACGTTACTTAAATGGCAGGCACCCTACAATGTAGGATATAAAATATAAAATTTCATGTGACCAAGTAACTTCATGGGATTCAACAAACTACGCCCAGAAGCGGACGCCCGCTTACTCAGCTGTTTCCAATACAGGCTCGGCAGGGATCCCCCAACGGGAGCAGCAACGGCCACGAACAGGCACGAAAAATCCCAGACCTAGTGGGTATCTACAACAGGCTGACATCTGTCTTAAGTAACTAGAAACACAATAATTCATTACAGCACATCATCTGTAGAATTAATCAACCTATGAATGAACGCCGGCCGCGGTGGCCATGCGGTTCTAGGCGCTGTAGTCCGGAACCGTGCGACTGCTACGGTTGCAGGTTCGAATCTTGCCTCGGGCATGGATGTATGTGATGTCCTTAGGTTAGTTAGGTTTAAGTAGTTCTAAGTTCTAGGGGACTGATGACCTCAGATGTTAAGTCCCATAGTGCTCAGAGCCATTTGAACCATTTTTATGAAAGAGCATCACCTAAGCAGTACAAATCTATTACCTTGTGTGCGTAAGGTCAATTATACATTAAGCCGCGAGCTAACTAGATACACGGCCGGCCTGGACGCGCGGGCAAAGGGGGAGGAAAATACACAACAGCACAAGCAGGACACAAGCCAGGACCCCCCAGCCAGCAACTAAGAACAACAGCAGAAGTCCCGATAAAACGAAATCAAAATGTAAGTAACTAGCGTGCAGGCTAACGGTATATCGAGTTCGTCTCCCCCCACCCCCCCCCACCCCATCCGACGCAAAACACAAAGCGACTTACAGCAAATAGCCACAATTAAATTTGCGATTTAACCAGAATTACTTACAATATCCACATACTGTCATTGAAGGAATTCCTGTGCTTTCATGAATAGAATCAGTTTCAAACCATTTAAACACACAATAACAACTGGCCTCTCAGTAACTCGTAAGAATTTATGAAACTACTCATTTAGAAATAGACACGTGTCTCTTAGACACACTATTACTTCAGACAGAAACGTAACAGTAATGTTATTGCAGTTCACGGCAAATTATATCCAGGGAAAATTTTATCCATGTATATCTATAGCAATTGGCCAGCTTAACTCAGTCGTGTGATATAAATACAGCCGGCCGCTGTGACCGAGCGGTTCTAGGCGCTTCAGTCCAGAACCGCGCTGCTGCTACGGTCGCACGTTCGAATCCTGCTTCGGGAATGGTTGTGTGTGATGTCCTTAGGTTAGTTAGGTTTAACCAGTTCTAAGTCTTGGGGACTGCCGGCAGGAGTGGCCGAGCGGTTAAAGGCGCTACAGTCTGGAACCGCACGACCGCTACGGTCGCAGGTTCGAATCCTGCCTCGGGCATGGATGTGTGTGATGTCCTTAGGTTAGTTAGGTTTAAGTAGTTCTAAGTTCTAGGGGACTTATGACCACAGCAGTTGAGTCCCATAGTGCTCAGAGCCATTTGAACCATTTTCTTGGGGACTGATGACCTCAGATGTTAAGTCCCATAGTGCTTAGAGCCATTTGATCCATTTGATATAAATACAATAACCAGGCGGCACTTAGACAAGGACCAGCCAAACCGTTTTCAATGACGGTTAAACACTGACAACAGCCACCTACACAAAAAAAAAGTATCAGCGTTCCAGGCCCTAGTATATGTCAATCACCACATCACATACAGCTCTCACTAGAACATTGCGCACTAAGCAAGTTGAAATGAAACACATTCGAGAACAGACTGATTAGGAGTAGCAACGGCCGTCCAAGGAAATTAAGTCAATAGCACAGAACCCAGTTGTCGATTCCGGCCACAATTTACAGCACAAGCAAGGCCCTTACCCTCTTGCTTGTTCGACGAAGCCAGCCGCCACAGATCCCGGTGCCAGGAGACATAAGCAAACCAAATACACCACCGGCTTCCAAGTAACGTGACTGCTGCTTCCACACCGGCGATATTTCCTACGGCGACGTCACCCGGGTAAACAGTCCCTTTTAGATGTGCTCTTCCTGCTGCCAAGCACGGCATCTGTACTGTCCGCCAGACTTGGCAAACGACGTCACTGCTAGGCGTCCCAAAGCAAAATTCCACGCTACTTACTAGAGCTTACCGCTCGCTCCCCGATCGGCCGGGAAGTTGCGCCACCGCGCGCTCTGCGCACACCACCGGAAAAATGGCTCATACCGGCAGTGGGAATATCGTTGATCGAGCCACACGGCCCACCGTCCACTGTCGCATTGGGTATCAGTATGAATCCAGATCTGCGAAGAAGGAGCCCGTTCTCTGGTAGAATGTTGCCGAACTGCTTCGGAGATGAACGGTCTGCTGCACATTCTAGAGCGGCAAGCGTCGCTTTACGTAACTAGAATACGGGAAGGCAACACGTGATCTCTGATCCACAGTCCGTCTCATGAAGTGGTTGAGACTGCATTTCTGAACTCACTGTCCATACGAGACATGTTCGATTTCCTTTCTGATGTTTGGTACTGTCAGTGTGAATTCACTGCCATAGAGGCAGTTTCTATAGCTTATAAGGCGATCCTAAAATTTCTATGAATGGACCATTTTCTATACTGCGTTAAATGTTTAAGAATTGTTCGAGGGCACGGGCAAGTAGAGAGATGTCTACAAACAGCACATGGCGTCTAACACAGTAAGATAGAACAGGTACGTCTGCTGAGGTCAATCATTGGTTGGCTCTGAGCAATATGGGGACTTAACTTCTAAGGTCATCAGTCCCCTAGAACTAACCTAATGTCACACACATCCATGCCCGAGGCAGGATTCGACCCTGCGACCGTAGTGGCCACGCGGTTCCAGACTGTAGCGTCTAGTACCGCTCGGCCACCTCGGCCGGCAAACGTGGGTTGTAAGTATTAAGAACTGCGCAATGGAGCAAAATTAGGTTTCAAGTTTCGTCACACAGTGCGAAAACAGGCAATCAAGAGGCATTCGACGTTGGTTCATCTATAGTCGAGGAAACCATGAGCAGAAAATATGTTTACGAAACTTTCAGACGTTTTCGGACGGGAAGATGCGTCACATTCGGTTTGCCCATTGACAAGTACAAAGACGGTGAACACTGAGTGAGTGTGACAGAGAAAGACATAATATATACCACAGTTTCTGGCACTGACATGAAAGAATTAGGGATTATATAGGATAATACTAACGTCATAATTCGTAAAATTAGAGGAAAGTCTCCAAAACCGGTCTACAATTTGGATTAAAAAAAGAAAATAGTTAGTAATTATGATTTAAAAGAATTTAATGTTTGCTTTGTAATGTTACACACGATTTACATTTTACTCTTAGAAAATACAATCAAAAGTTGTAACGAGAAAAAAAATAATTTACAGAAATCTTAAATCAATGATTTCGAAAAATAGTTCCCAAAATCGGACACCGTGTAAAGATAATCAAAAGAACACTAAAGAAAATTAGAATGGGTAATAAATCAGAGAAAACGTTTCTAGTTTCAAAACAGATATGTCGTCTTCCAGAAGGCTATAGACTTTCTCTGGGGTTTCTTGGGTGAACGCAAGAACGCTGTTATAAGATATTCCTGTAGGCTTTATTTCTCACGGTTAGATTTTGTGGCGTTTAACAAAAACGCCATCCCACTTTTTCCCAGCAGATTTGTTTCTGAAGAGGTGTTCCATGTTATTTATCTTTGCAAATTGTACGGGCATGCTTCACAATTGATTATATGTGCACTTAAAGAAAGAAGCTTCCATAGCAAGACCTACAAGATCTCTATCGAAAGATATACGTCTGCGTGTTTTACTTTTTGTTGCCTTCTCAGGTGTACTCTACTTCATGTTAGACGATTTCATAAATGTTTTTTGTAACATTAAACTGTTTACTGACATTCTTCCAATTGATCTTCCTTTTCTGAACTGCATCAGTACCTTTGGTGATTTCCTACAGACTGTATTTTCCTTGTTTAACCTTCCTCAGTATTCTCTTCGAATCTGCAAAATAATTCCAAGAGAACGAAGTGTGTAGTAATACAGACAGTCTTTGGACTTGAAAAAGTAGGGGGTTCAGTTTAAGCAACTGAATGGTGTTCTGTATGCGGGACTAGGGCCTACGCTTTATTAACAGAATAAATTTTTAGACAAACATCAAAGCGAAACACTCTAATCATAAACATTAACCTTGAAACTTCAAGAACAAATATAGGTTGATATGCTTACTTGTCAACATCTGGGACAAATAACGGAAAATGTAGCATAATGGAAAAAAAATTTCCATTGAAAAGTGGCAAGCTAATGTGGCAAGCTGATCAGCTCGTCTCTTTTTACGTTTTAATGGTAAGTAATTCGACTGGAGTTGTGTTAAACAGATTTTGACATAAAAGTGTAAATGGATTATTAAAATTACACTGACTATGTACTGATTTCATTTCCTTTTTTAAACTTTCTTTAATTTAATCCGGTGCTGGCTATAATAGTTTCTTTTCTGGGTGAGCAACAGGAGTGTGGTTTGTTGCAGATATGGGACAGGTGACTTGTAGTGAGACACGGTGAAACGCCCCACCTGAGAGGCGAGGGAACACAGTATTTCGCAGAACTGCGAGCAGGGGAGCAACCCATATAGCCACCTACATATTATCGTGGAGAAAATCACTTCAGCTAGCATCGTACTGGAGCCCGGGCTGTTGTGCAGTTTACTGCACATATCCACACTGGATGGCCAAGCTGAAAGAAATCGTTTCGGGGACCGGAATTCTCCAAGCAGGAGGTAGGCATTCGGGTTATGATAAGAAAAATGCTTTCAGCAGATAAACATCTCCTGCCTTTCCAAAAGACTTGGCAGACCAGCTCTAACACGCTACCAGGTCAGAAGATCTACCTCTACATCTACACTTATACTCCGTAAGCCACCCAACGGTGTGTGGCGGAGGGCGCTTTACGTGCCACTGCATTACCTCCATTTCCTGTTCCAGTCGCACATGGTTCGCGGGAAGAAGGACTGCCGGAAAGCCTCCGTGAGCGCTCGAATCTCTCTAATTTTGCAAAAAAATGGTTCAAATGGCTCTGAGCACTATGGGACTTAACATCTGTGGTCATCAGTCCCCTAGAACTTAGAACTACTTAAACCGAACTAACCTAAGGACATCACACACATCCATGCCCGAGGCAGGATTCGAACCTGCGACCGTAGCAGTCGCGGGGTTCCGGACTGCGCGCCTAGAACCGCTAGACCACCGCGGCCGGCTATAATTTTACATTCGTAACCTCCTCGGGAGGTATAAGTAGGGGGAAGCAATATATGCAATACCTCATCCAGAAGCGCGGCCTCTCGAAACCTGGACAGCAAGCTACACCGCGATGCAGAGCGCCTCTCTTGCAGAGTCTGCCACTTGAGTTTGCTAAACACCTCCGTAACGCTATCACGCCGATGGTTAACCTCGAGCTTAGGTTTTTAGTTTTCCCCAGGGCCTGCAATGAGAGACCAGCTGCTTCTTGAGAGATCACGAATTGGCGAAATTGATGTGACGTCAGGAGGACGTAACATAGTGGAAAGCTTTTTAGAAAAGGGTGGAGGAAATGGAGACCATAGTCTAATATTGCGCCTTTTCTTGACGGGAGATAGCCTGCAGGGGATGATTACGCCATTGGCTGACAGATATAACTTTAGAGAGGATTGGTTGTCGAAATTCTTGTTGGGAAGAAGGTTCAAATGGCTCTGAGCACTATGGGACTTAACTTCTGAGGTCATCAGTCGCCTAGAACTTAGAACTAATTAAACCTAACTAACAGAAGGACATCACACACATCCATGCCCGAATCAGGATTCGAACCTGCGACCGTAGCGGTCGCTCGGTTCCAGACTGCAGCGCCTAGAACCGCGCGGCCACTCCGGCCGGCTGGGAAGCGATCAGTTCTTTACTGACTAGGAAGATAGACTTCGTCCCTCGGCTTGGTGCTAATCACATTGATATCTGCTAGCTGAACTCACAACTGCAACCGCCAGCAGGGGTCCAATGTTTGAGTCCTTGGCAGAGCGATGCTAGCGTTATACGTTATGACAGACAGACACAGTGTCATCACTCTGTTCATATTGCACCAAACATTATGGTGAGCATAGCTAGCAGGTGTAGCAAGTTAAGACAATTGGAGGTTATAAGTTTAGATGCGTGATGAGGTTCACTGTCCAATATTCAACAAATTCTCAGATATGTGGGCTTTTTCGGTTCTCTCTTCAGACAAACGATCGCTGTAATTGACGTATAGGTTGGCTGAAATAAATTTCCCAAGTCAGATACATGATTATCAATCAATTCCGACACCCTTCGCGTGACTTTGCCAACCAGTAGTTCCATTTCCTAATTTTCATTGTTAATACTGCTTGTTACTTAGTGATATCGTAACTGATTCGGATGCTTGTCCGTTCTACTACTTTTTGTAATAATCTAAAAAGTTGATTTAAATCATATCATTATTATCACATTTAATATTTTTCTAGAATAAAATGCAAATTCCACAACTCAAGATTCAATATTAGGGCTACAATATTTCATGTTAATCAATCCCTTACGAACATTTATTCCAGCACTGGGTCTCAAAGTTGTCTGTATCATGATTTGCTCTGACTCAGTTAGATTTTCTCACAAGCACGCAGGGTTTTTCATCATCGTCAAAACTTGTAATGGTGAATGACAAGTAATAAGTGAAGCTCGCGAGTCGTGCAACCCGCTACGTAGTGGCAGAAACCTAAATTAAATTTACGTTTGGTTTCACTCGAGTTCATGAAAATGCAGATCAAGGGTTCAAAAATGGCTCTGAGCACTATGGGACTTAACATCTATGGTCAACAGTACCCTAGAACTTAGAACTACTTAAACCTAACTAACCTAAGGAGATCACACAACACCCAGTCATCACGAGGCAGAGAAAATCCCTGACCCCGTCGGGAATCGAACCCGGAAACCCGGGCGCGGGAAGCGAGAACGCTACCGTACGACCACGAGCTGCGGACCAGAACTAAGGGACCAAGTGGTCTGCTCTAGCTGGATGTCCAGTTTAGGGCACCTTACTCTATAAGCAAAAAACATATTATCGAGCAGATATAACATCCGCAAGGTGTACCACAATGTGTACCTTAACTGTTGACGAATCTGGAACTTGTTGGGCCGGCCGTTGTAGCCGAGCGATTCTAGGCGCTTCAGTCTGGAACCGCACGACCACTACGGTCACAGGTTCGAATCCTGCCTCGGCCGTGGATGCGTGTGCTGTCCTTAGGTTAGTTAGGTTATGTAGCCCTAAGTTCTAGGGGAGCGATGACCTCATATGTTAAGTCCCATAGTGCTCAGAGCCATTTGAACCATTTTTTTGGAACTTGTAGCCAATTAAAATTGTGTGATGGAGAGGGAATCGAACCCACAACCTTACCTTCTGCGTGTAATACTCTTACCGACCGTGCTATTTGGGATCGACGAACGATGTACCCTCAGAGCTTTACATCTGCCAGTACGTCTCTCTTGTTTTCCACATTTGACGGAAGTTTGAAAACTTTGCACACTCCGCTGCGTACGGAAATTTTCATTCGGGTAGAGATTTATTTAACACGTGTAGTAGTGAACCATATGTTCTGCAAATCCTCATAAGAGGTTATGAGACTTAATAGTGGCAATAATAAGGGGGGGTGGGGAGGGGGAGTAGAAACTTCTCCATATCCATGAAGGTCTTCATTTCTCTTTCTCTTTTAGTGGGTTTAAAGTGGATCATGTTAAAATTAAAATATATCAATAATTAGTTGTAATTAATACAATGACGGTTAGGTTGCATAGTTTGGCAGCAGCAAGGAGTGACACGATGTCTGTAAGTTGCGATGTTAAGTTCAGCTTTGGCTCTCTGCTTGTTATCGGTACATATCAGTACACTTCGTGTCACCTGTTCTATGTATCCGACTGCTTCCAACTCTATCGATCCAATAGCTGTTGCACTTTTGTAGTACGGCGAATTCGTGTTGTGTGTGTCAACTGAAAAACAAGTAACGTAACGAGCGTGTTTGGACTTGAACAAATCTATGATTTGCTTCCAGCTAACCTTGTTACTTCCATGTGTAATTTATATCACAGCTGATGATTATCTGTGCTTATGCATGCCTGAAGGGGCTTCGTTGTAAAGCAGACAGATAACAGTCCTCTTCTTTCGTCCCTCCTTAACGTAGGGACAAAATTCTCCTTCCCGATTTCTCCGCACCTCCCACTCAACTCAGATCAAATCCGAACTTAGCACTGACAACTTAAATCGAATTCTATTTTATATCTACGGAGCGGAGCTGTGGCGTCTTGCGATCACTAAAACTTGAAATAAAAGAAAAATGACTCAAACAAGGTAATGACTACCAAACACTTCAACGCTTTTAATACTTTAGACATTAGAGTGTCTCTGAGTTTAGCTTGTGATGTAACAACAGTGTACGCAGAGGCGTCAGCATATGAAGGCGAACACTTCCCCCTGCAAACTGGAATACAGCGATTTTATTCATATACTTGGTGAATAAGCTTCAGTTCTCTGTGATATAATATTCAGTTTTCACTGTGGAATATTTGGTTTCTAATTTCTATTTTCTATTATTTTTATTTGAGTTTTGCTTTCTGGATGGATGAGGTCTGTGCTTTTGCTGACACTTGTTATACGCATACCTTTGACTCTTGTCCCTGATGTGAAGTGTTACAGTTTTAGTTAGTTGGTTTCATATTCCCTGGATCATTTTACATGATAAACCACAATGTTTGGGAATGAGTCCTTTTTAGTTCACATTGCAAATTAATTTGTACACATGGCTACATGCTGAAGATTTTTAAGTGTATTTTACAACAAAATTTGAAATAAGCTGTTCCACACTTGTGATCTGAGATGTTATCTGCTTTTCTGTGAAATATTGTGCTAATCATATGCACTACTTTTCAGTTTGATATTTGACCTAGTAAATTTGTGGATTCCTAATGTTTTAATACGTACTTTCTCTTAGTTCTGGTGCCTTTCTTGTGCTGCATTGTGTGTTTTCCGAATATGTTACTTGCTGTGTGTGCTCACCCTAATAGTTAGATAGGTCTTTTTCTGCTGTATAGGATGCCTTATTAACTAAAAAATAAAGCTGTTTGTTTGATCCCTCCAACAATCTGCTTGTAGTTTTCCACAGAAAGCAGCATACTTTTGTTTCACATTCAAGATGCAATGATACCAACTTTACTGTCTCTAAGATGGCTCTCATTCATGTTGCGTATTATCTGCACAGCATTCTTTGCCATTTTGTAGAGTTTGGTGAGAAGTATTTGCATGTCTTCAACGATGTGCTATGTTGATCCGGCTTCGAAAGTTAATTGTGGTTCGACAAGGGTGTCATGTTGGTACTTCCTTTACAAGTCATGAATTTGGATTGTCTTCTTTTTCTTCCTCTGTTTGTGTGAAAGTTATTTTAATGTAGAAATCTGTGAGTGGGATGTGATCTCCCATTTGAAAACTTAAATCTATTATGTTCCCTACGTATTGTGCTGTTCCCATTAGCACAATACTTCAAAACCACATTGTTAATATTTAAAATGTTCTGTAGAAGAAACTTTGCTATCTAGAAATGCAAATGTGATATAGTTTGAGTAATTATCACCATAATTACTGTGGCATCAATAATTATGTCTGTGAAACGAACATAACAAATGAAAACAAGGTTACATTCATGAAGACTGCTACTGTGTAACGCTGTGCAATGTTTCCATAACTGTAATGTAGAATGAATGCTTTCATTGTTAGAGCAATGGTGGACTGTTTCATGCAATTCATAGATACTTCTGTATGTTTTGGATGTGCTCATAGGTTTAGTGAGGGTTATCAGTAATCATTTTTCCACTTTTATTGTTTACAATTTACTTCAAACCATACATTTGAAATACGTTATGGAACTATATTATTATTTGGTGAACATCGTTTAGATGTGTAACCTGTATATTCTGCAATTCGGTTGTATCAGTGTTACGAGAATAAAACTGTGTCAGTGTAAATAAAAACTTTGGTAAAATTGAAGAGGTTGCTGGAAGAAAATTCTAGTCATCAGTTAAGGATTAAACTCGTAACTTTATCTGTTGTTTCCCAATACACAACGTTCTGGGAGGTAGTAGTTTCATGTGTACCGGCGGAATGCACTGCCTACTATTTTTATGTCTTTGTCTTTAAAAGTAATGAACCATATAACATACAATAACTTAAAATATACTGTTGTTAAGTAGCACTTTCTTCCGCCTCCTGCTTCAGTGTCGTATGTTATCTTACACCTGACATACCTTAGAAAAAAAGAAAGTGCTTTAAGTCTCAGTAATGTCATTTCTTACAACTCGACGGCTTTCAGTGGTGTTAAGCGCAAAAAATTTTCATGATTCTATATCTGACACAGCTGAAAACGGTAGATGCTTCCGCTTTTTACCCCGAGATAACAAATCAACTCGCAGTAATTTCATTTATAGTGAAGCTCGATCGTGTTAACGTCTTTTATTGTCTTATATTTATCCGTTTCTAAAACGGTGTTAGCACAACGATTTGGCGAAAGGCAGGGTTGACGCTAAGTGTCTCGCCTGGGTTGCGTGACGTCATATTTGAGTTGTCAGGCCTTGCCGTTTAGGTGGCGTTGGTCTGGACTGATCCTTTTGATGTGTTACTGATTTAACATGAGACCGCAGCTATGCTGAATCATAGGTCAGACGAACACTGTCTAAAAACTATTTTAGAAAACAGATGGTATCTGTAATATGGTAGTGAAATCTTTACTTCAGACAACAGACATGTAAAGATACTCTTATTTACAGTTTTCTGGCTTTCTGAAACCCCTTATGTCTAGAGAATAAGAAAATTAATTAAATACTTATGATTTATCCAGTAAGGAAATATCTAATTATATGAGGGCGATAATAACGCTAATTGCCCTTTCTTTGTCTCAGCCAACTGGAAAAGAGCGCATACCCGCATTTTGGGACCTAATTGTCGGCTAGGCGAGATAAAGCTTTGTTAGAGGAAGGGTGTAGCCGTCCTTGCTCTGAAAAGTTCGGTGCAGTGTTGGTTTACGTATTTAGGAGAGTAACAGTTCTGCAGCAGGAAGTATAATAAGGACATGATCACTATATGCGATTTACTTAATGTTTGTATGCGTTTTGTCAAGTTAAATTGAAAATTTCGTTGTTCTTTCATAGTGGTCTTCAGTCCAAAGCTGGTTTAATGCAGCTCTTCAAGCTAGTCTAACCTATGTAAGCCTCTTGATCTTTGCATGGATGGCGAAACCTAGGTCCATTTGAATCCAGTTAATGTAGTCTTGTCTTAGTCTCCCGCCACAGTCCCTCCCTTCTATCCTTCTACCCCCCCCCTTCCCCTCCCCCACATTGGTCCATTACTGAACTAAATATTCCTTGATGCCTTGAGAGACTTGAGAGGTACTCATTTTTTAGTCAAGTTGTGCCACAAATGGCTTTTCCTCCCAATGCGATTTAGTACCTCATTATTAGTTATACGGTCTGTAACACCACATTTCAGAATATCTCTTCTTTTTTGCCAGATTGTTTATCATCAACATCCAGGTTTCCACGTTTCCGTTCCAGACAAATACCCCAGAAAATACTGTCGAAACTTAGATTTATATTCATTGTGAACACAATTTCTCTTTTTCGAAAACGCCTTTCTTCCAATTCTCAGTCTATCATTTATAACTCCTGTGAACTTTTTTAGTTCGATGTCTATAGAATGCATGTGATGTAGACACTACAGGAAAAAGGAGCTAGTGACCACTGGAAGACACTGCCACAGACTCTTCAAATCAAAGCTTATTATCTTACTGCTATGTAACTTGTAATATTAGTGAAATTCTAATTTCCGCGCTAACAGGTGCTACGCTCTTTCAGTTTTTTACTTCCGTAAGAAACATTAGTTAAGATACTAAGGTTACACATTTCAATTCATTTTTACTAGCTCAATTCTCACAGCATTAAAAAGCTACTATTGACACAAGTAAATAGTTAAATGTAACGCTTTCGTTTCCATCTCTTCGCAATAAGAATATTTTTCAAATGTCTTGGTGTCTATGAGAGATCTGTCGAGACTACCAGATCGTGGAGGAGGCAACTCTCTCCATTCGATGCATGTCGTCCAGAGTGTGTTTTGCTGGTGAGCTTGTTTTATGGTTTTTAGATGATTAGCCACTCTAATCTAGACCTACTGGCTTGAATAAGTATACTTGTCTCAATTATACTTTACAATAACAGGGATAATACATCTACACCAGAAAACCAATATGCATACGGATTTCACTATTTTTATCATCACCTGTTCATTTAATCATTAGTCATCCCGGTCAGATTTTTTAAAAAAAATGTGGGGAGCACTATGTAATATTCTGCATATCAATTATATACAACCGCTCGCTCACAGAAAGATCCGCACCTACAGACAGGAAAGCTGCTCAAGTCACACCAATACCCAAAAAGGGAAGTAGGAGTAATCCGTTGAATTACAGGCCCATATCAATAACGTCGATTTGCAGTAGGGTTTTGAAACACATACTGTATTCGAACATTATGAAGTACCTCGAAGAAAACGATTTATTGACACATAGTCAGCACTGATTCAGAAAATATCGCTCTTACGAAACACAACTAGCTCTTCATATTCATGAAGTAATGAGTGCTATCGACAGGGGATGTCAAATTGATTCCATGTTTTTAGATTTCCTGAAGGCTTTCGACACCGTTCCTCACATGCGTCTTCTAACCAAACTGCGTGCCTATGGAATATCGCATCAGTTGTGCGACTGGATTCGTGATTTCCTGCCGGAAAGGTCACAATTCGTAGTAATAGACGGAAAGTCATCGAGTAAACCAAAAGTAATATCCGGCGTTCAAATGGCTCTGAGCACTATGGGACTCAACTGCTGTGGTCATAAGTCCCCTAGAACTTAGAACTACTTAAACCTAACTAACCTAAGGACAGCACACAACACCCAGCCATCACGAGGCAGAGAAAATCCCTGACCCCGCCGGGAATCGAACCCGGGAACCCGGGCGTGGGAAGCGAGAACGCTACCGCACGACCACGGGATGCGGGCTATCCGGCGTTCGTCAAGGAAGTATTATAGGCCCTCTATTGATCAAAACGATTTGCAAAACGATTTAGATAAGATATCTGTATGGTGCGAAAGTCTCCATTGACCCTGAATAAAGAAAAGTGTGAAATTATTCAGATGAGTACTAAAAGAAATCCACTAAACTTCGATTACGCGATAAGTTACACAAATCTGAAGGCTGTAAACTGAACTAAATACTTAGGGATTACAATTACAAATAACCTTAATTGGAACGACCACATAGATAATGTTACGGGTGGAGCGAAGCAAAGGCTGCGATTTACTGGCAGAACACTCAGAAGGGCAACAGGTCTATTAAAGAGACTGCTTACACCACGCTTATCTGCCCTATTCTGTAGTATTACTGTGCGGTGTGGGGTACGCATCAGATGGAACTGACGGATGACATCGAAAAAGTACAAAGAAGGGCAGCTCGTTTTGTATTATCGCGAAATAGGGAAGATAGTGCCACAGACATAATACGGAAATTGGAATGTCAGTCGTTAAAACAAAGGCGGTTTTCGTTGCGATGTGATCATCTCGTGACATTTCAATCACCAGTTTTCTCCTCCAATTGCGAAAACATTTTGTTGGAATCTAGCTACACAGTGAGAAATAAGAGAAATCAGGGTTTGCACAGAAAAATTTAAGTGCTAGTTTTTCCCGCCTGCCGTTCGAGAGTGGAACAGTAGAGAGACAGCTTGAAGGTGGTTCATTGAACCCTCTACCAGGCACTTCATTGTGAATAGCAGAGTAGTCATGTAGATGTAGATGTATCTGCCATTTGTGCCATATACCTCAGCACCCTCCTAAAAAATTAGCCAGCTCACCCATGCAAAAAAATGTTTTAACGCAGCTTCCCCAAATCAATGTTCAAAAGTCTTAAGCAATATGTTGAAGAAACGTCCATGTCGTTCTTACGTCGAATGATATTAACTGGAGAGTTATGACTGCAGCACATGTTACAGATTGTTACCGGTTTCTTATACATAGAGATTAAATAGTTCAGCCTTAATACACAAGATTGCATGTTCTTCTAGACAAACATACCATATCGAGCAGCGTAAAAGACCAAGGAAAGGAAGCCATCACATAGATCTTAGATTACTGGGTTTACAGTGAGAAATTATTATTCTTATTTTGCAGAACATCACAAGCAACAGTTACTGAGATGTTTGTGTCTGGTGCAGTTCAGAGAGAGATCTCTATAATAAGACAGTTGTGTTGTGCATGTGTTTGTGGTGGTATTTAGTTCTTTACTGGTTTTTACATTCGTGAGCCATAGTTGCCAGAAATGCATCTGCACACACTGATTACTCACTTAATGTACTTGTGTTCGTGTGCATCGCTCTTTTTGCGCTGATACTATCTTTTTTAGAATATTGTGAGCAATAACATCGGACAAGCACAATCTGTAAAACGTTTAGGGACCCTTCTGATAGCAAACTGCTGCTATTCACAGATGCCTAATTAGTTACATTCAGTCTGCCTATTGGCCTGCTTTGCTAACATGAACATTTACTGCAGTGACAAGCCTGGGCATGGTTGTTTTAACTCATCAAATTACTAGGCCTACCTTCTAAAACGTGAAATATTATTACGTGTTGAAATCTAATACTGAGATACATACTTTAGACTTTTGGGGGCAGTAATTTGATGAATACGTGTATATGTGGAAATTAATGCTTTCTTATACATTGCAGACATACGTGATGTCACTTTAACTGATCTGAGTATTACAACGTTTTTTTCATATATTAACCTCAACTTGTAATGTAAACATCATACATTTTGCTCTGTCTCAGAAATATTTATTAGAAGGTGTACCTAATTAGCTACATTCAGTCTGTCTAAGTGTCTGTTTCGCTGACACTTATTTTTCTGCTGTGATGAGCCTAGTCAGGGTAGTTCTATGACACCGAATTTTTAGGCCTACATTCTCAAATGTCAACCGTTATTAGGCGTTGAAATCTGCCGTTGGGTTACATACTCTAGAATTTTGGGCACTAATTTGACGGATATGCGTATATGTGTAAATTAACTCAAGCTTTCCTTAACAATGCAGACTTTTTTTGCAATATTGTGACATCAAACAGCGGTTTCAATGTATTAACCTCAGCCAGCAAAGTAATCATCGCACTTTTCAGTCCTGACGTATTTTGTAGGTATTTAGAATTTTAGCAACACCTTTGTTGTGGAAAAATAAGTAATTTACCACTCTGTTGCGTTTTTTTTAACTTGCAGCAACATATTGGGCGGCAGTATGAAATCGTGGTCTAAAATTCGAACTTCTACTCAACCAGCTAAGTAAACATCACATTTTTCGCGCTGCTGCCGTATTTTGGAGACGGTTTAGAATGTTTATTTCTTACATGTACGAACTGTTAATTTGAAACAATGTTCCGGCTTTTAATTGCAATATTGTGAAAACTCATTAATTGATTTGTCTTGCTGCGCTTTTATTAACCTCGACTAAGCCCTGGATATACTATGTAAACATTGCGCATTTTGCACTGCTGAGGCAGTTTGGAGACATTTTAGAAGCTTGCAACATCTTAGATGTGGAAAACACCTGATTTACTGGTCAGTTTATAATGACTTCTACTACTGTGTAAATGATGAAAGTATGTGAATGCAGCTTGCCGCTAACTTGGTGTAATGTTTTGTCTGTACAGAGGTGTATCTGTCGCCTTTATTACTCCTTCACTCTCACACATAAATCGGTACAATAAAGTTAGGGCTTTCTGTTTTATATCTAGGCTGATCCGTGATAAGACAGACAAACAATTATGCTAATGGAGGATTCTGAGTATTTTCTAGAATTTCATTCGCTCTCTCTCTCTGTCCTTTATCTGTGTACAGTTTAAATATATTATTTACGTGAAATCAGCCTAGTAGAATCTCTGGTGGAGCCCTTCGTCTAAATATTCAGCGGCTGGCTTGCTGGAAAAGATCTTTACATTTGTTATTTTTATTAAGCGCTGCATTCAGTTGGGAAAATCGATCGTTCGAACAATTCGTTCAGTTTACGACAGATTTAGAATTTCAGATGTGGACGAAGCCTTTTTGGACGATTTGTAAAAACTCGGAGATTGCAGGCTCTCTTCGTCACAGCTGAAACTTCCCCACTAATTACAGGGCCAAGACAATCATCAGTGATTCAGACAGAGAACTCATTCGTCATTCACCCTAGAATAAAATGGTCACAAACCTTATTTCTGAGGAAAATTGTATATTCAATCCATCTCCATTACATGTTCCGTTTTCTGTTGATTTCCAAGTCTTATGTAATTTGCTTTTACAGTTCTTTCTTTCTCTTTACCTATCCCGCTAGTGGCACAAACGTTAATAGCTCGCTTTAGCGAGAAGAAGAGTGAATATGTCTCTTTTAGCAACCCGACAATCTTCCAACCGATACTTCCGAAGCTGTTTCCTTATCCCTCTATAATAACCATGGAGCATACATCTCTGTATCTCTGTTATTCCAAAGAATAAACGTACTAGAAAAATACCTTGGCGTCGACGAGCTGTCGGCGCATATATTACTAGAAAATCCGATCAGATACTTTTCAAAGTGAATAATTGTGGATGATTTGATTGACCATTATTAATTATTGCGTGGTAGAGGGTAATTTTCCATGGGGAGATTATAATGCCCCTCGCAGCGAGCGAAGTTTGTGAGCTCAATTTTGATTCACCGAACACACTTCGCGAGCTATCTATTAGCGTGGATAACCCGGAAGTGATGATTGTCAGTCCTCCGACTGAAAAAGAATATTATGTTTGAGACAGACGAAGAAAATAAATGTTGAAGACAGAAGAAATGAAGAGACAGGTACCGCGGCTGTATTGCTTTTACGTGCATCTAGGTGTTATGTTTGCTGTGCACAACCAAGGAAGATGATCTTTCATGAAACCGTTATCAGGGTCTACCCATTCGGGAACTTTCATATGCAGGGAAACCTTGGAAAACCTCTTAAGCCTAGACCCCCAGCCTACGGTACATAGAAGATAGGAAAGCCTATAGAAGAAAAAAATATAATTTTGAAATAGATCTCTAAACGAAAGACAGGGATCAATTTGTATCACGATTTGGAGAAGAGTGGTTTGTGCCTCTAGCAAAAAAAAGTTTTACAATAAATAACGTGAATTCTCGTTTTACAATCTTGTTCCTAGTACAATATCTTGCGGTGCTAAACTCCCCCGGGTCTTGCATGTCCCCGACGTCCACATTTGCAGTCGGTTTCTACGCGGCCCCCTTTGTAGTTGATCTTCTACGCGGCCCACAATGGGAAGAGTAGAAGGGACAGGGATACTCGAATTCACATGCAACATTCATTCCAAAAGAATTAGCAATGACCAAAAGGGAAACTCTTCCTGTAAGAGAACTGGTTAGGTTGCACCGTCCAAGATTCTCCTTTTTGAAAGCAAAATCCTTATGACTTCATGCATCCTTTTTGTTACGAGGTACTTCAAGGAATTTAACCATTAACTAATGATGTTGCGAAAAGCATCATCCGATTTACTCTCGTTTGAATACTCCTTTTGACTTTGCCTCCACACTTGTGCTTATAAGTCCAAAAGTTCTAACACATTTTCTATCACTGATTTGTTATTCGTAATTTAAAGGATTCATGCAACTTACAATAGATTTTGGATTCAAATCATCGAATAATGGAAAGTGTAGTTCATTTTATACAAAGACATAATCCATATTTCCTTGATAAGTCATATAATTTATCTATACTCAAAAACTTTTTATTCTAAATACATATATCTCTCCGCTTGAGTGCTGTAATGTAAAAGTTATTAGCATTGAGGAATGCGGATTCACTTCTTTCATTTATTCTCTGATTTATACGGCGTTCTCCCATGCTCATATATGGAAATGGATTTTTCAAACAAAATTCCCAAACGAACACGAACCATTAAATTACTACTCATTCTATAAATATTACTTTCTTTAATCATTCATTAATAAATTCAAAACTCTTAACTTCTAATTATAACACCTTTTCCTTTTAAAGTTCAACATGAATCAGTTTACCCTCGCGTTTGGTGCGAGTCTCTTACAAAGCATATCTGTGTCGTCTATATCGATTTTAACTCTCGCGCCAACTTCAACTGTTTTGCGCGGGAAATTATCTTTGCGGCGTTAACCGTCACTCACTATTCACTACCTCAACACATCCCTTCACACGTTTACACATCTAAGCGTGCACATGAGATTATATATGAATATTCACTTGGAACCTGTTTTGATTATTCAGCGTCATTTGCGGGAAACATTTCATTCTTCTTGAAGGTAAGTTAGATCCTTTATAAATCTTGATAACATTAGCAATGCTAAAGTTCCATGTTCACCCAAACCACAGGTGAAGCCTATCTCCACTATCTTCTTTACAACACTCGATAGTAATAATTAGTCACTATTTCTATACTCTATGTCACTGATTAACTATTTCAATTTAAAGGTTTCTAACACTACACACACAGTTTATTGTTATGTTTTTTACGAGCGTTCATCTCTGTCACTCGGAACACCATTCCTCCTTATCTTCTAATCTTCATTATATTTTTTTAAGTCGTTATGAGAAAATAACCCTTTTATTTTGTTCGATCCCGGGTATGCTTTTGACACGACCAACAATGGGGAGCAGTATGGGCTTGTAGAGGGTTCGATCAAACCCCATTTCAACATGCGATCTATTTCTTTTTGAACTTGTGCCTTTAACCTCCAGGGAACAGGATAGAAAGTTCTACAATACGTTTCGTGCGGCTTAACGTAGAGATGGCATATGTATCCCTTAATAACTCCTGGCCTTTCATCAAACACGTTTTCATACGCTAGTAATAATTCTTTGAGCTGCTTCTTCTGATCTTCAGTAATGCAGTCGGATTCATTTAACTTCTCATACACTAATTGACCGAAATCTCCTTTGACTTGGAACTCATTATTTACGTGCTGTTTAGAATTTTGTGCAGTCCTGATTACTTGCACACTGATCCCACTATTATATTTTCTGGTAAGGCTTTCTTTTTTCAACAAGTCCAACTCAATTTCTTGTTTATTTACATTTAACCAAATTTTTCCTGTTTTAAAATCTATTCTGCATCCGTATTGACGTAGGCTATCGACTCCTATAATGCAGTCTACCACCAAATTTTTCACAACAAGGAATGTGCTTAATATTGCTACATTTCCGACTTCTACACTAAGTAGTGACTGCACCTTTACATTCGCCGATCTAGCCCCAACGGCGCCTATTATTCTGCAATTTTGAACTGGAAAAATTGGAACTCGTCTTATATTTCTGATCTTGTTGAATAGAGCCTCCGAAATAACATTTGTGGTTGCAGCTGTGTCTAAAACCGCCACTATAGGTACAGTCTCCAAAATGACTTGCACTTCGGCTACTGCCACCTGTTCCTTATCCTCATCTTGGGGTTCTAAGTCCTCGGTCAATTCGTCTGCCAGTAATCGTCCATCATTATACGTTAGCATGGGTACACATATCCTGTTGCCCCTCAACCAATTGTTGACCGCTCCTCCGGGGCACGAGTGGGTCCTTACAAGTTTGTTGGATTTTGATTCGCCTGGTGGTTGACATCGTCCGTCACTTCGGTAATTACCGGTTGATTCGCAGATGTCCGTCCCCACTGATGTTGGTTATTTGAGTTTATTCCCCCCGGTTGATTCCACTTTCTATTACTGTTATTGTTCCAGGCTTGCGGTCTGAAATTCCTTTCGAACCCCCATACGGGATTGTATCTTTTCCCATTCCTGTTGTTCCTTGGATAGCCCCTCGCAAGACTATTGCTGGTATTATTATTGAGATTTTGACGGGGTTTCTACACTATTTATCGATCTCTGTGCGTCCCCTTGCCTACCATTTGGCGGAGGTTCTATCTCCCTATATTGGAATCTGTTGTTACGGGCTTTCTGGTTGTTTTCTTCGATAATGTCTATATGGTCTAACGTCGTGAGGAACGACTCCAGGTCTTTATCGTTGCCGTAAATTAATTGATTCCGGATGCTAGTTGGTAGTCTTGCCTTCAGTATGTTTATTATGTCTGGCAAGGGCATAGGTCTGTCCCAATATCTAGTTTTATTTATATATTTTTCAAAATACTTCCTAAGGCTTCATTTTGAAAAAGAGAAAGGCTCTGGGTAGAGCACCTCCTGCCTTAGGCGTTCCTGTACCCCTTCTGACCAGAACTTTGCTAAAAACGCTTTCTCAAAATCGTCATATGTCGAGCAAACAGAAGTCATATCCGAGGCCCGGATCGCCCCCGAACCTTGTATATACCCCGTAACGAAACTGATCTTCTGCCACTCCGACCAATTTCTGGGTAGCACTCCTCTAAAACTTCGAATAAAAACAATCGGATGGACCCCCTTTTTGTCAGTGTTAAAAATCTGGAATTGCCGATGCTTTATCATTTTTTCCTCGGCATAGCAAAGACTTTCGTAATCTCCGTCAGATAAAACTTCACGCGAACAACTAGCTCGTGGCAATTTAATATTTGAGTTACTTACACAAGTCGGTATTGTGTGCGAATGTGCAGTAACTGGCTCTATAGTCGCTGCCAACTTCTGCTGCTGGCCTGTATTCATTTGTTCTGAGCCTTGTTGTGAAACGCGTATCGACTCTTCCATCGTTTGTTTCCAATGCTCGAAATCAGCACCTAACTGCTGTCGCACTTCCTCAAGTCCTTTCGCAAACAAATTCTCTTCCTGTTTGCCACATAGACTCTGGAATGCTGCTTTAACATTTTGCTCAACGTTTCACACATTAGCCTTTTGTTTTCTAATGTGATTTCGGATAATTTACCCGTTAATACATTAATTTGGTGGTCTATAACGTCTTGACGCTCTGTCAGATGTTCCACACTTTCCTTTAAGTTAGTCTGCGTACGTGCCAATTCAGGAAGTTGCGCAATTGCACATGACATGGCATCTTGCTTTTGTACTAACTGCGGAACCATTTCCACCTGTTCCCGTACGGTATCTATCTTAATAGCCACATACTCCTTCATTTCTACACGTACGCGGTGAGTACATTCCTCACATTGAGCTTTCACCAATTCTATTTGTGCAGTTAATTTTCGTTCCGTCTCTTCGGCCTGATCTTTAAGTTCCTTTGTCTTCGCCTCTATCCGCTGCTCTAATTCGGAAAAACTGTCGTGTAACTGCTGCTTAATCTCAGCTTTCAGATTTTCTTGCCCTTCCGTAACTAAGGCTAATTTCGTATTCAAATCATTTTGTCCTTCAGTAACTGAGGCTAACTTCGCATTCAAATCATTTTGCCCTTCATTAACTGAGGCGAACTTCGCGTTAATGTCGGTTTTCAAATTTTCTTGCCCCTCAGTAACTGAGGCTAATTTCGTATTCATATTATTTATGGTCTCAGTTATCATCTGCATCTGCCTCATGATAATGACCAATGGGTCTAATCCATGTTGCGTACTTGCTGGTACATCTCCAGCCGTGTCTACCGGGCGTTCTATTGCGCTCTCTGTAGCGATCGGTTCTACAACACTTCTTACTACATCACTATTATCAGTGCTCACAGCTGAAGGCTGTTGCGTGTTGCTCTGCTCTGCTTGACTCATCTTAAACATTGCCCTAGTTAAAACCATATAAATGTTCTACCGTCAATATATATATCTCCCTTCACACAAGAATACTTCTGTGTTTACTTTCTTACTGTACTTATCCAGATAAATGCAACTAGGGCAGGTCAATCAAACTACATCTAGCATGAACACAATTAGTCAATGTTTCAAATATGCACTAATACTAGCAAGCTTTAATAAAAAAAATTATAGATCTGGCCTTTTTTCTGCGCCCAGCGTGCTGTTCTTATTTGTAGATCCACTTAATTTGACTGCGAGTATTTCTTCTCTTTTCCAAGTTAAGTTGTCTCGTCGTAGTTCACATGAAACAGAGAACAAAATTATTTTAACAACGTCCAAAAACGTGTCCTGTCATGGATTGGCTATTATAATGAATTCTCTACTGTAAATGATGAAAGTATGTGAATGCAGCTTGCCGCTAACTTGGTGTAATGTTTTGTCTGTACAGAGGTGTATCTGTCGCCTTTATTACTCCTTCACTCTCACACATAAATCGGTACAATAAAGTTAGGGCTTTCTGTTTTATATCTAGGCTGATCCGTGATAAGACAGACAAACAATTATGCTAATGGAGGATTCTGAGTATTTTCTAGAATTTCATTCGCTCTCTCTCTCTGTCCTTTATCTGTGTACAGTTTAAATATATTATTTACGTGAAATCAGCCTAGTAGAATCTCTGGTGGAGCCCTTCGTCTAAATATTCAGCGGCTGGCTTGCTGGAAAAGATCTTTACATTTGTTATTTTTATTAAGCGCTGCATTCAGTTGGGAAAATCGATCGTTCGAACAATTCGTTCAGTTTACGACAGATTTAGAATTTCAGATGTGGACGAAGCCTTTTTGGACGATTTGTAAAAACTCGGAGATTGCAGGCTCTCTTCGTCACAGCTGAAACTTCCCCACTAATTACAGGGCCAAGACAATCATCAGTGATTCAGACAGAGAACTCATTCGTCATTCACCCTAGAATAAAATGGTCACAAACCTTATTTCTGAGGAAAATTGTATATTCAATCCATCTCCATTACATGTTCCGTTTTCTGTTGATTTCCAAGTCTTATGTAATTTGCTTTTACAGTTCTTTCTTTCTCTTTACCTATCCCGCTAGTGGCACAAACGTTAATAGCTCGCTTTAGCGAGAAGAAGAGTGAATATGTCTCTTTTAGCAACCCGACAATCTTCCAACCGATACTTCCGAAGCTGTTTCCTTATCCCTCTATAATAACCATGGAGCATACATCTCTGTATCTCTGTTATTCCAAAGAATAAACGTACTAGAAAAATACCTTGGCGTCGACGAGCTGTCGGCGCATATATTACTAGAAAATCCGATCAGATACTTTTCAAAGTGAATAATTGTGGATGATTTAATTGACCATTATTAATTATTGCGTGGTAGAGGGTAATTTTCCATGGGGAGATTACAAGTTGTGTTTTTGACTGTAGATCCATCTGTTGATGACAGTCCTAACTACTTACTCACCGTACAACCAACGACATAAGGAGGATTTCTAACAGTGGAGCCATTTATGGGCGTGGTACAAAGGTCGAGCTAAGATCGCGACTTTTCAGTGGAGTCATCTACTAGTGAAACGAAAAACTGGGATATGAAACTGGATTTACTATTATTTCGCATTTTCTGGTTTTTGGGATGGTAAGGTAAAACTCATGTTCAACAAATACGAATTGCTAATTCGTTATTTACATTTTATAAGCAATATCCTTTATTAATTATTTATAGAGAAATATCGATTTTTCAGTGCAGCTGTCTGCTGGTGACAACAGCAAGTAGGATGTGACAATGGACTTCCATTTATTTACATTTTCAGAGCTTGTGGGATAGTATTTAAGGTACTAACTTATTTTCAATAAATAAGAATTCCCATTTCGTACCGAGCGTGGTGGCGCAGTGGTTAGCACATTGGACTCGCATTCGGGAGGACGGCGGTTCATATCCGCGTCCCGTCATCATCGTTTAGGTTTTCCATGATTTCCCTAAATCGCTTCAGCCAAATGGTGGGTTGGTTCCTTTGAAAGAGCACACCCTTCCCAAATCATCCCTAATCCAATGGGACCGATTACCTCGCTGTTTGGTCCTCTACCCCAAATCAACCAACCAACCATACTTCTTTATTTACTGATAAGGAAATAGTGCTCTTTAATTGTTTACAGAGAAATACGTTATCTACTGGTTTTAGTATTCGGTTGCGAATGGTTGATAGCGTCAGATGAAAGTTAACAATCTAAGCTTTGGTAAGAGGGGTGTGTGGTGTGTACAGGGTGCATAGGGCATGGGGTGCATGCTGCACATGTGGGGCATGGTAGACAGGGTACCTGGCACAGGGCACGCACGGGGTGTGTTTTGCTTGTTGTAAAATTTGCAGCAGAGAAGGGGGTCAGCATGGCCCGCCCCTCTCCGCCCCCTCCTCTGTCAGGATATTTATTTCGAAGTTGTAGCTGGAAAAATGAATACCCAGTCACAAAAGCCCATAGCGGTAGGCCAAACCGGGAATTTAACATAGGTATCTCTTATAAGTTGATCAAAATATTTAAAATTCGCTCAAAATTTCGCCCAAACAAATGTTTCACTTTATTAAATCCCACTAAAAAATATAAAATAAATTCTGCTAGCCCCCTACAGTTTCCTAATCCCATACTGATAGTCCAGAAAGTTTATGATTGTGAATTTTTAGTATGTATAAAAATACTTGTAACGTTTAAAATGATAAAAGGGGTGTGTTTGCAATAGAGCACAGTAAGGACGTGGACTCCTTGTGCATCACTTAGTAAGTAGTGTAATAGTAAGGAGATGAAATGTTCATCCATCAACTATACTCTGAGATGACAGAAGTCATGGGATAGGGATATGCACATATACAGATGGTGGGAGTATTATGTACACAAGGTATGAAAGTGCAGTACATGGGCGGAGCTGTCATTTGTACTTAGATGATCCGTTTGAAAAGGTTCCCGACGTTATTATGGCCGCACGACGGGATTTATCAGACTTTGAACGCGGAACGGTAGTTGGAGATAGACGCATGGGACATTACATTTCGAAAATCATTAGGGAATTTAATATTCTGAGATCCACTGTGTCAAGAGTGTGCTGCGAATACCAGGTTTCAGGCATTACTCTCACCACGGACAACGCAGTGGCCGAAGGCCTTCACATAACGACAGGGAGCGGCGGCGTTTGCGTAGAGTTGTCAGCGCTAATCGACAAGTAACATTGTGTGAAACAACTGGAGAAATCAACGTGGGACGTACGACGAACATATCCGTTAGGGAAGTGTGGCGAAATATGACGTTAATGGGCTATGGCAGCAGACGACAGACACGAGTGCCTTTGATAAAAGCGTGACATCATCTGCAGCACCTTTCCTGGACTTGGGAGCATGTCAGTAAGAGCATAAACTACTGGAAAACCTTGGCCTGGTAAAATCAATCCCGGTTTCAGTTGGTAAGAGCAGATTGTAGCGTTCGAGTGTGGCGCAGACGCCACGAAACCGTGGCCCAAGTTGTTAACAAAGCACTGTGCAAGCTGTCGGTGGCACCATAATGGTGTGGGCTGTGTTTACATAGAACGGAGTGGGTCCTCAGGTGAACATGATTATGTTCGGCTACTTGGAGGCCATTTGTTGCGTTTCATGTACTTGATGTTCCAAACAACGATGGAATTCTTAATGGATAACAATGTGCCATGTCACTGGGCCACAGCTTTGTGCGATTGGTTTGAAGAACATTCTGGACAATAAGCTAGAATTATTTGGCCACACAGATCGCGCGATTGTAATCCAATTGAACATTTATGTTACATAATCGAGATGTCAGTTTGTACACAAAATCTTGAACCAGCAACACTTTCACAATTATGTACGACTATAGAGCCAGCATGGCTTAATATTTATGCAGGGGACTTACAATGACCTGTTGAGACCGTGCCACGTCGAGTTGTAACACTACGCTGGGCAGAAAGTGGTCCGACACGATATTAGGAGGTGTCCCACAACACTGGTCACCTCGGTGTATATTGCATGAATTCCACTACTCGAATTAAACTTATAATTATTCTCATAGTTATTAAAAATTCTCATTAACACATTTTCAAGCCTATCTGGGTGACATTAGGAATCTGTACGGGGGTGCGACCAATTATTCTTATCATTTTTAGTCCGATTTAAAAACGTGGTGTACTAACATTTTATTTCTATCTAACAAGGGAACCTCCCCATCGCACCCCCCTCAGATTTAGTTATAAGTTGGCACAGTGGATAGGCCTTGAAAAACTGAACACAGATCGATCGAGAAAACAGGAAGAAGTTGTGTGGAACTATGAAAAAATAAGCAAAATATACAAACTGGGTCGTCCATGTGTAACATAAGCAATAATAAGGGCAGTGTGAGATAAGGAGCGCCGTGGTCTCGTGGTTAGCGTGAACAGCTGCGGAACGAGAGGTCATTGGTTCAAATCTTCACTCGACCGAAAATTCTAACTTTTTATTTTCAGTTTATGTGACAAACTCTTATGTTTTCATCACTTTTTTTGGAGTGATTATTACATCCACAAGAAAACCTAAATCGGGCAAGGTAGAAGAATCTTTTTACCCATTCGCCAAGTGTACTAGTTAGGTGGGTCGACAACATATTCCTGTCATGTGACGCAATGCTGTCACCAGTGTCGTATAGAATATATCAGACGTGTTTTCCTGTGGAGGAATCGGTTGACCTATGACCTTGCGATCAAATGTTTTCGGTTACCATTGGAGAGGCACGTCCTTTCGTCAACTAATCGCACGGTTTTGCGGTGCGGTCGCAAAACACAGACACTAAACTTATTACAGTGAACAGAGACGTCAATGAACGAACGGACAGATCATAATTTTGCGAAAATAAAGAAAGCAAAATTTTCAGTCGAGGGCAGATTTGAACTAAAGATCTCTCGTTTCGCAGCTGTTCACGCTAACCACGGGACCACGGCGCTCCTCACAGCAGACTGCCCTTGATATTGCCTAACTTACGCATGGACGACCCAGTTTGTATATTTTGCTTATTTTTTCATAGTTCCACACAACTTCTTCCTGTTTTCTCGATTGATCTGTGTTCAGTTTTTCAAGGCCTATCCACTGTGCCAACTTATAACTAAATCTGAGGGGGGTGCGATGGGGATGTTCCCTTGTTAAGTATTATTTGTATTTAATTATCATGTACCGTGAACCATGTGACTCAAAGCGGCTTGGTCATAGAATGAATATTTACACTGTCTACAGGATGCTGATTACAAAATTTATAAACAAAAGAGTTAAGGAATTAACAAACATGAAAACAATTCTGAGAGAATATACGAATAAATAACATATTACAGGAAAATTTTTCAACTAGAGCGAGGAACTCACCTACAGAATACATGGAATGTGCCACACATAAACCAGTCACCTAGGATTTGAATACTTGTGGTCTATAACTCATGTTTTCTGTTCTGCTAGAAGCCTATTGAAAATGAGACCTTTCTTTACAGTGCTTAAGCAAGTGTTGTCCAAGTTCGTGTCGTTTTCCCGTCTATCGTTCACTGAATGAATGTTCCAGCATTTTCTGAAGGAGTCGGTATTGTCAACAACAAATCCTATGATCCAGTACATGGACAGGGATGGCAACGCCAGAATTCAGAGACACTTGGACAACGGCCTATACGCATTTCGTGAACTGACACCACAGAACCCCCTGACCGCTACCTTTCGGCTAAAAATCTCTCTATGATTGCACAGGGTGAGTGCACAGGGTTTCCCTCGAATATGGCAGTATGCAGGATAAAAGAGCGAAAGTAAGCAAAGTAAACTATCCTTCACGCTTCAGAGACAGAGACATAGAAGATCTTCCTTATAGTGGAGATGGCAGCTTTCAGTTTGTGCACAAGCTGTAGATTGTGGTTCTCCCAAGAAAGCCTTCGACCTACTCCCAGTCCCAAGAATTTAAATTGTCGATTTCACTGCTTTTTTACCACGTTGGTACAATGAAATTACGCTTTTACGAGGTTTCCCGGTCAGAAAATGTATGCATTGTGTTCTGATGAAGCGTTAATCTGTTCTTGGAAGTAACGTGTGATGTTAGTGACGGTCTTATTAGGTACATCGTTTATATCGTGTTCCACGTCTTTTACAGTAATACTTGTTGGAGCTGGAAAGAGAAAAATTTTTGAGGCATCTGTCATGTTTATTGGAATATGAGTGACAACAAGTAACGAATCTAAAGCAGAATCTTGTCGCACCAACCACTTTTCACGACACCAGTCAACACGTCTTTCCTGTTTGTTGACATCGGAGGACAATCTTCCGCATCTTACCTTCCATATATAAAGTGAGTTCTTGTTTAGCTTTTTCTTAGTACCGTAATGTCCCAACTTACAAAAAAGTACTGCATGGTGCACACATTCATATGCTTTCCTTAAATAAAAGAAAATATACACTGTCCCAAACGTCATTTCGCCCTGCTAGTTCCTAACATATAAAAGAATAAATTGAGTTTCCTTTGGATGCTCCTTTCCTAAGTCCCAGCTGCGAGTCTGACAGAAAACTACGTGTACTGAGATATACCAGTACTCTCCGATACACTGCTCTCTCAAAAGCTTTTCAAAATAATTGTAGCAAGAAAACGATCAGTAATTATCCACCTTACCTCTTTCGACCATTTTATAAGTCTGAGGAGTGGTTTCACTAAAGAGTTCTAGCAGTGTGAGACTGTGCAAACGGTCGTGCTCGTAATCGCACTGCTTACTGTTATCAGCATGCGCAGCATTTCTCTTCCACATCAGCCGGCCGGTGTGACCGAGCGGTTCTAGGCGCTTCAGTCTGGAACGGCGCGACCGCTACGGTCGCAGGTTCGAATCCTGCCTCGGGTATGGATGTGTGTGATGTCCTTAGGCTAGTTAGGTTTAAGTAGTTCTAAGTTCTAGGGGACTGATGACCTCAGTCCCACAGTGCTCAGAGCCATTTGAACCATTTTAGCCATCTCTTCCACATCAGTTTCAGTACGCCGGCCACGACCATTCGATCGGTGACCAACGGAATTATTGAAACCCGGGTTGATTTGGCAGCATTGTGGCAGGTGGTTTATATGATATCTGTAGCATCTGCTCATCAACAAGCCTGCTCTGGTGCGCATAAACACTCGTCATTCACTTGAGAAGTGGCATCGAATCGGCGAATGCTGAAGTATCGGCTTCGGTCGTGAGGGCGCCGTTGCTCACTTGCATTCTGATGGAGCGGTTATCCACATTGGTCCTCCTACGGAACCCCCTGCTTGTGGCTCCATCCGCAGCACCGTTTCGTCGAGGGTGAAACTATGGCCCTCCCAGCCGCTGATCCACACAGCGTCTGGCGAGACCAAATGTTACCAGCCTGGTGCGAAGGCGAGGTTCATTCGTGGATGTCTCCACTGCCGACGCAAGCCACCATAGGCCGCCACCCAGACTGCCGAGCCCTTATATGACACAGACTCGCAGCTAGACCCAGGAATGATTGCCTTGCAAGGTCGCCATATTGCTGGTCCCCGCTGGGCCTAGCCTCTGCAAGCGTATTCACGACTACACATATTGCCTGCCCATGTGTTGCCAGGGCTGTTAAGAGTACGCTACGGGAGTTTCACTGGGAAGCAGTTACACATATTCCATACTGACCCAATCTCTCCCCAAGTGATTTCCACAAGGAGCCCTGAAGAAAGATATTCGTGGCCGTCGATTTGCTTCAGACGAAGATGTACACGCCTCACTGTACTTGTGGTTCTGTAGACGAATATCATCATTTTTCTATGAAGATACTGAACATCTTTTCTCACATTGCGATAAATGTATTAACAGCTGTGGCGATTTCTTTTGAGGTTATAAACAGTTGTCTTACTTGTTTTCTATCTGACTCCCTTTCATTTGACTGCCTATTACGCTTTGCTGCAGCTACCCTGAGCCATGCTCTCACATCAACGCTTTCTTCTACAGTGTCGAGTCACACTAATGTGACCACCTGTCAAAAAGGTGGACGTGTAGGAAGAAAGGTACCGACAGGGATCAGGAGCATGAAAACTCGCGTGGCATGTCAAGCTGCGCTAGATTTCTCGTTTTAGGCTCCATGTTGCGAACAGCCCGATCGAGGTGGTCCCACAGATTCTCAATTGATTTCAAATACCGTGAGTTTGCTGGCCAGGGAAGTATGGTAAACTCATCCAGGCGCTCTTCTAACCATGCATGGCCACTGTGAGCTTTGTGACAAATAGGATTCTCCTACTGGTAGATAACATAATGCCGAGTAAAAACCAGCTGCATGTTGTTGTGGACTTGTGCTCTAAGACATATTTTGTGGCTCGATTGTGCTTTTCATAATGTGAGATCACCGAGGGAATGACAGGACAAAATTCTCCAGACCATAACGTTCCCTTTTGTTTGCTGGGTATTTGATTTAAGAGATTTCACGCCATACACGCCACCAGCCATCTGTCCAATGGAGGATAAAACGTGATTCATCTGAAAAGGACACCTGACGCCACTGAGTGGACGTCCAGTGGCGGTACTGGCGTGCAAATTCCGGATTATTCGACGATGAACAACAGTCAGCTTGAGTGTTTGAACTAGGTACCTGATATGGAAGCACTTATGCAGTAATGTTAGCTGAATATTCGTTGAGGAGACGCCATTGCTGATCCTTAGGTTCACCTGGGCAGTCTGTTGCTCAAAACTGGCACGTCTACTCGGCTGTATACATCTTCACAGCCGGCATTCAGCCCTGTCATCTATGGCCTGTGTTGCACGACAGATACCTCGGCCCCAATTTTGGATAGTGCCATTCCGTTATGCACTGTATACTTTAACCACAGTTCTGGGGTAATGCTTGGCTCCACCTATACAATAATTCCTGGCTCATGTTTGGTATGGATCCATTCACGTATGATTTGGGGTGGTGTCTCAAAGGTGGATTTTCCCGCATTATGCCTGATACTGCGGCTGCAACTACCCCCACTCTGCCTCTATCGACAATTCGTCGGTCGAGGGAGCGTCTGAACACTCTCACCCCCATACTCATTGAGAAAACTCCAAACTCCATTAATATTGTGGTATAAACATACATTATAAATAGACGCCTGCATCTTACAAACTGCAGATCACGCTATCATTTACTTAATATTTCCGAGTTGGTTCTGGCTATCTGTGAGTGACATCATGTGCCTTGCTTCTCTGACCGCTTTATGCCTATGTTGCTGCACCATTGGTTATAACGTGTTATACCAGCATGCCATAATGAGGTGTTGCGTAACTATGTACCTTTCTAGCCCTAACAGTATATAGATTCAAACACGTTTTCTGGTTGCCTGACCCCTGACACCAGACACATGACGTCCAACACATGAGTTCGACACAAGACGTCTGATACATGATGTGTGATGCCTTACACATGACGCCTGACATCTGACGCCTGATCCTTGACGCATGATGCACGACGTCCAACGCCTGAAGCCTGACGCCCATGTAACGAAGTGACACACGCATACGCAGAGTAGCGCAAGTGAGCTAGAAATTTACAATTAGACTGCAAGTACAAGCAAATATAGAAGGAATGAATATCACGTGATAAGAAATACTGCAATCATTCCTCTTTAGAGTGTGAAAGGAGGCTCTTGTGGTAGTGGAAGGTATTAACACTTCTTTCTTCGGTGATCTAAATACCCCGCAGCTATTAGGGAGAGAGAAGAAACCAGCCGACGAGCCCTTTGCTTTGTGGTAATTATTGGAGAACATGAATCACTAGCGATTTTTTTCTTAGTAGAAAGTACAGCAAACATGGAACGATTCTTAGCAGGAAAGATTTGAGTGGGCTTACACCCCTTACAGAACCGTTTTGAGATAACATTATGGTTGTAAAAATCTGCGTTCGAGTGGACTGTCAAGAGCAACTAGAGAATGGGCGGTCTGTAATGTTGAAGGCGGAACTCTATGGATCATTTAACTGTTATCTATGTAGTATCCAGGTTCGTCAGTGTGAGACATGGTGTCAAGGTGAAGCTACCTTTTCTCCTGCATGGGAACGACAGTGTGACAGTAATAGGAGTACTGGAATAAATCGGCAAGGAAGCACTGTAAACCATTTCGAGGAAATACAAACGTCCTATGTCAAAAGTGGTAAAGTGGAATTAGCCATCGTTAAAATGGGTGCTCTAATGGAAGAGGTGCCTGGACTATTGCAACAGCTTGATGTAGACGACATGGATTTGTTAGTAACGCAAAGTTCTGCCGAAATATCAAACAAAATGGCGATATGAGATATGAGATGTCGCAATGTGATTGTGAACGACGATAAGCCAGTTGGAGTAGACTGCATTTCATTGGTCACCTACAACTGTAGAGTATATATATATATATATATATATATATATATATATATATATATATATATATATATATATATATATATATATCACAAGCCCAGGAGCGGGAAACGTCTTTGATAACCACGATATGGATTTTGTAATGTGTCCAAACAAGCGGTTACGTGAAACTTTTATGTCTTCCTTCTCTAAAGAGTATCGTATTACCAGGCTGGAGGCTTCAATACACAGCTACAGAATGGATAGTATGTTTGACCCTGCGCAAGAGTATTCAAGCGTATTAGACTCTAACAAAGAGTATTTGCTTTGTGCTCCACTATACTCTGTGGCAATCACGTCCGTTTGGTGTCAGCCAACTAATAACTTACAGTACAGCTATTGCGTGGTGTTCAACAACGTTCTGCTGTTTGTCTACTGGGGTAATGAGAATACCCGACAGTTGACTTGTGTACAGATAACCCTTCCTGACGCTCAACAGAGAGAAAAGTTTATAAATTATGCTTTGTTGGCATATAGTTTTAATTATCTACTTATCAGCTACGTGGAGATTCTTAACACTGAATGCATCAAAGAAAAGGAAGCAAGCTGGCAATGGAAGAGTTCGAGAAAGAAACTGAAGTATATGGCGAAGACGAATATAAACTGAAAAAGAATATAAACTGAAAACGGAAAAAGAAAAAGCTATTGCAGATGTGCAGGCAAGGCTTCCGTATTGCTTTAAATACTGGTACGGCAAAATCGGGCTATGGCTGTGGAATATTATATATCTACATATACGGTAAACAGCAGTGGTAAGTGGTCATATATGCTGGAGTCCTAGCCGAAAATGATGGATTGGAACATTTTTAGTACATTAAAAGACACACGAAAAATCTAGTTATGAAGCTCCATTGTGACCTATATCTTCTTACAGAGGGTGGTTACATTGTATTTAAATGTGCTGGTCTGGATGTTGTGCACCTAGCAATGTAACAACAGTTTGCAGAGCTCAAAACCAAAGGAATAACTACAGTTAATGGTTGCAGAACACAACACACAGACTGCCATTTTTTTCTGGACGCAGAGAGGCGGAATATGACAGCGGGCTGCTGTGGAATGCCTCCGAGTTCCTTTACAAGCTGCTGTTCCATCAGTTTTAAACTCATAAAACGGTTGTTGTTATCGCGACTTGACTTATAGAGCGTATGTGTTTGGACAGCATATCACTGTATTCAGAATCAATAGAAAGGGTACAATAGGATCTGCTAGCTGACAGCAGGATGGATCACTTGATTTGATCCTTTGCAAGACTCCTTAAGTGTATTAGGCACAGTTTAACAGTATTTACTCCGTGCTTCACTTTACTCTGTGCCAACTACTATTTATAAAGTATCCAGACTTGTGACTATAGGAAAATTTTCATTTTTTCCTTCGCTAAGGAACATTGTATTATTAGGCTTGAGACAACTGCAGAATGGATCGTGTATTTGGTATATGAATTAAACAGATAATTTGGATCCGGAGTATTTAATTTGTGCTTGCAAAGTGTGTGACAAGTCTTGAAATATATGATAAGTCGTATCTTCTGAGATAACGACTTTGACATTAAATGCAACCTCTCTCATTATTACCGTCTTTGGTCATGTGATCACAAGCTGTGTATGTTCTTGTGTTGTCTAAGTAATATTTTGATAATAAAAAAAAATTATTCTTTCCTTCCTTTTCTATTAAGACAATTCTGTTGTGCATATGTTTGTGGTATTGCAGTTGTTTACTGGTCTTTATTTTCGCCAGCCATAGTTTTCAGAAATGCAAACGTGTACTCAGTTTACGTATTTATATGTGTGTAAATAGCTCTTTCCGCACTGCTGACATACGTTTTACATTATTGTGAGCAATAATGTCGGACAAATACAGTGTTCGAAGCCTTTAGGCAGCCCTCTGACAGCAAACTGCTGTTATTTACGTAGGCCTAATTAGTTCATTGACCTGTTTATTTGCATGCTTAGCTAACATGTATTTTTTGCTGCAGTTAAGGGCCTGGTCTAGGTAGTTTTCGAGATATGATTATTAGGCCTAACTTCTGGAAGTCAAGTGTTATTACATGTTGAAATCTACAATTGGAGTTCATCCTTTAGAATTTTGGGCACTAATTTGGCGAATACGTGTATATGGGGGAATTAACTGTCTTTTACATTGCAAACGTTTTCTCTTACAATATTGTGACATCAAACAATGTTTTTTTATGTATTATCGTCAACTACACTGAGTTCATGAAAGTCATGGGATAACGCAATGGCCGGTCGGGGTGGCCGAGCAGTTCTGGGCGCTACAGTCTGGAACCGCGCGACCGCTACGGTCGCAGGTTCGAATCCTGCCTCGGGCATGGATGTGTGTGATGTCCTTAAGTTAGTTAGGTTTAAGTAGTTCTAAGTTCTAGGGGACTAATGACCTCAGAAGTTAAGTTCCATAGTGCTCAGAGCCATTCGAATTTTATATATAGCAATGCACATACACAACTGGCGGTAGTATCATGTACACAAGGTATCAAAGGGCAGCTCATTGGCAAAGCTGTTGCTTCTACGCAGCTGACTGATATGAAAGGATGTCCGACGTCCTTATGGACGTAGGGTGTGAATTAACAGACTTTGAATGCGGAATGGTAATAGGAGCTAGATTCACAAGACATACCATTTTGGAAATCGATAGGGACTTCAATATTCCGAGATCCACAGTGTCAAGACTGTGCCGTGAATATCAAATTTCAGGCAATACCTCTCATCACGGACAACGCAGTGGTCAACGGCCTTCTCTTAACGACCGAGAGCAGCGGCGATTGTGTAGAGTTATCAGAGTTAACAGACAATCAGTACTGCGTGAAATAACCACAGAAATCAATGCAGGACGTACGAACAACGTATCTGTCATAGTAGTATTTCGAAATTTGGTGTTAATTGGTTATGACAGCAGACGAAAGATGAGCGTGCCATTGCTAACAGCAGACATCGTCTGCAGCGCCTCTCCTGGTCTCGTGACCATATCAATTGAATTATAGACGACTGGAAAACCTAGTCAGACGAGTGACGATTTCAGTTGGTAAGAGCTAATGGTGGGGCGCCAGTGTGGTGCACACCACACGAAGCGATGGACTCAAGTTGTCAACAAGGCACTGTGCAAGCTGGTGGTGGCTCCATAGTGGTGTAAGTTGTGTTTACGTGGAATGGACTGGGTACTCTGGTGGAACTGTATCGATCATTGACTGAACATGGTTATGTTCGGCTACATGCAGACCATTTGCAGCCATTCATGGACTTTATGTTCCCAAACAATGATGGGACTTTTACGGATGAAGGTGCGTTATGTCACCATGCCACAGTTGTTTGGGATTGATTTAAATAACGTTCTGGACAATTCGAGCAAATGGTTTTGACACCCACATCGCCCGACATGAATCCTATCGAACATTTATAGGACACGCTATTTTGTCGAAAGTCGACATGTTGAGTAACGTGGCTGTTGTGCTAAAGGTTTATAATTTATAAAAAAACAGTGTTTTTTATAAATTATAAACCTTTACAAATCCATCTTCAGATGGCAGTTACAAGCATTCTAAGTTGGACCTAGTTTTGTTTTTGTTATTCGTTTGCTGCACTGGGAAGTATAACAAGTATAACAAACTCCAACAAAGAGTCATACACTCACTCCCACACAATAGCATACCCCATAAAAGATCTGGAATTTATAAACTCAAGTGTAACAACTGTCCTAAATTCTACATTGGCCAAACAGGTAGAGCTTTTGAAACAAGATTCAAGGAACACCTTGATGCCCTACGTCTGAAAAACCTAAGCAAATCTGCTTTTGCCACCCGTCTTGCAGAAAACAATCATACAGTTGAGAATATAGAAAACAACCTGCAGATATTACACCTCAAAGACAAGGGTTTCACAATGAATCTCTTAGAGGAGATTGAGATTCATACACATAAAAACAGGTTCCCTGATCTCATTCTGAATGAACAGACAGAGTCAGTTAACACCCCCTTCCTAAATAACTTTGAAGAAGCTTTCACTTTTTAAAATAACTTAAGCCTAATATTCCATTAAAAACATTCAGTATACGGGCCCCCAAAAACTGCTTATATGTCATTGAAACATTGCATAATGAAAACATGTGCATTGCTTATCATGTCATATATTAGAATTTATCTCCTAAAATTTTAACAACTAATTAGTAACACACAGTATTTCTGTACTACATACAATGTTTGTAATTTTATTTATTCCGTTTTAGATTAATTTCATACAATAGCAAAGAGATATTTTACTGTACCCATATCGACTATACAGCATCTGTAAGTTAACATCGTTATGACTGTAAGCTCTTTGCAAATATTGTTCTCGTTTGTAATATGAAGCTGGGCCACGTTTCGCAAACGTTATTCGTGTGTGCTGCGTGTGTAATTAAGATGATGAGGTTGAATGTGTCGTCCATTGACTGGAATAGCACTCACATAGTGCATATTGAAAAGTGTATTAAGCTTGCGTTCGAAAACATAAACGCACGAATATTTCGTCAGGCAGAACTAAATAGCTCGTAAGTACACTATACCTGCACGTTTACTAAGTTCAAAACAAAAAAACTATCTCATGAGCAATTAGATTTTGTAAAAGAAGTAAATCTTTTGTAAAAATACCATTACCGATATGACAACAAAAATATTTCTTTTCTTTCCCAGTGCAGCAAACGAATAACAAAAACAAAACTGGGTCCAACTTAGAATGCTTGTAACTGCCATCTGAAGATGGATTTGTAAAGAAAAATCCGAAACCGGTCATGGCCTGAAGATAATAAACCTTTTAAACCATACATGTGGCTGGTAGCTGTTTTTTTATAAATTATAAACCTATTTATAGGACATTTTCGAGGAGCCAGTTCGGTCATAGCTCAGTATTTCTGTAAGGGACTGTCTACGACTTGATTCCGTGCCACGTCGAGTGGATGCACTATGCAAGCAACTGAGATCCAACACGGTATGAAGACGTATTCCATGACTTTTGTCACCTCTGTGTAGAAACGTAAACATCGCACTGGTGACGTATTTTGCAAATACGTTAGAATTTTTTCAACATTTTATATGTGGAAAAAATTAATTTACAACTCTGTAACATTTAATTATCTGTGCAGCGATGTATTGGCTGCAGAACAAAACCGTAGCGTAAAAGTCGAATTTCCCCTCAACCAGCTATGTAAACATCACATCTTTCATGCTGATGTCGTATTTTGCAGACGTTTTAGAATGTTTGCTACATCTTAAATGTGGAAAATAAGTAATTCATCACTCAGTTCTGTTTTTTACTGTAGATCCATCTGTAGGACAATTTCTAACAGTGGAGCCATCGCTTAGCATTCATTTCTGTGCAGCCATCTGCTGGTGACAGTACGAACTGGATTTGTCATTATTTTGCGTTTTCTGGTTTTGTGACATAGTATTTAAGGTAAAACCCATGTTCAACGAGTACGAATTCCTAATTCGTTATTTATACGTATTTTATGAGCAACGTTCATTTTTAATTATTTATAGAGACATGTTGAGTTTCATTGCAGCCATCTGCTGATGACAACAGCAAGCAGGATATGAAAGTGGACTTGTCTGTATTTACGTTTTCAGAGATTGTGGAATAGTACAGGGTGTACATAGAGTCCGGGAACACTTTCAATTATCTATTGCACAAGAACCAACCATGGTACAGATATCATACATATGTCATTTTGAAGAGAAACCTTGAAAGTTTTTTTTTCATGTATGCCGCCAGAGCGTAGTTTGGTAATTTGCTGATAGTCGCAAACATGGCGAGTTCAGGTGCGGAGCGAGCTTTCTGTGTGTTAGAGTTCACTGTTTCATGAAATGGCCTCCCCGATCACCAGATCTCACTCCGTGTGACTTTTTTCTGTGGGAACACATTAAAGATCTGGTGTATGTCGACGATACCTTGCTGGGACGGGTACGGCAAGAATACGATTACCGTATTAACGTCTGCCGGGGCACTCATTGTTCGCGTATCGAATGTTTTTAAAACATATTGCATTTCAAAAGGCAATATGTATGACATATGTACAATGTTTATTTGTTGTGCAATTAATAATTGAAAGGGTTCCCGGACTTTATGTACACCCTTTATTAAAGGTAAGAAACTCGTTTCCAACAAGTAAGAATTCCTATCTCATTATTTATATTCTATGAGCAAGTGCTTTTTTAAATTGTTTGTGGAGAAGTATTTTTCCAAGATTCGATGGCGAATGATGCATAGTTCCAAATCACTGTTACGAATCTTGGCCAGTTCCATTTTCGTTCTATTCATCTCGATACCCTACTTTAAACCCACCCAAGCCACCCCTTATCTCCCTACACCATGGCACGACAGCACTATAACATCCTCCTCAACAAAATCCGTTCCTTTTCAGTCAATAAACACCTCCCAACACCATACTGACGCCTTCATCCTGAATGAAACCGTCATCCAAACTCATCATACTATCTGCTCTTCACCGTACATCCTCCACTCGACTTCCTATGGTCCAAGACAGAGTTGGTATTGGTCACCACAAGGACTTCCCTGGTCAGCCACAACCCCTCTAAAACTCCCCTACCAAACACCTCTTTTCCTCAAAACCATAACTGTTACCTGAACCATTATCTGTATCCAATCACATCATCCCATTCTATACGATTTCCTCAGCCACATAGAGAATGCTTTTTCAACCTAAATTATTGCCACTGACCTTAACATCCATAGCCAATCCCACACTGAGCTACAGGGTTGGCATCGGTTTAGTGACTTCCTCCATGGTGACACAGATCCTCTCTCACTACGTACCCACCCTGAAAGCAATTCCACCACTGATGTTATCCTCACCTCTCGTAACCTACTTGTTCACATTACTGCAGCAGTTGTCAACACCATCAGAAGGGACAATGTCCTTGTCCTACTCACCATTCCCCACACCACACATTCTACACGTGCATCTACTCCTCCTACCTCTCCCAAGCAAATCCAGGACTACTCCCATACCAACTGAGATGCCTACAGGGAATTCATTGCTACCAAACTCGGAAGCCACGCCCTATCCTTCCAAGATCCCCATGACATCTGCCATGCTGCCACCTTCTGACAACAGATCGTCATAAGTCGCCTCATTCCGACGAAAACCATCGAGCCACATGCCCCTCACTCCCTGAACAATCTCTCCGACTCCTCTGTGAAAGCTGTCACCTTTACTGCTTTAGCCGGCCGAAGTGGCCGTGCGGTTAAAGGCGCTGCAGTCTGGAACCGCATGACCGCTACGGTCGCAGGTTCGAATCCTGCCTCGGGCATGGATGTTTGTGATGTCCTTAGGTTAGTTAGGTTTAAGTAGTTCTAAGTTCTAGGGGACTAATGACCTCAGTAGTTGAGTCCCATAGTGCTCAGAGCCATTTGAGCCTTTACTGCTTTACTGATACTTCTTGTAAACCAGTGATCGAGACACACTTACACGCCACTACAACGACACATTCTAAATTTGCAGACTGCAAAGAAACGTCACGTTTGGCGTCCACAATGCTCAGACCTGAACGCCACTCTGCCCACAAACTCTTCCAGGTACTGGTCGCCTGCATTATAATCACCCTCCCCTGACAATCAAAGCAAAACCAAGTACTTTACATCCTGTCTCTCTAACACTTTCACCATCCCAGAGGACCCCCCGCTTCCATTACTCCTTATTCTCGACACTCCACAAATGCACCAACTTCCCTTCCACCCTTCGCCCCTAGCTTCCAGTACCTTGACAACATCTCACAGACAAAACTCAGTACTTCAATAACAACGCAAGGCACCCTCTGTAATATAATCCCTCACACGGGTTTCTATCCTGAGCCACGGAAAACCTCTCGAATCCCCCTCTTCCTCAAACCTGATAACCCTGCCACTGACTATTCCTCCTACCATTCCATCATCCTCATAACATGTTTAGCAAGGTCATTGAATCTATTCTGTCCCGATATATCCACAAAAACCTAGAAAAAGACCTACTGATTCCTACCCACGAATATGGCTTTTCCTCTGATGACCAACTCCTGTACATTACTCATCTCCTCTCCCACCGATTCAGCAGCCACAAAACCGCCATCTTTGTTTCCCTACACCTTGAGAAATCTTACGACCATGTATGGCATTCTGAGCTCCTCTTTAAGCTGCAGACCTATGCCCTTCCATAAATTATGTCCGCCTTATCGCCTCCTTTTTCTCTAAACGCCCATCTTTTTGTCACCATCAACAACACCAACTCCCCTCTCTTCCATCCCACTGCAGGTGTGCCCCAAGTTTCTTTCTTCTTATCTCTCCTGTACGTCTTCTACATTGCCAGATGCCTAAGCCCCTCCTCCTGTTCATCTCATCCAGTGTATTGATGACACTGCTTTCCTTGCACTCTACCCTGCGCTCCAGAAATCGCAACGAACCCTACAGCTTCATCTCAGTCAGTTCACCTGCTGATACAACGAGTGTCTCCTCCAAATCAATCCTATCAAAACGCAGGCAATACTTACAGGCTGAAACAGCCGCAGCTTCCATCCCCACTACTTTTACCTTACCATTTATGACCATCCTATGCACTTAACTAACGTGCTAAAACACCTTGGACTAACATTTGATCGCTGGCTAACATGGAAGCTTCATCTCTTAGAGATTCTACAGAAAGCACACAAAAGACTGAAATTACTAAAACTAATAACTTTCCAAACATGAAGATTGCACCTTTTCACAATCCTCCACACCTATAAATCCCTGATGCAATCCATCCTCTACTATGCAAATGTGGCATGGACTTCACCTTCTCCCTCCTTTTATCATGCCCTACAGATCCTCGAGCGCCATGCACTCCACCTAGCATTTCGATTCCATTTATCCTCCCCCACCCGAATCGTCTACCAACTTATGAATTTTCCCTTCCTCCTATTCCATCTTGAACATCTCAGGATATCCTATATTACCCAAAAACTTGACACTGCTCACCCCTTAGTTTTTCCCCAACTCACTGCTCCTGGTACTCTGCTGTGCCTCTACCACCGCGTTACCTCAGTGCTACACTCTCCATATCTTCCCCCAATCAAACTTTAATCGCCTTCCCTTACCTGGCGATGTAATCCACCCTTATATATACCCATCCTACCAGAACTAAAAGAACCCATGCCAACTCCCCTGGCCAGAGCTCCCTTCCTCTCAGTTCCTCTCAACTCACATACTAAGCCTTAGTGTGGAATGGCAGCCCTCTTTACTCTCCTGAATTCCTCCTCTCTCCATCTCCCCACACAAACACCCTCTTAACCACTACCATAACTGCTACCTCCCCAGGACACCACTCTTCCTGGCAGTCTAGGCCCACTGATTACTACACACTGGCTTTTTACTTCTTTTAACTCATGCTTCTGCCCCTTTGTCTTTTAAGTTTTGTGAAACATTCCGTTGCTATACCATCTGTCACGGTTTTTTAATGAATCAAATATCCAACTTTTATATTTTAAATTATATAACTGAATCTGTGTCTTTTTATTATGTCAGACATTCATTTTGAGCACTGCTATGTCCAATTTTATACGATGTTTTAAACTTTTTGCTCTCATACGGCTGAAGAGCAGCGACGTGTATCCACTGATAGCCCATCCTCCTGTCCATATGGAGCAAGGGGAACGAAATGACAATAAAGGAAAATTACCAAATTGATGTCTAGTGAGCTAAGCCTTAAGCGAAATTTTGTAAGTGAGTCATGAAAACACAGTTTCAGAGAGGCGTTCGTCGCGAGTGACAGCGTGTGGTGCATGCTGTGGGGCACAGGGTCCTGATTTTACCGTAATGGTAAACATATATTCTACACATATTTACATACTCATACAAGAATCACTGGTGATATAGTCGATAGAGATTTAGATGAACAAAGAATATATGCTAACACTACGGAATAACAGACGCTTCAGAGCTCCGAGACACAAACTGAATACAGAAATAGCATCGTGTCACATTCAAAAGCCAGTTGCCTAACAATGCCTTGTCATACTTCTCAGTGTTAAGCATTTATATCAAGATATTTAGAGTCTATTGCATTACAAAGAATGTAAATGCGCAGTGCGCAGAGTAATGTGTGTTGTTGTCCTTGGTTACATAATGACAGTGTAAAGCATGTAGATTCTCATGTATTAACATGAATAAGGACCATCTGCATTCGGATTTCACTGGTAGAAACAAGTAATGACGTACACTAATGTTCTGTATTTAGTGTATTTCTGTTACTTTAGTCTACTGCAGTCACAAAGTTACACGTAATATCCCTTAATGTTGAAATTGGGTCCTTGGTAAAAATTCTCAAAATTATCAGTCATCACTCTCTATCTTCAGAATGCTGATGTGCTTCATTTAAAAGTTATTAGGTACCGAACCGTACTGCATATGATCATCCTGGGAGCTCTAACTATCCTTCATGTGTGTTTCATATACCTCAAACACATCATCCATGGTCGTCAGAAAATTGTGTCAGCGATTTGGGAAGTACACTGTTTTACATAAATTGTAAAAAAATTAATGCTTTTATCCTGTGAAACATTTGCGTTGTCACCCAAATGTCTAGAATGTTCACAATAACAAAAGTATAGTTACTGGGATCTGACTTCCTGGTGACAACGAGATCATTATCGATATCACACCTAACATTATATCAGTAGTCACTAAGCCCAAACAGGGATAGACAACAGATGTGGAAGCGTAACAGCTATGTTCTTGCGAAGGAACCATCTTGGTGGTGGGTGGTGGTGGTTATTGTTTAACGTCCCGTCGACAACGAGGTCATTAGAGACGGAGCGCAAGCTCGGGTGAGGGAAGGATGGGGAAGGAAATCGGCCGTGCCCTTTCAAAGGAACCATCCCGGCATTTGCCTGAAGCGATTTAGGGAAATCACGGAAAACCTAAATCAGGATGGCCGGAGACGGGATTGAACCGTCGCCCTCCCGAATGCGAGTCCAGTGTGCTAACCACTGCGCCACCTCGCTCGGTGAACCATCTTGTCATTCAAATTAATTGATTTAATAAATATGGAGAAAAACTTAACTTTCCTGAAGGGACTATGACTTGTACTTCGCTCCGCCTGATTGCAGTTACACCGTAAGACAAAAAAAAATGATGCAGCACGAAGGTATTATCAAAACGGGACGTAAATCGGTAGACAGATGATTACAATTTCAGGAAAAATTTGGATGATTTATTCAAGAGAAAGAGATTTACAAACTGAGCGAGTCAATAACGCGTTGGTACACGTCTGGAGTCCGGCGACCTTTCTGGCGAAGGTAGGGTTTGGTAAACACAACGACAAGCAGTAGAAACTGTTAACCGTTGGAGGCCGGCGTTATCTTGCTACAATATACGCCTAGGATGATCAGCCACACAGAGCACCAAAACGGGGCTTGGAATATTGTCGACGTTTCGCAGTGCTGTAAGGGTGCTCCAGACGTCTACCAAAGAGGTCCTTGAATGAGATTTTCACTCTGCAGCGGAGTGTGCGCTGATATGAAACTTCCTGCCCGCGAAAGGCAAAGGTCCCGAGTTCTAGTCTCGGTCCGTCACACAGTTTTAATCGGCCAGGAAGTTTCAAGGAGGTCCTTCTCTGGAATTAAAATGGAACTCCGGAACATCACTCCTGGTTGACGGACTGTATGGCGGGCGACAGTCAGGCTGGTATCCCGCTGCTGTCTGGAACGTCTCCAGACACGTCTTTCGACTGGAATCTCATTGACTGAAGTAGAATCGTCTTCTGTGATGAGACCCGCTTCGAAATGAGACCCGATGGAGATCGAAGGCATATAAGGACATACCCTGAACAGCGGTGGTGTGCCAGCCTGACTGTCGCCCGCCATATGGCCCGAAAATGAGGAGTGATGGTCGGGATGCCACTTATATTCATATCAGGACCCATTTGGTTGTCATCCTTTGCGTCCTTATAACAGAGCTGTACGTAGAACCCATTCTAAGCCCTGTTTTGTTGCCCTTCATGTCAAGCCATCCTCGACTTACATATCAGCAAGACAATGGCGATAGTTTCTACTGCTTATCCTCGTGCGTGTCAAACCTTACCCTGATCAGCAAGTTCACGGGATATATCCCCAGTTGAGAACTTTTGGAGCGTTATTATCTGGACCCTCCAACCAGCTCGGGATTTTTACAATCGAATGCGCCAATTTGACAGAATTTGTCATGATATTCCTCTGGTGGGCATCTAATAACTCTGTCATTCAATGCCAAGCTGAATAACAGCTTCCACAAGTGTCAGAGGTGGACGGACCAACGCGTTATTGACTCCCATGAGCCACTATGCCACCTCTTTTTCTCACTACAACTACGTGTTTCGGAATATGAACTCAAGTCGTGGGAATGGGAGACGGCAACCGACACGGAAAGCTGAGTTGTGTGACTATGGCACATCAGGTACCGGGGGGGTGGGGGGTGGGGGGTTCTTAAGACAGAAAAGCATGCATCTCGCCAGACAATAGATGTTTGACGGCAGGTGAATGTCGTAGGATTTAACTTGGAAAAAAATTTAGGAAGGTGTTTCTCTTTGAAGTAGGAAAAAGAGAGCGTATCCGAAGAGCGATGAAAATCAATATTAAATAATTCGATTGGCGATACTCAGTTCACAAGATGGTGAAATGAAAAAAAAAATTCTGAACTTTAAAAGACAAAAGAGACTGCACCTAAGCTCGTAGAGAGACTATTATCTTCTGCATCTGCTGTGAGGATGTATTGTTTTCGAGATGCTGTAGGGCACTCATTATTGCTCTTGCGATGGTCAAATATTTTGTTATTTGCTGTTCCGTAGATTATAACTACAACAACTCGCTATGATGTAGATGGAGTCAGTTAGCCGGCCGGAGTGGCCGTGCGGTTCTACGCTCTACAGTCTGGAGCCGAGCGACCGCTACGGTCGCAGGTTCGAATCCTGCCACGGGCATGGATGTGTGTGATGTCCTTAGGTTAGTTAGGTTTAAGTAGTTCTAAGTTCTAGGCGACTGATGACCTCAGAAGTTAAGTCGCATAGTGCTCAGAGCCATTTGAACCATTTTTTGAACGAGTCCGTTATACAAATATTGTGCACTTACTCAGTTAAAAGTACTGCAACAAACTGACCATTTACATAACTGTTTAATACCATTATTTGAACCATATACAGGTTCATTCTGAGTTGTGTTCAACCACCCTGTCATCTTCCTCTCCTCCCCTCACTATATCTTTCTCTTCCTCTTTCTCTCTCTCACACACACACACACGCACACACACACACACACACACACATACAATCATATAATTACACTTGCAGAAATTTTTTCTGTGGTATCAAATTGTCAGACAGATTTCTGTATGTGTTTTAAGTTAATCATCTTATTAATTAGATTATTTACATCAATAGGAAGATGGTCAAAGACCATTATAGCCCTATACCACACTTACATCTCAGATCAATCTAATACTAAATGATGGATGGTGTAAGTCATTCCTCCTACTATTAGTAAACTCCTTCTGAACTAATGTGAATACGAAATTCTGTAAATTCTCCACATTGTTTAAATCGAATTTTGAAAAGGCATTTGAAAAAGTATGCATGTCTGTATCAACATCCCACAAAAACAGACGGATGACAGCAGGTATTAAGAAGTCCCCACAAACGCTTAAACACCTTAGTTCAATGAAAAAGATTCGCAATTATCCAGAATTCTTAAATTTCAATTACAGATACAAAAAGATCTATAGGAAGGTGCTGATTGCTGCAAAAAAGTAATTATTGACAAAATAATAAATAATGCAGAGAATGAAAGCAAAGCAGTCTGGGATGTTATAAAAAATGAAATGGGGAGAGGCAAACAAACGCAGAATAACATACTGCTAAGGGAGGGGGATACAGTAATAAATGATCCACAGCACTCAGCAAACTATGTAAACGAGTATTTTTCAAGTATTGCAGAGATGTTACAGCAAAAGTTCCCCCAAACAAATATAACAAGTGAAAATAATGTTACACTAAATACAATGATGTTACCTCCAAGCAGAGAGAATGATGTCAGCAAAACAATTCAAAAACTAAAAAATAAAAAGTCAGTAGGCTTAGATGAATTACCAATGTGTGTACTGAAACAGTACATACGGATTACACAAGGCCCCTTAACAAATATAATAAATGAATCCTTAACATCAGGGACATTTCCAGAACAGTTAAAACAGGCAAGAGTTGTACCTTTGCTGAAGAAAGGTAATGCAGAAGACATAGAAAATTACCGGCCCATTTCCCTGCTGTCAGCATCATCAAAAATAATACAGCCAATTATGAAAGACAGATTAATGAATTCCCTGAATAAATACAATCTTTCAAGCAAATAACAGTTTTGTTTCCGAAGTGGCAAAAATACTGAGTCAGCCATAGTAGAATTGACAAAAGATAAAGATGAATGTGTCACAGACATATTTTAGGATCTTTCTAAGGCGTTTGATACAGTCGACCACAAGATTCTATTAAAGAAATTAGAGGCATTAGGAATACGAGGGGTAGCTAGTGACTGGTTTTGATCATACCTAACAGGTAGGGTACAAAGAGTAGAGATAACACATACTTCAAATAGATCCAAACGTTGAGTGAAACACTTACCAGAATCAAAATACATTAATGTAGTGGTTCCACAAGGTAGCATATTAGGACCCATACTGTTTCTGATATACATCAATGACTTTCCCAGTAGTGTAACTCATGGTGAAAAAATCCTCTTTGCTGATGACAGCAATATTGTAGTCACTGAGAAAACATGACAACTCCTTGCCGAGAATGCAAATGAAACTCTCAAGGAAGATTATGATTGGTCAGTGAGTAATAAAGTGACATTGAACATAAAGAAAACTAACGCCATGAATTTCAGTTCGAAGAGGAAAAATGACAATCTTATATTAAATGTAGATGGCACCTCTATAGACTGTGTAACAAATGCAAAAATTTCTGGGAAGGAATACTGATTCTCAGTTAGTGTGGTCTGAACACACAAAGGTACTTGCAAACAGAATGTCAAATGGTTCAAGTGGCTTTAAGCACTATGACATCTGAGGTCATCAGTCCCCTAGACTTAGAACTAATTAAACCTAACTAACCTAAGGACATCACACACATCCATGCCCGAGGCAAGATTAGAACCTGAGACTTTAGCAGCAGTGCAGTTCCGGACTAAAGCGCCTAGAACCGCTCGGCCACAGCGGCCGGCAAACCAAATGTTATCAGCATGTTATGCCCTTAGAATCCTATCATGAGTGTATAACATTATGTGTCTTTTAGTTACATATTATTCATATAAACACTCAATTCTTAGGTATGGCATTCTTTTTTGGGGAACAAATGCACAAAATATGAACACAATTTTCAGACTCCAGAAAAGAGCCATAAGAATAATAACCAAAAATACTAATCGAGCCCATTGTAAAGATCTGTTCAGAACAATGTGGATTTTAACTGCTCCATGTGAAAAAATGTACCAGTCAGTTGTACACATCAAATATAACATTTGTAATTACTGCACAAACAGCTCTGTCCATGACCATGCAGCAAGAGACAATCTCAACTTACATTTACTAAGGAAAACTAAACATAAAACTCAATACAGCATTTTCTACCAAGGAATAGAACTGTACAATAAATTACCAAAAGAGATTAAAGAAATTGCAAAAAGACACTTATTTAAAAAGGCAGCTTAAAAGTACCTGTAATGCAATACATTTTATTCATTGAAGGATTACTTAGCTAAAACATAGTAGTAGTTTGATAAAAAATGTTACATAAATAAATAATAATAACAATGATAACAAAATATAAACATTCATCATAGCACCATCACTTTGTCACTTTGTTTTTTCCTTCCTCTTTTTTTCCTTTCTAGAAATACTTACCCCTAAGCTATGCATGGCACAATACTAACACCTCTTCCTCTTTCTGAGCTCAATATCTCATTCATTATGGAGGGATGCTGAATCAGTTTTTCAGTATAGGAAATGGGAAGTTGTGGTACAGAAAATGGCCCACGGATCACTAGAGTGTGTGTGTGTGTGTGTGTGTGTGTGTGTGTGTGTGTTTGTGTGTGTGTGTGTAGTGAGTGAAGTGTTATCAAACAATGTGTGTATAGTGTGTGCAGTGACTGATAACGAGATATGAGTGAACAATCTGGCATTAAATGATTTAGTAAGTTATTTGTAAAAAGGCATTGTATACCAGGAGTAAATCTAATAATTGTCTCTAACTAGAAATCTGTAAATATATGTGTATACGAATTAGTTTATTTCAGATTGATCTAAATTTGTAAATAATTTGACATGTCCTATATCCTTGTAAAAAAAGATACATGGATGAATAAAGCTACTGCTACTACTACTACTACTACTACTACTACTAACTGCTGAATATGGAACACTGTTAAGTTATGAAGGCAGAGCACTGATAACTGCAGAATCTATAAAATTTCTGGGAGTGTCCATAAGCAAAAGCTTTACATTCAGTGACATGTGGATTACTTACTGATGCAGTTAAATGGTTTTGTTTACGCAGTGAGGGTTCTGAATAAAAAGTAACTGACTTAACCATTAGGAAAATTGAGTATCATGCAGATTTTATATCAGTCATAAGATGTGGCATAATGTTTTGGGGAGTTGAAAAAGGAAGCCTCTTGAGAGTATTCAAGCTACAGAAAAAAAATTATCATACCTACGACTGGAATCATCAGGAGACACTCATGCTAAACTTTATTTGCAAGCCTTAACTTACTGACAGTTCCTTCAATGTTTGTATATGAAACACTTCTCTTTGAGTTAAAAACCCACATCATTTTGAGTAAAATTCATTTACACATACTTATGAAACAAGGCACAAACAAGATTACACGTTACCTTGTCACAGACTAACATTATATGAAAATACTAGATTTTACATGGCTTTGAAGCTTAGTATTAAAATCCATTCAAAGTTGAAGGACTGCAAGCTAGAATCCACCAAATTCTACTGCATTGTGGATGATTTTATAAACGAGGAAGACAAGTGGGAGATATTACATTTGTTTTGTTTTCTTGGTTTTTCCTGCATCACGTTCTGTGTGTATGCTTATGTTACCTTTTAATGGAGGTATATTTTCTTTTTATGTGTGTCCATACTTAGAAACTACGTATCATGTGAGCTATGTATCTAAATATCTAGATGTAAACATATATACTACTTTTGTGAAAGTATGTTGTCTTTGTAGTATGTCCATATTTATAAACTACAAAAACAAACATGAAAAATCTTTAAAAGAATGATTTCAAACCACTGAAGAAATGTTAAGAAAAAGGAAGAAATCTAACATGTAATTATCTCTTTACGTTGTAAAGTGCTTCTGGGAGCATCCATTAGCGTTATTTTAGTGTGTCTTGTTTTAGGTATAATTAGGTATGTATAGAATTATTAATTGACGAGTCACCAATGTTTCAATCAAATGATTGAATATAACATGCTATGTGACAAGAAAGATTCTATTCTATTCTATTCTGTTCTATTCTATTCTAACATGAAATTAACTCTCGATGCAGATAGATGATGTATGCAAATACCATTCTGGAAGGAGTGGAGGAGTCAGAGAGGACATATTACCACGTACTGTTAGTAATAATTCCAAAACTGAGATAGCAATGCCTGGAACCGCACGACCGCTGCGGTCGCAGGTTCGAATCCTGCCTCGGACATGGATATGTGTGATATCTTTAGGTCAGTTAGGTTTAAGTAGTTCTAAGTTCTAGAGGACTGATGTCCTCAGATGTTAAGTCCCATAGTGCTCAGAGCCATTTGGGATAGCAATGCCAAGTCTTAGAGAAGCGACAAAAGGCAAGGTTAAAGAATAAGGAAAAGACGAAGAAGAACAGGAAGATGTCGTTAAGATTCAAGAAATATAATTTACGTTCTCAAAATTGAAGTTTTTTCCATTTGAGTTGATAAAAGTACTTGCATCGACATATATGATTGCATGTCATCACTGCTGGTGGACAGATAGTCAAGTCCACCAATCTGCAGTAGCAGAATAGCTGTATCATTTCTGGATCAAAGAGAACCATCACACCCCGCAAAGCCCCTCCTCACACCATCCTCCCACCACACGACATCTCCCCATCCCCTTAGCCCCTCCCGTATAATGTCATCGATGACATTATAAGACACTGTCACTGTCACTGTCACCCCCACCTCTGTGACATAGGCCGCCTGATCTATGTGTAAAATGCGAAACGTCCGGGTAAACTGCGACAAAGGGTGCTGCGGCTTCATGCTAACACACAACCCCCTATCGAAAATTTCCTTACGTAGAGGTTACGTCAACTCAAGTGGGAACCACTCGAGCAACCAAACAATTGACTTGATCTCTCCCCATGCAATTATCACACCGCGGTCCCTTAAAAAAGGCATTAAATGTTCGACGATCCCTGTCGGACAAAGATGTGTAGCAGGCAGTTACCGACTCCTTGATGCAGAGGACACGGTGGTTTACCAAATTGGTAATTTAAACCTGGTGCATGTGTGTGATAATTGCCTCATTGATCACCCAAATTTTACCTTATTGGCCCACCGATTCTGAACTGTACAACCTTTTAACGGAAATTTATTGATTGCCTCTTCAGCTAGTTTTTCCTCATATGTGCTTTCACAGTTCTTTTCTCTATTTCACAGGACATCATAATTTCCAGTGTCTATACTTTTACAAATAAATTCATAAAACTTTGCCAGCATCACCAGGAAGGATTCAGGATTCACACTCATTGCAGTGTTAGTTCGAAAATACGAGGGCTATCCACACAGTACATTGCGTTTTGGAATTAAAAAGAAATAAAGAATAGTAAATTTTTTTATTATATACAGATGAAAGCCACACTTAAATACTACTTTTATACATAGTTGCCATTTAAATTAAGGCACTTATCGTAGCGATGGACGAGCTTGGAAATTCCTTCGTAGTAAAATTCGGCCGCCTGCGCCTTCAACCACGTGGTTACCTCTTCTTGAAGCTGTGCGTCGTCATCAAAACGCTGCATAGCCAACCACTTCTTCATTGCTGGGAATAAGTGGAAGTCGCTCGGTGCCAGGTCGGGACTGTACGGCGGATGAGGAAACAACTCCCACTTAAAAGATTCGAGAACTTCACGAGTGGTATTTGCCGTGTGGGCCCGGGCGTTGTCGTGAATCAGCAAGATCTTTGAGCCCAACTTTCCCCTGCGCTTGTTTTGTATTGCTATTCTGAGGTTATGCAGAGTTTGGCAATACGTTTGAGAGTTTATTGTAGTGCCTCTTTCCAGGAAATCCACAAAAATCGTATTTCTACCGGGTTACTGATTAACCAAGTGGTTGAAGGCGCAGGCGGCCGAATTTTACGACGAAGGAATTTCCAAGCTCGTCCATCGCTACGATAAGTGCCTTAATTTAAATGGCAACTATGTAGAAAAGTAGTATTTAAGTGTGGCTTTTATCTGTATATAATAAAAAAATTTCCAATACTTTATTTATTTTTAATTCCAAAACGTAATGTACTTTGTGGATAGCCCTCGTATAACAAAATAATTCTTTTAAGTGTGAAATTTCATCATTTTTTCACTTAATAATAGCTGCATTTGTTGCTATAGGTACACTTTACGTCGTAAGTTAGAGAGATTCTTCGATGAATTTTGGACAGCACACATACCATACTTACAGGTGTATGGAACTCTAGAATTTATTTAATTTATGAAAAAACGAATGATCTGTTGTATTTTAAACTTCATGTTTAGAGAAAACACAAATTTTGTAGTTAATTACCTCAATTTTTACCACAGTTTTAATAGATTTGGAAAATTCTAAAGTTTCATGCACCTTTAAGTATGATTTGTATGCTGTGCAAAATTCATCGAACCATCTCTCTTACTTATGAAGAAAAGTGTACCTACAACAACAAATGCTGCCATTAGGAAGTGGAAAAAATGATGAAATTTCACATGTAAAAAAAATTACTTCATTATGTTTTCGAACTTCCACTGCTATGAGTGTGAATTCTGAATCCTTCCTCGTCATGCTGACAAAGTTTTATGAACTTATTTGTAAAAGTATATACAGTGGAAATTAAAATGTCTTGTGGTGCCTCTCCTGCTCCAAGTCGGCCCGTTTGACGTCCTACCCCCCTTAATGCCCTCTGATGTGTAGTCTAAGGTGTGTGACTCCCAGCTCACATTTCAAAAATCGAGTCTACTTACGTACTCTATACCTCCATACAGTCCACACTGGACTATAACTTGTATCGTTGCTAGTCGTTCCCTTTCCTGTTTCACTCATAAATAGAACAATAGGAAGAAGATTATATGCTTTCGTACATTAAGTGTTCTCTGTCAGGTAGCTACCTCTATGTTATGAGGTAAATGTCTGGTACCTTGAAGTTATTGTACGTGCGCCTCCAGAGGACTAACGCAGTACTGCTTTGCTGATTTTCTCTTTAAAATATGAGCTAAGGACTGCTAGATGGTGTTCAATTAACGTCTGCTGCCCAGTGTGAGTTCTGCACCCACATCTTATGTGCACACGTAGGATTCAACATTAAAAGAGGTCATCTGAATGCACTTCTGCAAAAAATTGTCTGCTGGTTTAAAAATCATTTGATTTAATCCGTTTCAACTCATCAAGCGTTTTAACAGCCCATGAAATAAAATATTGGGTGGCGAGGACCTCGCAGCAGGTAGACCCGATCGCCTGGTGGAAGTCTTCTGAGGGACGCCGTTTCGGCGAATTCCACATCAATGAGGATGATATTATGATGATGATGACAGAAAAACCCAGTCTCTGAGCGGAGAAAATCTCCAGCTGGGAATCGAACCCAGATCCTCTGGCATGACACGGCAGCTCGCTGTCCACTCAGCTACGGTGGCAGTACAGTCCAAGTAACACTGAATAGACGGTTTATTGTGCGCGAGGAAACGTGGTCCATATGGTATTCTACAGACATTCTCCTTTTTAATGAACTGTCATTGAGCTGATACACGCTACTGAAGAGCCATGTGGCTAATGTTGGTTGGTTGTGGAACTTTTTAATATGTCTCATGCTCGTGCACTACGGGCTTCTTGGGAGTTAGGAGATCAAAATGCCTTTGGTAAACAATGATAGTGTGAAAGCCAGGCCGCTCTGTTCGTCCACAAGACCCGAAAGCCAAAAGACACTCCATTCACCGACTTCTGGTCAGTGTTATATACGTTTCCGAATTGCCACTACATGAGCAAAATATAGAATATCACCAAAGATTTACAACTGTATTGAAGAACTATTAGCAAACCACAGTTTAAGCTGAGGCTTGCCTTAGCCGTGCACCTATGTATGTACATACTACCTGAGGCCTTATTTTGGAATGTCCTGCATGCCATGTAAACAGCGTCGAGAGTCAGTTCGCCAGCAGTGTCGACGAGTGGGGCAAGATCTCAGGGAGTCGCTATAGGCAAGTTTGGACTTCTCGTGCAGACGGCAACCTCCGTCTCTCGAGATCTGCTCGCCATAGTTCTTAGACAAGAATAACCACCGTCACTCTCAGGAGAGTTGACAGTACCCAGAGAGTGCTGTGTAACCATATTGCGTCCCAAATTTGTGCCATATTTCAACGTTTGTGCACTACCAGATCTTGGTAATACATTTTTCTGCATTAATACACATACTAAATAAAAGTACCCATGTAACTGTTTGTTTTGAGCCATAATACACACATCAGAAATAGTTTTGCATCACCCCGGTTCCCGAACTCCTGAATATAGACGTTGACTGTTCAGGGATGTCACTAAACCGCCCAAAATTGTAAACAACAATGCATCAGCAGCACCTATTAGACGGATGGTGTCCGACAGCCGATCATTTCCAGTCATTACAACAGGAAGGACGTACACGGCTCGTTTTGTCTGTAGTTCACCCTTGCCTAGACGGTCAATACCGCTGTTCGATTGCGTCCGCATTATTACTATGTGCCAGGACGGGCTCCGAACAAGGGAAGTGTCAAGGCGTCTAGGAGTGAACCAAAGCGATGTTGTTCGGACATGGATGAGATACAGAGAGACAGGATCTGTCTATGACATGTCTCCCTCAGGCCGCCCAAGGGCTAATACTGCAGTGGATGACCGCTACCTACAGATTATGACTCAGAGGAACCCTGACAGCAACGCCACCATATTGAATATTGTTTTTAGTGCAGCCACAGGACGCCGTGTTACGACTCAAACCGTTGGCAATAGACTGCATGATGCCCAGCTTCACTCCCGACGTCCATGGCAAGGTCCATCTTTGCAACCACGACACCATGCAGCGCGGTACAGATGGGCCCAACAACATGCCAAATGGACCGCTCAGGATTGGCATCACGTTCTCTTCACCGACGAGTGTCGCATATGCCTTAAACCAGACTATCATCGGAGACGTGTTTGGAGACAGCCCGGTCAGGTTGAACGCCTTAGACACCCCGTCCATCGAGTGCAACAAGGTGGAGGTTCCCTGATCTTTTGGGGTGGCATTATGTGGGGCCGACGTACGTCTTCCGACCGATAGTGCAACCATATCGGCAGCATGTTGGCGAGGCATTCGTCTTCATGGACGACAATTCCCGTCCCCATCGTACACATCTTGTGAATGACTTCCTTCAGGATGACGACATCGTTCGACTAGAGTGGCCAGCATGTCCTCCAGACATAATCCCTATCGAAAATGCCTGGGATAGATTGAAATGGACTGTTTATGTACGACGTGACCCACTAACCACGCTGAGGGATCTACGCCGAATCGCCGTTGAGGAGTGGGACAATCTGGACCAACAGTGCCTTGATGAACTTGTGGGTAGTATGCCACGACGAATACAGACATGCTTCAATGCAAGGGGACGTGCTAAGGGGTGTTATAGGTACCGGTGTGTACAGAAATCTGGACCACCACCTCTGAAGGTCTCGCTGTGTGGTGGTACAACATGCAATGTTTGGTTTTCATGAACAGTAAAAAGGGCGGAAATGATGTTTATGTTGATCTCAATTCCAATTTTCTGTACAGGTTCCGGAACTCTCGGGACCGAGTTCATGCAAAACTTATTTTGGTGTGTGTGTGGCCGTGGGATGTTCGTGTGCCAAGAAATCTCCCGTTTTACCTCCTAAGCGAACAGCTCGAGCAGTTAGCCGATTTGGAAAGTTCTTGACGTAAACAGTGCCACCCAGCAAGTAACGTATAAAAGCATCATAGACATATCATATAGAATCAACAAATGAAAATAAAAAAAAGTGGCACAGATAGGAAAATATGAATCAGAGCTTACTGTGCCAACCACTGTACTACATCCACACTGAAGCGATACACTTCTGCAACTGTGTACTGGCAATGTCGGGACAGTTGAGACTACTGTCGCTAAACTCGCTATGGATACGCACCGTGAGTGAATGTCAGCAATGTGTTGGCAAAAAAAGTAATGCAGAAAGCTGGCAGGCAGTGGGCTGATGACAAAGTGAATCATCTAATTAGTTTGTACGAGGCAAGACCGGCGTTGTGGATCGTACAGTTTCTGGTATACAGGAATTGAGATAAGAAACAAGGTTTTGTGGCTGAAATGGCTACAGCTTTTAACATCTCCACGGAATAAATTCACCAGAATATTCACATTTGAAGGGATCAGGCAAAGTAGTTTTATGACACTGATTAACTGACACTGAGAAACAAGTGAAGTTATCTTCGAAAGCAAACGTTTTGGGACTCGGAAAATTGCCATTTAACTTCAAGTAATACAGCGGTATCAATAATCTTACATGACATGGTATTTAATAATTATGTAATTGTATTGGGTGCTGAACAGACCTTCGCGAATTTAAGACTGTTTCCTTTAGTCAATAGAATTAAACCCCTTGAAATAAATGTATGTCCAAAAATGTTTCACTTATCGGGTATCTGCCATATTAGGTTTTCGAACGTCAATGGGTATCAAGATGAAATTTGTTTAATGTCATTTCATCGTAACTGTTACGTTACCAGACATAAAACAGAATAGAGATAGCTGACGTAGACATACCCATAATAGTATCTACATTGGAAATTTTGGGTCCGATTATAAAGAGTGTTTCTTCCATATCCGTTGCTGTCACGCTCGTAAAATTTCGATATTGTTGTCGATTTTCTACCACAAATTCTACAATGAAATTCCGGCCTGCTTCAAAATCATCCCGTCACCTAATCCGCTCTCTTTTACAACACGAACACAGTCGTGAATGCTCTTACAACTTCTTAAATAGAACAAACATTATTACAATTTCACACATTTATTCTTTATTTCTACATATTTGCAGCCTTCTGTTGGTAGAGGGACCAGAATTGTAGCGTGTTACGTGGCGGAGTGGAAAATAGTTAAATCGATGCACGAGAAACAGTTTGTTGTGATTGTGTTTCGAATTTGAAGAGTTTATCCATATGTGAAGCATCCTCTCCTTCAGCATGACAATGCCACACCACACAGGAGTGCTGCGACATCCGCAACAATCCGACGCCTTAGGTTCGCTATCACTGATTATTCGCCATACAGCCCTGATTTGCCCCATCAGGTTTACATGCGTTTCCTAAACGTGAAGAACTACCTCGTAGACGTCACTTTCATTGTGATGGAGCGGTGCAAGCAGAGGAGAGGTTGTGGCTCCATCAAAAATGTGAAACATTCTGCGGTTACGGTATCAACAAACAGGTCTCTCGTTGGGAGAAATGTGTGTGTCGCTGGGGTGACTGTTTTGAGAAATAAATAGGTAGACATGAAGAGTAAAGAAATAGAATGTTAATAACGTCAGCTTTTTTAAAAAAGCTTTTCCACATAAGAATTTGGAGGCATTATTTTTCTTCACGCCCTCGTAATGTATTCTCAATTAACGTTACCAACGTTATTTAAAATGACATTTTTAATTACCATGCACTTTACTTTAATCTACATCTGACGTCTTTCCAAAGAAAATAAAAATACCATGATCGTTTTAATTTCCCAGCACAAATATAAGAAACGACGATTAGGGTGTAATTTACCACTGTTGGCAGGGTCATTACAGATGGAGCACAAGCTCGAATTGGTGAAGAATATCCCCAGAAGGAGGACAATGCTGACATTTATGTTAAAAGTGAAGAAATACCTCCAGCTGTATTTAAGGTGTCGATTTTATTTTGGCAACTAGTTTCAACGTTGTAACAACGTCACCTTCAGGTCATACAAAATATACCATACATACAACATCCAATGTGACATCAGTAATCTAACAAATATATTATAGACATGTTACATAATAAACGAATTCGATTAATTTAATTACAATTTGGCCGTTTTCATTAAATGCAATCATTCTGGAAATTAACAATTTATGTGGTAGCAATAAGTACAAATGAAATTATATATACATGATCGTTTTATTACCGATCAATGTCAAGCATTAAATGATATTGGAGTATATATAAAAAACCTAGGTGACAAGCCGTTACGCTTACGGATAATAAACAGCGCTAAAAAGAATATGCATTGCTAATCAGACATACATAGGCTAAGATCCATTATTAATGAATAGTAAAGGGCGGGAAAGGTAGAAATAGAGTTATGTTTGCATAATACTGCATCATACTAAAGTGACAGTGAAGTAAGTTACTGAAACCACGTCAACCATAACGTCGCAAAACGAATAATAAGAAACCGGAAAACGAATATGGAACCTAGTTAATGAAAGGTAGTCTGTGGTGTAAAATACGTACATACTAATCAATCTAAAACCTACTCATTCGACGCAAAATGTAAGTTAACATGCCTTTGAAAAACCTTTTTTCAACGTCTTTGTCTCATCCATATATAGGGAGATTTGTCGGTTAGTATTGATTATAAGGTAGTAGTTCATGTGTTTGTACTCGGTTATACCTACTATGGAGTTCATTATGTAGTCAATTCGATAGAGAATTCGCTTTCCCTCGTCAGACTCCATACTGGACACATTATCGCCTCTCGCTGTTACGAGTCAGTTTCATCTTAATCACTTAAGAAGCCTTGTGTTCAGAATAATTTTCCTTCCCACTCTCAATGTTTGTTCTCGTAATCAGTGGACAGCTTATATTTCAACTATTAACTTTATTGAAGAACTGATGTATATGGATAAGCGAATCGAATGAGTAGCCATGGTGTAATGGTGATATTGGTTGTATGACTTTCTGCCGTCGTAATAAGCAGTGATTAAGCATGTCACTGAGTGTAATTAACCTAATCAACCTTTGACTAGATCACATTTACAAAATGAGTGTTATACGGTGTATACTTTACTGTATGTCTGTGGTCTGGTGTTTATTAGAGGAACAGCAAATACTTTACAGGTGTGACGAACTGCTTTTACTGCCAATACGAAGTTACTTCTTTTGGAGTACTGCTATGAACTTGATATTTCTATTGACCATGTAAGCATACTAGAATTACACTATTTGTGACCAAGGTTACTGCTGTAGATGAGACAAAGACGTTGAAAAAAGGTTTTTCAACAGCATGTTACCTTACATTTTTCGTCGAATGAGTAGGTTTTAGATTGATTAGTATGTATTTTATACCATAGACTACCTTTCATTAACTAGGTTCCATACTCGTTTTCCGGTTTCTTATTATTCGTTTTGCGACGTTATGATTGTAACTTGCTTCACTGTCACGTTAGTATGATGCAGTGTTATGCAAACATAACTCTATTTCTACCATTCCCGCCCTTTACTATTCTTTAATAATGGATCTTACCCTACATATTGTAACACCATAATTCTAATGCTGTACTGATTTATTTTGCTTTTGTTTTGTTTAATGTTACATCATTGAGCTTCTGTAAAAGTGTTTGATAGAATAGAGAACACAAAACTGTATATTTCTTTCTTTGCACAAACTTTGATGTCATGGTTTGGTTCAATGCAAAGTAGTGTATCTGCAATTTATATTCTTTGTCCCATTTGGAGGGAACAAAACTTACTGTACATGATTGTAATTTTGTATGATTAATTTTTTGTAGAAATGTCAATATGTGTAAATGTTTTGTTTTATTTAATGTATTTGGTTACTGTTATGTAAACTGCTGATCCTCACTTAGTGTTCTTAGTTAGTTTGTATGGAAAAGGTGTAGTGGTTCCCCCCGGGAACGGAACTGTGTAGCGCGCGCAAATTGTGGTTGGCCTAGGTGGAAAAGGTGGAACTGATAGTCGGGTCCGAGCCAGCAGTCGGGGACGAGCTACGAGTCGGAGACGAGCCACGAGTCGGGGACGAGCTACGAGTCCGTGCACTGCCATGTAAAGGATGCGTATTGTGCTGATTCCGAGAGAGGCTTTTCCTACTTCTTTCCAAGGCCTCGGATGGATGGATAAATAGCTGGAACTATTCTGGAATTTGTATCTGTCGTCGCCACCAAGAAATGACAGAGTCCAGCAATTCTGTTTGCGAATCCACCTACCAACAAGCAGTTACCACCACGTTGCGCAATCACTGTAACGTAATACTATAATGATGTACAGTGAAGGATCAGCTTACTGGATGTGTTAGTGTGCTGAAATATAAGGTAATTTATATCTGAATTTATGTACCTACCTTGACTTTTCTCCTCATCATAACACCTCTCAGGGTCCTCTCCGTTTGAACTAAAGTGATTACCGAGTGTCCTTACTGAAAGTACATTAAAACCCAGTTTTCTAATTAATGCCCCCTTGAACATAGTAAAGAGAAAGTTAATGTGGCAAGAGAGTGAGTTAAAGTTAATGATGCTTGCTGAAATAATTTTCCTAGTAAAACTGCATATTAATGTGTTGTTGCCAACTTCAAATTAAAATTTCTCAAGACTGAGGATTATAGAGTTTTGCTTAGTAAATGATCACATTACTGCCTGTTGTTAATCGCAGAAAGTGAGTCAGTATCTTACATAAAACTTAATTTTATGTCTCACGGTAGTAAAAGTGGAAAATTGCATAGTAGGAAATTATATGTTCATGATTACTAAGTGTTTGTCTCTCTTGTGTATTATAAGTGCATATTAACAGTATAACAGAATCCACAGTTTGTCTAGTGTGCTAATGCGAGATAACAAATAACGGAAAGATCTTTATTTATGAAAATCATAATCTATTTATTAGAAAAACAGTGATAAGTAAACTGTCAACGAATTTCAACTAACTCTCATTTTAAATAGTAAAGTATTTAACTGAGAGAGACTTAACCTAAACCTATGTTAAATTTATGATCCTGGAGGGAATGTTAATGGTAGTGTTATAAAGACCACTCAGTTTGTGTAGGCCCTGAAAGTGATAGTGTTTTTCTGTACCTGTTATAATTTTGCAAATAGTTTGTGCTGCTCCAACTGCTAGTTTCAATCTTACCGTAAACATATGAGTGTGTCAGAGTTCATTGCACTCGCGTGTGGCCAAGTATAGGTTGTGTTTATCCATTAAAATTACTAATAACTATTTTCTTGAACGAGAATGTTAATGATTCTCTTGCCTAGTTAGGCTGGCGACCGTTTTCCTTTATCAGTTAAACAGTGCAGATAGGCAAAATTTTGTTTGTTACTGTTTAAATATTTACGTAATTCTAACTTTCATTTCCGATAAGCCACCTCTGTTAGGTACAACACAGTCAACATAACAAAATTCCTCTCAGAGGGTAACACTGCTCTGTCGCTTTATACCATAGTTGCTTTAACAAGATAGTGTTATTTCACGACCTGCTTCCAACTATAAGGTTATGGTATAACAGTAGCGGGCAGGAGTGTTATAATATGTCTGATTAGCAATGCATATTCTTTTTAGCACTGTTTATTATCCGTAAGCGTAACGGCTTGTCACCTAGGTTTTTTATATATACTCCCATTTCATTTAATGACATTGATCTGTAATAAAACGACCATGTATAAATAATTTCATTTGCACTTATTGCTACCACATAAATTGTTAATTTCCAGAATGATTGCATTTAATGAAAACGGCCAAAATGTAATTCAATTTATTGAATTCGTCCATTATGTAATATGTCTATAATATATTTGTATACATAATAACTCATAGATTACTGACGTCACATTGGATGTTGTATGAATGGTATATTTTGTAGGGCCTGAAGATGACGTTGTTACAACGTTAAAACTAGTGGCCAAAATAAAATCGACACCTTAAATACAGCTGGAGGTATTTCTTCTTTTTTGATATAAATTAATACCAGATGACGTCCCACTGTCCTCCATTTCAATTATGGATGTACGAAGAATCCTGACATTTGTCTTAAATGATTTGGGAAAATCACAGAAAACCTATTTCTTGAAGATCCATTCTTATGCATAAAAGAGCAGTATCCTTCCACAGTGATGCCTTGTTATGCAGCCGACACCGCAATAATGCGTGAATGTGTAGAATACATATCAGTTTTCAGAAGATTAGGCCACAAAGGAGAAAATGCTGTTGCACTGCTGAAATATATGACCTGGTGCGTGCTCGAAGACACCTAAAAATAAATTAGAAATCTTCAGGAACACAACAAAGAGTTTTGCAATATCCTACTGCTCCAAAGTTCTCGATAAATTTCAGAAACTTAGTTTAGGTTAATTACAGCTTGTACAGAAACATATATGTAAACCTTCTGTCACATTCAGTCCATGAATGGATCAGGAAAATCCCATAAATCTTGCTACCTCGGAAAGTACTCTCTGCCAAACGCTCTTGTGTTCTGCGGAAATATTTCCATAGGCGTACCCGTGGATCTACAGACAGAACTGAAGTAATCTTAATTTTTACTCAGATGTGTTATAAAACATTCAGAGGGGGTTCTTGCAAGAAACACTGTTGGTAACATAAAACAAATAATAAATACAATGGTGTCAGGTTCTGACACTGCTGCATCTATTCAATGGCTGAACATGAAATGCGATACGACTGGCCTATCGTAAGTAATGGAAGCCACAACGATATCAACCTTACCGCTCTGTGACGTTCCATGTTATATCAAAGAGCTATGTCCCGATAGGAAGTAGCTTGCAGGACACAACTCACTTGCTTGTCGGAAAGCACTGTTTGCAGAGGATATGACTGTCCAGGCTATTTGACGAGATTTCGTACGACATACATGGGAAACGACAATACACGCAGTTTCATTTGTTCTCATTTCCTCGATATATTCTGTAACCAAGGTCAGTTATTAGTGGAGTAACAGCTTATACGAGCAAATCGAAATGAATAGGTCAGCGTTTAAGGTCGTTAAGCGTCTGTCGGGGCTCCACTCCAGTCGATTTATTACAGTATTTGTGTCGCAACCGCTAAAGTACGTCCACGTGGTACTCTTGGCCAAGCGTTCAGATTTGTTCTTTAAATAAGAAAAATCACAGCCTGATACATTTATTATAATTACGCAGTCATAACTTACTTTGAAATGTGTCCAACCTTTTTTTGTACGGCTTGACATTTATCCCCCTGCGGCATGTCGGAGATGCAGTTTCAGTTACAGCAGGGATCTGTTCTGCCAGATTGGCCTAAGTACGCTGTGAGCCAAAACATCGTTGCATAACGGCACATAAATAATTCCTCGAAGCTTTTTGTAGGAAAGACGATAGCTTAAAGACTCAGTCCAAATACTTTCTTTTAATACCATGTTTTTCCTTTCATAAATCTACAAACATAATTCGCAAGCCACTGTATACAGTGCATAGCGTTGGGTACCTTGTGCCACTGCAAGACGTTCCCTCTCTTGTTCCACTCACCAATGGAGCGAGGAAGAGCGGTTGTATATATTCCTCAGAACGACACCTGATTTCTCTTATCTTATGTTCGCGGTCTTTTTCGAAGCGTTCGTTCCTGGCAGAAGAATCGCTCTGCAGCCAATCGCAAATACCGGTTATCTAAGCTTTCTTAGAATTGTTCACGATAAGAATGTCTTACCTCCAGGGATTCAAATTCATGTTCATAGACCATTTCTGTAATAGTCACATATTGCTCAAATCTGACGGTAACAAATCTAGCAACACATCTCTAAACGGCTTCGATCTCCTGCTTTAATCTGACGTGTTAGAGATCAAAAATCCTTGAGCAGTACTCAAGAATGGATTGCACAAGTGTTCTATACGTGGACTACTTTATAGATGAGCGTCACCTTTCTATAATCCTCCGAATAAGTCGAAGTCTGTCATTTGCCTTCCCTACAACTGACATTATGTACTCCTTGCTCATCCTGACACTTCGCTAAATTCCGTCTAGATATTCAAACGACGTGACTCTGTCGACCAGCACACCACTAATACTGTATTCGAATATTACAGTATTGTTTTCGTAGCCCATCTGCATTACATTACATTTTTCTACATTTGTAACATGGTACTATTAAAATCACGAAATAGAAATTCTGTCGAAGTCATCCTATATCACCCTGCAGCCACTCAGCGATGACACTTCCCGAACACGACAGCATCTGTCAGCAAGCTGTCGCTGTTTACTACTCTCCGTCAGATATACGTATAAAGCGGACAAGAGGGATCCTATCACGCTTACGTGGGACACAACTCTTGCAGCACAGGACAGCGTACTACGTTCTACTACTTGAGAAGTCTTCGAGCCATTCACATATCTGAGAACCTATTCCGTATGCTCGGCCCTACGTTAACCGGCTGCATTTGCGCAATGTACCAAACACTATACGGAAGTCAAGGAATATGGAATGTGAATTTCGCTCTTCATCCATGGTCATCATTGTCACCATCTTCCTTTCAAAGATTAGGCTGTTGCCTGATCCGAACTCACATACAAAATCAACACCATCTTTTTAGATGTGTTCCAATATTTCTTTTCCCATTCGTCGTGTAATTCGGAATCTTCTGGGGAATTCTGTTACCTGGCACTCTCTTGAGGTGTTGTCTCCAATATTCACGATACTTTTGAACTTTTTTATTCGTGTTGAAAGTATCCATCCATGGATTGCAGGATATCGCGGGAGAAAAGGGCAAGATGAGTTTCGCATGTGATTTTCTTTTTAAATCGTCATTGATTTGTAGATACAAACTTTTCTGTCTCAAGAAATTTATTAACTCGAACTTAGAAGATGCTCAAGAATTCTGCAGCATGCTGACGTAAAGGATATTGGCCTGTAATTTAGCGGTGCCATTCTCTTGTCCTTTTTATATACGCGGGTCACCTGCACTTTTTTCCAGTCGCTTGGGACTTTGCATTCGACGAGCGACAAATGAATGGCAAGTACGGAAACAATGTCGAAGAGTCCTCTGGGTAAAACCAAATTAGGATTCTCTCTGGACCTACTGACTTATTAGTTTCTAACCAAGCGCCAGCCATACCTATTTATATGTTCTACTTAAAGTGTCTGTGCGATGGCCAGTCGATCCTATTTTTGTATGACCCTCCTGCGTGAATGATTCTTTATTTTTATTTTTTATTTGTTATCTGTATCCCATTGCCACACCAGACTGATCGATTTGTGACTGAATAGATTCCTTCGACCCGTTTAGCGATTTTACATAGCACCAGAAAATTTTTGGCTTCTTGGCAAGATCTTTCGCAAACTCATGACGGTGGAAGTTTTCGAATTTTGTTATTTAATTCATACCCTGTTACGAAATTTCATACCCTGTTAAAAAAAGGCAGATTTCGATATATTTTCACGTATACTGAAGCATGTAAACAAGACGAAAACTTCATACAGGATACACAGAGGCAGTATACTACAAAAGTCGTACCGGTAATGCAGTAAGAGTTGATAAATCGCCGCTTGTACCGAGTTGGGATAAGCCCAATTCAGACCATGTTAATGACTGTGTATCTAATGTTACAATAAAGTGTTTCAAAGTTTTTGGCTACAGTACTGAGTATTTATGCTGGTGTAGACGTGCCATTAGACGGAACGTGATAACATTCTAAAAGAAACATGTATAGGAAATACAGCAAAACCTTTAAATATACTACTACTCAAACACATACATAAAAGTGGTACGTAGTGACACACATTCATAGATTGAATGTTCCATATCCTGCTGAGTGGCGCGTGGGAAAATTGTTAAATTACGGCAAATTCTTCTCCAGAGCGTGATTTACATTCTGTGTGTATTGCAACAAGTTTTGTTGTGGCTGCCACACTCGACAGATATGACAAGGACTTTCAGGTGTACTTGATGAAATAATTCAATAGACTTGATGTGACTGACATATCTACATACACGACTTATATTCGAGGAATAATTCCAATATAACACGTAAAAGTTTTGTACTGTTGTTATTAAGCAAGATGTACGTAACTGTGACAGGAAACTAAATAAATAACATGGTTTTACTTCTGTGTACCAAACCTAAAAAGAAATGAAATTCCTTGTACAAGTAATTTTAGAAATGGCTGCTAAGGGAATTACTTAGTCTTTGACATGCTTGGGTACCTCCGGTAAAACAAATCGATACATTTGCGCGTAAACAGATGTTATTCCTTAAGCTATTCACGGTGAGAATAAGCCTTATACTACAGATACAATAGCACTTTCGAGCAAATTTCACATAAAATATGTTCAATTAATTCAGTAGGAGGTGGAGGACAAGAAGTTTCAGATGTGCTTAATCATGCCAGGGCCAACTTTACAACTTCTCAACTTTCGGAGATGACTCCAAAGGGCAGATGTATGAATCTGAGATACGAAACCCTTATTCAGAAGCGAATGACTCCAAAGCTATAAACGAAAATGAGAAGATAAAAAAAATTGCCAAAAACCATAGTTACCTACGCAGCATGCAGAAGGTGCTATACTGACAAAAGTTGCTTAAACTTTAACTCTGGCGTGAAGTCGTCGCGCCAAGTTTGACCATATTTGTTAAAAAACCCCCGGTTTTGTTTTAACAGTGTGAAGGCAGAAATAATTCTTGCCAGAAGATTCTCTTCAGTTTCAGCCGGCGTCTTCTCAAATCAACTCAAAACAAGATATGGAGTAGGGTCAGACGAAATGAACGATCTATCCTCTTCCCATTCATCTTTCAGGAGACCTGTGATCTGCAGTGCATTAGTGGAGTGTCCTGCCTCATATGTTATGATGTAAATCTATATCAGGTTTCCACGTCTCTGAAACGTTTGTTCTTGTCCATCATTCCTGGAAGTTTTCATTATCATAGGAACGCAATGTGCGCTCTGAAGACCACTGTAAGTGGCGTAGGATATTTTGATAATAATAATAAATATTAACTTTGTTTTCTTGGAAAGAAAGCAACTTTGAATGTCTGTCATGTTTTAACCTCACGTTTTTACGGGAGTGGTACGTAAAGGTCAGACTGTGTGTGAATTTAACCGTGAAAATATATTCTGGTAATATTTTTAAAAATACCGCTGCATACCGATCGTTGTTCTTTAAGTACCTACTGGTCAGAATTTTCAGGGTTTCTGTGATGCTGCTTCGAGAATCAAGTGAATCTATGTTCTTTCATACGGACCGTGTCTGTGTAAATTTCACACTCGCTGCCAATGTCTTAGTGAGTTCGTAGGAGCGTTTTCTAAAGCATGTCTTTCGTATATAATCTAGAGTTTCAAAATATATTGTCACTGAATATAAACCTGCTACCTGTTTTACCTAAATGTTATAGAGCGCGAATTTTCGATTATATATCCTTATAATTGTTGTAACATGATATTTTTGAGGAATTGATCACTTCAGTTTGTTGTTTATGAATAGTGCCTAATGAAAAGTTTTCGAAAGGTCATGAGATATCGAAACTGTCCTTGGAACCACTATCTATGATTCTTATAGGAAAGAGAAGAGCTGGAAACATGATTATGATTTCGAAATTAATGTTAACTGTCATGCTGAAGACCATCTCATTCAAGACTGGCCGTTTTGATCCGAAAGTTTTATTGGATCCTTGCCTTCCAGCCAGTAAGAGTTGATTAAATGATACAGTCTTCAGACAGCTATACCTGTGCTACAAAATTTTAATTCTCGACTATTATTTTATCACGTCACCTTTAGAAACCCGACTTTAGTCCGGTATATGTTCAGGGCGAGAAACAAAATTTTGTAACACAACCACAGGTGTCTGAAGATGGAACCATTATGGTTTAATTCAGGGTACGTCACAGGGTGTGCAAGAGTACCCATGCGTATGACTTGTGATGCAACTTCTATTAGTGTATTCTGATATCTATGATTGGAGTGATCTGTGATCAATTCTGTTCATTGGTAAAAACTCTGTGCCCAGTGGACCTGCAGTAATCTACACTCCTGGAAATGGAAAAAAGAACACATTGACACCGGTGTGTCAGACCCACCATACTTGCTCCGGACACTGCGAGAGGGCTGTACAAGCAATGATCACATGCACGGCACAGCGGACACACCAGGAACCGCGGTGTTGGCCATCGAATGGCGCTAGCTGCGCAGCATTTGTGCACCGCCGCCGTCAGTGTCAGCCAGTTTGCCGTGGCATACGGAGCTCCATCGCAATCTTTAACACTGGTAGCATGCCGCGACAGCGTGGACGTGAACCGTATGTGCAGTTGACGGACTTTGAGCGAGGGCGTATAGTGGGCATGCGGGAGGCCGGGTGGACGTACCGCCGAATTGCTCAACACGTGGGGCGTGAGGTCTCCACAGTACATCGATGTTGTCGCCAGTGGTCGGCGGAAGGTGCACGTGCCCGTCGACCTGGGACCGGACCGCAGCGACACACGGATGCACGCCAAGACCGTAGGATCCTACGCAGTGCCGTAGGGGACCGCACCGCCACTTCCCAGCAAATTAGGGACACTGTTGCTCCTGGGGTATCGGCGAGGACCATTCGCAACCGTCTCCATGAAGCTGGGCTACGGTCCCGCACACCGTTAGGCCGTCTTCCGCTCACGCCCCAACATCGTACAGCCCGCCTCCAGTGGCGTCGCGACAGGCGTGAATGGAGGGACGAATGGAGACGTGTCGTCTTCAGCGATGAGAGTCGCTTCTGCCTTGGTGCCAATGATGGTCGTATGCGTGTTTGGCGCCGTGCAGGTGAGCGCCACAATCAGGACTGCATACGACCGAGGCACACAGGGCCAACACCCGGCATCATGGTGTGGGGAGCTATCTCCTACACTGGCCGTACACCACTGGTGATCGTCGAGGGGACACTGAATAGTGCACGGTACATCCAAACCGTCATCGAACCCATCGTTCTACCATTCCTAGACCGGCAAGGGAACTTGCTGTTCCAACAGGACAATGCACGTCCGCTTGTATCCCGTGCCACCCAACGTGCTCTAGAAGGTGTAAGTCAACTACCCTGGCCAGCAAGATCTCCGGATCTGTCCCCCATTGAGCATGTTTGGGACTGGATGAAGCGTCGTCTCACGCGGTCTGCACGTCCAGCACGAACGCTGGTCCAACTGAGGCGCCAGGTGGAAATGGCATGGCAAGCCGTTCCACAGGACTACATCCAGCATCTATACGATCGTCTCCATGGGAGAATAGCAGCCTGCATTGCTGCGAAAGGTGGATATACACTGTACTAGTGCCGACATTGTGCATGCTCTGTTGCCTGTGTCTATGTGCCTGTGGTTCTGTCAGTGTGATCATGTGATGTATCTGACCCCAGGAATGTGTCAATAAAGTTTCCCCTTCCTGGGACAATGAATTCACGGTGTTCTTATTTCAAATTCCAGGAGTGTATATTTCAACGAGTTCCATGTCAGGTGCCGATTCCTAAGACTAAAACTTAACTCCTCCCGGACAGACCATGAAGGCCCAAATGTTCTGACAGGTCGCCGTGTCATCCTCAGCCCATAGGCGCCACAGGGTACGGATGTGGAGGGGCATGTGGTCAGTACACCGTTCTCTCGGCCGTATGTCAGTTTCCGAACCCAGAGTCCCTACTTCTCAATCATGTAACTCCTCAGTTTGCCTCACAAGGGCTGGATGCACACATGCCGATTCCTAGCAGGATCTAAATTCGTACTGCCATCAGGAAAGTTTCGTTGCGAAACACGACTCCAGGTGTGTTGTAATCTACAGACACACAGCTATCTCAGATATATATGAAAAATTATTCTGATTTGAAATTGTCACTATTCGTCTATAATAATAATAATAAAATCAATAATTGCTTAACTATACATATTCCGTTATCAGATACGTAGCATTTCCTTGAAGGACATTTAGGTTTTCTTAGCATCCGCAGTTGTTGTAATATTTAGTCCGAGGAGTGTTCTGCTGCAGCTCCACACGCTAGTCTATCCTACGCAATCCTCGTCATCTCTGCAACCTACACCTATTTGAATCAGCTTACTGCAGTCACGCATTTAACCCCCTCCATTATCACGTTAACAATTCCCTGATACCTTATGATGTGCTTTATCAACCATTCCCTTATTTTGGTCTAGTTCTGCTTAAACTTCTGCCCTGCCCTGTTCGATTTAGTATCTCATTATTGGTTGTATGAGCTACTCACGTAATCGGCATTCTTCGGTGGTCCAAATCTCAGAATCTTCTTCTCTACTTGTTCTAACTCTTAACTGTCTTTTTATCATTCCTATGTATGGCTACAGGCTACACTCCAAACAAATACCTTCAGAAATGACTTCCGGACACTTAAATTTATATTCCGTATTAACAAATTTCTCTTTCTCTGAAACTTTTTCATTGTTATTCCCATTCTGCGTGTTATATCGTCTCTAATTTGGTCATCGTCAGTTATTTTGCTACCCAAATAGCAATACTCAACTTCTACTTTTGGTATGTTACTTTCTACTAAAATTCCCTCAGCTACATCTGATTTAATTCCACTTTAATCCGTTACTTGTGTTTCACTTTTGTTGATATTAATCTTAAAATCACTTCTCAAGATACCATCCAATCCGTTCAACTGCTCTTCCAAGTTCTTTGCCGCCTCTGACACAATTACAGTGTCATCGGCAATCCTTTAAGTTTTTAATTCTTCTCCCTGAAATTTTATTCCCTTTCAAATTTCGCTTTTGGTTTGCTGTACTGATTGCTCAGTATAGAAATGAAATAACGTTGGTGATTGGCTAATTCCTGTCTCACTCCCTTTTCCATTACTCCCTCTCTTTCATGTCCTTCGACACTTAAATGAAGTAAGGAAGAACAATAGGGTTCAACTCCCCACAGACAACGAGCTCATGACAGACGAACAGACGAAGCACAAACACGGATTCTGTCAAGGACGGGGAGGGAACCATCCTGGCAGGCCCCTGAAGTGATTTAGAGAAATCACGGAAAACCTAAATCTGGATGGTGGGACGCAGGTTTGGATCATCCTCTTTCAGAATACGAGGCTTGTGTTCTAATCTCTGTGCCACCTAACTCGGTTGCGACATTTCAGAACTGCAGTATGATTTTATTATGAGTTATAGATAACCTTTCACTCTCTGAATTTCTTTCTACCAACCTTACGAATTTCAGTGAGTATACTCCTTTAAAATTTTTCAAAAGCGTTCTTTAAATCTGAAGATGCTATAAACAATGGCTTACTTTCTTTAGCATACACCACCCCTCCGAAACGTTCACAGACTTATTTTATTAGTAGTGTATAAGCGACATCACCGCAATAAATACAGTGGCAGATTGAACTAATGACTGTAAAGAACAAATCACAATGGAGCCATATACCTAAATCAAGTCCTCAAGAAATTGCCAAAACGTTTTGATGAAGAGCAAAGTGTGGGACAGGTGTTGTATCGGTAGATGAGGTGGTCAATAAATACAATCAGACATGTTCAAAAAGGTAACGCACTAATATGCTTATTTACACGATATGCACTTAATAATTGAGTCATACATAACTTGAGCCCGCCCGGTTAGCCGATCGGTCTAACGTGCGGCTTCCCGTAGTGGGAAGGCGCGCCTGGTCCCCGGCACGAATCCGCCCGTAGGACGGGCCAGTCTGTGGATTGTTTTTAATGGTTTTTAGGCGGTTTTCCATCTGCCTCGGCGAATGCAGGCTGGTTCCCCTTACTCCGTCTCAGCTACACTATGTCGACAATTACTGCGCAAGCAAGTTCTCTACGGACGAGTACACCACCATTACTCATTACTCTACCACGCAAACACAGGGGTTATACCCGTCTGGTGTGAGACGTTCCCTGGGGGGGGGGGGGGGGGGTCCACCGTGGGCCAAACCGCACAATAACTCTGGGTTCGGTTTGGGGCGGCGGAAGGGTGAAGTGGACTGCGGTAGTCGTCGTGGAGTTGTGGACCAATGCGGCTGCGGCGGGGACGGAGCTTCTGCATCGTTTCTAGGTCCCCAGTTAACATAAAACATACGTATACATAACTTTGAATGCTGTACATCGTTCTGAGTTGCTGAGTTATATACATATCGATAATAATGTGCTTCAAAGAACCAAGTAGTCTTGAATGATGATACATTTATATAAATCTCTGAAATTTTGTAATGTTCAATAGCGTCGTGCTACAACGATGTATTTTCCTCACTACATTCTTCAGCACTAATGTTGACAGATCTTCATTTATTCGGAGGGCCGTATCAACATAGGTAATGGTATGGCAAGTTTTCTTCCGGTGCCGATAGCGGTCGCACGGGATCTGGGGATGCAGTGGCGTGTGAACTGAGCCACACCTCCAGCAGCTCTGCACTATGTGCGCCGTCTGCCGCCGCAGTATAGGATGGCCAGTTGCAGCCTCTCAGATTACTTGCGCTTGGTGCCACTATGCTATGACACCTTTGTTTGTGCTACATCCTAGTTGACCTTGTGATATCTGGACTTTGTGTCTTGCAGCAATATTTGTATTTGGTCTTCATTCACTTGTATAAATACAAGTTAAGTGAATCTTCTGTTCATTGTGATATCTCGTTCCTTAATCATTGGCCGGCCGCGGTGGTCTAGCGGTTCTAGGCGCGCAGTCCGTAACCGTGAGACTGCTACGGTCGCAGGTTCGAATCCTGCCTCGGGCATGTGATGTCCTTAGGTTAGTTAGGTTTAAGTAGTTCTAAGTTATAGGGGACTGATGACCACAGATGTTAAGTCCCATAGTGCTCAGAGCCATTTGAACCTTAATCATTTCCGCTCCTGTCCAGCTTTACTATAACGACAGTTGCCCCACCACTCTATAGCCCACCTCTCCTTGCCGTTGTGTACCAAGTCGCACACAACATATGACGACGAGTCATCGAACCTGTATGAGCCACTCTTCAGTCGCTTTGTTCCTGTCATGTCGTCTTTTTGCTTGGTTTTTGCTGTTCTTGCTTACCCAGTATTTGCCTTGCTTCTGTTCTTTATGTTCTGGGTTCCGCAGTTGCTGCTTTGCACCCCTGTTTTTGCCTCTGTGCTGCTTTTTTTTTTTTTTTTTTTTTTTTTTTTTTGCTAGCATTTGTGCATTGCTTAACTCATAATGGTTACGACGCCGCAATAGCCTGCTGTGTACGAAATCGTACACAATAGAAGCGAGCTCTGAATTGTAGCTTCTTAAAACATACTTCGGCCAGTGAGAGTCATATGCAATGAGGTCATGTGAATTGTGCCGTTTATACGTGGACGCCACCCGCCGGAGAACAGTGAGCGCTGGAAGAGTGTTCACCTGCCGGCACACTCGATGGAAATTTAAAATGTCGTCTATCGTTTACCTGCGAGCAACGAGTGTTTGCGTTTGACGAAGTTGCCGTCGATTCCGTATGAAATTGGCCTGCACACCTTGATTCACAAACAAAATCAACGGAGCGTGGTTGCCTACTGCGACTTGTTTGAAATGCAAAACGCGGAGAGTTCTTTCCAGGACAAAACATCACATGTTAGATAAGATGGTGTTATCAGTTCCAAACTACAACAGAACAACAACTTGTTGAACGAGTCGGTGATCAATTAACAAGACCGAAGAAGGTGCACAAGAGCTAGTTGTATTAATTTTTTTTGGGAGGGGGGGGGGGAGAATATGGAAAAACACCTGAAACATCAAAACCACTATCTTATCTTTTCTCTTTTTTTGATTAATCCAATCTCTGAACTTTTTGAAACGACGGATTATGTACAAGGCCAACCAGAGATTGTATGTGTGAGGTGTATTGTATTGTATTGCGTGTTAACCGCGGGCCTAGAAACGCCGGAGAGGCTCCGTCCCCGCGGCAGTCGCAGTGGTCCGCAACCCCACAACGACTACTGCAGTCCACGCCTCCGACGCTCCACCACACCGAACCACTCTTTCAGGGTTATTGTGCGGTTCGGACTCGGGTGAACCCCTCCCGCCCCCCCCCCCCCCCTCCCGCAAAGTGAACGTCTCACACGAGTGTAACCCCTATGATGCGTGGTAGAGTAATGGTGGTGTACGCATGCGTGGAGAACTTGTTTGCGCAGCAATCGCCGACATAGTGTAGCTGAGGCGGAATAAGGGGCACTAGCCCCCATTCGCCAAGGCAGATGGAAAACCGCCTAAATACCATCCACAGACTGGCCGGATCACGTGACCTCGACACAAGTTCGCCGGTTGGATTCGTGCCGGCGACCAGGCGCTCCTTCCGAATCCGGAAAGACGTGCGTTAGACCGTAAGGCTAACTGGGCGGGCTGTGTAAGGTGTAGTTGCCTATAATTTATGTCTGAAACAAGAGGCGTATCGTCCGCAGCTCGTGGTCGTGCGGTAGCGTTCTCGCTTCCCGCGCCCGGGTTCCCGGGTTCGATTCCCGGCGGGATCAGGGATTTTCTCTGCCTCGTGATGACTGGGTGTTGTGCGCTGTCCTTAGGTTAGTTAGGTTTAAGTAGTTCTAAGTTCTAGGGGACTGATGACCATAGCTGTTAAGTCCCATAGTGCTCAGAGCCATTTGAACCAAGAGGCGGATCATAATAAAAGTGACAGCTATTAAGAAAGAGGGCAGGAGAAACGGTTGTTTCCACATTTTATTCCAGTTCCAAAACAGTTTAAAGGGTATAGAGAGGTGTAGGACTTCACAATCAGAGAGATGTCGTAGAGGTATACTATCATTACGCGGAAAATTAAACAGTGCGTCCCACATCTTTATAGTAAAAGCTGCATGAAAGTTATAACATAATGATCTCAGTATTTTGAAATACAGAACTAGTGGCTGGAAATTAAAAGTTTATTGACAAAGGACTTGCACTTCATAGTAACAAGTTACGAATGCTGCACCGAACGATGTGGCGCAGTGGTTAGCACACTGGACTCTCATTCGGGACGACGATGGTTCAACCCCTCGTCCGGCCATCCTGATAGAGGTTTTCCTTGATTTCCGTAAATCGCTCCAGGCAAATGCCGGGATGGTTCCTTTGAAAGGACACGGCCGACTTGCTTCCCCGTCCTTCCCTAATCCGATGAGACCGATGACCTCAGTGGTAGGTCTCTTCCCCCAAACAACCCAACCCCACCGAATGCCGCATCTGTTTAAAGTGATGACTACTAGTCTCAATCTACGTACTACAGTGGCGCTTATACATATAGCAAACTTTCGAAAATATTCTTGTTTTCTAATTTACGGACAGGCAGTTAGGATCATACCAACCAGCTGCTATTCACTTTCTGCTGTGAATTCACACACCTACAGTTTCATGTAAAATGTAGGAAAATGTCCACTGCGAAATCATCAAAAACGACTCTGTATTGTTTTCTAACTGAGCCCCATGAATTTCTGTGGAGAAACATAAGTCATTTAAAAACATGTAACTCATACTGTTGGTCATTCTAGACCAACAATGGAAATTCCGACTTACGACCATCGGTCACCGTTACCGTAATAACCATTATGGTGAAGCGAGACTGTGCAAGGCAAAAGCATCTCATTTGTATAGGGGTATAGCATTTGTCTGCTTTGGTGAAAGATAGTGAGTTGTTATAATTAAAGTGGAGCTACTCATGGCGAACCAGTGACAGCAGAAAGTTATAGCTATGCTAGCACATTAATGCGGAACAGATTTACACTGGAAAAGAAATAGTTCAAAATGTGGCCAACAGTTGCAAATCTGGCGCTGTTGAACACTTCATTGACGTCCCCTGTGCCAGTATTCAACAAACTGTTTGAGCAGTGGTTGATAATAAAATCAACGTTATGCCTTTATCATGTGGTTCCATAGAAAATCAGTTCCACACTAAAGCATTAGAAAATCTACGAATTTTCGCTGCCATATGATAGCTACAGCCCATACTGTAACTCTGTGAGTAGCTGCACATTAATTATAACCACCTGTTACAAAAGCTTTCAAATCAAACCTTACTCTTAAAGCAATACTCTTTGTTGGATTTTACCTTCTGGTCTTTCTTAACCCCATCATGATACGACTTCTTTCATTTATTACAACAACAGAAACTAAATTCCTATACCATTATGTTATCCAACTGTCAAATATGTTACACCAGTAAATGCCAGTGTAATGACAATGGCGGTATCGCCCCACATTGCAGGTTGCCTACATCAGGGGCAAGTATACATTCAGGGGCTAACCTATTGTTCTCTTTTGATTGAGAGGTCCATAACATATTGTTCTGCTAAGTCGATTATGACTCCCTGGGGATGATTTATGCCTCCCTGGGGATAATTTGTACTTCTAAGAAACCTGCTCCTCCTCCTCTCTCTCCCCTTCCTCCTCCCTCACCCCTCTGGGAGCCCACCTTGCCGATATAAGTACACTTCCAGGCCTGAGTTATTCGAGTAGCCCCCTACACTATATCAATTTCATTGACATTAATGAAATCCATCAATCAACCCCTCTGGTAAACCCACCAGCCCTCACCCTACCCTCTCACACCTGGTAATTGGTGGGAGAAAGGCTTAGTCAACTGTTCATTTGGCGAGGAATGGGTTGCAGTGTATGGAATATTGTTTAAACGATTTAGACAATATGTGGAATATTGTTTATTTAGACAATTTACAGGATACAAGGCAGTGTGTAGAATATAGTTTATTTATTTACTTACAGAATTTCTTGGGAAATTGACTGCAGTGTATGGAATACTGTTTATTTAAATAATTTATATTATGCAAGGTGGCGTGTAGAATATGGTTTATTTAAAAAATTTGTCAGGAAATCGATTGCAGTGGGTGGAATATTTAAACAATTGTGGCGCTTTTTCATTCCGATGGTGTAGGGCAACACATAATTACACTCCTGGAAATGGAAAAAAGAACACATTGACACCGGTGTGTCAGACCCACCATACTTGCTCCGGACACTACGAGAGGGCTGTACAAGCAATGATCACACGCACGGCACAGCGGACACACCAGGAACCGCGGTGTTGGCCGTCGAATGGCGCTAGCTGCGCAGCATTTGTGCACCGCCGCCGTCAGTGTCAGCCAGTTTGCTGTGGCATACGGAGCTCCATCGCAGTCTTTAACACTGGTAGCATGCCGCGACAGCGTGGACGTGAACCGTATGTGCAGTTGACGGACTTTGAGCGAGGGCGTATAGTGGGCATGCGGGAGGCCGGGTGGACGTACCGCCGAATTGCTCAACACGTGGGGCGTGAGGTCTCCACAGTACATCGATGTTGTCGCCAGTGGTCGGCGGAAGGTGCACGTGCCCGTCGACCTGGGACCGGACCGCAGCGACGCACGGATGCACGCCAAGACCGTAGGATCCTACGCAGTGCCGTAGGGGACCGCACCGCCACTTCCCAGCAAATTAGGGACACTGTTGCTCCTGGGGTGTCGGCGAGGACCATTCGCAACCGTCTCCATGAAGCTGGGCTACGGTCCCGCACACCGTTAGGCCGTCTTCCGCTCACGCCCCAACATCGTGCAGCCCGCCTCCAGTGGTGTCGCGACAGGCGTGAATGGAGGGACGAATGGAGACGTGTCGTCTTCAGCGATGAGAGTCGCTTCTGCCTTGGTGCCAATGATGGTCGTATGCGTGTTTGGCGCCGTGCAGGTGAGCGCCACAATCAGGACTGCATACGACCGAGGCACACAGGGCCAACACCCGGCATCATGGTGTGGGGAGCGATCTCCTACACTGGCCGTACACCACTGGTGATCGTCGAGGGGACACTGAATAGTGCACGGTACATCCAAACCGTCATCGAACCCATCGTTCTACCATTCCTAGACCGGCAAGGGAACTTGCTGTTCCAACAGGACAATGCACGTCCGCTTGTATCCCGTGCCACCCAACGTGCTCTAGAAGGTGTAAGTCAACTACCCTGGCCAGCAAGATCTCCGGATCTGTCCCCCATTGAGCATGTTTGGGACTGGATGAAGCGTCGTCTCACGCGGTCTGCACGTCCAGCACGAACGCTGGTCCAACTGAGGCGCCAGGTGGAAATGGCATGGCAAGCCGTTCCACAGGACTACATCCAGCATCTATACGATCGTCTCCATGGGAGAATAGCAGCCTGCATTGCTGCGAAAGGTGGATATACACTGTACTAGTGCCGACATTGTGCATGCTCTGTTGCCTGTGTCTATGTGCCTGTGGTTCTGTCAGTGTGATCATGTGATGTATCTGACCCCAGGAATGTGTCAATAAAGTTTCCCCTTCCTGGGACAATGAATTCACGGTGTTCTTATTTCAATTTCCAGGAGTGTACATTATCACAGATCACTTAAACATATCTGGAAAACTTGCTCATGTCTCGCAAACAACATAGGCTGCCCAGAGTTGGGGTGCACCAGGGGACTTGGAAGTATCAGCTGGCTTGCCGCACCACTATCGGGAGTTGGGTGCCCCACAGCTCTGTGAAGTACTGTGCTAATCTTCGGAACAAAAGCACACATCTGGTCAGCGTCCTTCACCTGTTTCTACATGTGTGAACCAACCTTTCGGATACCAGTGCATGTGAACCTCCTTCCTTCCAAAGCAAATGCCTGACTGGGAATCGAACCAGAAATACTGCTGAAGTCAACGAATAATTAATTTTTGGTCACATGATCGTGATTAGCGGATACAAGGTTGACATGGTAGTTATTTAACACACACAAAAATTGATACTGTCACAAAACTAGTAGCCACTTTAAAAAATATCCGATCTAAATATTGTGTGCAAAGAATGAGAGAGAGACAGAGAGAGAGAGGTGTAGTTTGCTTTGCAAATAACACAGGAACTATCTTGGGGGGTATTTAAACACCGACCGCGGACCGGATATTGACCTCTTTTGACCTCGTGGCCCCCAAAAAGACCATGAAATGGTAGCATTCTGTTGATACGGAAATTCCAGACTCCCTTCCTGTCTCTATTTCGCTCAAGAGGTGATTCCTTGTTTGTCTATGTGAAGCAACGTCTCGAAACATGCAAATGGAGATTTTCATCTCTCCTCAAAATACTGTGTTCGTATTGGCTAATGGTGGAGACAAAGGGAGAGCTGAGACAATTTCGATATCAAAACTAGAATGAAATAATCCATTTGCACTACCCTATAAAATTAATTGTTTAACAATTTACAGTAGTCAAATAGATCACTTAAAACACTCACCTCCACCTTATGATGATCCTTCTTCGTAATAAAACATATTTTCAGTATCACACGCAAACATTATGTAAATCAAGTAACGAAATTTCCGTCACAAATAGATCGTAGCACTAAATACAGGGTGAGTCACCTAACGTTACCGCTGGATATATTTCGTAAACCACATCAAATACTGACGAACCGATTCCACAGACCGAACGTGAGGAGAGGGGCTAGTGTAAATGTTTAATACAAACCATACAAAAATGCACGGAAGTATGTTTTTAACACAAACCTACGTTTTTTAAAATGGAATCACGTTAGTTTTGTTAGCACATCTGAACATATAAACAAATACGTAATCAGTGCCGTTTGTTGCATTGTAAAATGTTAATTACATCCAGAGATATTGTAACCTAAAGTTGACGCTTGAAACCTCCGACGTTCAGTTGCGTGTTGTAACAAACGCGGGCCACGGTCGGCGAGCAGCATCTGCAGGGACATGTTTACGATGACGACCGTGTTTATGAGTGTGGCTGTAGTGCACTGTTGTGGTTTGGTCTAGCTGTCGCAGTGTCCGCATGTAGCGCTTGCTGCTTTTGTTATTCTGCATTCGTCTCTGCACGCAGACCAACTGTAGTACACCGTGTTACCAGACGTCTGTGATATTGTAGTGTTGTAGGAACTGTGACCACGGTGTATTCGAACTCTGAAAAGGCGGAGATGATACTCATCTATGGCGAGTGTCGACGATATGCAGCTGAAGCCTGCAGGGTGTATGCAGAACGGTACCCAGACAGAGAGCATCCAACATGCCGCACATTGCAAAACATCTACCGCCAACTGTATGCAACAGATATGGTCGTAACACGCAAACGGGTCCGTAACAGGCCCGTCACAGGAGAAACGGGTGCAGTTGGTGTGTTAGCTGTTGCTGCCATGAACCCACACATGAGTACACGGGACATTGCGAGAGCCGGTGGATTGAGTCAAAGTAGTGTCATGCGCATACTGCATCGTCACCGCTTTCACCCGTTTCATGTGTCGCTACATCAGCAATTATATGGTGATGACTTTAATTATCGAGTGCAATTCTGTCAATGGGCATTAACAGAGAATGTGTTGCAGTTCTACCTGTTTACCGATAAAGCGGGTTTCACAAACCACGGGGCAGTGAATCTAAGGAACATGCATTACTGGTCCGTGGACAATCCTCGCTGGCTCAGACAGGTAGAGCGAAAGCGGCCGTGGACTGTAAATGTATGGTGCGGAATCATTGGCGACCACCTCATTGGTGCTCACTTCATTGCAGGGGCCCAAACAGCTGCAACATACATTGCGTTTCTACAGAATGATCTGCTAACGTTGCTCGAAAATGTCCCACTGGAAACGCGTCGACGTATGTGGTATCAGCATGATGGTGCACCTGCAAATTCCGCAATTAACACTAGGCTGACCCTTGACAGGATGTTCGACGGGCGTTTCATAGGACGTGGAGGACGCATAAATTGGCCAGCACGTTCTCCTGATCTTACACCTCTGGACTTCTTTCTGTGGCGTACGTTAAAGGAGAATGTGTACTGTGATGTGCCTACAACCCCAGAGGATATGAAACAACGTACTGTGGCAGCCTGCGGCGACATTACACCAGATGTACTGCGGCGTGTACGACATTCATTACGCCAGAGTTTGCAATTGTGTGCAGCAAATGATGGCCACCACATTGAATATCTATTGGCCTGGCATGTCGGGACACACTCTATTCCACTCCGTAATTGAAAACGGAAACCACGTGTGTACGTGTACCTCACCCCTCATGGTAATGTACATGTGCGCCAGTGAAAAAGACCAATAAAAAGGTGTTAGCATGTGGACGTAATGTGCTGTTCCAGTCTCTTCTGTACCTAAGGTCCATCACCGTTCCCTTTGGATCCCTACGTAATTCGGTGCTCTCCGATACACACGATCGAACAGCGGAGGAGTGGTACTCAAGCGTCAACTTTAGGTTACAATATCTCCGGATGTAATTAACATTTTACAATGCAACAAACGCCACTGATTACGTATTTGTTTATATGTTCAGATGTGCTAACAAAACTAACGGGGTTCCATTTAAAAAAACGTAAGTTTTTGTTAAAATCATACTTCCGTGCATTTTTTTATGGTTTGTATTAACCAATTACACTAGCCCCTCTCCTCACGTTCGGTCTGTGGAATCTATTCGTCAGCATTTGATGTGGTTTACGAAATATATCCAGCGGTAATGTTAGGTGACTCACCCTGTGTATCCAAGGTCTTGAATGCACCGACATTTGGGAGCACAAACTCTCTCCTCCACCACAACGTTTACACTTAACGTATCAGGTGAAAAAACTCCAACCAACCACGTAACCTCGCAATAACAAAGAGTATGCTGTCTGGTAAGTACCAGGAGCAGCGGTCGCGCCACCCGCCGCCGGCAGAGACATCGTACCGTCTCGCGAGAGCCGGTGAGAAGAGACCCGCACATGTATCGGTTATGCTGGCAGCTGCAAACCCATCCCCCGACATCCACACCTGCTGAAACTAATGCTCAGAAGTCAGAGAGTGACTGTCACGAATCAGTGAACCGATCAACCTACATGGGTGGAATAATCGTTCAGCGTAGACATCTGTCGTTTTGAATCTTCTCAAGCAACACACACATGCACGTCTATCGCCGATCACCCAGCACACTGGTCACTTCACTAGCTCCCGCCGCAACAGTCAAGAGTAGGCAGGTCGGCGGGTTCTTTGTACCTTACCACCCATCACAAGCTGAGCTGATCGATTACTTTCGGTCTCTGACTCCTCAAAAAATGGTTCAAATGGCTCTGAGCACTATGGGACTTAACATCTGTGATCATCAGTCCCCTAGAACTTAGAACTACTTAAACCTAATTAACCTAAGGACATCACACACATCCATGCCCGAGGCAGGATTCGAACCTGCGACCGTAGCAGTCGCGCGGTTCCGGACTGAGCGCCTAGAACCGCTAGACCACCGCGGCTGGCTTCTGACTCCTCGTGACCACCCCTGCCACCAGCCGCGGTGCACTGCAAAACAGGCAGCTTCATTGTGGATTTGTACAGTAGTACTTAGCGATGCCACCCTGGCAAAAACCTCCCAGATTAAAATAAAAATTCACTTTACTCAATGCGAGACAGCAATGTGATTGACGATACATCTCGAATTTCTCACGCGAAAAGTAGATTTCTCCCTTTTTCACAAGTTATTTTGGAAGACAGAAGTAATTGGGGCATACACCCGTTTTTGCATTGCTGAAGTATCGTTACCCGTTGTGAAAATCCTGCAAGAGTATGTCGTAGGCTACATTTACTCTAAGTATTTTCTCATCAGATAGAAAAAATCTCTTTTAATCAACTTAATATCTGTTATATCATGCACCACAGGACTAGAGTATTAAACTAATTTTTGCCTTATGGTGTAGTACTAAGTTCTAGCTCTATCACAGAATGCCTCCTCACTTTCTAACTTCCTTAAACTAATCAAATGCCTCACCAAATTCAAAGTCTCCTAAGGTAACATTACAAAGAAGTACGAAATACCAGCTTTATACTATGTATCACTTTATAAATTAGGTAATACATCTGATTTTATTACAGTGGTCGTCTCTCCCTGTGCAGGTGGTAGACTGAAATTTCCTTACAAGATATCACTGCAACGATAAAACGCCTGGTTACCGCTTCAACTCAGGAATCATATCTGTGGTACCCTAGCCAAAGCTTCCACCTTACATGCAGAACGTCATTGCTAGGATAATAAATGAAATTGATCAAGAGAGTCAGTAGTAAGATTTTTTCAGCAGTTGGATTGCTCTCACCAGGAGGGAAGACGATGTTCTTTTCGAGGAACACTATCGAGAACCGACATCAGGAATTTGGAAACAAGTCTATCCATTGAACCACATAATTTCTTTGGATGCTAAGGCTATGGCTCTTAATGATTACAGCCACCAATGTATTATTTTCGTGCAACTCTCATATCTCGAAACGAGTCACCTTTGTCGAATCTACTTGCTAAGGGTTCCATACATCAAAACTACAGAATAGTTTTTTAGACAGTCCCCTGAATCATGTAACTGTTACTCAGTGTTTGTCCCGCCATCCCTGCAGCTTTGACGATGTAATCATTCCAATTTAAGTCAGAACCGAACGGAAATCGGAGGGCGCTATATCTAAGACTTTCACCATCCCGTGGAGAAAATGGATGACCTGAGTTAATGCAACGACCGTGCTTTGACCACTCGGTAGAAATGTGAACATGTTATCATAACTCCGCCGACTTTGTACAGTGTGTAAGGCCAGCACCAAACGAAACTTTCTCGTGCAACACAAGGTAGCAGGAAAGACTGTACAAGTAGTTCATTGGTGCTTCTTATCAGGAAAATTAGGAAGACGCCACATCATACAGGAACTGGAAGGACAACGTTTTTGGTACTGTATGGTGGTGTATCTCCAAACTACGTGCAGATACTGCAGTCCAAAGGAGATCTGCGTCCCCCAGGATGGACTCATATCTGTCACCGAAATATTTTCTCCCTCCTCGTTATTTTGTACCATCAAACAGAGAAAAACTACCAACTACAAAAACTCCAGTGACATCACCTGGTAGAGAACTCAATAAGATATTACCACATCCCATTCCTCTGATATATCGAATGCAAATACTGTCTAGATGCTGACATCGAACGTATTTTGCGATACAATTAAATATACAGGTATTGATCCATTGGAGCAGGTGCCCTCTGATCGAAGTCGCTTCTACAGACCAATTTATGGTTTTGTCACCTGTACTATAGGAGGACTATATCCCACAGACTATCAATCGCAAGAGAGGGTCTCCCTGTTGTTCTTTCATAGTCAGTTTCATGCATTGTTTTTCTCCGTTTAAAACTTCGAGGAAGTCTATGACTACAGCTTTGTACACTGCCATAATTTTGTTTTTTCCACCATGACTTGAGGTCTGTGGCAGTTGCGAAATGGACATTAATAAATCTGACTGAAAGCTAGACATCACATGGTGTAAACTATGTGATTTCCACAACACACAGGATGCTTGAAGTAACAGACAGGGGCAGTGTTTCTTATTGACAAAAATGTGGAAGACATCGCGACATATGGGCATTAGAAGAGTTTGGAGCATTATGGGGCGTTACTAACAGCTGCCGGAAGCTGACTGACGACCTCTAGATTTAGACAAATCTTCCACTTTGACATGGTAGCAGATGTTTAGATGCTGCATTTCAACTGAGTCCTCATGTTGCAGTCATGTACACGATCAATTTTTCGTGCAGGCCATCCCCAGAAGGTGCCACGCCCACCATGGCCCTCTCCACCTCAGGCAAGACATATCAGTCAATTATTATCTGGTAATCAATAGAGTACCAGTGTATGGATAGGATGGAAAAAGACACTGCTGAGAGGGGGAAACGTACTTTAGTAAGCACCACAGTTGATAGTGTTATCAATTTTAGCACTTTTACAAGTTTGTCCGTAATATCAATGCTGACTAATGTCACAACAACATGCTTCCCAATTTCTGTACCATCGCTAAACCACACCTCCAGTAATTTGCATGTTTCATATAGTAGATTGTGAACGTAGATACATGACCCTGTAGTACGTACATTCATGATTAATTTTCGAACATATATATCAACGTATCCCAGATAGTACCATTTACTGATGCAGTTGCGTCATCTACATGTTTCTACCACTTCAGTCATAGTGCATAATTTACGAGTGCAAATTTTTCCCTATGTGGATGGGAGTGACAGAGGATTCTTGCATTCGTTGGGTAAAGTCTGAGGATGAAAGATCTCCCTGCATTGTCTTTAACCAACCACTGCTCTCAATTTAATGTATAGCTCATCAGAAGTTGGATGGTACTATATTCGCACCAACCTTATTCATGGCGCCTATCCAAGTGCACAAGGTCTCTCCAGATGTGCGCACGTTGAGGAGGTTAGCGCGACTTATAGTTATGTACTAGATGTAGGAGGGCTGTGGTGATGAAACACAATTAAGAAGAAACATGTGGTTTATGCATGATAGAGCTACATACGGGTGAAGTTTGGAATATTTTACGTAACTTAACTGCGCTATCAGTTCTGAAGTATTGACCAGGTGTTTGGTGTCCATACCAAGAACATGTTGGAAAGAAGGAAATGATGGCGGAGTATAAACACATTCCAAAGGTTACATGGTTCTGCAATTAAACACGGTAAAATGCTAAAGCAGAGCGGTTTACGACCTATTAGTCACGTGGAATGCTTATTCTAGTGTAAGAAGCAAGTTTCCCTACGATAAACTATGGTGACAAACTGTTAAGTGAAAAAACTACTAACTTGCACACCAAGAAAACATCCATTCTTTGTAACACAAACACTACATAGGTTTTCACAGGTGTATGACGCCTGCTGTTTACGAAGTTCAAGCCCAATTACTGTTCGGAAATTACCATATGTTCACAACGGTCATATAAAATGACCGCCGGAAGCCGAAAATGCATACTAAAAAAGAGGAACATGTTACGAGTAAATAA